>NW_026606185.1:28617500-29296250 GCF_029834395.1 Sorex fumeus | reverse complement strand
CCCCCGGGATACTTGTGCACTGCTCAGGAGGTGCCACACCAAACAAAACAAAACAAAACAAAAACTCTTTTACTTTGAAGAAAAGTGAAGTTGTACTCCTGCAATATGTCATGTAAACTAATGTTTTTTCAACAACAATTTCTCCTAATGTTTTAAACACAATTCTAAAATTAATTACCCACTTGAATTTTTATTTACTTTGGGCCATATCTGTTAGTGTTTAGGGTTTACTCCTGGCTCTGAGCTCAAGGTTCACTCCTGGCAGGGCTCAGGGAACCATATGGGATGCCGGAGATTGAACCTGGGTCTGCTGAGTGCAAGGCAAGTGCCTTTCCCACTGTACAATCACTCTGGACCCTTCCCACTTGAACTTTGAATCACAGTGTTATAACCTGTCAGAATCTTTAATATGCCAAATTCTTTTTCTTTCTTTCTTTTTTTTTTTTTTTTTGCTTTTTGGGTCACACCCGGCTGGCGATGCTCAGGGGTTATTCCTGTCTTTGCACTTTTGCACTCAGGAATTACTCCTGGCCGTGCTCATGGGACCATATGGGATGCTGGGATTCAAACCTGGGTTGGCCGCGTGCAACGCCCTACTCTCTGTGCTATCACTCCAGCCCCAATCTGCCGAATTCTTTTAAACCAGCCCCAATCTGCCAAATTCTTTTAAAAATAAAATCACTTTATGAAATGAGTCAGAAAGACAGCGACAGAGAATATAAAATAACATAATATGAGACTAACACCCAAAGACAGTAGAGACAAAGGCTAGGAGGATTGCTCCATGGTTGGAAGACTGCCTCATGTGCTGGGGGGAAAAGGCAGCTGTGATGGAGTAGAGACCACTAAGTCAATGATGGTTGGAGGGATTGCTTGGATGGGAGATGTGTGCTGAAAGTAGATTAAGGACCAAACATGATGACCTCTCAGTATCTGTATTGCAAACCATAATGCCCCAAAGTAGAGAGGAAATAAGAAGGAAGGTGCCTGCCACGGAGGCAGGGGGTGGGGTGGGGTGGGGGTGGTGGAAGGTATACCGGGGACATTGGTGGTGGAAAATGTACACTGGTGGAGGGATGGGTATTCGATCATTGTATGACTGAAACTCAATCATGAAAGCTTTGTAACTGTATCTCATGGTAATTCAATTAAAAAAATTAATAAAATCACTTTAATACAGTTCTCTTAATGATATAAAACATTTAAAAATTTGATACAAAATTATTAGTACAATGAACTTTATTTATCTCTGTTTTATTCTTGCCTTTCTCAGTCTGGAAGACAGCTTTATACTTTCTTTTGTTTTTCCGTTATCTTTATTTCCTCTTTTCACTTCGTTGTTGTTATGACTGAGAATTTTACGCATTTGGTTGTGCTTGCTGGGAGTCATGTACTTGATTGTAATGCCAGTACAGTTTAGTTCCCAGACCCCTGAGAACCGCATTCCCAAGTGGGGCAGAACTAAGGATCAAACTTTCGGTCTGCAAGACAGGGGCTCTACTACAGATTGTTCCTGATCTCTATGCTTAGCAAAGTTCACTCCTGTGGGTAGCTGAGGTTGACTACTAGATTCACAAGGCATGGCCAAGATGTTGTCAGAGTTAGGGGACCGGATCTGGGGCATGAGGACTACATGAGTCTTTGATTCTAGTTAATTATCCAATTACCTGTGTTGAGGGGGAAACTCCAAATCTACTCTTCGATCTAACACCGTTGGCCTGATGTGAGTCTTCTTTATTCAGATGGAAGTTAATATTATTGAATTCATTCCCTTACTATTCATTTTAAGTCACTATCCTTTTTGTTGAGGTTTTGAATCTATCTAGGATAATATTCTCCGATAGAATTGTGAGCCACAAAAATGCGTATTTTCCAGATGACAACATTAAAAGGTTAAAAATAAATAGTTAAAATTAATTTTAGCAGTGTATTATATTTAGTTCAACATATCAAAAATTATGTCATTTCAATATATAATCTATTTAAATATTTTTGGTTCTACATAACTTATATATTACTACTGACACCAAAAGAAATAAAATTAGGGTAAATGTTGGGTCTGAAAGACTAAAATCAGAGTGTGTTTCGGGATATCCTTTCGCAGGAGGCCCTGAAGATGCTTCCAGGATCAATGCAGTTAGAGTTTTGCTCTTGCCTCTAGTAAACATCACGAAAATACCATTTTCTTGATCCTCCCAACACCTAATTGACTAATACCCTCTCAGTAAATATGTTTTGAATAAATGAGTGGAAGGAACTAGGACAAAGAATGGTTTCACTTCTTTGAGTGGATCTCATTAAGCTTTAGATTCCGAATGCCCATTGGGAACACTGCTGGAGGGAAGTTGACACTGGTGGTGGGATCTGTGCTGGAACGTTGAAGTTAAAAGCCCAACTATGAATAACTTTGTAACTCACAATGCTTTAATGAAATAAAATTTAGGGGGAAAATGCCTGTTCGACAAAAACCTTGCAGATTCCTGCATTTCACGGCATATTGCTTGGATTTTGTACCTTTTTATTTATTTATTTGCAGAATAATGAAGGTGTAATTATTATGTGAAGTTTAAAAAATTTGTGACTATGTTTCTTAAAAACAGGGTGTGACAATTGTGTGTTGGTGATGCTTATGTAGTGAAATACAGTACAAGTGCGTTTGGGGCACCTAGAGAGGTTATCAGTTTCCCAGATTCAGACTTTGGGTGTTAAAGAAATGCTGGCAAGCACCATATTCTGACTCAATGGGGAAAAGTGTCTGTAAAAAGCACAGGGCTTACTAGATAATAGTTACTTAATGACAGATTTATTCGTGGCACTAAGGAATGTTGAGAAGGCAGTACACCTTAATTTACCACTGACTGTGATAAAGAATAGTCAGTGTTCTTGCCCTTTGCCCCAGTAAATTCATTTCTGGGAAAGCAGTTGAAAAAAGTTTGAGCTAATTAACTTTGAATAATCAAGCACCCCAAAACAAAGTGGCTAAAAATAACTGCCATTTATTTGGCTCAGACTCCTAGGAGTCACTAGACAGTTTTTTTTTTCCTGAACGGGCTCTGCTGGTTTCCTCTTTCTTTTCCTTTTAATTAAATTAATTTTTTTGTATTGAATCACCGTGGGCTACAGTTACAAAACGTTCATGTTTGAGTTTCAGTCATACAATGATGAAACACCTGTTCCTCCATCAGTGTACATTTTCCACCACCAATGTCTGCTGGTTTCCCCCCCCCCCTTTTTTTTTGCTTTTTGGGTCACACCCAGAGATGCTTAGGCACTCCTGGCACTGGCACTCAGTGGCTGTGCTTGGGGGACCATATGGGATGCTGGGGATCGAACCCCAGTCGGCTGTATGCGAAGTAAACACGCTTCCCACTGTACTATGTCTGCGGCCCTGCTGGTTTCTTTAAGGCTTGCTCAGTTCTGTGCTCACTTGATGAGTTGGCTGGTGGTTGAGATATCCAGAATGGGTCACTGTCAGATCTGGTGGCTGGCAGGTCTTCATAGGGATAGGACCAACTGAACCGTGTATCTCCTTATCTGTCAAAGCTAGTCCAGTCTGGTCTATAAGGGACACAGTTCCCAGGAGAGCAAAAGAGCAAGCTTTGATGTGCAAGCCTTGTGTGCATCAGGGTTACAAATAGTCTATTTTCCAAGTAAGTTACATGGTTGAGCTGAGTCATAGGGTATTACAGGGTAAGAAGAAATGGACATGGGAAGGGGAACAGTTTCATAACCAAGCTACATAGACAATCAAGACATACAATGATGTTCATCCTTGTGGCCTTTAGAGTGCAGCAATTGAAGATGTTATTTAAGTGCTCAACAAAAAAAAAGTAATTATGACACACTAGATGTACTATTGGCAGCTGTCATGCAGTTGCACGTTAAAATTATTTAAAAAATTTAAAGCTACTAGAAAAATAAGCCAAAGGAAATTATTAAATGGAAAAAGAATATACACCTTTCAGAGAGATAGCACAGCGGTAGGGTGTTTGCCTTGTGCGCGGCCGGACTGGCCTAGCCAGGTTCAATTCCTCCATCCCTCTCGGAGAGTATCTACCTGCTACCGAGAGTATCTTGCCTGCAGGGCAAAGCCTGGCAAGCTACTCATGATGTATTCAATATGCCAAACACAGTAACAAGAAGTGTCACAATGGAGACGTTACTGGGCCTGCTCAAGCAAATCGATGAACAACGGGAGGACAATGCTACAGCGCTACCTTTACATAGTCTGTGTATGAGAACTGCTACATCGTAAACATTATTTAAATAAAAATATTATAAGGAAAATACACAAATTTTTTACTAATTGTATTGAGGAATGTCATTGTGGGTTAGTCTTCACCAAAAAAATTTCTGAAAACTGTTTGCCATTTTTGGCAGTGCTTGGATGCTACTCCCAGCTCTCTGCGTGTGAGAACCTTGTGGTGCCAAAGAAGAAACTCAGGTCTCTTGTATGCAAGTGAATGTTCAGCACTTCGAGTTATCTCTTTTACCTAACATTTCTGAAATATAATATGGCACAGATCTTTGTAAAATTTACTTAAAATTTTGTTCAAAATCAACTCTCCCTGTTAATTAAAATTTTTGTTCATCTCTAAAATGCTAATATATCCTATTTTGACACTTAGAAAATGTGTCTCAGCCACATTTCTCCTGGTATAAAGGAAAATCTTACAATTTTTTCTTATGAAGAGTAATATAAGACTGCAAGAGCAAGAAGTAATTTAAATATGTTCAGGGACCATTTTCATTTTCAGAATTAAGGATTATTTTAATTTTACATCATTGCCTTTTCTCTTTTATTTTCCTTTTTAGTTTTATCATTTTAGGATTCCCTATTTTTAATTTTCATACAGAGGTTTCTTTAATTGATCATTATAATTAAGCATAAAGACATAAGTTATAAAGTCACATTTGCTGGATCATAGAGTTCTAAATTATCCGTTCCACTTACTGTTTTTAGATTAGGCTATCCGAAAATTTCCTGTTATTGTTACTGTTTTTCATTTTGTACAAATGAGAAGGCAAGAAAAAAAAGACATTATTGAATAGATCTTCAAGTTTGTTGATCTTATAAACCTTATATTGTTGGATGCTCTGTTGTTCTTACCAGACATCAATTTCTCCCAGAAGCTCTTGATTTTATTTTCTATAAACCTTGATGCACTCAATGTATTTCAGCAAACCCTGATGGTTTCTTCTTGGACGTTACCTTCTTAACTAAAGCCATTTATTGATGTACTACTTTTTTTTTTCCAGTGAGGTAGCACATCAATAAATTAAAGATTAGTTCAGCATGTCAGCTTTTCCGAAGCATTCTGGGACTCATTTACTATTTTGGTCGACGTGGAGGCCAGGTGGCAGCCTCACACAGAAATAATAGGTTTCCCTGTCAGACCTTTCCAGAAGTTACCTTGTATACTAATTATTGAGTTCCAATCTGTTTTAAATGAGAACTTAAATGAGGATGTAGATCATAGCTTCATATGTAGTGGCATTACGAGTTAAAAAAATTACTTTCCGTCTGTCCCATTTTCTATTACCCTACCAGGCTCAGATACAGTTTTAGGGGGATTCTTTGGGGGAGATAGTTTTTTCATTACTCAAAATAAGTTCACTATCATGCCCTGACCTCCTGTTTTCTTTGTCTCCTCCTCCCTCCTTCTCTCCCACCCTTCCTTCCTTCCTTCCTTCCTTCCTTCCTTCCTTCCTTCCTTCCTTCCTTCCTTCCTCCCTCCCTCCCTCCCTCCCTCCCTCCCTCCCTTCCTTCCTCCCTCCCTCCCTCCCTCCCTCCCTCTTCCTTCCTTCCCTCCCTGTCTCCCTCCCTCCCTCCCTATGTCCCTTTATCCCTCCCTCCCTCCCTTCCTGTGTCCCTTTATCCCTCCCTCCCTCCCTCCCTGTGTCCCTTTATCCCTCCCTCCCTCCCTCCCTCCCTGTGTCCCTTTATCCCTCCCTCCCTCCCTTCCTTCCTTCCTTCCTTCCTTCCTTCCTTCCTTCCTTCCTTCCTTCCTTCCTGTCTCCCTCCCTCCCTCCCTGTGTCCCTTTATCCCTCCCTCCCTCCCTTCCTGTGTCCCTTTATCCCTCCCTCCCTCCCTCCCTGTGTCCCTTTATCCCTCCCTCCCTGTGTCCCTTTATCCCTCCCTCCCTCCCTCCCTCCCTTCCTTCCTTCCTTCCTTCCTTCCTTCCTTCCTTCCTTCCTTCCTTCCTTCCTTCCTTTGTTCTAATTTTTTAGGGCATACATTACCATAAGCTCTCTTCCACAATCCTATTTATATAACTATGTGGGTGGGATATATTAGTGCTACACTGGATTTCATCAATCTTATCTCTTGGAATCGGTATAGTCTATTTACTCTGATATTGTTCTGTTCACTCCTGCTAGCTTTTATCCAACTTTCATTCCTCAGAGGTCTGTTCAGGGATCTGAGCTGTTTACTCTTTAGATCTTCCTGCTAGTATCACAGTCATTGCTGAGAACTCTCCCCTCAACTGAGAGTTTTACAAATCAAAACCTCATTACATTTTATAGAACCATATTTGGAATCTCTATCCCCAACTGTTTGAAATTGCCTTTATTTTTACTTAAGAGCATTTAGATATCTGATCAGAAACTTTTTTCTTTTTTTGTGAGTGAAGAAGAACAGATTAGCCATAGAAAGTGAGGATGTGGGAGCCACATTAGAACAGTGTTCAGTGAGTGATTTTAATATTTCAACAATGGGTTTTGCTTGACAGGTTTCCGAAGGACATTGTGTGAACAAGTTTATTCTAATCAAGCTGTTCATTTATTGGTTTCGAGAAAATGATCAGAACAAGTTCAATTTCTAAAAAACAGAAAGTCAACATCAGAGCAAGTTGAATTATTAAAATAAACAGGAAGTTAATATAATGGGAAACATGGGCTTAGAAAATGGGAGGATATGCATACTGGTCTACTGCGGGTAGGAGTATAAATTAGTACAATCTTCTGGAAAGGCAATTTATAATGTATGGAAAGTTCTTAATAATTGCTTGATCCCAATGACTCAGCAATTCAACTTACAAGCTTTTATTCTGAGGAAAAAATTCTGGAATTTAAGCAATGATAAAAGGCGTTTAGCATAATTTGGTTAATGATGACAAAATATTGGCATCAACTTAAATAGCCAATAATATGAGATGGAAGAGTAATTTTAGGTATATTCATTATTAGTATATAGTGTATATTTTGTAAATTATGATTAGAAGGTTAATGATATAGAAAAATACATGAGATATTAAGTTAAAGAAAAGATGCTATAAAATATAGCACACAGTATAATGCTGTCTTGGAGGATAGAACATATTTATGCATAAAAAATTTGATTGGAAGTATATGTAGTAAAGTGATGAATATCACTATGTAGGAGTTATCACTTGTATCACTTGTCATCCCGTTGTTCATTGATTTGCTTGAGCGGGCACCAGTAATGTCTCCATTCGTCCCTGTTGCATGCTAGCGTAGCCCAGTGGCATATTGGGGGCTCTTTCAGGGTCAGGGGAATGAGGCCCGTTATTGTTACTGTTTTTGGCATATCGGATACGCCACGGGTAGCTTGCCCGGCTCTGCAGTGCAGGTGAGATACTCTCTGTGGCTTGCCAGGCTCTCTGAGAGGGACGGAGGCTTTTGGGGCGGCCAGAAATAAATATAGGAGGTCTAGGCCACTAGAAATACTGGTGCTCCAGGAAATACTGTGTTGATCTCTTCTGGAAGCTTCGTTTTACAGTCTCTGGATCTTGGCTGTTGATGAGATTACATGGCACTGGGGGCAGTTTGTGGGTGTGTAGGAGTTATAAATGATCTTTATTTTTATATTTTCCTTAATTTTTCACTTTTTAAAAATAATGAACAAGTATTTTATTTATGAGTAAAATACTATTATAGAAATTGACGGGAATCAGGAGAGTGAATATTGCTTAAAGGAACTGTGCAGAGCATGTCCCTATATATACTCACTACAAGAATTCCCATTAACAAAGAGACATTAACATTTGCAAAGGAGCTCAGGCAGGCTGCTGAAATGTGATGTGTGTATGTATAAGCAGAACTGGTGGTCTGAAAACCCAATGATCTCTATACATTAAAGCATAGACAGAATCAATAATCTTTATAATTCCCTCATCCTATAGACATCTTGAATTAAACATTTTTTTCTTAAAGGAGAAGTTTGGGGTCAGTAAAACAAAAAAATGCAATGCAACATGCAACTTGAGGCCTCCCCAATTATTTGTTATACGGGTGTCCTTCCCACTCAGCTTTCAGAGCTGTCAGGATTCCTGGGTGTGTCCAGGTGTATCTGGGGCCTGTCAGATGGGACATTAACTGGAGACATCTGGAGGGGCTGGTGCTGTCCCCCTGGTATACTGTGGATCCCCCCCCCCCCCAGTTCTCTGTCTTCCTAGAGGAGTCTGAACACGAGCACTTGCAAACACAGACCAGTTCAATATGCACAATAAAGACGGATAAAATATTTGTAAAAGTAATTAGACGAGTTTCTTGTTTCCTGTTTCAGCTTCCAGGTAAGGGAGCCCAGGCTCAGGTGTGAGGCCGCATCCCCCTTCCTCTCCTGTTTCTTCTCTGCTCTCCGCAGGACACCTGGGAGGCTTTCTAAGAGGTCAGACAGGGTAAGCTCCTCTACCTCGTGCCCAATTTAGCTTTCATTTCTCTTGGCGAACCTGTTATCACTGAACGGTGAGCTGCACACGCTACTCTCAGCTGCTCTGTGAGCCGTGGCTTTGGGGCTGCTTCTGCTCCCGAGTGCTCCTGTCAAATTTGGTTCACGTACAGGAATTAGGATTCACCTTCTAATGGGCCCTGTGCTAATGTGAAGAGTCCGGTGGTCTCTCAGTAGCCTCTACTCAGCTGGGTTTTGGTGCAGTGTAACCTGGCTCTGTGTTTCCCCGGAAGAGGACCTTTAGTAAATGGGAGATTTCTAGGGATCTGCAGGCTCTTCCAAGCCTTCACCTTAACCTCCAACAGCAAACACTCTTCCTTTGGAGAGCTCTGTGTCTCTCTGAGAAATATCTTGGGGTACTTCTTTAATGCATTTCTTAGATATCATTTGCATAATGTGCTAAATTTTCTTTGTTCATTTTACTCTTCACATCTATTTAATTAACTAAAATACCTTCAAGGATTTTACCACTTTGACCAAGGGCAGAGGCACTGAGGCAGCCTACTCTTCATTGCTCTTTTGGGTTTGTGCCCCTTATTCCTCCTTCCCAATAGTTCTATAGGCTGAATCCATCAAACCCACAGCCGGAGGACATCTCTCCTGCCCCTTTTAACGAGCCCTGCAGGCACTGATCTGAGCCTGGGCTGAAGTGTATCTCAGCATCACCGTCAGGGCTATCCACAGCCCTTTGTCAGCGGAAGGATGGGTGTGGATAAAAACATCAACCTGTTACTATTTTCTAGGTGACCTTGGTGAGGTTTTCCCCTCTCTCCAGGCTGAGCTACTGCATTTCCTTAATTGTATTCCTGAATTTGATGGGATTTTTCTAATTTTTGTTTTCTTCATTTCCCCTGGACCCCAGCATGTTGATGTTGTGCCTGACTGGTTTTTAGGGGTGTTGGGGAACCCCCTTCCGGACAGGATTTCTTCTCTACTTCTTGGAAAATGCTTCCTTAGGTTATGGATTTTCGAATCAGTGAACTCTTTTTTGTCCCTTCTCTGAAGCTCCTGAATGCATGCTTTCCTCAGCTCCTGGTCCTTGTGAGAGTACATTGGAGTGGCTTTCTTAGAAAAATATTCTACCTGGCTTTGTCTTTTCCTTCCTTTCACTCATTTTTAAAAATCCATGATATTTGGGTTTCTGCTTCTGCAAAAGCACAGACTTGCTCACAAGCTTCACTCATCCACTGGTTGTTACTTTCAGTCCACCCTACCTGACGTTTTCATCCCGTTTTCATGAAAACTTCTCTCTAGAGACCCTGGGTATGCCCTTTCAGACCATGGTCTATTCCTTTGATTTCCTTTTTCCATAGTATGATCCCTTTGATCTTACTCTCTTGTCACTTTAAACTCCATAATATACCTCTACAGGCAATTTTTTGAAAATCTTTATTTTTTTAAATTAAAAATCTTAAAAAATATTTTGAGGCCACATTAAGCAGTTCTTGGAGGCTGTTCCTGGCTCTGTGCTCGGGGGACCAGATGTAGAGCTGGGGGTTAAAACCAGGGTTGTGATGACTAAGTCCACATGCAAGGCAAGTTTCTTACCTTCTGTACTATCTCACCAGTCTGAAAATAAATCTCTTAAAACTCTTTCTAGGTATGAATTCCAAATCAAAAACATCTCCCCACCCTGCCCTCAGGTGCCAGGGTTCAAACCCAGGATCTCACACATGAGAAGCATGTGTTTTGCCAATGAGTCATATCCCTGGCAATCATACCAGCGCTGGCATGTGAGGATACCCAGAAATATTCCTAGCAGTCTATTTTGTTTCTTGGATCAAATTTCTTTCTACCCACATGGCAGCTGCTAGGGACGTTCTCTTGGTTATAACCATCTAGCGGACAAACATTGCCCAAAAATGAAGTCCAAATTCCTTAGCCTATCATTCAGGGCTTCTCATGAGTCAGTCAAACATGCCTTGAGACTGTTGAATGGAGACAGTTGCCCACTGTTTATGCCCATATTCTCAAGCAGATCTGCCTCAGCATCTGTACCCCAGACATTTCCTAGCACAAGCTACAACTCCACAGTCTCCATGAAGCTCATTCTGAGCATCTGTTCAGCCACTCAACAGAATCCTTACTTTGCTCAGACCACTTCTTATTCTGTAGTCTCTGCTTTCCCTGGAAGCCATCTCTTTTTTTGTGAGCTCCTGAGGCACTTGTATTTTATTCTGTTAGTCTTCGGACACTTAAGTTTTTTTTAGTCTTTCCAAAACCCATCAGAATGCCTTATACCTAAAAAATATTTGTTCTACGGATGAGAGACAATGCAATATTGTTAGAATGTAAAAAACTTAATTAATGAGAATGCTGTGGGTGGGATCAGACAGACCTCTGCTGCACCCATGTAAAGCCGAATTTTTACCATTGAGCCACATTGCTGGACCCTAATTAATTTTGAACCCCTTTCCTATCCCTCTGTTGAGGTTATTGTTGTGATAACCAGGGCTCACACCTGAGGTTGTGGTGTTCCCACATTGCCTGCCCAGCAATCTTTTGTAAGCTAATAAATATGAAGTATTTGAATATAAACTTTGTGCCTAAAAAGTATTTTTTTAAAAATCACATTTAGCAAATAACTTAATACTAGTAAAATCAATTGTAAATGTATACACTCCTTCCTCCTGCCACTCCCCACCTCCCCCCCCAGCCCCCCGCCACACACACACAGTTACACCAGTAGATATCTTCCTAGATCCTACACTGAATACATTGGTATGTGGATCTGACAAAAGAATTGTAGGATTTTATAGTAAAACCATAAAGGTTAAAAAGAGGATAGTTTTTAATGTATGAGCAGTTGATAATTTTTTAATCTGCTCCCCACTTCCTTTTTTGTGGTGCAAAGTGTGAACCCAAGCCTCACACATGCAAGGCAAGTGCTCTACTGATGAGCTACATTTTGGCCCTCACCTATTATTTCAACAATGGCATAATTCATTCGTAATTCAATAACATTTGTAGTAGATTTAGTCTTAGTATGGTTATGTCCAGATTCAGTATTAAAAGTCATATTTGCGGGCTACTGAGAGTTGAGACAAGGGTTGAGACACTTGCCTTGTATGCCGCAGACCCTGGTTTGATATCCAGAATCACATGGTTCCACAAGCACTCAAGGAGTGATCTAAGCACAGAATTAAGAATAATCTCTGAATATGGGTATGACCCTCAAACAAACAAAGAAATAAATCACATTTGACTATTAAATAATAAAATAATTATTAAAAGATATTACCTATTTTATAACCCTTTAGTTTATATGTGTGTGTGTGTGTGTGTGTGTGTGTGTGTGTGTGTGTGTGTGTGACACTCTGCGGTGCTCTAAGCTTTCTCCTGGCTCTGCACTCAAGGATTAGTCCTGGTGGTGCTCAGGGGATCATATAGAGTGCCTGGGATTGAACTCCAGTCAGTCACATGCATGAAAAGCACCATCCCCTCTGTATTATTACTCCAGCCCTATGATCTTCTGATTCTGAATTGTTAAATTTGTTGTGCTTTAGGTTGACTTACCTGTCTCATGAATATAGCAACCACTGAATTTGCTGTTCGATGCCTTTGCTACTCAGGGGTATGGCATGTTAGAAGCCTTTGGGTTGACTTTATTTTCAATTTCCATGCAGTTGGGCTATCTGTCAGATGGTGACTTGGTATGAAGCCATAGCTGAGTTACCATGCACATATACAAAGTGCAGTTTTCTGTCTGAGGTGTGAACCTGAAGTGGGTACAAGAGCAATTTGGAGACCATCTTATTGTGGAGGAATTGTGAAGACTTTTAAAAAAATCTTGCATGTTGGCTAGATAAGGGCCGCTTACAGAAAAACTTGCTAATGACTAGATCTCTTGGGCAATTTTTTTTTAAACTTAAAGTAAAATGTAAAATGTCAGGCAACTATCCATGACTTACTCAAGGGAAAGAGAGCAGCTAATGATTAGTCTTCTGTTTACAATTAAAGTCTGATTCCTTTTCCTAATTTTGGTTGACTTGCAATTGGTCCTCTGGACTCCTGATAGGCCTTGTGGATTCTAAATAGATTTTTCCTTTGACTCTCAATTACCATGCAATTAAAGTACCTCCAAATGCTGCCCTTTAGTTTTGTTTAAGTTTACTTTCTCAGAGTTTTTATTCTAGAATCTACTTTTGTTGGGGAGAGAGGGCAGTACTGGAAAGGAGGATGATCCCAATGTAGTGTTTGAGGACCTTTCTCTTTAGTGCCCAGGGGTATTGTGAGGGGGAAGTTAAACCCAGGGGCATTGAACCCAGAACTCATGTGTTATAGCCCTTTAGGCAATTTCTCTGTCCTTTTAATCAGCTTTTTAATAACTATATCAGTTCTTCATAATTTTGATTCTGTTGTTTAATGATACATGGCACCAATGATCCAATACAGTACTTCTTTATTGAAAAGAAACAGAAAATTCACTAAAATGCCTGTATACCCTATAAGTGATAGCACAGCAGATAGGGCATTTGTCTTGTAGTTGGCTGATCCGGGTTCGATCCCTGACATCCCATATGGTCCTCCTAGCACCACCAGGAGTAATTCCTGAGTGCACAACCAGGAGTAACCCCTGTACATCGCTGGGAGTGATCCAAAAAGAAAAAAAAGCCTGTATAAATTTTAATGGAAACAAGTGACATGACATGAGAATGGAATAGATCAAGAGAGGATTGTTCTTTTCTTTTCTTTTTTTTTTTTATAATTTATTTCTTTATTGAATCACTGTGGGAAAAGTTACAGAGCTTTCGGGTTTAGGTCTCAGTCATGTAAATATCAAACACATTTCCCTTTACCAATACTTATTTTTAACCCCGAACCCCAATAGAACCCCACCTCCCACCCCTCCCAATTCCTGTGAGGCAGATGAGTTCTAGTTAATACTCTATCTACTTTGACTAGATACATTGTTTCGATAGAAGATGCACAATTATTATTTAGAGTTTACGACCCACCCCCCACAATCAGACATGCTGAAACAGCGTTGTGAAATGATTTGCTTTCTACAACTTGGTTTAAGTATAAAATGATGTTTTGGATTTCTGCTGTTTTACTTATTGACCCTGGAAGAATTTCTATTAAAAGTTAGATAGTTAAGAGATTGGTTTCTGTGCCTCCGGGGCCGTGGCCTTGCCGGAGAGCCGCTCGTGGGGGGCAGCTGGCGACCTCGGTTGGGCGTGAGGGACGGCCCACAACGCCCCCCTTCCCATGAGGTCCCTGCCGCTCCCACCAACCCCGGCTCAAACCTGCTGTCCACCTGTTCTTTTCTTTTAAAAAATGATTATTCATTCATTTATATTTATTTATTTATTTGGCTTTTGAATCACACCTGGTGGAACCCAGGGACTATTTCTGGCTCTGTGCTCAAGAGTGATGCTTGGTAGTACTTGGGCATATTTCGTGATGGGGAGTTGAACTAGAGTCACTGCAGGCAGGTTTCTTCCTTACCTCCTACACTATGAGAAGACATGCATTTTTTAAAAATTTTTTTAAAAAAATTTTTTATTAGTGAAACACCATGAGGTACAGTTGTAGACTTACAAATTTTTGTGCTTGGGTTTCAATTATACAATGATAGAGTACCCATCCCTCTACCAGTGTCCATTCTCCATTCTCCACCACCACTAATCCCAATATCCCTCCCACCCCCCCAACCCCCATCCCACCCTGCCTCTGTGGCAGGGAATTCCCTTTTGTTCTCTCTCTCCTTTTGGGTGCTGTGGTTTGCAAAAGAGGAATTGAGTGGCAATCATGTTCAGTCTATAGTCTACTTTCAGCATGCTTCTCCCATCCTGGGTGGATCTTCCCAACACCCTTTATTTGGTGCTTCCTTCTCTATCTGAGCTGCCTTTACCTCTAGAGTGTGTGGCTAGCCGAGGAGCATTTTAAGACTATGAGTTTAGTAATAGCTCTGGCCCTGGAAGGAGGGAGTGAATACCTTGATTTCTTTCTTTCTTTCTTTCTTTCTTTCTTTCTTTCTTTCTTTCTTCCTTCCTTCCTTCCTTCCTTCCTTTCTTTCTTTCTTTTTTTATTTTGAGTTGAGCCACCTTAAGTTTCACACAGAGACAGACATTTTATTTGTTTTCTAAAGAAAGTGCCCATTTTTATATGTTCTTTGTTTGATCTGTGGATAAACTTGATAGGTGGTTAAATAATGTCTACTCAACCCACTCATTGCTAAAGTAGAGTTTTGAGATTATATACAAAAACTCTCCTTTGCAGGGTCAGAGCCTTCCTACATGATGATTAGCTGGTATTGGGAGAAAAAAACCTTTTTTGTTTGCTTTTTTTTTGGGTCACACCCAGTGATGCATAGGGGTCACTCCTGGCTTTTGCACTCAGGAATCACTCTTGGCAGTGCTTGGGGGACCACAAGGGATGTCGGGATCGAACCTGGGTCAGCTGTGTGCACGGTAAATGCCCTACCTGCTGTGCTATTGCTCCAGCTCCCCCCAAAATCTTTTTAAGTTCATTGTTGGGGTCATAACTGGTGATTCCCAGGACTTACTCCTGGTTGGGCGCTCAGGGATCACTCCTGGTGGGCTCAGGGGACTATATGGGGTGCCGGGGATCAATTCCCAAACCTGGGTGGGCTAAAGGCAAGGCAATCACCTTACCCATTTGTTCTAACTCTCTGGCTCTATAATGGGAGAAAAATTAAGGATGACTTCCTGTGGCAGGCAAGCCACAAATGTAAAATCTAACAATGATCTTTAAAGGGTTCTACTACTCCAAAGTCCTAAAGTGTCACTGAACTAGTGAGTAATTAAGACATTTTCTGAAAGTAGCCTAAAAAGCTAATTCCCCTAAAAAATTGGGGGTTTCAGGAGACTGGAACACCTGGTACCTGGTGGGGGCCTCTTGAATCACACTTGTTCTCCTCTAGCCCCATAAAGTGATGGCCCAAGACCCAAAGATCTTCAAAGGTCTGAAAGGCTATAGGAAGAAGCCAGGGTAGGAATCTTTAATGAAGATCAATTCAGCACGGTAAGCAGTAATCACCACCAGGCCTTGCAAAAAGTGCTGAGTTACTTTTCCTTGGGCTTTCTCTTGATGATTCAGGATGGTAGAGGGGAAAAGTCACTGATATGGGTTACCCCAACCCATAAATAATTGAAAGAATATGTAATGCAAATTCAAATTCATTTCATTTCATAACAACCCCACTTAAACAGCTCAGTCAACTGTGTATGCCAATAAATGGAGTGGAATTGGAATTGACAGGAGGGGTTTCTCTTGACTCTGAATACAGTCAACTGAGATGCAGAAATGCTTTGTGGTGCAAAACAAAGAAATCAGCAATTGAAGGCAAGTCATTTTGAGCTACCCCACTTCTTTCTTCCCTTCCTGATGAAGCACCTAATGAAATGTGAAGTGGTCCAGGAGCTGTAGGCAGAAGAATGCCTAAGTGGAATAACGGAGAGAGAGGTGCTTGCTATAAAAATAGTGCCAGGCTTATCGTGAAGGTGTCAAACATACATCTAGGCTGGAGATAGTGAAGAGCCAGGCTCAGGATCTGAGAACATGAAAAATAGCCTGCAGGGAAGGCGTCTTTCAATCACTCCTGTCTTCTGAGATTTAAAAACAAGACTGCTCCAAATCAGGTAATAGCAGATGCAAATGTGATGGCATTTTAAAATATTAGCTGATGTCTTCGATTTCATTCTCTCCTGCCATTATTCTTCCCTTTCCCTCTACTGCCCCAATTAAGAAAGTTCTCTGGAGTCTTTGCCACCAGGGAGGGATGTGACAAGATGTCAAAGAAAAAGGGAAATGGTGTTGCATTTTGAAACCCAAGACTTGAGGAGAATTGAGAAGTTTGGGAAAATAGGGAGAGTTTAGTGGAAACAGGTTTGAGAAGAGCAGGCTTTTTCTGGAACGAGGGGAAGGGAGTGGAAGGACAGGCTGGGGAGAAAATGAGAGCAGAGTGTTGGTGATGCCGGAGGGAAAGTTCTGGGCCCTGTTTCTTGGGAAATCACAGGGGAAGGTGGCAAAATTGCCAGTGCCCGGAAGCTAAAGACGGCTCTGCAGCAATGCCTAAGCCATGATGCCGAGAGAGAGAGCAAAGGACTCCTGTGTCCTCCAAGTGCTGCGAAGAGCGCCGGGGGACCCCACAGGGCACACAGGAGTGAAGAACAACACTTCCTGGCATCTGGTGAAGGTCAGGTAGGTTGTACTGTCCACATAATACCTTGTATATTATAAACAAAACTCAGGAGAAAGCAGGTGAATTCCAAACCAAGTGGGAATTCTGCCAGGCAGGAGGAATTTGGTATCAATAGTGTGTCACTGTAACTGTGGTTCATGAAAATGAAGAGTCATGAACTATCATCATTTCTGTTGGAGTACACGGAGCTTAGGTTTATCAGATTGTACCCATCACAGTGCTCCCGAGTCACTCCCATTACTTTGTCTGTCTGTAACCTCTTCTATGCTCTCTTCCCCAACCAATTTGTAAGGTCTCATCCTGCTTAGACACTGAAGCTGTACTGTAAGTTAATATTGTCTTTCTCCTCTCCTTATGTCTTTGAGCAGTTTACTTTAATGCAATGTCCTTTTGTATAGATACAGGAAGACAATTAATTAATATGCTAGGTATCTTAGGAATTGATTGGCTTAGAATATTATTCACTCCTGGGCATCTGCCTTCTCAACTTAAGCCTCAGTTGCCCTCACTTCCTAGCACCCCAAGGGCAGGGTCCCGACGTGGGACTGGATGGAACCAGGGCAAGCCGGTAAGTTATGTGCTACCCTGGCATCGCGATGGGCCAGGCCAAGGTGCCACGATTCTTAACTGTAAGTTAAGAGTTTGATCATAGGCAAATGCTGTCATGATCCAAAAGTAACGACAAGACTAGGGCCCTGCTGCTAGGAATAGGAAAGATATCTGGCCTGAGCACTGCAGTCTGAGATCGAGATGGCCCTAGGAGAGCAATTCTATAAGCCCAAAGTATTTCTTACTGTGTCCATACGAAATGATTAATATTATGTATGCTTATATGTTGGTTGGACAAGGAGAGGAGAAACACGTCCTAGAAGCAGTTTCCTGTGTGTCCTGACTAGCTTGGATGAGACTGCTTTTTTGGAGATGTAGATTCCAAGCTCTAGCAGACTGGTCTTTGTTGTGCTAATCTAAGTACTTGTAGCTTGTGAAAAGGTGAGGCCAGGATTACTGGCCTGCAGATGTAAGGAAACAATGTATGGTTTGCCGCCTCAACGTTCTTTCTGTAACTCCTTCTGATGACATCATTATATTGCGCCCTTTAGAGGTACTATGATCTATATAAGGGAGATTCCAGGGCTCTCTCGGGGGACACGTGCACCAGAGAACCGGGGGACACGTGCATCAGAGAACCTGGGAAGATGGGGCTGAGGACAGAAGCTGAGAGAACAAAGGCGCACGTGCTCGAGGATTCCTGAGGCCTCCATGACATACATCTCTTCCATGTAATAAACGGCTACTAAGACCAACTAGCTTGGCCTCGTTTCCTTCCTTCACCTGACCATCGCCTTCGACCTCCCTGGAGTGGGGAAACGGCAAGACTGCCGGCCTTTTTATTTTTTGTGTGTTTACACAACTGGCGTCCCTGGGTGGGCACGAGCCTCCAACCGGTGCACAACTAAAGGTAAGAACAGCGTTTCGGTACACCCCCACTCTAGAAAATTTTAGTGGGAGAACTTAGATTTTGTGGTGCGGTGAATTAAACTGTTAGCTGTACTCCTCCACTAAGATGGGACAAAAACAGAGTCGCGTGAATTCCTCAAAAAATTCTTCACGCCAAACTGATCGTGGCCATTTTTTTATTGAATTGATTAAGCATTTTGCAAAGAGAACTGGACATAGTGTTTCTCGGGACCAACTCCGGTCCTGCCTAAAAACTGTTTACAAATTTCATCCCTGGTTTCCAGATAAGGGAACTTTGGCGCCTGAGGTTTGGGAAAAGGTTAAAGGTAATGTCTTCAGGGAATTTAAGGGAGGGGCTCAAATCCCTAAACAATTCTGGGTAACTTGGGAAATTGTCTATTCCGTTCTTAAGGCTTTGGAAGATAGCTCCGAGGAGGAGGATGTTAGATATACTATTCAAGGCTTTCCTCAGGAGCTAAACAGAGAGGATTTTAAGATTAAGGATGAAATTAAGAAAGTTCCCACTACTGAGAGAGCCTTACCCTCGGCTCCTCCCATACCCAAGCCTAGAAAGAAGCCTGATGCGCAATGCTTGACTGCTCCTGTACCCAAGCCCCGAAAGCAGCTCAAGGCGTTTCCAGTACAAACACGTTCTCAGAGCAAAAATCTCTCTGCCACTGATGAATTAACGTTCCCTACTGATATCAAGCCAGAGAGACCCCCAACTCCTCTGTACGACTCCACTTCTAGTGCGTCAGAGGAAAGTGATGCATATGATGAGCCAGCTACCACTTCCTCAGATTCTGAGTCTGAGAGCGGCTTGGTACAGGAGATTTCTCATAGGAGCCGCCGCTCCTCAGCCAAGAGGCCTCCAGGCCGCTCAGGACACGGTCCCGATAGAAGCTTACAGCTGAAACCTCTCGACCGTAAGTGGTCAATCCCACCCAGACCCCATGAGCTCCATCTCTTTTTTCCCATCCAGCTGGAGGAGAATCAGTCTCCGTCTTATGAAGGGTTAAGAATGGATTCACTCAGTAATTTCAAAAAGGCCTGTGCCCTGTACGGACCTACATCTCCGTACTGTAAGGAGTATCTTACAGGCTGGAGTAAAAAAGCTCACTGGGTACCTCAACATTTTCACGTGGTTGCTAAGACGTGCTTAAGCCCTTCTCAGTACATCCAGTGGAGGATGTGGTTCAGTGATGAGGCCAAGGCAAAACTTCAGAGCCTAGGCCATGCTGGACGAAAATTTTCAGGAATTAAATTGACTTATGAGATGTTAATAGGTGAAGGGAAATGGCACGACCCTAAGAAGCAAGTCACCTTGCCTCGTGCTGTTTTTGCTCATGTCCGTGATGCTGCCCTGTGGGCCTGGGAGAGGATTGATGCAGATGCTGAATTCAAGGGAAGCTATACAAAGATTATTCAGGGTGCCACAGAGCCTTATGCAGACTTCATAGGAAGGTTGATGGAAGCCATTGAAAGGCAGGTTCACTTAATCATCACTTAACTTCCCGTTAGTCGTCGATTTGCTCGAGCGGGCGCCAGTAACGTCTCCATTTGTCCCTGTCGCGTGCTAGTGTAGCCCAATGGCATCTCTTCGCTCCGGGAACATGGAGGGCCTCAAACCGATCGTTCATGACCTTGACAAAGAAGTCTGACCATCTGGTAGGTGGGCGGCCACGCGGTCTCTTGACATCCCGTGGAATCCAATCAGTAACAGCTCTAGTCCAACGGTCGTCTTTAAATCTCATTACGTGACCAGCCCATCTGATTTTCGACACCTTGGCAAATGAGACAGCGTCCCTGATCCTTGATCATCGACGGATGTCAGAACTCCGGATTCGTTCTCTCATTTGAGTGAAACGTGATATTCCAAGCATAGCTCTTTCTATTCTTCTTTGGGAGACCTGAATGGCGTTCTCATCTTGTTTGCGTAGGGCCCAGGTCTCTGAGGCATATGTTAATGCAGGAAGAACAGTGGAATCAAAGAGATGTGCCCGGAGCCGGAGGTTCTTCGTCCTTTTAGCTATTTCTTCGACGTTCTTGAAGGCGTTCCAAGCCGCTCTCTTCCTCCTGCGCAGCTCGGGTGCCAGGTCATTTGTCATGTTGACCTCTCGACCTAGGTACACATAGCTGTTGCATTCGGAGATGGTCGTTCCATTGAGAGCGAATGGGGCGTCAGGAACAAGGCTGTTTCTCATAAACATTGTCTTCGTAAGATTCAGCTGTAGTCCTACCTTTCCACACTCACGGTCAAAGTCGGCCAGCATTTGTGCCGCTTGGCTGATGTTTGGTGTTATTAAAACAATGTCATCAGCAAAGCGGAGGTGGTGTAGTTGCCGACCATCTATCTTCACTCCCATTCCTTCCCATTCCAGTCGTCGCATGATGTTCTCGAGGGTGGCACTGAAGAGTTTTGGTGAAATGGTATCACCCTGCCGCACCCCTCTCTTGACATCAACGATCACTTCTTTGTAGAATGGTGAGATCCTGGTAGTGAATCCGCAATAGAGCTCACGGAGGATCCTGATGTATTGGGCTTGAATGCCCTGATTGGCTAGGGCTTCAATGACCGCTTCCGTCTCAACAGAATCAAAGGCCTTCTTTAAATCAATGAACGTTAAGCAGAGCGGCATCTTGAACTCCCGAGAAACCTCAATGAGTTTGGTTATCGTGTGGATATGGTCGATGGTGCTGAATCCTTTGCGGAACCCTGCTTGCTCACATGGTTGTCCTTCATCTAGTGTTCTGCCAATCCTATTCAGGATGACTCGAGTGAACAACTTGTAGATGACAGACAATAAGCAGATCGGGCGATAGTTGCCAATGTCATGGATGTCTCCCTTCTTGAACAGTAGTACGGTCCTGCTGGTTTTCCATTGAGATGGAACCTTGCATTCAGACAGGTAGCGAGTGAAGAGCCGAGCCAGTGTATTGATGAGTACTGACGGCAGGTTCTTCAGGTGTTCAGGTCTGACCTTGTCTGGGCCGGGTGCTGTTTGCTTCTTTACTGACGAAATGGCGTGTCGGATTTCGGAAGGGAGAACGTTGGGAACGACATACCCATCCTGTGGAATTTGGTATGTCGGCAAGTGGACATGGCTATCGAAGAGATTTGAGTAGAAGTCATGGATAATCTTCTCCATTGCCGTTCTGGAGGATGTGATGGATCCATCAGGACGTCGGAGGGCAGTCATCTTGGTCTTATAGTTGGCGAAGGACAGGCGGGCGTTACGAATACTTTTCCCGGCTTCTGCCGCATCTACCAGTACTTCTGCTCTTCTCTCTTTGAGGTCTTCCTTGATCGCATCTCTGCACTGCTTTGCAAGCTCGGACGTTAGCTTGCGGTTGCCTGAGGCATGCGCCAAACCACGCTGGCGAATTAGCTCAAGAGTTTTCGAAGATAGGCGACTTTTTGTGGCTATCTCTCTCTTGGCGTTCCTCGCGCATTCATGGAGGTGCTGAACCAGTCGATCGTATTCCTCGTCAATGTTGTCAACAATGGCATCTTCCCATGTTGCCGCAATAGTACCAAAGAGTTCCCAGTTGGTGGTCGTTCTGGGAGTTCTCTTTTTGAACTTTGCAGCCCTTTCTCCCCGCTCTGTGAAGTAGAATTTTGCACGAAGGAGACGGTGGTCCGATCCCGTTCGAAATTTTGGGACAACAGCGACATCAGTCAGGCAAAACCGTCGATTGAATATGATGTGGTCTATTTCGTTGTGGAATCGTCCACCGGGAGACTCCCATGTCCATCGTTTAGATTCTGCCTTCTGGAACTGTGAGTTACCATGAATGGTCTTGGTCGACATGATGAACTCAGACAGTCTCTCACCCTGTTCGTTCCATTCTAGGCCATGGGTTCCGATGTGAAGTTCTTCAGCTGATCTTCTCGGTCCTATCTTGGCATTAAAATCACCCACACTACTTCCACTACCCAGCCGTCGCCACACTCCAGGACGCTTTCCGGACCCGCGCGGCAGCTCTGGCCGAGACCCACGCACAACTGAAGACCCACAGAACAAGATAAGCGGAACTCTCTGAGACCTTGGACTCCAGGCTCGGCGGACCCAGGGACAGAGCTTCTCTGCTTGCTCCCACCACCACAGGTGACAAAGGGATTCTAATCAGGAGCCCCACCCTACCCTGCCCTGTCTGCTTCCATCAACCACCCAGGGATCGAATTGTGCACAGGAGACCCACCCTACCCAGATAAATACCCCACTGGCACACTTCCACTCTCGACACTACTTCCACTACCCAGCCGTCGCCACACTCCAGGACGCTTTCCGGACCCGCGCGGCAGCTCTGGCCGAGACCCACGCACAACTGAAGACCCACAGAACAAGATAAGCGGAACTCTATGAGACCTTGGACTCCAGGCTCGGCGCAAGCGGCCGCGCGACACATCATAAGACACTAAATACCCGTCTTCTGGAATTGTCGTACCATATTTGATAGGGTTCAAATATGGTAACACCTACAAGGGTGATTAGAGGTCACCCCAAAAGCCTCTATACCTCTCGGAAAGACTGGCAAGCTACCGAGAGTATTCCGCCCGCAAGGAAGAGCCTGGCAAGCTATCCGCTGTGTATTCGATATGCCAAAACCAGTAACTACAACTGGTCTCATTCACCTGACCCTGAAGGCTTCACCGACATGGCAGCACTGAGAAGGATGAGAAAGGAGAGGCCGACAAAATCTCAAGGCCGACCTAGGCTGCCACAACGAAGGAAGACAAAAATGATCGTCTGTACTTTCAATGCACGTACGCTAGCATCAGATGCATCCATCGAGGACCTGATAGTACAAGCGCGAATGATCAAGTACGACATCATTGGTCTGACCGAGACAAGAAGACACGAATCTCACCATGCTGTTTTCGACACTGGAGAAGAATTGTTCCTCGGAACATGCGATAAAAGAGGTGTTGGAGGCGTCGGTGTCCTTATCAACACAAACTTGGCCAAGAGCATTGATTCATTCGAATGCCTAACAACCGGAATCGGACGTTTACATTTGAATAGATGTGGCTCACTGCCTGCAGTTTCTATCTTCGTTGTCTACGCACCAACATCTCATTATGATGAAAGAGAAATCGAGAAGTTCTACATGGAGCTAGAGAAATTCTATAAAGAAGACCACACCTTCTACAAGATCATTGTGGGTGATTTTAATGCCAAGATAGGACCGAAAGGCAGGTTAAGGGTAAGGAAACGCAGGAAATTTTGTCCAAACAATTGGCTTTTGAAAATGCTACCGAGGATTGCCAGGCCATCCTGCGCCCCATTAAGGAGAAGGAGGACATAATAGGGTACTTGAAGGCATGTCGGAATGTTGGTTCTATCAAACATCAGGCACGTATTAATGCTGTCGAGGCCTATGCCATACAGAGGCGTATTCAGGTCAAATGTTTTAATTGTGGGAAATCAGGCCACTTCCGTAAGGATTGCAGTGCACCTCCCAAACGTGCTACTGTGAGACCACCACCTGGACCTTGTCCACAAGGCCATAATGGAAACCATTGGGCCAGAGATTGCCCCTCCAATCTTGGCGTAGCTGGTGACCCCATTTCGGGAAACGTGCAATGGGGCCAGCCCCAGGCCCCGCAAAATCAGGGGACATTCCCAGTTGCAGCCCTTCTCCCCAGTGTGGAGCTTCAGAGCTCCAGTCAGTAGATTCACTACAGCCAGCCACGGCAAGGAGCGCTGCTTTGGATATTTCTTTCTCTGATACAGTTAGCATTTCTCCCACCCAGAGTCCCTGCAGATTAAATTCTGATGCAAAGGGACGAGATTTGAACCCCCAGGTAGAAAGGGAGTATGCTCAAGCAAACGTTACAAGCAGCACATCAGTTTTTCATGGTTGTCTGGAAGTGAAGGGAAAGACATCTCTGATCCCAGACTCTGTTCCTCATGGAACAGAGGCTCACCAACAAGCGGTTGAGTTCAGGGAACAAGCTATCCTGTGTATGGGACATGCGGAGCTGAGTTCTGCACCTAACGTGCATCAGGTTTTGAGCCAGGAAAAAAGTGAGAAACTTTGGAATCAAAGCGTTGTGTCTGTTGGTGAATTTGCGCTGGCAAACCGAGCAGAACTTTGTGTAAAAGGGCTCAGCTACCCTAAGAAACCTCAGTCAGGTCAGAGGTGGAGAAAGCCTCTAGTTTCTAGTCTTGATTCCCAAGAACATCTGCCAGGAACTCAGTCTGGACAACCGACTCTCAGGTTTTTTAACAGAATCAATGGTGAAGTGCTAGTTCCAAATAAGGTTATTCAAAAACTCAGACCGGTGCAGTTTTACTTTTGGGGAAGTGAACTTCTACTTCTAGTTCATGAGATGCCACCTCTGGGAAAACAGCTTCAGGGCCAATGGGTACGAGGTTATTCTCCCACTAGGCCATTGCTTATTGACCCAGGAGGCACAGAGACGCCTCATTCCTGGGTGCTCACCCACTCAGCCATTACAGACGCTGAGTCTGGTGAGGGACAGAAGGCATTGTCACTAGGATACTTCTGCATGTGTGTGTGTATGGTTATAAATCAGGTTATTTTGGATATCAGGAAAGAGCTTCCAATGAAGGCTATAACTCGCCACATTAGTTTTTTCACTCGCCCATGTGCCAGGGCCTACTAATATCATCTCAGATTCAGTTTATGTTGGTCTCTTCCCTGGTATTGTAACTGAGCTCAACAATTGCTTCAGCAGCAACAGGCTCTTTTACAAAAGTGCTCTGAACTTGTTTTAATTACTGTTATCAGATCTCATTCTGGTCTTCCTGGACCTATGAATCGGGCATAGTTAATAATAAATAAATAAATAAATAAGGAGGAATGCCCCGTTTGACTCCTATTCTTTGACATTGTTTTCTTTAAAATTTTTTTGAATTTACCTCAAGGGGAGTCATACAGCAGCTGAAAAGCATTTTCAGGAAGATGCACAGACTCAGAAAATTATTAACTTTCTCCTAATTTGATTAAAAATTGACAAAGACTGGGTAGCAGGGAGACACCTCATTCGAGGAAAAGGCTATATTTTTCTTTCAACAGATAACTCCACTAAGAAACTTTGGGTCCCATTGCATTTCATCAGGAGCCGAATTCATCTACCTGCATTAACTTTCAGACCTCTGCAGTCTTACAGCTCTCTAAATTCCAGCTCCAAGCCATCGCCAAGCTGATTTCACCTGGAATTCACAAGGAAATCAGAGGAACCAGCATCAGAAGGCCTGCAGAAAAGGCCTCTAACTCCTTTAACATATCACGAGATCAAATTAAGAACATTCCTTATACCCTTCTCTTATAGGTTGTGGACTGGACAATGCCTGGACCCCGTATTTTGGATTAACAATTCTTTAATTTTACCCTCTCCTTGGAATTCACAGGTGCCTCATCTCCTGAAGGAGGAAGGAATGACTTTTAATAGGAACACCTTTTTAATTTCTCTCTAGGATAACTGTTTCTCTCGGAGTTTCCCCTTGCCTCTTTCTTTACCCCCAGACATGGAGATGAACCAAACCCCAATGCTCAAAGCCTCTGATAACTTTTAAAAAGTGTTTTTTCCAGACATAAGCTAGGTTGTACATCTATGACTGCCGTAAACATGAACAGAGAATGGCTGCATTCCCCTGCTGAAGAGCTCCTGACAGAAGTTGTGATGCTCCTGTTCCAGTGCTCCCTGCCTGATCCAGTGCTTCCTGAAGTTCATAGGACTTTTTGACAGTTGTTTCTCTGGGACTCATTGCTGGAACTCATTGCTGTGACCACTACTGCTGATGTTGCAAAAACAACTCTTCAAACTGTGATCCGGACACTTCATTTCTTCAATAAGCGACTAAATGACTCTGATTACCCTTGAACAGTGCAGGACTATTGGACACTTTACGACAAGCACTGCTCTGGGTTCAGGGGCAGACTGAAGTTTTACTACTACTACATGAGACTGTTTTGTGATTGGAATTGTTCCTTTGTCTATTTCAAATTTTGTAAACAGAAAAGGGTGAGATGTTGGAGTACACGGAGCTTAGGTTTATCAGATTGTACCCATCACAGTGCTCCCGAGTCACTCCCATTACTTTGTCTGTCTGAAACCTCTTCTATGCTCTCTTCCCCAACCAATTTGTAAGGTCTCATCCTTCTTAGACACTGAAGCTGTACTGTAAGTCAATATTGCCTTTCTCCTCTCCTTATGTCTTTGAGCAGTTTACTTTAATGCAATGTCCTTTTGTATAGATACAGGAAGACAATTAATTAATATTATGCTTTATAACTTAGGAATTGATTGGCTTTGAATATTATTCACTCCTGGGCATCTGCCTTCTCAACTTAAGCCTCAGTTGCCCTCACTTCCTAGCATTCCAAGGGCAGGGTCCCGACGTGGGGACTGGATGGAACCAGGGCAAGCTGGTAAGTTATGTGCTACCCTGGCATCGCGATGGGCCAGGCCAAGGTGCCACGATTCTTAACTGTAAGTTAAGAGTTTGATCATAGGCAAATGCTGTCATGATCCAAAAGTAACGACGAGACTAGGGCCCTGCTGCTAGGAATAGGAAAGATATCTGGCCTGAGCATTGCAGTCTGAGATCGAGATGGCCCTAGGAGAGCAATTCTATAAGCTCAAAGTATTTCTTACTGTGTCCATACGAAATGATTAATATTATGTATGCTTATATGTTGTTTGGACAAGGAGAGGAGAAACACGTCCTAGAAGCAGTTTCCTGTGTGTCCTGACTAGCTTGGATGAGACTGCTTTTTTGGAGATGTAGATTCCAAGCTCTAGCAGACTGGTCTTTGTTGTGCTAATCTAAGTACTTGTAGCTTGTGAAAAGGTGAGGCCAGGATTACTGGCCTGCAGATGTAAGGAAACAATGTATGGTTTGCCGCCTCAACGTTCTTTCTGTAACTCCTTCTGATGACATCATTATATTGCGCCCTTTAGAGGTACTATGATCTATATAAGGGAGATTTCAGGGCTCTCTGGGGGGACACGTGCACCAGAGAACGGGGGGACACGTGCATCAGAGATCCTGGGAAGATGGGGCTGAGGACAGAAGCGGAGAGAACAAAGGCGCGCACGTGCTCGAGGATTCCTGAGGCCTCCATGACATACATCTCTTCCATGTAATAAACAGCTACTAAGACCAACCAGCTTGGCCTCGTTTCCTTCCTTCACCTGACCATCGCCTTCGACCTCCCTGGAGTGGGGAAACGGCAAGACCGCCGGCCGTTTTATTTTTTGTGTGTTTTTTCACTCGCCCATGTGCCAGGGCCTACTAATATCATCTCAGATTCAGTTTATGTTGGTCTCTTCCCTGGTATTGTAACTGAGTTTCTAAGTACATCATCAAATGCTATATAGCTCAACAATTGCTTCAGCAGCAACAGGCTCTTTTACAAAAGTGTTCTGAACTTGTTTTTATTACTGATATCAGATCTCATTCTGGTCTTTCTGGACCTGTGAATCGGGCATAGTTCAAAAAAAAAAAAAAAGGAGGTATGCCCCGTTCAACTCCTTGTCCTTGACATTGTTCTCTTTACAAATTTTGAATTTACCTCGAGGGGAGCCATATACAGCAGCTGAAAAGCATTTTCAGGAAGATGCACAAGCTCAGAAAACTACTAATTCTTCTATTTTGATTAAAATTGACAGAGACTGGGCAGCAGGGAGACACCTTATTCGAGGAAAAGGCTATATTTTTTCTTTCAACAGATAACCCCACCAAGAAACTTTTGGTCCCATTGCATTTCATCAGGAGCCGAATTCATCTACCTGCATTAACTTTCAGACCTTTGCAGTCTTACAACTCTCTAAATTCCAGCTCCAAGCCATCGCCAAGCTGATTTCACCTGGAATTCACAAGGAAATCAGAGGAGCCAGCATCAGAAAGCCTGCAGCAAAGACCTTTAACATATCATGAGATCAAATTAAGAGCATTCCTTATACCCTTCTCTTACAGGTTGTGAATTGGGCAACTCCAGAACCCCATATTTTGGATTAACAATTCTTTACTTTTACCCTCTCCTTGGAATTCACAGGTGTCTCAACAAAGGAGGAAGGAATGACTTTTAATAGGAACACCTTTTTAATTTCTCTCTAGGATAACTGTTTCTCTCGGAGTTTCCCCTTGCCTCTTTCTCTACCCCCAGACATGGAGATGAACCAAACCCCAATGCTCAAAGCCTCTGATAACTTTTAAAAAGTGCTTTTTCCAAACATAAGCTAGGTTGTACATTTATGACTGCCGTGAACCTGAACAGAGAATGGCTGCATTCCCCTGCTGAAGAGCTCCTGACAGAAGTTGTGGTGCTCCTGTTCCAGTGCTCCCTGTCTGATCCAGTGCTTCCTGAAGTTCATAGGACTCTTTGACAGTTGTTTCTCTGGGACTCATTGCTGTGACCACTACTGCTGACGTTGCAAAAACAACTCTTCAAACTGCGATCCGGACACTTCATTTCTTCAATAAGCGACTAAATGACTCTGATTACACTTGAACAGTGCAGGACTATTGGACACTTTACAACAAGCACTGCTCTGGGTTCAGGGGCGGACTGAAGTTTTACTACTACTACATATGAGACTGTTTTGTGATTGGAATTGTTCCTTTGTCTATTTCAAATTTTTGTGTTTTTGTAAACAGAAAAGGGTGAGATGTTGGAGTACACGGAGCTTAGGTTTATCAGATTGTACCCATCACAGTGCTCCCGAGTCACTCCCATTACTTTGTCTGTCTGTAACCTCTTCTATGCTCTCTTCCCCAACCAATTTGTAAGGTCTCATCCTGCTTAGACACTGAAGCTGTACTGTAAGTTAATATTGTCTTTCTCCTCTCCTTATGTCTTTGAGCAGTTTACTTTAATGCAATGTCCTTTTGTATAGATACAGGAAGACAATTAATTAATATGCTCGGTAACTTAGGAATTGATTGGCTTAGAATATTATTCACTCCTGGGCATCTGCCTTCTCAACTTAAGCCTCAGTTGCCCTCACTTCCTAGCACCCCAAGGGCAGGGTCCCGACGTGGGACTGGATGGAACCAGGGCAAGCCGGTAAGTTATGTGCTACCCTGGCATCGCGATGGGCCAGGCCAAGGTGCCACGATTCTTAACTGTAAGTTAAGAGTTTGATCATAGGCAAATGCTGTCATGATCCAAAAGTAACGACAAGACTAGGGCCCTGCTGCTAGGAATAGGAAAGATATCTGGCCTGAGCACTGCAGTCTGAGATCGAGATGGCCCTAGGAGAGCAATTCTATAAGCCCAAAGTATTTCTTACTGTGTCCATACGAAATGATTAATATTATGTATGCTTATATGTTGGTTGGACAAGGAGAGGAGAAACACGTCCTAGAAGCAGTTTCCTGTGTGTCCTGACTAGCTTGGATGAGACTGCTTTTTTGGAGATGTAGATTCCAAGCTCTAGCAGACTGGTCTTTGTTGTGCTAATCTAAGTACTTGTAGCTTGTGAAAAGGTGAGGCCAGGATTACTGGCCTGCAGATGTAAGGAAACAATGTATGGTTTGCCGCCTCAACGTTCTTTCTGTAACTCCTTCTGATGACATCATTATATTGCGCCCTTTAGAGGTACTATGATCTATATAAGGGAGATTCCAGGGCTCTCTCGGGGGACACGTGCACCAGAGAACCGGGGGACACGTGCATCAGAGAACCTGGGAAGATGGGGCTGAGGACAGAAGCTGAGAGAACAAAGGCGCACGTGCTCGAGGATTCCTGAGGCCTCCATGACATACATCTCTTCCATGTAATAAACGGCTACTAAGACCAACTAGCTTGGCCTCGTTTCCTTCCTTCACCTGACCATCGCCTTCGACCTCCCTGGAGTGGGGAAACGGCAAGACTGCCGGCCGTTTTATTTTTTGTGTGTTTACACAACTTCTGCCTGCCGCAGGTGGTGGTAGGACCCACTTAGCTAGAGAACTGCCATGACAGGCTCTGAATAACTTAGGCTTCTTTCAGGAATAAGAAAAGCAGAAAAACCAGCTGCCTTTGTCAAAGATTACATCCCCGGAATCAGATTAGGTCTCCAGAATGTAACTGTCAGGGAGGTGGGCTGGATGTTGCGGGGCCAAAACAACAACAACAAAATAGATGTGTACTCTGTAGGTAATAGAAAATTGCTTACAGTAACAAAGTATGAGATTAATACCCAAGAATAGCTGAGATCAGCACCAGGAGGATTACTCCATAACTTAGAGGCCAGCCGGGTATCCTAGAGGAAAGGGCAGCTCAGATAGAGAAGGGAGCACCAAATAAAGGATGTTTGGAGGATCCTCCCAGGAGGGGAGATGCATGTCGAAAGTAGACTATGGACTGAACATGTTTGCCACTCAATGCCTCTTTTGCAGACCACAACACCCAAAAGGACAGAGAGAACACAGGGGATTGCCCTGCCACAGAGACAGGGGGGATGGGGGGATGGGGGTGGGAGGGATATTATCTATGGTGGTGGAAAATGGGCACTGGTGGAGGGATGGGTATCTGATCATTGTATAATTGAAACCAAAGCACAAAAAATTGTAAATCTACAACTTTAAAAAAAATAAAATAAAATAAAGGAAAAAAAAAAGAAAAAAAAAAGAAAATTGCTGAGTAATGCTCACTTGTCAAAATGAAAGTATAAGAACTTGCTGAACCTAATGCTGGGGTCCTTGTTGAAGCCCACTGCATTGGGCGGATACTTGGACCCCAGCTAGCTGGAACAATAAACCTCGCTATGTGATCTGCATTATTGGCTCTGTTCTCTGTCCTTGAGCTGTGGTCGGCTCTGTATTCTAACAGTGGGGCCAGGTTCAAGACTTCTCAGCTTCCAGAGAGAATATTTGGAGGTCTTATAGTAATCCCTCAAACTAAATAAGAGCCATGGCCAGGGGGAGGGAATGGGGGGAGGGGGGAAGAGATGAGGTAGACGCTAAAGAAACTGAATATAGAGAGCATCACTGGTCTTCAGCTGGTTTAAGCCATGGGCCTGACATAGGAGAGCTAGTAGAGAGGAAGGCCACGACAGGGAGAAAGTCAGAAAGGGGGTGCCTTATTGGGATTCCAGGTGAGAAGAAATGATTTTGTCTTCAGAAAAATATTTGCAAAAAAGGGAAAAGTCATCTTGATGGCTCCAGCTTGGTTCTGACAGTGCTGATAGGAGCAGCAGGTCAGCTCTAGGTGGTACTTCTCAGGCTTTTCAGGAAGGTCGGTGGACAGATTTCCTGCCCCAGAGCTGGCCTAGCGCATAGTTCACAAACGGCCCGTAACTGGGAACTCAGAGACTGTGTCTGGTCTGCATCATGCTGCTTAACTGCGAACACCAATGGTCTTGAAAAGAGTCCCAGGGCTGGAGCTATAGCACAGCGGGTAGGGCGTTTGCCTTGCTCGCAGCCAACCCTAGTTCGATTCCCAGAACCCCATATGTATCCTGAGCACTGTCAGGGGTAATTCCTGAGTGCAGAGCCAGGAGTAACCCCTGTGCATCGCCAGGTGTGACCCAAAAAGCAAAAAAAAAAAAAAAAAAAAAAAAAAGAAAGAGTTCCAAGCATTTGGGGAAACACAAATCTCTCTTTTTGCTTTTCTTGCAGGAAAAATAAAATGAGTCTTTCATGGCAGACTAGAGACAGTGCATCTGGTGATGCCAACACAGAGGAAGGATGGAGGGAAAGGAGAGACAGTTTTAGACTGTGACTGCCTTACTCACAATACTTGAGAATCAGGTTCAAGTTTGCTTCACCCCGTGTAGCAGGTGCTAACGCAGTTTCAACTAAACAGGAAGGTCTACACTGAACTGCCCCTAAGGAAGACCATCCTGTAGCTAGATGCTAATCACAAAGTCCCAATGGCATCAGGTCACGCCTGAGGCCTCACTCCCTTTGGAGGAGAGGCTGTGAATGCAAAGAGAAAGAAGCTAAGGTTTTTCTAGGCAAAGTGACTCCTAAGTAAGCAGAATAAGAAAGTCATCTACCAGAGACCAAGGAAGTTAGCCCTTACACTACCACAAAATATTTAGCTTGAGAGAATTGCCCTTCTGAACAATTTGATCTGGAACCGACAACCAGTTTTCTGGAGGCACCTGGAGGAAGAGTGAGTTTTCTTTGCAGGAAGGTTAGAGATTAATTGAACAACAAATGTAGTAATATTATACTTTTGTGCCAGTTTTGTGTTTCTTCTTTTCCCCCAGAGTTCTTCCCTATCTACGAAAGACTCTGCTGTCTAATTTGTGCTTCCTGAACAAATCTACAGCTACCTCGAGCAAAGTTCTGATGGAGGCAATGCTGATGATTAAAATGGGGGAGCTTCCTTCAAGAGACTCTATGAAGGATCCTTCTTGGAATGCAGAATGCCTCTATGTTTGCACATTCTCTTGACTTGGGGAAACGGTGCTGCCAACAGGGGAAACTTGGGGACTCAGTGTTTCAGGGTTTCAGTTGGGCCAACCTGGCAATACTCGTGCCTCTGTGGACCCTTTTGATTATGTATGTGTGAACTGCCATTTTATGTTTGTGCCATTTTATTTTATGTCCGCTACCTTTGGCTTTAGAACTTCATAATTTCTTTGTTGATAACTGGTATTCACTATTGGGTTGCAAAGTTCTAGGCAGGGTTAGATGGATGTTGAAAACTATATTTCATTCCCTTTCTCTCTTTCCACTGATTTCTATTTTAGTATCTCCGTTTTGGTTTTCACCCAAAGAACCATCACCAAGGTTGTGACTTCATGCTAGAAATCAAATGGAAGTCTTCTAACAGCCTGATGACAAATCAGGAGAACTTACACCCTTGTTAGTCATGAAAAACAGTCATGGAAACAGAAAATCACAGTCCTGCGCAGGGAGTCCTCTGTAGGTGGACGCTAGAACTGGAAGGAGATATGGTTCAGTTGTTAGGACTTGGGAGGCACTTCCGAGTTGGAAAGGTTGCCACTGGCTTTGGACCTTATTTTTTTTAATTTTAATTTTTCACAGTGATATACACATTTACAAAGTTATTCATGATTGGATTTCAGTCATATAATGTTCCAACACCCGTCCCTTCACCAGTGTACTTTCCTCACCACCAATGGTCCTGGTTTCTCTCCCGCTTTTCCCTGCTCCTGACACCTTTCACTATGGCAAGCACTTTCTCTCTCTCTCTCTCTCTCTCTCTCTCTCTCTCTCTCTCTCCCCCCTTTCCTCCTCCCCTCTCTTTCATTCTGGGCCTTATGGTTTACAATACAGATAATGTAAGGTTATCAGATATATCCCTTTACCTGTGCCCTTCACCCTCCACACATTCTTGTGGCAAGCTTCCAACTATTGACCTGTCTTCCTGGCCCCTGTTTACCCTCACTTGGATATTAGTCTCATTATATATGCATATGGGCTGGAGCCATAGTATAGTGGGTAGCGCGTTTGCCTTGCATGCAGCCAACCTGGCCGACCTGAGTTCGATTCCTCTGCCCCTCTCAGAGAGTATCTCACCTGCACAGCAAAGCCTGGTAAGCTACCCATGAGGTATTCGATATGCCAAACACAATAACAAGACTCACAATGTTACTGGGCCCGCTTGAGCAAATCAATGAACAATGGGAGGACAGTGACAGTGATATATGCATATAATGTATATATATATGTATATATATAATATCCCACAAATGAATACAGTCATTCTATACCTGTCCCTCTCCTCCTCCTCATTTCACACAACATGATACTCTTCATATCAACCCATTTATGAACAAATTTCATGATTTTATTCTACCTAACAGCTGCATAGTATTCTATTGTGTTGATGTTCTCTAGTTTCTTTATCCAGTCATTTGTTCTTGGGCACTCAGGTTGTTTCCAGATTCTGGCTATTGCGAATAGTGCTTCAATGAACATCAAAATTCTACTGTGTTTTTGGGTCCCCAGGGTATATTCCCAGAAGTGGTATTGCTGGGTCAAGTAGAAGCTCAATTTTTAGTTTTCTGAGGAATGTTCAAATTGTTTTCCTTTTGGACCAGTTGGCTGGACCAGTTGGCATTCCCACCAACAATAAAGGGCAGTCCCTTTCTCCCCACATCCTCACCAGCACTAGTTGCTCTTGTTCTTTTGGATGTGTGCCAATCTCTATGGTGTGAGATGATATCTCATCTTCCTCATGATTAGTGATTTGGAGCATTTTTTCATGTGTCCTTTGGCCATTCAGATTTCTTCTTTGAGGAAGTTGCTGTTCAATTCCTCTACCCATTTTTTGATTGGTTTTTTTTTTCTTGTAAAGTTCTAGCAGTGGGTTTGCACATGTTTTTAAAGATGATTTTTGCAAGGGAATCAAAGGAACATTGGCGTAGCAAGTTGACATCAGCATGAGGCTGAATCAATCTAGAATTCCCTGCAACACACTTTATGAAACTTAAATAGTTAAATATATTTAGATTTTCTATAGCTTTCTGCAGAAAGTATTTCTGACTGAAAGTATGTTCTTGCCAATTTTCTTCCTAAAGCACGTAAAGAAAAAGTTGAAACTCTGCCTTGTTTTGGCTGCAATTTTGGTTCTTTTTTACTTTCATTATAGTTTGTGCAGGGACAAAAGAAGCAGTTTTCTAGCTCCAGAAAGACTGAAAAAGAACTTAGCTCTTGTTCTTTTGCTCTTTTTCATTTCCTTCATTCCTTTCTCTTCTGCTACATGAATTATTTAAAATAATGGCAGTAAAGACTAATCAATGGGCTAAATATTACATTGTTGAGTAAATTTAATTAATTTTCATATAACAAACTAATAATAAAATTTTCTATGGTAAGAAAATTCAGTATCATGGTATCACGGTCCTCCCGTTGTTCATCGATTTGCTCAAGCGGGCCCAAGTAACGTCTCCATCATGAGACTTGATGTTACTGTATTTGGCATATCGAGTACATCACGGGTAGCTTGCCAGGCTCTGCCGTGCGGGCGAGATACTCTTGGTAGCTTGCCGGGCTCTTCGAGCGGGACGGAGGAATCAAACTCGGGTCGGCCATGTTGGCTGCGTGCAAGGCAAACTCCTACCGCTGTGCTACATAGCAATAAAATATTATTTATAGACTAGAAATTCACAGGGATTTCTTGTAAATGGTCTATACAGGTTCGGCTTTTATCATGATGAGATACTGATTAACTATAAAGGTGGTAGGCGGAAACGTTATGCCTACGTGGGTAGCACTGTCACACTGTCCTCCCATTGTTTATCAATTTGCTTGCACGGGCACCAGTAACGTCTCCGTTGTGAGACTTGTTACTGTTTTTTTGGCATATCAAATACGCCATGGGGAGCTTGCCAGCCTCTGCCGTGCAGGTGGAATACTCCATAGCTTGCTGGGCTCTCCGAGAGGGAAGAAGGAATCCAACCTGGGTTGGCTGTGTGCAAGGCAAATGCCCTTCATTCTGTGCTATCACTCCAGCCCATGGGTAATACTTATATTCTTTATTTCTTTGAATTTTAAATGTTCTCCTGAATTTGTCCTTATCTTTTTCTGAATTTTAAGTATAACTGATTTTTATTTTACTGTGTTTGGCATATCGAATACGTCACAGGGTAATAAAATGTCTAGGTTTTGCTCATTAATTAATATTTTGATATTCTTGCTTTTAAAATCTAGTGATCTCTAATTTTAGCATTGCATTTAATTCAGGCCACATTTAAAGAATTAAAGGTTAGCCCTATGTGTTTTTCGCAGACTTATATTAGAAATCTTTTATATTGTTGTATATATAGCTTTTGATTATAAATAAAATATTTTAATATTATTATTTCTGTTTTTTATGAAAACTTAAAGGGGTTTTCTTCAAGTCAGGATTATAGAAATAGCTATACCTTTTATTTATATTTTTAAATTTTCATGGCTTCATAGGTAGTTTTTAAACATTTGATCCATTTATAATTAATTTTGGTATAAAATAAGTTAGGAATACAAGCATATGTATTTGGGAAATAGTTAATGTATTGTTTCAATAAAACTTACTAAATTTATCTTTCTCTATTGTTTTGAAATGCCACCTTTAATCATACACTGATTTCCCCCCCAATCTCCTTGATTCAATTTCATCTGTCATCAATTTATGCCAGTATCTCATTTTTAAAACAACCAGGACTGTAAGTAAATTATAATAATTGGTAAAACAAGTTCTCCCCTATTATTCTATCTTTTAAGGAATATCTTGGCTTTTCTTGTATTTTTATCCTTTCAGACTGATTTTTAAAAATGGAGCTTGTTCTACTAGTCGTCTTATTTATTTAATTTTTTTTGGTATTGATTTTTTCAGGGAAGTAAATTACAAAAGTAACATATGCTTGCTATAACAAAGTCAAATGATACAGACATGTGGAGAATGAGCTCTGACAACCTCCTCCCCCACTTTTAACAGCACATCCCAGGGGATCCTCCTCTGAGCTGTTTGTTGAGCATCTATAGCCTTTGGACTGTCTCCCACTACATCTAAACACACTTAAAGATGTGCCCCCAAATACCAGTGATATTTTGACTAGGATTTTTCAATAAATATTTGGTAGGTTAGAATTCTTCCTCCCCACATTTTTGACTTAGTGCATTTCAGGATCTTTTGATTTTTTTTGTTTTTTTGTTTTTTTGGCTACACCTGGTGATGCTCAGAGATTACTCCTGGTTCTGCACTCAGGGCATCACTCCTGTCGGTGCTTGGGGGACCATATGGGATACTAGGAAGAGAAGCCAGGTTGGCTTTGTGAAAAAAGCAAGCACCTTACCCACTGTATTATTGCTCCAGCCCAGAAATTTTTGTTTTTAAATATATACACTGGCACAATACTTGTCATCTAGAGTATCAAAAACACATGAGACAGTGTATGATAGTAGAATGCATTTGAAATGAACTTATCAAGGTGTTTATATTTGACAATCCATGGATCCTGCAAGATACTCTGAAATAGGGTTCCTGGGCACTTGCCTCTGGAAAACACTCTGTGGTTTATCTTTCTTTTAGCTATTTGTAAAGAAGAGCAACATACTAGAAATTCTGTTAAGTCTATAATTAGGGTTTAACTTTGTCTGACCAGGCGTTTACCAAAGTTAAGTGGTCAGGGAGATTATTTTCTGATTGATAAGTTACACATTTTCCTAGTACACAATTGGAGAAGGGCTGAGGTGTTTAGATTGCCCCGGCTCTTGGATGGGGGAGGGGTAGCAGAGAACCTAGAATAAATCCAGGGCTCTGACTTTGATAAATGGGTAGTTGGTTGTGTCACTGACTGAGATAAAGAATAAAAGTAGAGGATCAATTTTGGACATATTGAGTTTTCGTGCCTCTGGGAGGTGTGAGTGGAGATATTTAGTAGGCTGGGAATACACAGGTCTGGAACTCAGGTGAGAGGGCAGAGCTAGAGAATGGTGGATTGGAAAGTTTGACCTGAATGAAAGTGTGTTGTCCAAAAGGCTCATTTAAAAATGCACATATATTACCTGGAAAAAGTAAGCATTAAATTATTAATACATATTATATTATCATATTAGCTTCTATCATTTTAAAGCAGAGATCAGGCCCCTGAAGGGATGGAAATCAGAACTGGTGAATTCTGAGTGGAGGATCAGCAAAGAAATAGTCTGAAGTGGTAATTTCCAACCTTTCAGAATCTGAGGACCTCTTTCTAATGCTAAAATTTTGTCCTAACCTCCTTATGACCTATATATTCTACTTTTAATATTCTTTGATTGAGAAAATATGTCCTGACCAAAACTTGCATGAATTAATTTTAATCAGTACAAATTCAGTAAGACGTCTATTAATCTGATAGTGGCCTGGTGCATGACTACTCCTGAGCTTCCTATATGTATTTCCAAGATAGAAGGATGGAAGTAGCCTAAATTTTGATTTTAAATAGCACTGTATTCTTCCTTTATCTCCTTTTGGCTCAGATTCCAGAGAGGAGCACAGAAAAAAGAAGAAATGCTAGTATAATAGGTTAGCAATTTGACATCTTTTAAGCCTGGGTCCTCTTTTTTTTTTTTTTGGCCACACTTGGTGATGCTCTGGGATTACTCCTAGCTCTGCATTTGGGATGACTCCGGGTGGTGCTCGGGAACCATATGGGATGTGGGGGATTGAACCCAGTTTGGCATGTGCAAAGCATGGGCCCTACTATCTCTCTGGCCTGGCCTGAGTCCATTTTAACAAAGACTGAGGTGACTTTCCCAGTCTTAACTAGGTGACCTCAGAAAAACCTCTCGGGCTCCTTTGCTCTAACTATCCACAAAGAATAATAGCAATAGCTTTTCTTGCTTCCAAGAGACCTTGCACAGAAGTTAGTAAGATAAATAGTTGAAAAAAATATGAGTGGGAAGGTTAAAAGGGCTTTAAAATGTGAGGTATTTTCATGACTGCATTTTAATATGGCTCACCACTAGGTATCGTGAAGGTAGCAATTCCCTGGGAAGGGGCTTAATCATCCAGGCTCACCATAGGGTGGACTCCATTTAACTGTGTGTTCTAGTTGATTAGGTTATTGTGTGTAGATTGCAGGAATTTCAAGTTCTATTCCATCTTTTTCCTTTTGATATAATTTTAATGAGATTTTCCCCATTCTTTTATTGCATGGCAGGCTACTGCTAGAATAAATATAAAGAACTTTTTAAAAATGCAGAAAACAGGAGGGCTGGGGAGATGGAAAAATGTAGGGGGCCCAGCAGGGGATGAGGGTGGGAAGGCTGTTTTCAGATATGCACCAATCCCCCGATGACTTGGAATTCCTGGGGGGCACTTCTTTATGTGCCAGGCTCTCTGAAAGATAAGAGAAGGGGCCCAACTACCTCTGCTGAGAAAAATGTCTTTTTTATAATCACTTAAAGAGTGCCACATTTCTTCCACGTAGCTCCATCACCAGGCCCAGGAATCCTATGCTTTTCTTTGTATTGTAAAAACAAGTTCTGCTTAGCCAGAATTCTTCTCACATGAAGGCCTCCAGTGAGATTCACTAAACGGGTCGTTGTATGCAACGTAATAGGACATTGAAAATGATGGGAGAGCATAAGAGGAGTAAGTTTTTCATTAGCTCAATCCAGGTAACACTTAAAAACTATTTATCCTGAACTGGGGTTGTTATTCTTTACTCATCAAGACCCCTTTATATAAATACTTTAAATACTTTAAATACTAGTAATTATCACTGATTAGTGTCACCAACTACAAGTGATTTTCATATTTAGAACTTAATTTATTTTCCTCTCCTGGTAGGGTGTTTGTGGTATAATGTGATATGTTATTTTGTCGTGTGTGTGTGTGTGTGTGTGTGTGTGTGTGTGTGTGTGTGTACTTGAAGAGCAAGAGAAACGTAAGTATGTCAGGCACACTTCGAAGTGGATCATTGAGGTAAATTAATCTGATAATCCAGAAAGCATGAATTGTCCCACTTAACTGATAGGTTTATTAACCAACAAATTTTAATGGAGCAACTTATCAAGGTGAACGGTTTAGGGCAGGTAGGTTAGAATTTATGAGCATAGAGGACTCCCTTCACATTTTATAGATTATAAAAAGGGACTCACAAATTGCCTAGAGAATTCCTCCAACATTTTATAAGTTCTCTCATCACAAATTAGTTTGCTGCAATTAAAAAAGTAAAGTAAAGGCCCTCCCGTTGATCGTTGATTTGCTCGAGCGGGCCCAGTAACGTCTCCATTGGAGACTTTGTTGTTACTGTGTCTGGCATATCGAATACTCTCGGTAGCTTGCCGGGCTCTCCGACAGGGGCGGAGGAATCGAACTCGGGTCGGCCATGTTGGCCGCTTGTAAGGTGAACGCCCTACCCGCTGTGCTATCGCTCCAGCCCTATTTATTTATTTTCTGTTTTATACCCAGCGATGCTCAGGGGTTTTCCATGGCTCTACACTCAGGAATTACTCCTGAATAATTCCTCAGGGGACCATATGGGATGCTGGGAATTGAACCATGGTCAGCCGCATGCAAGGCAAATATCCTACCCCACTATAGCTCTGGCCCAATTTGTTGCGATTCTTATTCAGTAGTATTTATACAACATTCTGAAAGTAAGTTGAATTCCCTTTGTGTTAAAACATTATAACAAGTCCCTTGGATAAAGTTACTGTTTTCTCTGGACTTTGGGAATTAATGCTTCTGCGAAGATAGTACCTGACCTTACCATTGTCAAAATAACATGGAGTAGAGTATGGCTAAAAAAGTGGGCAGGGTCTGATACACTAGTTATTATTATGCCACAGAGAATATAACCCAGTAGGCTCGTGGGAGCCATGTCAGTTAGGACTGACAGTGGGACGGGTAAGTGAAAAGTGTGTTTATGGTGACACTGTGTTTCTTATTATTTGAGGACAACTTTAGCAATTTCTTTTAGTACACAAATTACTTACTGTAATTTGACTCTGCCAATTTAACTCACTATTTACTTAGAGCATTTTGTAGCTGCCAGAACTGAAATTCCATCATCAGAGTACATCCTCTTGAGGAGTTTGGGTATAAAGAATCTCATTCCCCTGGCTCCAGGCTCTAGATCAGTGGTTCTCAGTCCTGATTGTACATTAGAATTCCCCGAGGGACTATTAAAAATACAGATGGCTGGGCTCCATCTTAAGAGAATCTGATTTAATTGGTCTAGGTGGGACCCTTGTATCAGTATTTTTCAACAACTCCCCAAGTGATCCTAATGAGCAGCCAAAATTGGGAACTACTGCTCTGGATGGTTGACTTATCCTACATAACCCATCAGCTGAAGTTTCTGTGGCTTCTGGGGATCTGCAAGTACATTGGTGCCTTTGTGCGAATTAGGAAAAGATGCCCCTCTGTCTGTATACTTTAGGAAAATGTGCTACTTCTTCTGGGCAGATGGCGATCTATAGAAGCATTGCTTGGAGAGCAGAGTGCGTAGATATCACAGCTCTGCTGGTAGTCCTTGTAGCTTCCAACCTTGGTTCCTCTTTGAGTTTCCTGGCTTGGCAGTGTTCCTCTTCTAAGCATCTTTTTTTAAAAGCATCTTTGCTTAAACAAATCTCATCTGTTAAAGAAATATAGCAGGACTATTTTTTTAAATGGCAGATAGGAGGTACTCTGCTAATTTTCTTCCCAGATAATTCATAAAAACAGTCCACCCCCAGTCATTTGTAATTTCTGGAAATAGTACTAAAATATAGAGCAAAACGAGAATTTTTTATTTTTGAAAATCTACTAAGCTTCTGTAAGAACAAGTCTATCCATTGTATTATTGCTTCAGCTCCTCAATTTTCTTCTTAGGGCTACAATTTTTTCCTTGGAGAAGCAAGCAGGAAGGGTATCTCATTCTTCATACTGTATTATAGAATGTCTCTTCCAGACATGTTGAGAATACTGGAGTTTTAACTTCAGCTCATTCATAGAATCAAAATTTCTTGTCAGTAGAAGGAAACCAAGAAGATCCGGGATATTCTTATTTCCAAAGCTCCATTCAGAAAGCAGAGAAGAGAAGCAGGCCCTGAACAGAATGCAGGTTTTGCCTAGCAAGAGAGATTGATGGTGAGAACTGGGAACCATCACTCTCCCTAAAGGCATTGGTTTTAGTTTGAATAGAGTGTGATAAAGTTTCAACCTATGTAAAACAAGGGGATTTTGGTGATAAGTGAATAGCTAAATGGTAGTTCCACCGGAGCCACAAGCTTAACTATAGATCAACTAGAAGTATAACTGAAAAAACTGAAAGAGTCAATTAACAAGAGCTCTCCTGGGACTGGGTTAAATATCCAAGACAGATATCAGAGAATATCCCTGAAAAGGGCTCTGTACTGAATGGGATATTGTCAAAAATAACAGGGAAATAAGCTAGTAATTTGTAGAGGCTAATAGCTAGGCAAGACCAATACTGGCAGATGAACAACAAGCTAAGAGAGCCAGGAAAGGAATGGTACAGAGCACTGATAAAGTAACTGCCCTTAGGGTAACTGTGAGTATACCTAACACTGCCCTTAATGGATGACATTAGAGACTAAATACTGTGAGTAAAATAAATGGAATTCATGCAAGCAGTCATCAAGCCAGTCCATCAACAAAACCCCCAGACCACCACCAGCAATGATGTAAACAAGACCCAGAGAGGTGGTGGTAGTCAGTATCCACAGTTGATATTATCTATTATTTAACACTCTAGTTTTCACAAAAAAATCATGAGACACAGAAGTAAACAAGGAAGTATGATTTATGTAAAGAAAAACAACAAGGAAAAAAAAACCTTCAAGAGGATTCAAATGATAGATTTAGCAAACGTTTCAACTGCACCATTATAAATATTTAAAATAACAATAAAAGGAAACTATTCTTTAAGAAGCCATGGAAGGTATGGTGATAATGTCTAACCAAGTAGTAGATTTCTATAGAAATGGTACATAAAAAGAACAAATGAAAATTCCTAGTTTGAGAAGAATAATAAACAAAATGAAGAGGGAATTAATGGTAGATAGAGTAATAGAGATGTTATTATTATTATTATTATTATTATTAGTAGTAGTAGTAGTAGTAGTAAGAAAAAGGACAGAAAATAGTGAACAGAATTGGAGATATGTGGGATAATGCTTAGTACACATATAAAAAGTGTACTGATAGGATAGAAAGATTAGACAGTAAAAAGAAAAGTTATTTAATAAATTGTGGCTAAATTCTTTCTTAATTTGATTTTTTAAAAAGGATGAATTGACACATCTAAGAATCTCAATAATTCAAGAAAATCTACACAAACACATAGTACAAACAAACAAACACTGTCGTCCCATTGTTCATCGATTTTGCTCGAGCAGGCCCAGTAACATCTCCATTTTGAGACTTCTTGTTATTGTGTTTGGCATATCACATACGTCACAGGTAGCTTGCCAGGCTTTGCTGTGCGGGCGATACTCTCGGTAGCTTGCTGGGCTCTCAGAGAGGGGTGGAGGAATCGAACCCGGCTCGGCTGGGCTGGTTGTGCGCAAGGCAAATGCCCTACCCGCTGTGCTATCGCTCCAGCTCAAACACATAGTAAAATGGTTGAAAACCAGAACAGTTGATGTGGTTTAGGAGTAGAGCACTTACCTTGCATATGTGTGGCTCTGAGTTCGATTCCCAGCACAAGTAAGAAAGCATTGAAAGCCAAACAAAAAAAGAAAAAGACAAAAATCTTGAAAATGAGAAAAGTGATAGATCTTACTGGGAGTCCCAATAGGATTAACTGATGCCACAGAGTACTTTAATTCTGCAGGAAAAAAACAGTGTACCAAGAAGGTAAAAGTATTATATAATTATAAAATACATTTTAAGTGTATTTCTTCTTCTCTACTTAACCGATTTAAAAGCAATTCTATAAATAATACGTAGTAATACTTAGTGTAAAATGACAGCAGATGACAGCTGACTCAAATCCTCATAAACAAATGAAAAGAAGCAGAATGATGAATATGAATAACAAGTTATAATATTCACTTTACTTCATCTGCCACCTCCGCCCCCAAATTTGAGACTGTCTGTGATGTTTTCCAACTACTGTGCTGTAACATTTGCACTGTTTAGCCAGTTCCCAGATTTGTATAAGTCAGTTCCTCATAATAAATCTGTTAAACCTGTATCTCTTATTGGTCCTGCTACTCTGGTTGAAGCCTAACTTTGAGAGTTGAGAGTAAATTAGCTCAGTTACAGAGCTATGGTAGGAAAAGTTGCTGGCTTTCGAGACCCTGCAATGTTCTATGCAAGTGTTAGGTGATTTATAATAGATATAATAAATATTTATATTCATATTCATTCATACTGTCCTCCCATTGTTCATCAATTTGCTTGAGTGGGCCCAGTAACGTCTGCATTTTGAGACTTCTTGTTTCTTGAGCCTCTGCACAGTACTTTTTTCTTTTCAGTTCCCTCTGCTTTAATTTTTTTTTGCTCGAGCGCCCTCCCGTTGATCATCGATTTGCTCGAGTGGGCCCAGTAATGTCTCCATTGGAGACTTTGTTGTTACTGTGTCTGGCATATTGAATATGTCACGGGTAGCTTGCCAGGCTTTGCTGTGCGGGCGAGATACTCTTGGTAGCTTGCCGGGCTCTCCAGGAGGGACGGAGGAATCAAACCTGACTCGGCCGGGCTGGCTACATGCAAGGCAAATGCCCTGCTGCTGTGCTATATTTATAATATATATTTAAAGGATCTGTCCATTTTGTCTCATATGCTTCTAGATTGTAGCTTCTGTCTTTCCCATGTTTTCCAGAACACACATTTATGCAGTGTATTATCTGTTCCTTTGTGAGGGATGCCCAGCTTGCCACGGCCCCTTGCTCCCACCCAAGTGCTTGGATACATTCCCTGGACTTACAGTTTTTTCTGGTCTCTTTGAGGCTTCGTTCCAGCTTGTGTATATTAGCAGTCTGCCAGTGATGTGGGCAGGCTTTGTCTCTGTGTTTCCAAGCTTCTGCACTCTCAGTATTACCTTTTTCTGCTTGATTTGCTGCTCTTTCTGAGTTCAGACCAGTGCCTCTGTCAGGTCAAGGCTAAGGCTTACCCACATGTGCTCCGTGTTAAGAAGGAGTCCAGATGCTTGCCCTGGACAGTCATAATTTTCATAAGTAAACTCTTCTCAAGCATTTATCCACTTTAGTAATTTTCCAGCGACCAAAAATGGTTGTTTTCAGTAAGGCTATTCAGTTTACTCTAATTTCTGGGGAGGGTATGTTACTAATCTCAGTCTGCGTGGCTGGAAGGTGAATCTTGGGACATTTGCTCTTGAAATCCAGTCTTCATGCCACTAGGAAGCATAAAAGACCATATGGGGGAGCTGTGAGTAGTAGGCGCTTGGGCCAACAGCCCCAGCAGGAAACCCAGATGAAGGCAGCACCCAACCCCAGACATGTGAGGGAGTGCATCTGCAGGTGGTTCTAGCCTCAGCTGTTGTTATCCCTGGAACTCGAATCGTCCCAGCTAAGGCCCTGCTGGAGCAGAGACAAGAAACGGTCACTGCCACCTTCTAAGCTCCTCGCCCACTGAATCAGGTCGATAATGAAATGGCCTTTATTTTATGCCATAAAGTTTGAGGTAAATTGTTATACAACAATTGATCATTTGAAGAGCTTAGTTGGCAGAGTTTTAATAAAGGAGTGGTCAACTGAGTGTAGAATTGCAGCCTCTTTTTCTAACATCGTTTAATAGGGAAAGCATATTTCACCTGCACATTTTCACTATAGAGCCTACCTGTTTGACGTTTTTGTAGAATGACTCCCTTTCTGAATATTTGATTTCTAACACAAGACTGAATGGTTCTCAGTACTACTGCAAAATCCAAATGAAAACATGTTTTTAATTATTTGTAAAATATATTTATTTTGCTGGAAAGAATTACTCCAAAATTCAAGTCTAATTTTTGCTCATAAGCTAGATTGTAGTAAAGAAAAAAGCTGAGATGGGGAAACAGAAAACCTGGACTGGAGTATGCTCACGCGATTCTGAGTCAGTCGCATAAATTCCACAAGCCTCAGGATGATACTAAAAAGAGGTGTTTTTTATTTTTTTTTTTTTGGACCAGGCAATTTCAAGTCTAACTTCTCAGTACTGATGTTTAGTATTAGTTTCAAAAGTCAAATATCTTAAATATTTCTGTGTTTTGGAAATATTTTGCCACCATCTTCCAAAATTCTGTTAGTACATCCCACCTCTCCCCAGGAGTTTCAATTTTACATATCTAGTGAACAGAAATACTTCTTTATATTTTCCAAGATGATTCAAGATTTTCTTTTTGTTTGTTTTTGCACCTTACCCAGACATGCTTAGGACTCTGTGTTCTAAGGTCATTCCTCGCAGGGCTCAGGCAATCATATGGAGGATAAGATCAAACCCAGGGTGGTCTTGAGCAAGGCAAACACTTTACCTGTGGTCCTTTCTCTCCAGCGTAGGGCCAAGGTATTCTTTTTATTTGGGGGTCATACCTGGTGATGTGCAAGGGTTACTTCTGGCTCTACATTCAGTAACTGCCCAGGAGACTGTAAAGGATGCCGAGGATCGTACAAATCCAAGTCATTTCTTTGTGTGTATATATAGAATTAGAAGAAAATATAACAAATATTAGTTGGGAAGTGATTTTTGGGGACTTAGATCATTTTCCAATGACCTAAAATGAAGTTGTTTACTTAACCTGATTTCTGTGGAAGAGAAATATAAAGCAGTGTTGATAATTTTCACCTTTCTGAGTCAAAATGTTTAGGAGCATGTTCAAATATTTCATCTGTAGTTAAGTACCTCTATGTAGGTCTATCATCTGTGGTGAATTTCATTACTCGTTTCTGAAACCAAAGTTTGTTCTGAAAAAAAAGTTTGTTCAGTGGTTCAGAAAAAAAAAAAGAATTTCTAAATGTTCAGGAAGTTCCTAGATGCCTGGGAGCAAGCAGCAAAACCACAGCAGCTGTCAGGGTGGAGAGCAGGCTGCCAGCTGAGTCAAACATCAGAGGGGCTTGCTGGTGGCCAGAATCGCCCACCAATGCAGGTGCCACAACCATTAATAAAAATTACTAGTTACTGCTTTTTAAAACAGAAAGTTGGGAGATGGGGGAACTAACATAGATGGTCTGCTAGTAATAAGAAGGAAATAAATATGGCCCCCTTACTGACACGATACATACTTCACTGCTTCTTGAGCTCCCCATTTTGTTGTTAGTATTTAAACAAGACCTGAACATTTCTGGGTGGAAAGAAAGAGTGATCCCACTGAAGCTCCTGTCTGGTGTTTAATTAAACTGTAATATGTAGTAAAATAAATTAAGCATCAGTGAAATTACAAGTAACACTGAGTGTGGATTGGGATGCTTTAAAATGATGGATTCATGAGAGTATTTTATCTAGACAAACTGAAAATGTCCCAACCTCACCATTTTTAATCCTTTCTTGAAAGCACTCCTGTGCAAGTTATCTCTGTGGAGGAAATGTTGTCGTAGATTGAATTTAATTAAGAGTTATAGAAGCCAAAGGTGGTAAATGAAGGAGAATATAAAAATCCACTTTAGAATTGGTCCCTGGATATTGCATTTAAATCAATTTAATCTTTTATTATTATAGCTAATATATAACTAAAAGATTAATAATGGAAAAATATAAATACATTATATTTTGTTACTTTTCTTTGTTTCATGTTTTTAGTCAAAGATGTATATATATATATGACATTATTAAGCAATATAGCAGTAGTTACAAATGATTTGTTTTTCTATGAACCTATTAAAAACAAATCATTGTATTGCTATTGCTATTGGTACTAATCACTAGATTACCACTAGTACCCACTAGGGGTCATGCTACTTACACGGGGAAGTCCCGATTGTAGTACGGATATTGTTGCTGCAGTTGGATTCCTTTGAATTCTTTTCAGTCACATCACTGTACAAAGGAAGAAGTGTTAGTATTTCTAGTAGTTTGTCCTCAGTCAGTCTCAGTATTTCTGTCCTTTAAAGAGGGAAATGGAGACAGGGAGGAAGTGGAGTCTTAATAGAGTGTTTAAGTCAGGAGGAGCAAGGGTGAAATAGGACTCTGTTAAGTAGCTCAAGCTTTCCTGTTTAAATCCTGGTTCTCTGATTTTGTAGCCTTCATCTCCCTCTAGATCCTTATTTGTAGCATGAGAATCGTGCTACCTACTTCTCGAGCAGGCTAGGAATTAAATAGCGTGCTTGTTCTGCATCTGGCACATAATCAGCATTCAAAAACTGGATGTTGCAGTTATGAACAAAAAGAACTGTTTTCACTTTCTGATTTTAAAACTAACAAATTTCTAAGGAAGATTTATTATTTATTTTCTGTGTTCTTAAGATAAATAGAGAGATAAATTAATTTTTTTTATCTCCTTTTGAAAAAAAATCTCCTTGGAGGAGATGGAAATATATCCCCTGCTCATGGATTGGGGGATTAGTATCATTAGAATGGCAGTACTCCCTAAAGCATTGTACAAAGTCACGCAGTCCCTATAAGAATACTCATGTCACTTTTCAAAAAAATAGATAAAATACTTCTGAAATTCATATGGAACAACTCCCCCTCACCCGCAAAAAAAAAAAAAAAAAAACCCCACACACACATTCCTGATAGCCAAAGCAATCTTGGGAAAAAGATGGGAGGAATCACTTTCTCCAACTTCAGACTGTATAGAAAGAGTAGTAGCTAAAACAGCATAGTATTGGAATAAAGAAAGACCCTCAGATTAGTGGAATAGGGTTGAATATCTTGAGACAGATCCTCAGGTATAACTTGATCAATTAATCTTTGATAAAGGAGCAAGAAGTATGAAGTGAAATGCAGTAAGGAAAGCCTCTTCAATAAGTGGTGATGGAAAAACTGGTTAGCTACATGCAAAAAAGATGAACTCAGATGTCCAGCCATACAGAAAAGTCATAACAAAACAGATTAGTGATCTTGGTATCAGACCTGAATCCATAAGGTATATAGAGAAAAACATGTAAAACTCTCCATGACATGTAAGCTAAAGGCATCTTCAAGGGTAGAACACCACTGACTAAGCAAGTGGAAGCAAAGATCAACAAATGGGATTACATGAAACCAAGAAACTTCTGCATCTCAAAGGAATTGTGACTAGGATACAAAGATAGCCCATAGAACCATAAAAAATTATTTACCCAGTGCCCATTTGATAAGGGTTTAATATCCAAGATATATAAGGCACTGATAGAACTTTACAAAAAAAAATACAACCTCATAAAAAATGGGGAGAAAAGATGAACAGAAACTTCCTCAAAAATAAAAAAAATAACCGAAAGGCACATGAAACATTCTCTATGTCACTATTCATCAGAGAGATGCAAATCAAAACAACAATGAGATATCGTCTTATGCCACAGAGACTGGCACACGAACAAGAACAAGAACAACTAGCACTGGCGTGGATGGAAGAAGGGACTTTCATTCATCGCAAGTAGGAATGCTGATTGGTCCAGCCTTTTTGGACATTTTTCAAAAAATTAGAAATTGAGCTTCCATACCGCCCATTAATACTGCTCCTGGGAATTTACCCTGGGGCCTAAAACACACAGCAGAAAAGTTTCACTCCTATGTTCATGGTAGAACTATTCATAATAGCCATAAACAGGAAACAACACAAAGTGCCCAAGAACAGGTGACTGGATAAAGAGATTATGTTACATATCCACAGCAGAATACTATGTAACCGCTAGAAAAAAATGAAGAATGAAATTTGCTTATACATGGATTGACATGGAGAGAGTATCATGCTGAGTGAAATGAGTCAGAAGCAGAGGGACAGACATAGAATGACTGAACTCATTTGTGGAATGTTAAAAAAGCATAGTATGGAAATAATACCCAAGATAGTAGAAATGAACCAGGAGATCTGGTTTATGGTAGGAAGCTTGCCACAAGTTGGGGGGTGAAATACTGCAGTTAGAACAGAGAAGGGACCACTATGATAATGATAGTTGAAAATGATCATTCTGGACAAGAACAGAGTGCTGAAAGTAGGTAAAGTGATATATATGATATCCTTTCAGTAACAGTATTGCAAACTACAGCACCTAAAAGTAATGAAGGGGGTTTTTGGGGAAGGAAAGAAAAGTGTCTGCCATAGAGGCAGACTGAGGGGGGAGGTGGCACAGGAGGGAATCTGAGGAGATTGTGATGGGAAATGTACACTGGTTAAGAGGCTGGGTGTTATAACAGTGTTGAGACCCAATGACTGAGACCCAACCATGAACAAATTTGTAACTGTGTATCTCATGGTGATTCAAATAAAAAATCTGAAAGTATGTGTATTCAACAAATCATATTGTGTATTAATTAAGCAATACAAGGTAAATTTGAGCAAAAATGTACTGTGCATGATGAAAGTAGACTATAGACAGAACATGATTGCCACTCAATGTCTCTTTTGCAAACCATAGCACCCCAAAGGAGAGAGAGATCAAAAGAAAATGCCCTGCCACTGAGGCAGGGTTGGATGGAGGGGTGGGGGGTGGGAGGGATATTGGGATCAGTGGTGGTGGAGAATAGGCACTGGTGGAGGGATGGGTATTCGATCATTGTATAAGTGAAACCCAAGCACAAAAATTTGTAAGTCTACAACTGTACCTCACAGCGGTAGGGCGTTTGCCTTGCACACAGCCAACATGGCCGACCCGAGTTCGATTCCTCCGCCCCTCTCCGAGAGCCCGGCAAGCTACCGAGAGTATCTCGCCCGCACGGCAGAGCCTGGCAAGCTCCCCGTGACGTATTCGATATGCCAGACACAGTAACAACAAAATCTCCAATGGAGACGTTACTGGGCCCACTTGAGCAAATCTATGATCAACGGGAGGGCGCTCGAGCAAAAAAAAAATTAAAGCAGAGGGAACTGAAAAGAAAAAAGTACTGTGCAGAGGTTCAAGAAACTAGGTCAAATCAACATGGCTTCTTGACATCTTTCAGTATAGCAAAGATAAAAACTACACAAATTTCTGATCCAGTAAAGGTGCATACAAAGAAATGTTTTTTAGAGATTCTAGGCAATGGCATGATCAATATTTTAAGAGATACATAAATCTGAGTAATATGCTATAGAGTTATAGGTGCTTTTAAGTTTTAGAGACAAAGAGTTTATTTAAAGGAAGCTCTCTGAAAAGGGAACCAAACTTAATTAACTGTAGATAGGAATGTGAATTGTTGCAGGTATTACGTAAAAGAGTACAGAGGTTACTTAAAAATTAACAACAGAATTAAACGGGAGAAGGTGTGGCTTAGTGCTATAGTGCATCTGTCGCATGTGTAGGACCCTGGATTAGATCTCTGGACCACATCTTAAATACATGCACTCTATCAACCACACCTCAATAAGGCAGCTGGAAAGAAAGTGAAATTCTCTGAAACATAGTTTTATCATGTAAAGAATAATCTCTTGCTTTGCATAATGGTGAGGGTTAAATGAGATAATTGTAAAGCAGCTAACAGTTGGTAGTCATTCTGTCAGGGATTTTTATTGACCTTCAAAGAAAAAGAACTTTATTTGAGTAAGAATTGATTTCTCGTGCTATGAGTGTTTAGAAAAAGCATTCCTGGTGAGAGAATTATGGGGTGCTTCATCCACCAAGTAGATATATATATGAATTGTGACCCACAATTTGTATAGTATTTTAGAAGGAAGAACTAGAAGGTAGTGAATTTGACTTATGTAATTACCAGGAAGCATCTTATTTTTTTCTAGGACCCTGAATGACTCAGCTTGACTGAAATTGTGATTTTTTTTTTTTGGAATGGGGCATACCCAGCTGTATTAAAGGCTTACCCCCAGTTCCATGCTTGGGGATCACTACTGGTGGTGCTCAGAAGACTATCTGTGATGCCCAGTATCAAACCTGGGTCAGCTGTGTGCAAGGCAAGTGCCATACCCACTATCACTCCAACCCTAGAATTGTGATTTAGACAGAAAAGAGTTGGTTCAAGTACTGAAACTTAAGGATGAGTCAAAGATGTGTTAAGTGCCAGACTAAGGAGGTGTGCCTCTAGAGCTTAGATATTTTGTTTTTTGAAATATCTTTTCCCTTGAATTTGGAATACGGCTAAGGTTAAAATTATCCCTGTGTCATTTATTTAAATTGTAAATATACAACCTGTGCCCATTTGTTGCAGAGAAAATCTTTCGCCTGAAACCAATGTGGTGTGGACAGACATTCCAGGTTTCCTGGGAACCAGGATTTACTACTACCTAAAAGTAGCTCACAGGCCAACATGCTGCCTTAAATTGACTTAGAGTATAGGTTTTAGGGAATCAGAAGTGTCAGGGGTGACTTATTAATAAAAACAGCAGGCTGTTCTGCCTCCACATACATGTTGAATCAGGAAATGAAGCAGCTTTCTGTCCCTGGGTAGGTGTAATAGTTACTCACATCCTTATATGTCACTTATTCTAACAAACTGTAAATCACTGTTCCTTTTCATCATATCATATATATGATCAAAATATCATTTCAAATAAAAGGAAAAATAAACCTACATGCCCCTGAAGTTGCTATGGGGTGAAAGGCTATTGTTTATCAAGAAAAGGAAACTTCTTATTTATGTGGTTTGAGGTTGAATTTCAGAATCCCATTTGCACTTATTGTGCACTGTATTTATTTTGGAGACAAAGGAGAATAAAAGTCTTTGAAGAAATGTTTTTAAAATCCCACTATGGGTAACCAATGGATCACAACACTAGAAACACCAACAAAAGTAATATGTTGATTCATAATGATTTATTCTCTGTAGTTTTGGGGGTCTGTTCTATCATCTCAAACCCCAAGAAAGGAACTAAAGAAGTTAGTTATAAGAGGAGGAATTCCCACACTCATTACTTCTGCACACCGTTTTCAGCTGTATTTATCAGGACAACTTTCCCAGTACTACTGTGCAATCAAACAGGAACATGGCTTTGGAGGCAATTAAGGCAGGACACCAGGTAAAAATAAAGACTTAAAAAAAGCCACCAGATATTGAATACCTATTTTCAAATTATTAGGAGTTTCTTTTTGAAAAAAAGATGCACTCATTGTTTTTGTCTGTGTACATGCTTTTCAAGGTAAATGAGTATCACTGTCGACTAGTACATTATTACTTTATAACCCCTAGTGAGTATTACTCAGACAGGCTGTGTTCAATTGATATAGATACGAGCACAGCCTTTGTGACTCAGGTTGAATTATAGGAAGGTGAAACTATTTGATTGGCTTGTAAGGCGCCTTAATATGTCATGACTCTTGCTGGAAATTGGGTCATATTTGGAACTGAGACTATGGTGAATCTGTTGGATAGGGATGACAACAATGACCATGACAACAATGATATTTAAGCATTATTAGTGTTAAAAAAGTCCTTGCACATGAATCAGCCTAACTAATGTGCTCTTTACTGAGGCAGGAAAACAAAAGAGCTGTAAAGGTTTCTTGTGGGGGTCTTGCGAATCTGATGGTTTACTTTGGGTCCCAGACTAATATTTGGGACTTCACTAACTTTGGAAAGAGCAAGAAATTTGTTGAGACTTGCAGAACCAGTTCTCTGTTATTTATTTATTTATTTATTTATTTATTTATTTATTTAATAACCCCTGCAGTGCACAGGGGTTACTCCTGGCTCTGCACTCAGGAATTACCCCTGGTGGTGCTCAGGGGACCATATGGGATGTTGGGAATCGAACCCAGGTTGGCCGCATGCAAGGCAAACTCCCTACCCGCTGCGCTATTGCTCCAGCCTCACCAGTTCTCTGGAGTGCACAAACTTCCTGTTTACCAGTAAATTTCCAAGTAAGTGTATATACATAAATTTCCAATTAAGTATATATACATAAATTTCCAATTAAGTATATATACATAAAACTGGAATTAACATCATTATGATGTTAACTCCAGTTTTTCTTCATCCAGAAATGGGCAAAGTACATAAGAGAACAGAGCTTTGACTAGATCCTCTCCTTTGAGGAACTCATTTCATTTGCTCCTGCTTCGTATCTTCCGTTGTTCTGTGTCACCGGCAAGTCATCCATCTTGATGAGGGGAGATGCAAAAAGGAAATAGAGGAACTTCAGATTTTCTGACAGAAATTACTCAAAGTTTAGAACAAGTTCGGAATGTTCTAATTGTGCAACTGGATCAAGTGACTGTTCTTAATTGGTGTGGGTTATTGCCATATGTACATAAATTCATAGATTCTTAACTACAAGTTTGCCGATTGAAGTTTTACGTTTCTTTCCCCAACCTCTTTATTGCAATTTCTTTTAAAATGGACATGATTATATTCCAAATCATCAGATGCCAAGACAATGTATTTTTTAGGTATATTAATGTGGTGGTCTAAAGGCATAACATGTTAACACATCTTCATAACTTACCATAAGACATAATCCTTAGGATGTTCAGATAATATGTTTTGTTTCTTTGCAAAAGTAGCCTCTGTGTGCTGCATCTCTGGACCACAGTAGCAACTAAATTCTGCTGCCACTTGTTCATTGAAAAGTCCTGTGCATACAACTGTCCACAGTGAATTTTGATTTGAGAAAGACATGGTCCAGGTGATGCTTTACAGTTAATGAAAATATTAATAACTGTCTTAAGTTTTATGAATTTGAGAACTTCTTTAATAATTTTATTTTTAGCAAAAATAGTTTTTGGATCATTTAGTCTTTTTTGGGGGGGTTGTTTTTTATGGGGGAGCTGGGGCACACCCAGTGGTGCTCAGGGCTTACTCCTGACTCTATGCTCAGCTCAGGAATTACTAATGGAGGCACTCAGCTCAGGGATCACTCCTGGTAAAATTATGCATTTTTAATGCCTTATAATTAGTAAATAAGAAATTTTGAGGATGAATTTTTATAGGTCTGTAAGTATATCAGTCCCAGCAAGCATCTTGCAAGTGCTTTATCTGCTGTACTATCTCTCTAACCCCTTATTTTTTTTTAAAGAGAAAGTACAGAGACAAATACTATTTGTTTTTGAGAGTAAAATGCATTATTGAGAGTAAGGATGCTTTTGGACTCCAGTGGGTTTACTTTCCTTCTTGGGCAATAGACTAATCCCTCAACTCCACTAACTATTTGCTATAGAAAAACTAATTTCACTTCTGCCAATAAAGTTCTTGGATAAGTTTGATTTTCTCTTGATGAAAATTAATATTCTTTCTGTTTGCCCCTGCTCTTCTCTTTGCTAAGATACAGTAGAGGCTTATATTCTCTCACTCAGCTCATGATCAGGCCATATTTGTCCACAAAGAAGCTGGAAACTCCAGGTGGGCTGACCTTTCCGTGGCATTATGCCACTGATAGGTTTGAACTATGCATTTTGAATGCCTTATATTTAGTAGGTAAGATGTTTTGAGGATGGATTTTTATAGGTCTGTAAAGATGCATTGAACAACAAAATACCAATCTTCGCTACATTTACTCCCCAGGCTTTGTACTATATCCCCATGTCCCCTCCCCACCCACACACGGGGAAAATGGTTTAACAGAATATTAAAGAATGTTAAATTTTAAAAGTGTGTGTGTGGGGGGGAAACAAGAAGGAAGGGGAAACAAACCAGAGGTTTATTTTGCATTAATATTTTTGTTTTCCTCTTTACGGAAATGAAAATGAATGTTTTAATTTACTGGAGTCTTGGGTTCTAAAATTGTTAAGAGCTAGGTATTCTATTTCCTTTATGGGCTGAGATTTTATTTTGTTTCTGTTTTGAAAGCCACCAGGACTGAAAGAGTTTTGAATTCATTCACTAGCAAGCCCCAATCAGATGGAACAATGTCTGATCCACAGAGTAGCCTTGACTCAGAGTCGGCTGGCCTAGGCAGGCTAAGGCTGGCCCCTGGTTGCTGTGGGCTGAGGGCGGCAGAGCTATCAGGCAGGAAGCAGCCACTGTGGAGGCTCTGTGACACAGGGCAAGAGCCCTGTGCTGGGGAGATGGCATACCTGGGTTTGATCATCGAACAGAAGCTTGCTGGGTGGGGTGAGGGGTAATCTTGACGTACAATTTTTAAATGACTCATTACTTGCTTTACTTTCACTATGCTTTTTAAAAAATATTTTTTTAATTAAAAAAGTTCCCTCCTGTCCTCCCTTTGTGGTGGATATGAAGACCAGGGGCTGTCTCTTGGTTGTGGTGCTTGCACACAGTTGGTTGTGGTGTGCAGAGAGCCCACAGTTTGTGGTGTTGGGGATCCCAACCCACAGAGCCACTGGGATCAAACTTAGGCACAGGTGGTGGCCCCAGAGGTCGAGATCTTATGCCTACAAGACAGCACTTTTACCAATGAGTTATCCCCTCATTCCCTGCTCTTGCTTTAGTTTTCCTTAACACTTATCCCAATCTGCTAGATTAAACAACTACCCCGAGTTAGTTCCAAGAAAGCAGGGAGTTGGTTTTTGCTTTTGCAATATATTCAGGAATATGATTTTTTTGTAGGCAACAAATCATAGAGGTAAATATATATATGTATATGTGTATCTTGGAGAGCCCGGCAAGCTACTGAGAGTATCCCACCTGCATGGCAGAGCCTTGCATGGCAAGCTACCCATGGCATATTCAATATGCCAAAAACAGTGACAATAATGGGTATCATTCCTCTGGCCCTGAAAGAGCCTCCAATATGGCAGTTTTGGGAAAGACGAGTAAGGAGAGGCTGCTAAAATCTCAGGGCTGGGACAAATGGAGACATTACTAGTGTCCACTCAAGTAAATCGATGAACAATAGGATTACAGTGATACAGTGATACAGTGATCCAGGAATAGGAGTAGTTCCAAGCATAAAAAACACATGTTCACTAAATATTTTTTAAGTGAGTGAATGAATGTCAACTGGAAGTAACCAAGGTGTCTCAGTCATAAGGGTTAAACACAGGTAAGCCCAACAACTAGCTGAGCAAGAGGCCTGTGCCAGAGGCAGTTATAATATAATTTTCCTTTTTCTCTTTCTCCCTAATCTCCCCCACCTAACTTGTAAGCATTCAGCATTCAGGTGGCCCTTTCAAAACCTTTTCTCTGGAAAGTATTTGATAAAAATCCCTTAACACCTAGGGTGAATTTAAATGAAGAGATTACCTCTCCCAGGAATATGAATTTGTTAGTTCTTATTTCTAAATTATGGAATAGAAGGAAATGATCCTTGTTAAAAAGAATTCCAGCTATTAGCTAAATGAGTGGAAACAAGGTAGAAGAGATATGCAAAGACTAGATGCCCTTGAAATACTACATTGGTCTGTTCCTCTTCTTCAGGGGAGAAAGGTTGGCTCAGAGTGATTCACAGAGTTAAATTGCTTCAGCGTTCATCATGAGTCTGATGACTGGGTCTGCTCCTGAGATGAATTTGCTGTCCAATGGAGGAAGTCCTTAACTGTGAATCAGGAAACTGGAGTTTTACTCTTGTCTTCTATTAATTATCTTGGAAATTCATACTTATTTGATAAAACATGTGTCTGAATAAAATAACTGGCAATCTGCTAGGCCGTCAGCTAACCCATGATAACACAGCGATGAGCTTTCCTACTGCTGGGCTTTGTGCTACAGTCATGATTTCACCCAGATCTTGACTGTGGGTTTCTGTAGGCAAACATTTTTTTGCTATGCGATTTTCATTTTTTGTGGTGATGAAGTTGTAATGAATATTTATTTGAGAAAATTGGGGAAATTAAATAAAAATTACTTATAATCTAACTGTAAAGATGAATTGAATCATTTTGAATGATTATCCTGAATAAGCAGTAGGTTTTTATGCAGTTATCATGTAAACATTTTTTCTATATAGCAACTGACCTTCTACATCATGATTTTTATGGAGAGCACATAATATGTTTATGCAAAAATTATTGTACCATTCAAAATATTTTATATTATTTATTTTGATTTTTTTAATAAAACATTTTTGATTGGGAAATTAACAAATAGATGAGGGTCTTAGCAGAAGAGAACAGTAGCTGCATTGTTCTTGCAGAATAAAGAGCAGCCTATGACATGCCAGGGAAATGACCAATGATCACTGTGAGACAGACCCTTACAAAACTGCTCATGATTAGGTTTCAGACATACAGTGTTCCAACACCATCACTGTGAGACAGACCCTTACAAAACTGTTCATGAATAGGTTTCAGTCATACAGTGTTCCAACACCATCCCTCCCCCAGTGTACATTTTCCCCACCCTGCCACTGCTATACATTTAGTTTATTTCTGATTTTTGTTGCATAAATAGTTCAGATATTAAATAATCTTTTCAAGGGGAGCTTTGGGCCACACTGGCACTAGTTGGGGCTACTCAAGTTCAGTGCCCAGAGGACCAGGTAAGTACTGGGGATCAAATCAAGAATTGATTACATGCATGCTAGGTAAATTCCTTACCTACGGTACTATCTCTCCAGTCCTGAATGGGATTCCTCTGCCCCTCTCAGAGAGCCTGGCAAGCTACCGAGAGTATCTCGCCCTCACGGCAAAGCCTGGCAAGCTACCCGTGATATATTCGATATGCCAAACACAGTAACAAGTCTCGCAATGTTACTGGGCCTGCTCGAGCAAATTGATGAACAACAGGAGGACAGTGACAGTGACAGTGACCACTAAATTTGTTCTTTTCATCTTCCCATACTTATTAAATGACATCATTTATTTGGTTGCTTCAATCAGAAACACAGAAGTCATTCACAGTTTCCTGTGCATTACAGTCACCACTAGCAGACTGGTTCATCAGCCTGGTCCTCCTGCTGCCTCCGTGACTCCAGCCTTGGACTTGTGCTCCTGTAGCACTTGCCTGATGACTCTCTGCTGCTCCTCATGACCCTTCCTGATTCCCAATGTGACCTTTAGACATGGAAATTAGGCCATGCCCACCCTTGTCTTGGATCCTGCAATCACCTCTTATTTACTGTATATGCATAAAATTGAAAATTCTCCAAACCCTGTAGATCCCACATGGCCTGCTTCCTGGTGCCATCTCTAATTGAATTGTAGTTGTCTTCTTTTCACTATATCCTTGTCACATCAGCTTTTGGTCATTTCCCTGGCATGTAACAGGCTGCTCTTTATTCTGCAAGGACAATGCACCTAATGTTCTCTTCTGCTAAGGCCCTCATCTATTTTCTAATTTCCCAATCAAAAATGTTTTTATTGTGGTATAATGACTTCAATAGAATTAATATTAATGTTTTAAGTTTATAAAGCTACTTATCACATCTGCCACCTGCGTGCCAGAGTTTCATCAACACCATCCCTAGTTTCTTCTTGTTTTCCTCTTTCTGCTGATTGACAGTCTCAGTTCTTCTGGGAGTGCCTTTGGGTGTGCTTTCATTGCTAATCTCTAGCTTAGTTTCTTTATATTCTACATACAAGTGAGATACTTTTGTATTTGTGTTTCTCCTGATTTACTTTGCTAGGCATGAAATTCTCCAGTTGGGTTCAAATTGCATGCAAGGTTTTGTTTTTCAGAGCCAAATAATATTCTATTGTGAAACACAACAATATTTCCACTCTTCTGTTGTCGGTACTTGGGTTGTTATAAACATAAAAAGCTATATCAATTATAATGTAATAAGCATATTATGTATTACTTCTTGTGTTGTTGGGATAGACAAAGTCTCTCATCTTCCTTGACTGACTCTCTTAATGTCATTTCTTCAGCTGGAATTCTCTTAATTTACATTATCTACATAATGTTCTTTCCTTTATAGATTTTTTCAATTGATATCTATTTACTGATTTTATTTTTGTCATATGTGTCTTTATTAAAATGAGTGAACTGTTACTGTAAAGGTAGAACCTCGCTTACATATTTATGTGATTCAGGACATGGAATGTTCCCAAACAAATACTTGCAAATGCGAATCCTCATCACTAAGCACCTAATTAGAAATTAAAAAATATATATGGCTTTGTTTATTAGTTTGTTTTTGTTTGTTTAATTTGGACCACAGTCAGTGGTGTTCAGGGCTGACTCCTAGCTCTTTGCTTTCACTCTGGGCAGGTTCAGAAAAATGCATGGGGTTCTGGAGATTGAACCCAGGTCAGATGCATACAAAGCAAACACCTTACCTGGGGTATCTCTCTCACCTTGTATTATGATTTTATTTAAAAACTTTTTTTGGTCAAACTATTGTTACACATAATGCTAACACTGTTGTGTCACTAAGGAAGTGGAGAAATGTGCATCTTTATAAAGCTAGTGAGAATTAAAAATTGCTTTAAGGTTTTTAGAGGATAATTTTGCAACTGTAGCACTGTAGCACTGTCCTCCCATTATTTATCAATTTGCTCGAGTGGGCCCAGTAATGTCTCTATTGTGAGACTTGTTGTTACTGTGTTTGGCATATCGAATATGTCACGGGGAGCTTGCCAGGCTTTGCTGTGTGGGTGAGATACTCTCAGTAGCTTGCCGGGCAGGCTCTCTGAGAGGGGCAGAGGAATCAAACCTGGCTCGGCCGGGCTGGCTGTGTGCAAGGCATATGCCCTACCACTGTGCTATCGCTCCTATTTACAATAACATTATTTATATTATTTATGGTAATGAAGAAAGGGAAATGATGAAAATCTCAAAAAAAAGAGCTTACATTAAATTCATTAAGATGGATCCCTGTGGGAGAGGACATTGCTACAGAGTAATGATGTCAATACAGACTCATTGACATTGCAAGGTCTCCCCACCATATAGTTAAGGGAAAAATAGCACGTAAGTAACAGGGAATCTATTTTCATTTAGTTACAAGGTGAGTATGCATTATAGATAGGCATGGTGAGACTTCTGGAAGGTTTTCACCTAAACCTTGTACAATATAGCTGCTGAACTACCCATTAGTTTTGATTCTTCTTTAAAACTCACCTTGCCCCTTCCGCCCTCCTCTTTCCTCCACCCTCTTTGTCTTCCTCCTTCTTATCTCATATTCCCCTTATTCTATCAAGGGAATGTTTAGCAATAAGACATTTATGCAGAGAAAGAGCTATTTTTATTTGGGGGCAGGGGAAAGAAAGCTAAAAATATCTTGATAGCAAATATCCTACTTTTCCAACCCTGAGCGATGCCAATGGAGCCAATAAAGCTTCTCCATGTTTGTGGGCTCCATCTAGAAGTTATAACCATTAAACAAGATTAGGGCAACAAAGCAGAGGGCATTGCGTAGCCAGCCCTTCCTCACACACAGCCTGGCCCACTTCTATGGCTTTGCAGTTCAGATATGTCATTTCTTTTGGGTCCCTATTTTCTTGAGCCATGAGAGGGTGAGATCTCTGGATGATCTCAAGGCGTCAAAACTCTTTCCTCAGTTTGATTCCACATTAGGGAACAGACAATATGAAACCATGACAAACCCTTGGCCTCACCAACAATACTCTCTCCAGCTTATTTATTATTTTGATTTGATGAAACAACATAGTTTTGTGGGCAAGCAACAGCTTAGGGGATTCATAGTCTTGCAACCAGTTTTGGAAGAAGCATTAAAAGAACTTCTTTAAAGGACAAGACAAGCTTCTCAGCATTTTGTCATTGAGAATGGCACTCATGCATGGTGCGGACGGTTGTCTGCTATGAGATTAAGGCCTATTTATTCCTAACTTGTTGGGGGATTTTATACTTTTCAATAATAAAAGACCATTTCATTTATATTGAATGTTTTATATCTATTCAGATGATTATTTTTACATCTGTAGAGGTTTTTATTATGACCTTTTACTCAATGCATATACTTATACATTATCTGTCATCTGGTATTTTCTAACATCAAGCCAATATTTTGTTTTAAGAATAAAAGAACTTTTGTACTTTTATAGGCCTATTCAAATTTTCCCTTATATTTTCTTAACTCTCTTCTCATTTTTTTTCTAAATTATATATTTGTAGGATTGATCTGCACGGTAGCACTGTCCTTCTGTAGTTCATCGATTTGCTGGAGCGGGCCCAGTAATATCTCCATTGTGAGACTTGTTGTTACTGTGTTTGGCATATTGAATACGTCCCGGGTAGCTTGCCAGACTTTGCTGTGTGGGCGAGATACTCTCGGTAGCTTGCTGGGCTCTCCGAGAGGGGCGGAGGAATCAAACCCGGGTCGGCCGCGTGCAAGGCAAATGCCCTACCTGCTGGGCTATTGCTCCAGCCCTATCTATTTCATGTAAAACTTTAAATGCATCAGCATAAAATTATTCCTACTATTAATTTTCAAAATTTATATACCAATATAAAACATGTGTGTATAGGTGTCACCATCTCCACAATAAATTTTTTAAAAAGGATCTGTCTCCTATATGGGTTATAAAGAAACAGAAAGAAAAGAACAAGTGTCTATGTCATTTGAACTGGTGATTTTTTCTGCAAAATTGAGCTTTCGTGGAATAGGGGTGACTGGGAGAGCCTTTGGGACACTGGTGAAGGGAGCGGGGTTCTTTGTTGATGGTTATGGTATTGGATGATGTGTGCATGAAAAGTGTAAGTAACAGTATTATAAATCTAGGTACCTCAATAAAAATGGCTAACAAATTGAAACCATGGATACCACCTCTAACCACTTCTACTTTGCTTCTCTGGGGTGTAGGGGAAGAATAGATGGCAAAATAAAACTTCTCTGATGGAATGAGAAATTGTGGAAAGAGCTAGACACCTGGCATCCCTTCCTGCTTAGGAATTCAGTCAAAGCAGTTGCTTGTAGGATGTATCAGCTCTGTAACCAAGCCCAAGCTGGGGAGTGAAGCTTCTACTAACTAGGTTTTATTAAATCTATAAGATAATTGCAAGACCCAGGGTGTTTTGAGCCTAATGGGACGTCAGTGCAATTGAACTCCCAAACAGCTGTCATTCATTTTGGGGCAAAACTTGTGAATTAGTCCCTTGATGTCTTTTTTTTTTTCACTTGCTTTCTTTTTGGACTACAGGATATATGCCTTAGCTAAAGGTGAAACTCCGAAAACTGTTCAGGAGGCAAAATCTTAAGAGTGTTGCATGCTAAATACTTTTAATTAAAATTTGGTGAGAATTGCCAGGGTAGCAAATGGAAGATTAATAGTGTGGGATTTTTTTTTTTATCACAACCTAACAGAGGTCTGGATGTTTTATTCCGTAAAATTTGGACATTTTCCAGCCACTGAGCTTTCTACTGGGGCCAGGTATTGGAAGCATAGCCAATGTATTGATTGATTAATCAAAGAAATGCATGTTGTGTGTTCTGTTTCTGTGTCAGCTATTCATAAAAAGAAGATGTAGATGTGTAATGATGTTTCTTGCTAAAGTGTTGCAGTTTGGTGATAATTTTGTATCACAATACTCACACATAGGTGCCTCCTAGTTAGCAGATAAAGCTCTGGAAGATCAATACAGTTTTGTGAGAGTATGAACTCATCAAGCAATGGCATATCTGAGATCACAAACAGAAACAAAAATGCAGTGTTAAGTGACTGTGCAGTATCACTGCTGAACCCAGATCAAATGCAAGTGCAAAGGTATTTTCAACTTCAGAAACTTCAGGATAAATGGAATGTTACTGATCTGAACTCCCACAAGGCACCCAAATGGATGCACTTTTACTCTGTTTTGAAATTAATTCCAAGTCCAGGGAGTGGAATACATAATGTCTGTAATAATTTCAGAGTGAATCCCAGGGAAATTAAACATTAAATCTGGCTGAGATTTCACATTATAGGAATTATCGAATGTGTGCCATTAGCAAACATCATTCAGCAACTTACAGTAGCTGAAGCTGCGATGTTTAAACAAATACTCCAGTGTAACATTTCACTTATTAGGAGGCGTGACCAAACAATCAAATTACCGAGAATAAAACAGGGGTGGGTTCTAAGCAGCCCGATGGTGTAAATAAAACTCCTCTTAGCTCAGGGCTTGGAGTTGTCTCTTTGGGAAAACTTTGACTCCAAAAGCCAAGCCTAGGGACAGGTGTATAAAATAAGTTTAAGACCTTCTTTCAGTAGAAATAAAGATTTTTTTCTCCAAAACCAATATTTCCCCTTTCCCCTCCTGTTTCCACTACACTCTGCTTCAGATGGCTCAAATACACACTTGCACATTCTCCCTTTTCACCTTCTCTCCTTACAAGCACAGTTTATCTTCTCTGAAAACCTTATTACAGAATTGTACAGAAAAGAAGGAACTTGTAGCCTGTGAGCTGAGGCAGCTATTTACTTGCACGTTGGCTTTATGAACCCAGTTGACCAGCAAATTGCCTGTTCTTTGTTTAAACTTGGACTAGGGCATTCTTGCTGAGTTCCGCTCATTTTAACAACTGTGTGTCTCCTTACAGTGATTAGGACCTGCTTTGTGAATGTGGTCCCCTGCATTTTGCATATATGCAAAGAGGTCTGTGACATCTTTTTCAAGATTCCCTGGGTGAAATGACCCACAGTAGTCCACATTGAGTGCATGCTTCTACCTGCCGAAAGAAAGAGAAGGCAGGTTTTTGGAAGTAAATTAAATGTTTCTGTTTTCTTCAGTGTTTCTTAAATTCTGTCATCACTCTGGGCTTCAACAGAGCTCTTGCCCCCAGGAGCTAACTATGTGGCTAGCTTAAGACTTAGAATAATAATTAGAAATAATCCCAGATGGGGGCAGCATCTGGGGGAGTCCCCAGAGTGCTCTGCTTGTGTGGGGCCATTGGTTCATGTGGTGAGCACATGTGAGCTTCATGGATTGGACCCGGCAGCCTTCTTTGTGGCAGCCCCAGGGCAAGGCTATTGTTGGCTCCTGGGGTACCAGGGCGCCAAGTGTGCGGGCACCCCAGGAGTCTATCACTGCTCCTGGAAAACAACATGAAGCCATCAAAGTTCCTGGCCAGTGAATATACAAATTGGATGAGTATGTTTTCTGAATGAACCGCAAAATCAGTCCACACATGTCATCGGACAAAAACTTTTTAGCTGTGTTTTAAAATAAATGGCCTTTATTGAAAGGAAGGCTGTGACGGGCATTTGTTTGGCGCTGTGCCCAAATCTGGGGTGTGCAGTTGATGTTCACAAGAAGGCTAGTGGTTGTTTTCCAGCTCTTCCCTCTAGGGCTGTAGTTCTCTTTGTACAGCCTGTGAAGGGTTCCTTTCCCTTTCGAAAGCCCCCCGAGTCTTTAATGCACACAGGTATATTGTAGCTTGCAGTCTGACAGCAAAATAAAAGTGACGATGTACGGTGCACTGCCTCTGTATATTTTTTCCATGTATGACAATGTGGAGATGGAAACCCTTTTAAACTAAGCAGAGAGCACCCAGGAGCTAAATCCAAAGCACATAAAACAAAAATCCCAATTTAACAAGTGGAAGGAAATACCACATTCTAGCTGCACTATCCATAGCATTAAGAATTTTATTTTGTTTTTCCAAGAAAAACCTCCCTGAACTTTAACCCTCTGTGATTCACAGAACCAAGAAAAAAAGCCTTCTTCCCCCAATCCCCATGCCCTTTGCCCGGTGCAGACGGAGCCTATGCCTGTGGCAGGACCTGCCATCCTCGCCCGGGAATCACCAGCCCGCTCGCTCTGTCTCGGGAAAGGAATGTTTTTTCAGCTGCTGCTGGTCCTCTCTGGTTCTAGCTAGAGGAGGGCGTATGCCATGTTGGGAAAGGGCTGCAGGAAAACAAACTATCCGCATTGCCTAAAGGAGTAAGTTAGTTGGAAATAATGACACCACTTGGAGATAGAATTCAACAGCATCTTTTCCTTTTCATTGCACGTATTGCTGCATTCGGAGAGTCTGACTTCAGTGCACTGCAGATTAATCTTTCCCCTGTTGTACTTCACCTTTGAGGAAGTGTCCACATCTGGACACACTAACTGCTCTGCTAACACTCCTCCAGGGCAGAGCTCTTGATGCACAGAGCAGCCTAATCAGCAGAAGGGGTGAGGGGCAGGACTTTCAAGATGCTCTCTGAGAGCATTTAGCCAGATGGAAAGGCTCAGTGTTTGCTTAAATGTAAACATCCCTTCTATAGCTCCTCTTTCCCTAGGAGAGGGGCTTGTTCCAGAACTCTCCATTTGTGACCTTTCTTTGGGAACAATAAGGGTTTGAATGGCTAACATTTTGCATTTGCCTCTCAATGCTCTATAAATGAGCCTTATTTCAGCTTAGCCCTTTTTTCCGGTTTGGTTAATATTCATCCATTTAAAAAAAAAATTTTTTTTTTTAAAGTGAGGATCAAGGGCCAAAGCTCTTCAGGACTTTTCAACCTGACATCCAGATCTGAATATTCCCCTTAAGGGCAAGTGAAGGCAAAGGCTTTGTTTGGACTTTAAGCAAAGTGTAAGCTTTGGCCATTCTTCCTGCTCCTCTGTTTCTAGCCAGGCCTCTTCCAAGTCCCTAGAGCTATAATTAACTTGGTCCTTTGCCATTTATATATTTAATTGGGCCAAGTGACATTAGGGCTTGAGTAGTTCTTTTGTGGCACTGAGTAAAGGTGAGTACCTTTTTTTTTTAATAGCTACTCTGAACTCATAACTAATAATCCTTTAAAAAAATTGCGGGATGCATTCAGTGCACCGGCTTCCAGACTAGTGGTAGAACAATAAAAATCTATTACTTTAGCTGCAGAAGTTCTGAGAAGCAGCCAACAGAAATAGGTGAGGGTCCATTTGAATAGTTGACCACATTTTGAATCAGTACTTAGACTACCGGTTTCCAAATGAATCTGGTCCCAAAGACAATTTATGGGTGAAGAGCAGAAGATATAAAATCCTCTGAGTCCATTTAGTCTCTGCCACCAACGGGCCCTTCCAAACACCAAAATCTCGTGGGAATTAGTGAAGAAGCAAGGACTATTTTACATGACACAGCACAGTACTGCTGGCTTATCTAAATACAACTGTGTCCCTCCTTTGATAATGTAAAGTTGTCACTAGGGGATAGCTGGCACGCTTCTTTGTGGCTGCAAGTGACCCTGCGACTGTTTTCCCTCAATAAAACAGAAAGGGAGATATAGTGACCTTCCAGACTGAAGATTTTAAGTAATCTTTGTTCTCTTTCTTCCCCACTCCTCTGGCTGGAAGCGGAGGTCTCCGTAGCCCACAAAGACGGAAACAATTCAATGGAAGGAACCTGGACCTCTGAATTCCAATGTGGAGAAATAGTACCCAAATAATTCTATGGTGTGAAGTCACTAAAACTTGGGGACTTATCTGCCATGCCTGATTCTAACACAATAATACTGTGTGAGTTTCATATATTGTGTTAAGTGTAAGTTTATTTATTTATACAGAAAAAGAGTACAAGGTTGTGCTACTGTGAACATTCGTAGCACAAATGGGATAGAAGCTCCTAGAAGGCCATTGAGAACCCCAATTTAAGAACCAGTAGTCATGTTCATATTCATACTGACTTGCCTTTGTTCTCACAAAGGTTAGCTTTATCTTCCCAAGAAAATAACAATGGGGCATGAGTGGGGGGCCTGGGGCACTTTGGTGGTGGTGAAGTGAGGTAACTGTACACTAAGACCACAATGTCAACACTATTATAAACTTGTCATTTTAACTGTAATAAAAATAATTTTAAATGTTATTGACAAATTGATATCTTCTCTGTGACTTGAAAATAGAGAGGACCGTCCATTTTCAATACATTAGAGAGGCATGTATTGTCATAGATGTTGTGAGATCATGTGTAGAATGACCATGTACAATATGTATATTTGATACAGCAGGAGCTGAGTCAGTTTAAGTCAGTTTAAGCTGAGCACCAGGTCAGTTTAAGTCTCCACCCAAGGAACAGGTAGCAAATCAGGATAGGTAATGGAATGGGAGTTGGCAGCATTTAGAAGGAAGCTCCCAGCACCCCACCCCCCTCTCTCTCCCTGAGCATCACTCTGACTCACTCTCTCTCAGGTAGGGCTGTGCACCTCAGGAACATGGAGCAGTCCAGGCAGGGCCCATAAGCCCACTCAGAGGCAGAATTCAGGGCACAAGGATCCCATCCCCGCACATGCGGCCATTGGTTTAGACTGGGGAAAGCGTACATGGGATAGAGAAAGCAGAGCAGGTACAGGACTTGGCCATCATACCTGGGAGGCAAGTAGACAGGTAGAACATGGCAGGGGAGTTGTTCATGGGACAGGACCAGTGACTTTGTTCATGAGAGGCGAGTACACTGCTACTGACAGGACAAGGAAGTTGCTCACTGGACCGGGCAGTGTCAGGGACAGGACCAGCTCACTGTCCATGGGTAAAAGAGAGCCCTGGACATCTGGGGAGGAACCCAGACCTTTAAGTTTATAATAAACTCCAACTTTTCATCTACCGAGTTTTGTATGCAAATCTTTTATACAATTCTCAAGAACCCACCAGCGCAGAAAAATTCACTTACATATGCACTAACAATATGAGTTTAAAATCGATGACTGTAGCATTTGTTTTCCACACCCGGTAATACTCAGGTGTTATTCCTTGCTCCACACCCAGGAATTACTCCTGGTTGTGCTCAGGGACCATATGGAATGCAGGCATGGAACCTGGGTCTACTGCATGCAAGTGATGCACCCTACCTGCTCTATTATCTTTCCAGCACACACTCCTTGCACCCCTCTCCCCCCCCCACGCAAACACATATTGTGGCATTTTTGTTGTTGTTGTATCAAGGAATGCTACAGATTCCAGTTCATTTGGAACTTTCATTTTTCAGTTTTACCTATAGAAATGCTCCTGTTTGATATCAGAGAGATCTTATAGCAGGGGAATTTGCTTTTGTGACAAAATCCTAACCTGGATATAAGATAATAAAAAATAATGGCTAAAATAAGTCAATTAGCTTATTAATAGAAATCCATGCATAGTCACTGATGTGGTTTCAATGATAACTCTAATTTTCAGAAGCACAGATGTTAAATTGCTCTGCCTCTCCAGATGTGCTCACACAGGGGTCTGTCAAAATGGAGCAATATGTAGTCTGAAACACGTTGCCCTCTCAGAGAACAGATAGGTACTTATTCCAGTTGTCCAACATCTCTGTTTTCCCTTCAATAAAGATCAAAACAGAGTTCTTAATATATGTTTGACTCAAATTTTGTGACGGAGTATTTACTTCCTCTTACCTGTGGAAGAAACTGTGTTATTCTACTAGAGACCTACATGGATTCCATCTCCTTCTTGCCAGTTGTGGTGTCATATCCATTAACTATGGAACAGTCACCAAGTCCAGCAAGCACTTCATGCACAGTAATAACAGACTTAATTATTATTTGATTTTTTTATATTCAGATTGTTAAAATAAACACAAATTCATCAAAAATATATTTGATCAGACTAAGCTTTAAATATTGCCAAGCTGGCTGAGAAGGGAGTCTCTTGAAATTCTGTAATTACTGCAATATCAGATTTTTCTACTTCTATTCTTTATTTTTGATATAAATATAAAGCCACTCTGTCTTTTAAACATATATTTTGAGTATTTGAGATTCTTTTATTTTTGGACCTATTAGTGTTATCATCTTTGGGATGGTTCTTTTTATAGTGTGAAGGATTCAGACTGAAAGGAAAATAAGAATCAACTTTAATTAATTGATTTTAATTAATTTAATAAATACAGGGAATATTGGAAATGCCAAATATAATACAAGGAAGTCCTATACCTCCAGGACTAGCTGAAACAGACATAGTAAATGCAATAATATGACTTAACAGATGTTAAGAATAAATTATTTTAAGTATAATGAATACTGAGAAAGGGGAAATGAAGGTTTTGGGGAATCCTAGGGTGCCAGTTGCTTCATCTGGTGTCTTCCTCAGATTAGGAGAATCAAAGAATACTACAAAAATTAACATGTTATTAGAAGAGTGAGAGCTGCTCAAGGCTCCTTATTTCATATAAATTGAAATTTAAAGAAAAATTTGTCTCAGTTTTGATAGTGCCAACTATACCTAATGAAAAGGAAATTAGGAATTCTTGAGTATTTTACATTTTATGGTTAGAATAATAAAGTTATAAATCAAATAAGTTTATGTAGACTAAGTTGGTTTGATGACATTAATGAATCTAAAGATGGGATCAATATTGATTTTATTTCTGATTTAGTGAAATGTGTAACAAGAATGGTATAACAAAAAATAATAATGCTCAATGAGAAAAGTGCTTGCTGGGCTTAATATATTTTACTTCTTTTCAGGGTCCTTCTTATCTCTTGTCTTCCTCCTTTTTCTTCTTTCTTCCCTTCCTCTCCTCTTTTACCATAAAGTAACTGTACTTAGAGTACCAAGGAAAATACCCAAAATGAAGCAAAAACTAACTAACTTGCACTTGAATTTTATAATCATTTTAAACTGGACAACACAGATGGTGATTATTTGAGTGTGAAAATTGGGTTGTAAAATGAATATCTTCAAAAATGTCAAGAGTAAATGCCCTTTTGCAGGCAAACATGGTACTGAATGAATTCCAACAGCGAGCTGCCCAAGTCTCTTGATTTCATGTAAAATGAGCTTAAAGGAAAATTTGTCTCTAAGAGAGGGTTTTTGATAGTGCCAAAGTATATTTTACTGAGAAGAAAGAATATTTTGGCTGCTTTCATATATTGTGGTTGGGAAATAGGTATCAGGTTCTGGGTCTTGGGGTGTAAGGACTTTGTGTTCCTATTTTGTAGAAAATGCAGTTGATGCCATTAGGCAGTTTCATGACCAAGATGATCTCACCTTAAGTTTTAAGAATAAATAAATTAGTGAAAGGTATTCAGCTCCTTTAGATACAATAGGATGGAAGAGCAAATGGTGCAATTTTATGATTAAATCTAATGTATATTTCAGCCCAAACCCTTACTTCTTGTGTATCCTACAAAGAGCTCTGTGTTATAGGTAGATGCAAAGAAGCACTTGCTTGAAAAGTACAGTCAGAAGAAAAGCTCTCAATTAACATCTTTAAGAAAAAGTCAGCATGCATCTCCCATCCTGGGAGGATCCTCCCAACACCTTTTATTTGGTGCTCCCTTCTCTATCTGAGCTCCCTTTTCCCCTAGCATGTGTGGCTGACCTCTAAGCCATGGAGCAAAATTCTTGGCACTAAAAAAAAAAGTCAGCTTGTTCCCTCCCTTAAAGGGCTTTTAGAACTTGGGGAGTGATTCACTAAATGAAGATAACAAAATAAGTTCTAAGCAATACTCTTGACACTTTGTGTGGTTACCCACTTTAGACAATGCTTCTAGTCCTTAGGATTTCTCAAAACCTTCTGTCTCTTAAAAGGGACAGTATTTCTGTCTCTTGATCACATGGAAGTGGAGGAGTCTAAATATGTTGGAGTAAGAAGACAGGGAATTTCCAGAGGTTCAATACCAACTTCCCTCCCTGGAAAGAAATGTCAGTATATTGGATCCCAATGGTAGGAATGGCCAGTATACTGGATCCCAATAGTCAAAGCAGCTGCACATTAAAACCTACACAGGAGAGGGCTGGAGCAGTAGTACAGCAAGTAAGGTGCTTGCCTTGCATGTGAATAGCCTGCGTTCAATCCCCAGCATCCCAGATGGTCCCCTTAGCTCCACCAGGAATAATTCCTCAGTGCAGAGTCACTGCAATCCCTGCGTGTTGCTCAGTGTGGCAAAAAGTTTTGACTGGTCAGAAGGGCAAGAAAAAAACCCTACTTGCAGGTTTTACTGTTTAAGAAAGTCTACCTGGGTGAACCCAGAAGAAAATAAGAGATTATGTTTGATGAAAAAGATGAAGACTAGCTGCAGGCAGCACATACAATGAAAAGATTTGACTGAAATTTACTATCTGCAGTTCTAGGGTAGGTTCCTTTCTGGGACCTACAGGGAAAACTTGATATCAGAAGCCAGGGCAAAGGGACTAGTTAAAGCAGCAGAGAGGGGATATATAAGAAAACCTTTACCAGATGTTCCTAAGAGGGCCTGGTTGCTTATATCTCTTCTCAAGAAACACTGAATGATGTTACAGACTATGACCACCCTTCATCTGCTTGGGCAAAGACCCCAAATGTACCACCAGAACTGACTCGCTGAGACATAAGGGCCCAGGGAACTCCCTCTACAGGTGACCCAGGTCTTTGAAAGTATGTGCATCTTAGGGAAGGAGTGACAGCATTCTGAGCAGATCCTGAATTAACAAATACTTAAAAACCACTGGAGTTTCAAAGAGAAACTTTTCTTAAGCCACAGAACACAACTATTTAAGCATTCCACAGAAGACAGTGTCACTTCAGACCATACATTTAGTTATAGTGACACTTGTTCTTAAATTTTGTATCCAAAGTTTGATTTTTCATAAATTCTCTATTTTGGTACTTTTTATTTATTTAATTAATTAACTAATTAATTAATTATTTTTTGCTTTTTTGGGGGTCACATCCAGCGATGCTAAGGGGTTGAGTCCTGGCTCTGCACTCAAGAATTACTCCTGGTGGTGCTTGGGGTCTCTGTGGGATATCGGGGATTGAACCCAGGTGGACCGCATGCAAGGCAAATGCACTACCCACTGTACTATCACTCCGGTACTGGTTCTTTTTTAGAGGAGAGGGCACACCTAGCCTTGCTCAGGACTTACACTGACTCTGTGATTAGAAATCACTACTAGAAGTACTAAAAGTACTTTGAGCAGGGGAGCAAGGCGGGTGGGGGGGAGGCGTTATAGGTGGCGGGTGGCGAGTGAACTTTGTGTGGTGCTAAGGATCAAATCCCATTGACTCTTTGCAAGACTAGCATCTTACCTGTTCTACTATCTTTATTCACCTTAGCCATACTACTAAAAATATTTTAAGAGTTGTTGTGGAAAATAATGGTTTGTTTTTTTAGTGAACATGGTGCCTAGTCTTTACCAGAATTTCCATTAGTAGTGTTAATGCTTCATACAGCTCAGTTGGTTGGATAAAAATATTTTTGTTTTTATAATCAGTTTTTCATTTATTTCTATTAGGCATAAGGAAGGACTATGAGAGGAGTAGGTTATAAGGATTGATTTATATTGCTTCTCTTTCTGATTGTTCAGCCCATTAGAGTTTATTTCGGAGAGTTCTGTAGAAAACAAACAAAACACTAATACACGGCTAAATTTTTTTTTTTTAAGCAAGCAAGAAGGCAATGGCTCAGGGAGATAAAGATAGTCTCACTAATGAGTCCCCAACTGATTAAAAGTAAATACATTTCTATTCCTAGAAAAGTGTAAGTAACATTTGTTACCACAAATGTTTAACTTTAGCAAAAATAAAGAGTTGCCCTTAAATTTGTTATGGGAGGATGGCAACACTGCAGTTAATGATTTCCCAGGTGACTTTTGTCTGAGTTTAGAAATGAGCTACAACTGGTGCCATGAGGAGTTGACCCATCTTTGGGTCCAACTTGATAGATTCTCATCATTATGATTATGTGTAAGTAGGCACTTACCAACATTGACTATTGGCTCTACCCCATGACTAGATTCATGGGAGTTTCAGAGACAAGATCATCTAGGTTTGAATACTAGTCTTGCCACTGTGACAGAAAATTGCTTGTGTTTTTATAACACAAGTTAGCTTTGGTGATATAGCAACTGTCTCCAAATTTTGTGGCTTAAAAAAATCATTGTATATTTGGTTCTGATTAGGTGAGATGGCTATTTTGCTGGGTTGAACTAGAATGGCTGAATTTTGTTTCTCAGAGGATCAGGTGGGCTTATTCATATGTGTTGGATCTTTGAAGGGGTCTCTTCCTCACAAAATATATCTTCATTTAAGATATCCAGATCCAATCATATCATGGATTTCTTTATAGAATGACTGAAAATTTCCAACAGCAAGAGAAAATAAGTTCCAACAGTCAAATGTCTTTAAAGCCTTGACTTAAATTTGCTATGCCCACTGACTAAAGCAAGTCACTTGATCAAACTCAGATTTAAGGCTTTGAGACATGTAAATAGGCATGCATATAGGGAATTGTGACCAAATCTGGCCAATCTAGCAAAAATATGCAACTCTACTTCTAAGCTTTCAGATTCTCATTGTTAATTTGAGGAAATCATTGTACCCCACTCATCGATTCAGTGAGGATTAAGTGAAATAATTACTGTAAAGATCTTAACATATGGTTCAGTAAATGCTAGCTGATTTTATCTACTCTCAATGGAGAAAGGAAGAGAGAGAGAAAGAGATAGTGTGAATCAAATTAAAGGATTGAGGACAAAAGTTAGAAAGTTAAGATAGGAGAGAGTTCTATGCAGAAAACTGATATTTATATAATGAGACATTTTAAATTTGGTTTTACTGTTATCACTGAGGTTTGAGGTTTTTACTATTATTAGTGAGGTTTGAGATTTTTATTAACTTTCCAACAATCTAGAAACACTTATTTCCATACCAGGCAAACGTTCTTTGTCAATGCAAATTTCAAGAGTTTTCTCATTTTAGTGAGAGTGATAAGGGAACCACAGCTAGAGTTTTTTTCTATGATATATATGTATACATATACTGATAAATATGTATATATACAGATATGTACACACATACACACACATATATATCTAAGTTTAGAATACACAGATTTCAAAAATTTATTTATTTTATTGGCACTATTGCGGCAACATGGGAAGATGCTGTTGTTGACAACATTGACGAGGAATACGATCGACTAGATCAGCACCTCCATGATTGTGCGAAGAACTCTGATAGAGAGATAGCCACAAAAAGACACCTGTATTCGAAAACTCTCGAGCTCATTTGCCAACGTGGCTTGGCGCAAGCCTCAGGCAACCGCAAGTGAATGTCCAAGCTCGCAAAGCGGTGCAGAGAAGCGATCAAGGAAGACCTCAAAGAGAGAACAACAGCAGTGCTGGCTGATGCAGCAGAAGCTGGGAAAAGCATTCACAACACCTGCCTGTTCTTCGCCAACTACAAGACCAAGATGACGGCCCTCTGACGTCCTGATGGATCTATCACATCTTCCAGAAGGGCAATGGAGAAGATTATCCATGACTTCTACTCCGATCTCTTCGATAGCCACATCCACCTGCCCACATACCAAATTCTGCAGGATAGGTATGTCGTTCCCAACATTCTCCCTTCTGAAATCTGACATGCCATTTCGTCGGTAAAGAAGCGAACAACACCCAGTCCAGAGAAGGTCAGACCTGAACACCTGAAGAACCTGCCGTCAGCACTCATCAATATGCTGGCTTGGCTCTTCACATGCTACCTGTCTAAATGCAAGGGTTCATCCCAGTGGAAAACTAGCAGGACTATACTACTGTACAAGAAGGGAGACATCCATGACATTGGCAACTATTGCCCGATCTGCCTGTTGTCTGTCATCTACAAGCTGTTCACTCGAATCATCCTGAATAGGATTGGCAGAACACTAGATGAAGGACAACCATGCAAGCAAGCTGGGTTCTGAAAAGGATTCAGCACAATTGACCATATCCACATGATAACGAAGCTCATTGAGGTTTCTCGGGAGTTCAAGATACTGCTCTGTCTAATGTTCATTGATTTAAAGAAGGGCTTTGATTCTTTGTTGAGACTGAAGTGGTCATCGAACCCCTAGCCAAACAGGGTATTCAAACTCAATACATCAGGATCCTCCGTGAGCTGTATTATGGATTCACTACTAGGATCTCACCATTCTACAAGGAAGTGGTCATCTATGTCAAGAGAGGGGTTCGGCAGGGTGATACCATTTCACCAAAACTCTTCAGTGCCATCTTGGAGAATGTCATACAATGACTGGAATGGGAAGGAATGGGAGTGAAGATAGACGGTCGGCAGCTACACCACCTCTGCTTCACTGATGACATCGTTCTAATAACACCAAACATCAGCCAAGTGGCACAAATGCTGCCGACTTCGACCATGTGGAAAGGTCATACTACAGCTGAATCTCACGAAGACAATGTTTATGAGAAATGGTCTCGTTCCCAATGTTCCATTTGCTCTCAACAGAATGAACATCTCCAAATGCTGCAGTTATGTGTACCTAGGTTGAGAAGTCAACATGACGAATGACCTGGCTCCTGAGTTGCGCAGGAGGAAGAGAGTGACTTGGAACGCCTTCAAGAGCATTGAAGAACTAGCTAAGAGGACGAAGAACCTCTGGCTCTGGGAACATTTCTTCGATTCCACTGTTCTTCCTGCATTAATATACGCCTCAGAGACCTGGGCCCTATGAAAACAGGATGATAATGCTGTTCGGTTCTCCCAAAGAGGACTTGAAAGAGCTATGCTTGGAGCATATCACGTTTCACTCAAATGAGAGAAAGAATCTGGAGTTCCCACCTCCATCTACGATCAAGAATCAGGAACTCTGTCTCGTTTGCCAAGGTGTTGAAAATCAGATGGGCTGGACATGTAATGTGATTTGGAAATGACCGCTGGACTAGAGCCATTATGGACTGGATTCCATGACACATCAAAAGATCACGTGACCGCCCACCTATGAGATGGTCAGACTTCGTCAAGAATCTTAATAATTGGTTTGAGACTCTTCGTGTTCCTAGAATGAGCAGGCACCATTAGGCTACACTAGCACGTGTCAGGGATTAATGGAGACATTACTAGCACCTACTCGAGCAAGTCAATGAGTAATAGGATGTCAAATGATCAAGTGATTTATTTAGTTTATTTTTGGTTTGTTTGTTTTTGGACCCTGCTCAGCTTTGGTGCAGACTTCCTACTCAGTGATTCTGACAGTGCTTGGGGGAGTATATGGGATACCAGAAATCAAACCTAGGTTGGTCGCATGACAGGCAGATGTCCTACACACTGTAGTATTGCTCTATCCCCTATATACAGTTTTTAAAAAGGATGAATTAAAACTACATTATTTTTATTTTAAAAAAGCCTTTATAATAAGAGAAAACATCAAAAGTACCTTCAATTTAAAATAAAAGTTCTTTTAGAATTCTGGAATTCTAAATAATTTTGCATTCATTTGTAAAGTTGATGATTTAATTTTTCTTTGTCATCTTAGAGATATCTGGTAACTTTCATACTAAATTATAAAAATACTAAATTATAATTTCATACTAAATTATAAAAATACCTTTGACATGGGCAGGTTATCCATCCATCTGATTTTTCTTTCTTTATTTCTTCTTTTTGTTTTAGAGATTAGAATTTCCTAATTCCAAAATGCCTGAAGGTTACATTTTGAATAAGTATCTGCCTATGGGATGGTACAAATTAAAATTTGATTTAGTTTTCTGGCCTGCTGGGCTCTATAAACTTAAAATTGCCTTTACAAGTGTGGAGTTCGAATATCAGCCATGGACATTTGAAGAGGAATGTTAAATGAGTAGTTACACACATTCTAGTAGAAATTAATTAAAGAAGCAGGAAAGTTTAAATTTACCTTCTCAAATGTATTAGAAAGTGTAAGAAAAAAAGAATCTCAGCTTCAGCTGGCAGTTGAAGTGGATCAGTCTTCTATTTGATGAACTTTCTACGAACACTAGGGTATACTGTATTCATGCATCTGAACGGTCAAAACAGTCCCCAGTTTTCAAAGTGGGAACTTGGTGCAAGCACATCTATGAGGTTTGTTTTAAGTCGCTGTGGAAGGCCTAACAACCATCCCTACATTCAGACTGGGTCTCTTACACTGCAGAATGCTGTACATGTGCTCCTGGATAAACCCTCCCCAAACCCCAGTTCAGGCCTTTATTTTCCACCTTAGTTTTAGTTTTGAGCTTCTATTTCATGATGGCTGATTCTATACTAAATTAGTGGTCTAAACGTGTTTTATTCTAAAGAGTCAGAGAGTAATTATTTTAGGATTTGAAATTCATTGGGTCTCTGTCACAGATACTCTGCTATACTTTTAGTCCCAATTTTCCCTGGAAGACAGGTAATAAGAGGGCATTAGCTGTGCTTCAGTAAACATTCATTTACCAAAATAGGTGACCGGCCACATTTGGACAACCTTTGATCCAGATGGATTCTGGTCTGGAACCTTTTCATTTTTTTCTGTCTCCAAACGTAAGCAAGAAAAACAAATTAAAACACAACCATGTATATATTCTCAGTTTCTCAAAGGATCTATATTTATAAAAAAAAAGATGAGGTCAGTGAACGTACATGGTAACCTCAGAGCCTTTACAAAAGAAAACAGAGGTGTTATGAATAAGTTTCTCTGATGTATTTGGAGACTCAGCTCCACTGGCAAGGGAAATAAAAGCAAGAATAAACAAATGGGACTACATCAAATTAAAAAGTTTTCGCATGACAAAAGAAACTCTCATAAAAACAAAGAAGCAACCTAGTAGTTGGGAGAAAATTATTGCACATCAGACATCTGACAAGGAATTGATGTCCAAAATATGGAAAGAACTCTCACAATTTTGCAGCAACAAAAAAGCATGCAACATGATAAAAAAAAATACTCCCTCAGTGAAGACCTCTAGATGGCCCACAAACACATGAAAAAGTGCTCAGCATCATTGGTTATTAGGAAAATGCAAATCAAAACCACCATATCACCGCATATCCAGGAGAGTGACCTATACCAGAAATATTGGAAACAACTAATGTTTGTGAGAATGTGGTGAAAGTGGAATCTTGGTACATTGTTGGTGGAAATGCAAATTTGTGTAGTTGTTTTGTAAAACAGCACAGAGATTCTTATAATAATCAAAATGGATAATCCATGTGACCCAGCAGTAGTAGTCCTAGACACATCTAAGATATGAAAACACTACATGAAAAAGAGGCCTGCACTGTTGTTCATAGCAGCAGCATTTGCAATAATCCAGACAGGGAACCAGTCTCGATGCTCATGGACAGATAAATAGATAAGGATGATTGTCAAATTGATGAAATTGTGCCATTTGGGACAAAATAGAACTTAAAAGACAATCACTACCTGGTTTCATTCATTTGTGGAACAAGAATAGCTAAAGAAAACAAACCAGCAGAAGCCAACAGACCTAATTTATATTCTTGGCAAAAATCTATGATGGTTATTGGAGGAGGAAGAAATCATAAGTAGAAGTTTTCTGGAGCGATATAACAGCAGGTAGGGTGTTTGCCTTGCACGTGGCCGACACGGCCGACTTGAGTTTGATTCCTCTGCCCCTCTCTGAGAGCTCGGCAAGCTAATGAGAATATCTCACCCGCACAGCAAAGCCTGGCAAACTCCCCATGACATATTCGATCTGCCAAACACAGTAACAACAAGTCTCACAATGGAGACATTACTGGACCCATTCGAGCAAATCCATGTACAATGGGAGGACAGTGCTACAGTGTTGTGTGTGTGTGTCTGTGTGTGTGTGTTAGAATGGACTGGAATTTAGGTGTTGAGTAAGTGACTAAATAAATACTCTAGTCTCCAGGGTAATGATTGATTTCAAATCCACTGGGGCTCTTTAAAACCCACTGGTAATTTCAGGATCAGTTGATATAGACATGGGCTAGAGGTTTTACACTTCCAACACATCTAAGGGTGATGCTGCTGTTAGTGTGTGGGGCCACACCTGGAGAACCACTGTACCATTCTAATCATATCTGGCAGCAGTTTTATCATATTGGTAAAAATTATTCGGGACATAGTGATAGTACAGTGACAGTACAGTGATTAATGTACTTGCCTTGCACAAGACCAACCCAGGTTCGATCCCCTGCATCCCATAAGGTCCCCTGAGCACTGCCAGGTGTGATTCCTGAGTGCAGAACCAGGACTTATTCCTGAGCATCGCCAGGTGTGGCCCAAAATCCAAAAACTCAAAACAAAACAAAAAAGCTTTCTAGCACCTTCTGTTTCTCATTCTGTGGAGCTGACTTAAAATTTCAGAATCTCCCCCTGCCCTAGCTTTTGGATTATAAGATTTAGCACAACTCAGAGTGGCACTTCCTATTGGCATTATTAATTTCTGATATGAATTCCAGCAATTGTGATCAACATCCATAAGGGGAATGTGAAGCAGCCTGATTATAATGTGGCTCCAGTCTGGGCGCTTCTCACCCTGAGAGTCAGTCCTTGGTCACACGTCCATTTTCTGGAACGAGTTCTCTTTACCAGCTCCCCATGGCACCCCCACACTCTGCTTCCTCCCCTCCTGTTTTCCTGATACATCCAGTCACATTTTAATGGCTGAAATGGCATGGAAGCTTTCCCCACGGAACCAATTTTCACCCTCAGCACAGGGCAGCTCCAGTCCTTCAGCAAGGAGTTGACTTCTGTGATAAGTTTTCACAGGAGTCCAGAACTCAAATGGATTTTGACTGTTGTCCTGATGGCAGTGCTTTAACATCGGCACCAGAAGTAGATTTGTCATGGAGCTTTTCTGATGAGACAGGCTCTCTGGACGAATCGAGGCTGATGGCAGATTTTGTCAGCGAGATGAGATGTTGCCCACAGCTAGTCAGTCGGCTGGAATTCTTGGTGCTAATGGCAGGGTTTTATTGAGAGATGTGTTGCAGAGAGTCACAGCTAATATGATTCTAGATCCTCCCAGGAAAAGGGTGAGTTATAAACCACAGGACACTGCTGTTTTACACTAGCCAAAAACTCAGGACTCAAATTTCTTAATGAATTCTTTGGGCCAGCAGAGATAAAAGCCAGCCAACCAAACTGTTGAACAGAAATATCAAAAGCTGGTGGGGGTGGGAGAATGGGATGGAGGTAGGGGGAAGCAGAGGAGTAGGGGAGAAGTTCTTTAAAAGTCCTTAAATGTTTGTACTTATCTCCAGAATTCAGAACAAACCTGACACCAATTTAAGTGCTTCTGTTGCTTGTAATCCAACAGAAATATCATACCTCTTGGCTTTGCCCCGGGCAAGCTTTTCACTGAAGTCATTCATTTTGCTTTTGTTATGGTTACCTAACTTTAGTGAGAAAGCGGCAAAGGGCCATAAATGCAAGGCAAAAACTTTTCCAGTTTCTAGCATTTCTCTGCTTTGGAAGTAGGATAGCTTCACCACCTTTTCCTGAATTTGATCTAGTTTTTCTAGACATGCAAAAGGTTTGATTACATTTGGGAGAGGACTAATGTCTGTGGAGAGGTTAGTGCTTCTAACACACACACACAGAGAGAGAGAGAGAGAGAGAGAGAGAGAGAGAGAGAGAGAGAGAGAGAGAGAGAGAGAGAGAGAGAGAGAGAAAACTAACTTGGCTGGTCACAGTTGCATGCCTGTCAACCACTCCCATATTCTCAGAGGAAAATCTTTGCATACTGAGACTTGGTAAAAGCTTTCCTCCTCGACTGGAAACTCTGCATGTCTTCCTGTAATCAGAAAATTATTCTATTTTAGTTTTTGTTTTGGTGGCTACACCCAGTGATGCTCAGGGCTTACTCCTGACTCTGTGCTCAGAGATTATTCCTGCTGATGCTGGGGCACTATCAACAGTGCCAGGGATCAAGTCTTGCAGAAGTTTCATGTAGGGCAACTGTCTCACTGTACTACCTCTCTTGCCCTTATTATGTTTTAAACTTTATGGAATGTATTATAATTACTATAATTGCATAGTTATTCTGGATTTTTCAGACTTTAGAAGATTTGGATCAGAAATCGCCTTTACAGAGAGTTTATTTCCCATGGGTGGTTTTGTTCTTAACTAGTAACTAATAACTATGATATAAATTCCTGGGAGAGCCAATCCACTTTGCTTTTTTGTTTCTAAGGGCAGATCCTTCTATAACCCATCTTCATTCATTCAGTTCTTTTTATATATCAAATACCTATTATATGTCATATAAGCACTGATATGAGGATGGGAAATGAGAGATCATTCATTGATGAGGAAGGTATTCTTGTCTGAACTGGAGTTAGCTATGCAGACTCTTCATTGTAAAGGAATTTGATAGGGGTTTATATTAAAGTTTCCCTGTAGGAGGAGGAAAATAATTATCTATAGAGGTCAGGAAGCTGACATTTGATGAGTCTGGAAAATGAAAGGTGTCTACTAGGATGAAAAATACAGACAAAAATAAATGTCAGAGTGATAGAACAGTGGATGGGACATTTGCCTTGCATGCAACCAACCCAGGTTTGGTCCCCACACCCCACATAGTCCCCCAAGTCTACCAGGAGTGATCCCCGAGCATAGAGCTAGGAGTAAGCCTTGAGAACTGCTGGATGTGACTAAAAATGACAAGAAAAAGTTGTTCATATATGACCCTATATTTTTGAAATTTCTTGCAATTGGGTTGTATTTATGTGACTGGATCTCTGTGAGTGGATTTCTGAGGAGAAATAATGCATTACTTAGTAATTTAGGTAACTAAGCATTGGTGGGGCTGTCTAATTATTCTGTTCCTGCTTCTCAATGTTTTTTGTTTGTTTGTTTTGGGGCCACACTGAGTGGTGCTCAGGCCTTCCTCCCAGCTTGGTGCTCAGGGATCACTCCTAGTGGGCTTGGAACATCATATGTGGTGTGGAAACCAAACTCCTGTTGACCATGTGCAAGGCCATGCCCTATAACCTATCACTCCGGTCCCAGTATTCTCAAAGTTTTACCTAACTTCTTAGATACTGTGATTTTTTAAGTAAAGCAAGGTAGAAGTGAAACAGGTCCTCAAATAATGTTAGTTTACTCAACATTCACTAGAATATTTTTACTCTTATCAGCATTACAAGTAAGGAACATTGAATGAAAAAATTATTCGAGGACCTACTGTACTTGATAATAATGTGTGGAAACGGCTGAGTCACAAGACGGAAGCTGAATCTCTGTCACTGGATGTCTCTTCGCCCCCGACTTGTATCACGCTTTCTCTCAGAGAGCAAGAGACTGACATTGTGCTCAGCTTATCTGTGGTGGTAGTTGACATTAAATTCTTCTGACATAGTATACTAATAAACATAGTATATTAAAAGTTTTGGCAGCATAGAAGACTGTGACATAAATATATTCAACATCAGCATATGGAAATTTGTGTAGGAAAGAATTCCACATTGAGTTTTGAAGACAAAGCTAAGATGAATTGGATTTCAGAGACCTGAGAATAAAAATCAGAAGTTTCTAAAATAGTCTGGGCAAGAAGGGTGAAGACTCAATCTTTACATTTGTAATCAAGAAAAGATATAGTCCTGCATCACATGTTAGATGAATGTTTCTCAGCCTTTCCCCAAATACAGCTCCCTTTTGGTCTTATTTCCTTGCTGTGGTTCCCTTTTTGCTGCTCCCGATTGGCCCCTACTCTCATGCTGTGGCCTCCCCTTTATTTGATTTCCACCTGTGTCCCTTTGGAAGATCCTGGTAAGGAGGATGGGACAGAGCACAGCTCAGGAAACTACTACTCACTTGACTCATGACTTAAGTTTTATCAAATCGAACTCACACCCCTTGATGTGTTATTGTCCATGTTTGCTTTCACTCTACATTGATAGAGCTGAGTCGTTGCCACGGGGACTGTTTTATCTGCAAAGACTAAAGTATGTATTAACTGACCTGTTAGGAAAATGTCTGCCAATCCCTGGATTAGGCAGTTGAACCACTTTGCCTTTTCAGAGATGCCTGTAACCTGGTTGATTTTGTCAAGGACTAGTTTGTATCAACTAAGTTAAAATCGGTTAGTAAAACACCTGTTTAGCTCCCTAATGTAACATAGTATTAGGTTGTAACCTCTCTTCTCCAGCACTCTCACTGATGGGTTTCCATGGAAATAGGAATTATATATGAAGGGGGTGGTAGTAAGAGTGTGACAGCCACTATTTCTCTAGTGAAAGAGGTTAATAGCTTACAGGTGGCTCCATAGGTCTGGCTTTTCTTAATTTAGTACTCTGTGCTCAACAGGGGTTGAGCTGAGCCATCATCTTTTCAGTGTCTGCCTAGCTAATTATCTACTGTTGTCCCAAATATCCCTGTACAGAATTTAAATTCCAAACTTGATAGGATGATTTACAAAGCCAGTTTCATAAAATAGTCTGGGCTAGAAAGGGTGAGGACCCAATCTTTACATTTGTAGTGAAGAAATGTATACATATATATAGGCATAAAGGTGACATATATACGCCACAATTTTGAGCCTAGCTTGTAAAATTTAACTGTTTCTTGCAGATTATTTCCTTTTAGTAAATACTAAATTAACCCATTGTTCTGACAATGTAATTAGTATTTTGATCATAAATTGATTAAGAACTTATAATGGAGAGAGTGTCTCAAACTCTCTATATTGTCTCGAACTCTTCTGTATCATATAGGCTGGAAACTTCCAAAATGAGCAATAGATATCCATTTGACGACTGAGCATTGTGCAAGGAGATTAATGCCGTTGACTGTGGTTTGGAAGAAGGTTTTGGAAAGGATGGTCTTTCAGGTTTTTCTGCATAATCCATTACATCTTTATTGCTGGAAGTCACAGGTGTGTGATGATTTTTTATAAGGGGTAGGCTATGGGAGCTGGATTGCTGTATGTTGACCTTAGCAGGTGTACTTGATATAAAATAAATGTATCTTTTTGGTTTTACAGTTTTAAAAAAATATTGGCATTGATAAGTATATCCATCTCTGTTTTTTGTTTTTCTAGGATTTGGAAATATTGGTATGAATGATTCCAGAGTTGAAGTGATAAAAGAATTCAGAGTAGTTGTTTATCAGCTTTCTCAAAGTCAGTTATTTATTTATTTATTTTCTTGACTGAATCAGGTCTAGGATCAAAGTAAGATAATAACAAGGTCATCTTCTTTATACATGTGGCTTGTTCTTGGGCTATTGAAGCCAATACCCTTTTTTTAAAAAAAATCCAACATGGTTTCAATTTGACTTCCTTTTGTTAATCATAAAACTTATCACTGTAGTTGCACATTTCGAGGACCCAGTTTGGAGTTCTGACACAGGTAGATTTTTTTTTTTTGCAATTCTATAGAGGAATATGCCTTTGCAATCTAAAGATGTTAAACTCTGAAATCAAATGCATTCTCTTAATAACAAAAGACTTAGCTTCGTCTCTAAAAATCAAATTTTACGAAACTTTTGAAGGCGAGCCAGATAGTTTCAAAAGCAGATTTTCCATCTAGAAACAGAAACAGGAGCAATGAGATACTGAAAGAAAAATAACAAAAACTTTATTAGAAAGAATTCTCTTAAGATTGAAATAAAACAGTATAAACTAACCTTAGAGAACACAGAAAGTGAGATCTACTAGATCAGCATTTTCAACCTGGAGTACTATGGCTTCCTATAGATACCTAGGATATTTCAACAGCGCTATAGGTGGAAATTGTATAAACGGGGGATTGTAGCACAAGACTGGGGTCCAACTGGTAAGACATGGGACCACAGGAAGAAAACAAGGTCAGAAGGGGGCCATGTTCAGAAAAGTGTTGAGAAACATAGTACTAGATCATAAGGAGATATTAGTATTTTAGAGACTAGGTAAGAGAGATCTGAATGGAATAAGGGGTTGAGATTTTGGAGTCCAGGTGTTCTAACAGACTCTTGGTCAAATTCTCGTCAGTCAGTCTTATATCCTCTAAAAATCACTCTAAGTTTGACTATCTAGTTACTCCTTCTTTAGGAATAAAGAAGGAACATTTATCTGTGTTTTTAAGTCATGTGAAAATGTGTGTATGTTTTTCTCAGAAGATAATTTTATATCATTACAATATACAAACTATATAATGCTTCCCAAGTGTTCAGAAACTGTGATAAATGATCTTTTAAGTCAGTCTATAAAATCCACCTCAATTGATTAGGGATCCTTAATCTCATTTTCCCAAGGAATCTTTATAAAGATTACCCCTACTTTGCAGTTTGGTCTGAGACATCCATGTTCATTTTGTTGAAAACACAGGGAGTTTAGGTGATTGGTACTTTAAAGTACTTTAAAGCACTTATCTCACAAGCCAAATGCTAGCCCCCTTGAGTAATATGTAAATGTAAATGTTGAGTAGTCTATATAAGTCAAGGGCAAAGTGGTGGTAACAATCCCTGCATTGACTGACCTCTAGGGAAGTCAGTGGTTCAGGGCTACAGAGACTGGTCTGTGGTCATCGAGTCTCTTACTTAACGCTCTAAAATGTTTTCTTCCCTGACTAGTTTTTAAAAGAAATATGATTTGATCTTATACCAAAGGTATTGGCAAACACTTGAAAGTCCAGGCTAGACTATGAGAAAGAGAAAATGGAAGATAGAACAGGAGGACTGCTTGTGACAAGGGGGCCAAAATAGATACTATATGATAGGAATGACTACATTACAAAGAAATTCAATAGAGCAAGATAAGCAAGAACTTGAAGATTCTTGAAGAAGCTGAGGGAGCAGAATGTCAGAAAGCTTAGAGACCGAGAAGACAATGCTAGATAGTTTGGATGAATTTGAAATAGATAGATCTAGGAAAGATGAATATTAAAAATCCTAATCAGAATTAAATGAGTTTTAGGGGGTAGTACAGATATCATAGGGAAGATTATAGCTGTTGTTTATTCATGCTCAGTTTTGGTGGAAATTTATGGAAGGATAAGAGAGAAGAGATTGAAAGGGAAAGCAAAATTAATGGGAACAAGTTGTGAATAATAAATTGTGTGTGTCCTGGATTACAGGTGTTTGGTGGTAGGTAGTTACTGGGTAGGGTTATCCAGTTTAGGAAATCCAGGAAGTACAAAATTAGTTTTAGTGGTGGATGCTTTCTCAGACTGGCAAGAATTCTTTCAAGATGCAGGGACTTTAAGAGAATAGGCAAAAATAGGTTAGAATATGGTCTATAAAGGGCTTAAGGTAAACATTTGGAATAGAAAGAGAAAATAAGCAAAAGGAAAAATGGTCTTGGAATTCAGTCTGATGTGTGGAAGAAGAGTCAGTTTAAGAATTACGGTGAGACAGGGACACAAAAACACGTAGCATAAATTCCATTTGAACTTCAATGTTCATTGCAGCACTATTCACAATAGCCAGAACCTGGAAACAACCCACGTGCCAGAGAACTTGATAAAGAAACTATGGTACATCTACACACTGGATTACTATGCAGCTGTTAGGAACAATAAAGTAATGAAATTCACTTGTAAATTGAAGGACATGGAGAGTATCATGCTGAATGAAATGTGTCAGAAGGAGAGGGACAGATATAGGATGATTTGTTTGTGGTATAAAAAAATATAGTATGTGACTAATACCCAAGGACAGTAGAAACATGGGCAAGAGGATTGATCCACAGTTGGAGACCTGTATTAGGTGCTGCTGGGAAAGGCAGTAGGATAGAGAAGGAATCACTATGGCAATGATAGTTGGAAATGATCTCTCTGGATAAGAACTGCGTGCTGAAAGTAGATAATGAACAAACATGATAACCTCTCAATATCTGTATGACAAACCATGATGTCCAAAAGGGGAGAGAGCAAGAAAGAAAGGAAAGTGGGTGCCCTAGAAACAGATTGGGGTGAGTGCTCACTTCGGCAGCACATATACTAAAATTGGAACGAGATAGACTGGGATGGCAGAAGGGAAACTGGGATCATTGCTGGTGGGAAATGTACTTTAGTGGAGGGATACGTTATATCACTGAAACCCAACCATGAACAGCTTTGAAACTGTGTATCTCATGGTGACTCAATTTAAAAAAAGATTTAAAAAAAGAATTAGAGTGAGATTAGACAGTTTCAGCTCTGTTACATCTTGCAACGAGTAGGAAGGCATCAGAAGAGAATGGAACAACAGGAGCCTACCATGCAACTACCTGTGGAAACTTGAGAAAATACGTTTCTGTCACTATAATAGTGAATGTTATTCTCCCTGTGGATCTCGTGGTGTGGAATGGCTTGGAACAAGGAGTAAGAGAAAACCTAATTTGAAGTCAAGGCAAGCAGATTTCTCCAATTCAATCTCACCATTTGCAAAAATAATATTTGGATCCATTTAGAGGCCAAGTCTGTTTCTCATTTGCTCAGAATGCAGTGTGAACGATGACCAATTAGCTTAAAAAATACCCAGACTTCCTATGTCATAGGTTCTGCCTTATGTTCTCTATGTTCATCTTTTATGGAAACTCCCCCAAAGTTCTGTGCAATGCATAGAAAGATTGTATCCCTTTTCACTAAATTCCCACATCGAAATCCTAACCCCCAATGTTGTAGAGGCTTTGGGAGGTGATTTAGATTAGTGTCTATGAAAGAGACCTCTGAATCAGCCTGGTAGGGATGCATGAAGAAGTCAGCTCTCTGACAGAAGTCATCTCTCTCCAGAACCTTAATCACTTAATAATAATCACTTAACTTCCCGTTAGTCGTCGATTTGCTCGAGCGGGCGCCAGTAACATCTCCATTTGTCCCTGTCGCGTGCTAGTGTAGCCCAATGGCATCTGTTCGCTCCGGGAACATGAAGGGCCTCAAACCGATCGTTCATGATCTTGACGAAGAAGTCTGACCATCTGGTAGGTGGGCGGCCACGCGGTCTTTTGACATCCCGTGGAATCCAATCAGTAACAGCTCTAGTCCAACGGTCGTCTTTAAATCTCATTATGTGACCAGCCCATCTGATTTTCGACACCTTGGCAAATGAGACAGCGTCCCTGATCCTTGATCGTCGACGGATGTCAGAACTCCGGATTCGTTCTCTCATTTGAGTGAAACGTGATATTCCAAGCATAGCTCTTTCTATTCTTCTTTGGGAGACCTGAATAGCGTTCTCATCTTGTTTGCGTAGGGCCCAGGTCTCTGAGGCATATGTTAATGCAGGAAGAACAGTGGAATCAAAGAGATGTGCCCGGAGCCGGAGGTTCTTCGTCCTCTTAGCTATTTCTTCGACGTTCTTGAAGGCGTTCCAAGCCGCTCTCTTCCTCCTGCGCAGCTCGGGTGCCAGGTCATTTGTCATGTTGACCTCTCGACCTAGGTAGACATAGCTGTTGCATTCGGAGATGGTCGTTCCATTGAGAGCGAATGGGGCCTTTGATTCTGTTGAGACGGAAGTGGTCATTGAAGCCCTAGCCAATCAGGGCATTCAAGCCCAATACATCAGGATCCTCCGTGAGCTGTATTGCGGATTCACTACCAGGATCTCACCATTCTACAAAGAAGTGATCGTTGATGTCAAGAGAGGGGTGCGGCAGGGTGATACCATTTCACCGAAACTCTTCAGTGCCACCCTCGAGAACATCATGCGACGACTAGAATGGGAAGGAATGGGAGTGAAAATAGATGGTCGGCAACTACACCACCTCCGCTTTGCTGATGACATTGTTTTAATAACACCAAACATCAGCCAAGCGGCACAAATGCTGGCCGACTTTGACCGTGAGTGTGGAAAGGTAGGACTACAGCTGAATCTTACGAAGACAATGTTTATGAGAAACAGCCTTGTTCCTGACGCCCCATTCGCTCTCAATGGAACGACCATCTCCAGAACCTGACCAGGACTAATACCCACATCTCAGACTTCCTGCTCTCAATGCTGTGAGAAATGAATTTCTAATGTTGTTTGGATTCAGCAGCTTAAATGGACTAAGACATCCTGGGAGGTTCTCAGATCCATTTTATAGATTAAGAATAGAGAGTTTGAATCATTCGCCTATGATTCAACTGTTAGAATTATACTGCAAATTGCCTTCACACCTGTTTGTACCCTTACTGATTGCATTGAGCACAGTTTGAACTGAGGGATGTATATGATATGGAGGCCATTTTTTTTCTTTTTGGGTTACACCCGGAAATGCATAGGGGTTACTCCTGGCTCTGCACTCACGAATTATCCCTGGTGGTGCTCAGGGGACCATATGGGTTGCTGGGAATTGAACCCAGGTCGGCTGCGTGCAAGGCAAACGCCCTACCCGCTGTGCTATTGCTCCAGCCTCAGGATGGAGGCTTTTTATATTGTCATCCAACTCTCTGTTGGCTTCTTTCTTACTTGTAGCACTTTTGGGGAGGAGTCAAAGTTAGTGCTAAGATGGGTTCCCTCTGGCCTGACTTTGAACCATATGGCTTTGTTGGCTGAGTATCTCCACAAGCAACCCCTGCCACCTCCTGAGCTCTGTTTGAGAGACTCCTCCCTCCAAAAAAACCCAAGAAAATAAAAAGAAAATCAAACCAATCACCGTTCTCTTTTATTCAGTTGTACTTAGCAACTGATTTTGATATTCACAAAGGCCAAAATGTAGCAGATGAACTGATGTAACTAACACCTCCTTATTTTCTATCATAGGGAGAAGGATGATTGGAACAGAGCAGCTCAGAAAAGATAGCTGCATTCCACAGAAGACATTCATCCACTCCTTTATTCATTCAATCAGTTGGTTGTGTAGCTCCGACTGAGCATCTTTTGTGCACTGGGCACTGTGTTAGATTCTGAGGATAAAAGATAAGAGTGATAATAATCCTAGTTGTAATAATACCCACAGCAGCTAACATTGGAGAATTATTTTAAACCAGACACTGGTGTCAGGAGATTTTATCTGCATTAATATTTCCCCTCCAGATGCACAGGGTGGGTAGGAACTTGCCCAAGGTTACGTGCTTTGTAAGTGGTGGAAATGAATAAGAACCTTATCTATTGCTGAGGACTTCATAAAGTATAGAGTAAGGCAAAACATTTATGCAGGCAAGTTATAGATGTTTTTGTAAATAAGGAGAAATGACTTTTAAAATACATAAAATTAAATACATAAAATATTTATGCTACCCGTGAGGTATACCATATGCCAAACACAGCAACAAGTCTCACAATGTTACTGGGCCCGTTTGAGCAAATCCATGAACAACGGGAGGACAGTGACAGTGACAGTGATTCATTGGCTTTTCCAAGACTATGTCTGGATCTTTTTTTCAGATCCTCCAGGGTAACTGTTTGCTTTCATCTCAACCTGGAATTTTGGGGACTACATGAGGAGCTGGAGCAATAGCACAGCATGTAGGACATTTGCCTTGCATGAGGCCAACCCAGGTTCGATCCCTCTGTCCCTCTCAGAAAGCCAGGCAATCTACCGAGGGTATCCCGCCCACTCGGCAGAGCCTGGCAAGCTACCCGTGGCATATTTGATATGCCAAAAACAATAACAACAAGTCTGACTTCGTGTTCCTGGAGCAAGCAGATGCCATTGGGCTACACTAGCATGGGACAGGGACAAATGGAGATGTAACTGGTGCCTGCTCCAGCAAATCAATGAACAACTGGACAACAGTGCTACCCGTGAGGTATACCATATGCCAAACAACAGTGCTACGACAGTGCTACATGAGATGTAGGGGTGTGAACTGCCCAGGCAATTGCAAGGCCAGGCCTGGGGATGGATCCAGTCCAATTCACTGAAAGTCTGGAGCAGATAAACTTGCAGCTTGGCAGGGAGAGACTTGTCAACATCTCCTCTATGCCTGGAACATGTGTTTTGGTTCGGTCTGTGCAGTCCAGAGACACTGCGGCTAAGAGGGCAGGAGACTCCTAGTGTAGTGCCTCCTGCTCACACTGAGGTGTTGCACCTTCTGTGCTGATTTGCCTGGCTTGACCGGCTTAAAGCACAAGTGTCACCCTTCTTGCTGAATCTCCTCAGATTCATTCATTATAGCCACTGTTCATTTTCATTGTCTCGCTACCATACTGCTTTCAGGGCCTTTGTTTTCTGTAAAAAGGTGCATTGGGGAGTTCACGTATTGAGATCAGCTGCAGTGGTCAGAGAACCCTGATACACTTCTGCTTCCCAGGGGTGAACAAACCAGCCTCCCATTTGTTCCTGGGGGGGTGGGCACTGGGACTGTAAGTGGATTGCTAAGTACTCATTTGCCCATGGTGGGTCTCTGAAACTGCAAGGAGGGCGGTGGAAGACAGAATGTGGGCGGGTCGGGGTGGGTTGGTGCAGGCTGTGTGGGAGAAGGGTCCCCATTGTGTCTGCTTTTGAATGTGCCGCCTGAGACCTAATAACACCTCTCAATTAAATAGCGGTTTTGTTCTCAGCTTCTCTGGCCTATTGTCCAGGCCCCTTGACCTGTCAAGCAGAGAGGAGAGGGTGTGTGGGAAAGGAAAATTCCCTCCCAGCTCTCAGAGAGGAAGAGAAGCCAGCTTGCCTTCAGAGGGGCCCTCAACTTCTCAGAACCTGCTGGGCCTATCTCCAGACCTAATCGGATGCAAATCAAACAAAGCCGTTGAGCTCTGGCGGTGCAGTTCTCTATCTGCTGCGTGAGTCACTGTGCCCTTAGTAAGGGTTTGCCTTGTAAGCTGCTATCAAGTGTGTGCGTGTTTTTCTTTTTGAGCAATGACAGTTCCCAAGTGAAAGGACACTTCAGCTATGATAAAACTTTCCTTCTATTGTCTGAGTGTTGTGTTTGTTTTCTGGCAAAGCCCACTGCAGCCTGAGCATTGTGTGCTGTGGAACATTTTCCATTTTTGTACTGTGAGGCCAGCCGGGGTCTTTAGGGGGTTCTTACTAGTATTGCCTGAAGCGAATACCACAGCTCAATAGCAATTTAATATTGTAATCAGGGAGCAAACTGTGCAGTTTTGGCACATTGTGATAATTATTAACTACATCTATTAGTGTTACGGTTCTAGTAACTAATATTTACAAAAGGTTCCCTGTGTAGGGGAGACCTTGCCCAGACACAAATGTCTGAGCTATTCCTAAGTGACTGTCGGAGGCCCTTTGAGCCAGTGTTCATGTTCTCTGTTGAAAGATAAAGCATCAATCCTGAGAAATCAGACTTCAAAAGACCTGCTTCATGAATAACAAATTCTCAGGGTGAAAACCTTTACTGTGGCATGGAACATTTTGTGAGTTTGGGGAAAAGTTTTTCTAGGGAGTAAAAAAAAACAGAGGGAGAGAGAGAGATAGAGAGAGAGACAGAGACACAGAGAGACAGAGAGAGACACTGAGAGAAAGAGACAGAATTAGAAGATAAAATGATAACATAATAATATAATAAAATGATAATAAAATAGTAATAAGGAAATAATATTTAATTGGTATCACCCAGAAAAGGTTTAAAGTGTGTTTTTCTTTAGTGCAAGAGGAATAACTTTGGGGTATGAATGTTTTAATCCTTCAGCTGTGCTAATTGGGTGTGAGCTGTGGGCAGGTAGCTTTTGGGGGTGCAATGCAGCTGTATGCTACCATTTCCACCTTTTTGTCTAGAGATTCAGTCAAATCAGATGAGAGGGATCACGAAACCCATCAAAGGCAGAACCATTTTCTAAGTCCATAATTCTGCCATTGCTCAAATGATGCTCCAAAACAGTATCAATACCTGTATCTATAAGTTATATTATCTGTTTTTTTTCCATCGCATCATCTTCAGTATGTTTTTTTAAAATTTTTATTAGTGAGACACCATGAGGTACAGTTGTAGACTTACAAATTTTGTGCTTGGGTTTCAATTATACAACGATCAAATACTCATCCCTCCACCAGTGCCCATTTTCCACCACCAAGGATCCCAGTATCCCTCCCATCCCCCATCCCCCACCCATCCTACCCTGATTCTGTGGCAGGGCATTCCCCTCTGTTCTCTCTCTCCTTTTGGGTGTTGTGGTTTGCAAAAGAGGCACTGAGTGGCAATCATGTTTGGTCTATAGTCTATTTTCAGCATGCTTCTCCCATCCTGGGAGGATCCTCCCAACACCCTTTATTTGGTGCTCCCTTCTCTATCTGAGCTCCCTTTTCCCCTAGCATGTGTGGCTGGCCTCCAAGCCATGGAGCAAAATTCCTGGTACTAATCTTGGCCACTCTTGGGTGTTAGTCTCCTATTTTGTTACTTTATGTTCCCCAGATGAATGCAATCTTTCTATGTCTATCCCTCTCTTTCTGACTCATTTTGCATAACATGATACTTTCCATGTAGTACCATTTGTATGTAAGTTTCATGACTTCATCTTTTCTAACCGCTACATAGTACTCCATTGTGTAAATGTACCAAAGTTTCTTTAACCAGTCATCTGTTCTCAGGCATTCAGTTTTTTTCCAGATTCTGGCTATTGTAATGAGTGCTGCATTCACTATATGTGTTTAGTGATGAAAAAGAATTTGTGAATTTAAGAGAATTGTTCATTCACAAATTTATTCATTTTTTACTATGTATAATGCACTAACTCTGGCATTGTCTTAGATACAGGAGATACACCAACGGAAATGCAGATAAGCGCCTGTCTCTATGAAGCATGCATTTACTCTGGGAGAAGATCCCAAATTATTAATTGAATAAATACATGCATAATAATTGGCATGATAATAATTATAAATATATAAAGCAGCATGGGAGAAGTGACAGCAAGCTGCTCATGGAAAACTTCTTTGAACAAATTAAATTTGAACAGAAATCTGAAGAGGATGAAAAAAGTCATGTCCTCTTTTGTAAAATACTTCTTGAAAAATCATCCGTTTATTATCTCATGTCACTTGGTTTTTAATCTGCTGTCTGTAGAACTCTTTTTTTTTCCTTTTTGGGTCACACCTGGCAATGCTCAGGGGTTACTCCTGGCTCTGCATTCAGGAATTACCCCTGGCGGTGCTCAGGGGACCATATGGGATGCTGGGAATTGAACCTAGGTCGGCTGTGTGCAAGGCAAATGCCCTACCCTCTGTGCTGTTGCTCCAGCCCCTGTCTGTAGAACTCTTGGGCAGTGTTTCTCGGAGTATGCCTCAAGGACTCTTAAGTAAGTCTTTAAATGAGTAATGCTGTAAACAATCCTGAGTTTCTGCTCAACAAGCAAGTTGCTGGACTCCATTTCTACTTAGAATTTGTGACGTGGGAAATTACATTTAAAAGAATTTACATTTAAAAGCAAAACTCTCTAGCCATATACAAAATGTACACACATGTCTATCGAATCTCAGAAAATGCTCAGTTCCTCCACTCTGCCAAAAGGTGAAGAAAAGAAACTCAGACTTTTCCTTATATCTAATTTCATTCCCAAGAGAGAAGAAATTTAGGTAAGGGACAACATAAATCCTCTAAGAAGATACAGTGATTGTTATTATAAAGTAATAGCTCTACGGGAGGAGAAAGGCTGTTCAAGTTCCCTTTTCAGTATTATAATGGTTGGATTCGTAGGAGATACAATGATCAGCATGAAGGTTGCCTGCAGGCCAGAGGTATTGGGGTTAGAGGACAGATATTAGATCGGTCCCTGATAGAAGAAAAATAAAAACTCTTCTCTCTTCCTTATAATTGGATAATAAGACAGATCTAGGGATGCCTTCTGTTAAGGAAGAAATATCTTTATCCTAGGTAAGAGCAAGCAAGACCAGAAGAGGTCTAGAGGTGGGAAAGCAGGGGATGAATGGCTGGGGCTGGCTCTTGTTTTGACCAGAGTTGGAAAAAAAAATTAAGAATTGGTATTGCTTCTTCTAATTCCTTCATAACCATTGACTATCAATCACAGATGGTTCATGCTTCATTTGTAGCACTGTAGTATTGCCCTCTTGTTGCTCGAGTGGGCACAGTAACATCTCCATCCTGAGACTTGTTGTTATTGTGTTTGGCATATTGAATACGTCATGGGAAGCTTGCCAAGCTTTGCTGTGCGGGCGAGATACTCTCGGTAGCTTACCAGGCTCTTCGAGAGGGGCAGAGGAATTGAACCCGGCTGGGCCGGGCCGGCTGTGTGCAAGCAAACGCCCTATCACTGTGCTGTCGCTCCAGCCCTCATGCTTCATAATCAATCTAAATGGATAATCCGTTATGAAAGATTGTTATTAATATTAAACTAAAATTACCACTTTTTGATTTTAAGGGGAAAAGACAGAGGTCTTTGAAGATCATTCCTAAGCCATTTCCAGTCTTCATTCATTCACTTATTCTTTCCAGTATTGGGGTTAATATTATGATGAGTGATGGAGGAGCATAGTGTTAAAAAAATAAATTCTCACTACACTACAGTTTTTGTCTAGCAGGATAAGAAAGGGACAAAAAGATACATAATACTATACATACAGAAACATAGTGCAAAGAGCTTTGGAGTAGAATAAAATAGTGGGAAGAATGAAGGGCACCAGTTTAATTTTTTAGCAACAGTGTTTCCATAGAAGTGACCGTTAAGCAGATACCTGAACAAAATGAGGCAGCACCATATGGATATTTCCGTGGCACAAGACCAGAAAGAGATTTAATCAAAATGCTTAGAGACACACTGGGTCATACATTTCTTAAAAACCAAATATCAAGGAAGCAGGCAGTTGAATGAAGGGCAGTTTACTCGGGATATAGAGCTGCAAAGTGATGGCTCAATTTTAAGGAATGACCAAATCACAGGAAGGAGTTTTCAGATACAAAGCATCATGTGATCAACTGGATATATATTAGCCATTGTATAATTCAAGGAGTAACTTTCATTAAATAAATTTATAGTAATGTTATTATTTGAGGTTTTTCTGTGTGCCTGGAATTCTGTGTTCTAAGTGCTTCACCTGTTTTGAGTTTAATCATCACAACACTACGTTAGGAGTATTTGTTCTAAGTCATGTATCACTAAGTGGCTGATTGAATATTTAAATCCAGATGGTCTGAGTCTAGAACTCCAGGCTCTCTTTGTTCTTGGCTTTGTTCTATAATATGATAATATCTTAGTTTCAATCTTTATGCTTTTATTATTTACTTATTTAGGTTTTTGGATCACATCCAGTGGTGTTCAGTGGCTACTCCCATTTCATGTTAAGAGGTCATTCTTGACACGGTCACTGGAGAACCACATGATGCAAGAGATTGAATTTGAATCTCTTCAAATCTGTGCAGTATGCTATCCAGCACACTGAAGTGTCTCCCTGACTCTGTGCTTTTATTTTTATATTTTGTAATCTTGTCTCAAGTTTGACGTAGGTGATTGTACATTCTTTAGGACATTTAGGATTGCGATGGCAGAAGACAGACGTATACCTGTTCTATTTGATTTTTAATAAAGATCTCCTAAAAATTAAACTGGGACTGAGTATGGGGATTAGCTTGCCTGCCTTGTACTCATGAGGCTATGGGATTCTCTGCATCACCTCACATTGTTGAATGTGATCCCTGGCAATGCTCAATGCTAGGTCTCCACTAAATGTGTAAGTCCTGCAACTAAGTATTGAAGCATTGCAACCAAATACACAACTCACTCATGTTCCATAAGCAAGTGCTGAATAGTTGAATTTACTGAATAATACTCAAGTGGCCCTTAGGGGATAATCTTTCTTCCTTCAGACAAAGGCAATGATATATATGAGAAAGCTCTCTCTCACCACCCCCCCCCCTCGTGCGTGTGTGTGCATGCACGTGCATGTGCATGTGTGTGTGTATATTGGGTTGAAGAGAAACAGTGAATTGCAGTTATATAACCCAGTATCATGTATGTGAGAGAAGCAGATAGATTATCTTCAGTTACATCACATGACAGTAATAAGCAAATGTAGATAGTAAGAGTCCCCATATTGTGATAGTTCAACTTATCATTTTTCTACTTTACAATGACACAAAGTGATATAAGAGTTCAGTAGAAAGAATATTTGATTTTAATCTTTTTCCAAGCTAGTAGAAACTCTCTACAATGTCGAGCTGTAGTTTCCTGTCAGACATGTAATTAAGAGGGTAAACAACTTCCCACTTCTCTTCTTGTACCTCATCAGAAAAGAGAAAAACAATGATCTTATCACTGTACTATCCTCATCATCAGCAATTAACTTTAATTTTATGCTTCAAACATTCTTCAATCCAGTTTGTGTTTAATTCTGTATGTTAATGGTAAAAATCCATATGACCATTTTGTTGTTTATATACAGTACAGTAGCCAGTAAAGTTATGCAAATTAGGCAACACTATTATAAACACTTTTAAATGCATTATACAATAGGTTTTGTGTAATATTTTAAGTTTATCTAGGCTAAACTATGATGTGAAGCAGGCTAGGTGCATAAAATGGATTTTTGAATTGGAATATTTTCCATTTATCCTGACCTTATTGTGATGTAATTGTGTTATAAGTTAAGATAGATCTATAATTGTATATTGGGGTTTGTAAGATTTGGAGGGAGGTTTGGAATGCCAAGAGTTACTAAAATTCTGTAATCATGAAAAGTGTCACTGTCATTGTAACTCTCCTCCCGTTGTTCATCGATTTGCTCGAGCGGGCCCAGTAACGTCTCCATTGTGAGACTTGTTACTGTGTTTGGCGTATCGAATACATCACGGGGAGCTTGCCAGGCTTTGCCATGCGGTCAAGATACTCTCAGTAGCTTGCTTGGCTCTCTGAGAGGGACGGAGTATTCTCAGTAAAAATAAAAAAATATCATTTCACTCTTTTTGTTTGCTTGCTTTTAAATTGACTGTCATTTGATTGCTGTTCCTGTTCTCTCTCTCTCTCTCTCTCTCTCTCTCTCTCTCTCTCTCTCTCTCTCTCTCTCTCTCTCTCTCTCTCTCTCTCTCCCTGCCTTGTCTCTCAAGTGTAGAAAAGTTGAAGTGTTTTATCAGAGGAGGGGATAAAGTAAATAAGACTGATCAGAAAACAGAGTGGTTTAGATTGTTGTCCACTTTGCTTCTTTCACATGTCATGAAATGTGAGGACTTGAGGATATTGGATGAGAGATACACAGATATATGTTATAAATCAACTTTACAGAGATTTTCAAATTAAAACACACAGGTACAGAACTCATGTTTATTCTTCATAACAAATGTTTTGATCTTGTCAGTTTTCTCTTTGAATAACACTCAATAGATTAAAGTCCTTAGGCAAGGTCTCCTCAAAATGAAGGAACAGTTTACATAAAATATGAAATAGTGTGACTGATTATCAAGTAAAGTAAGTAAAGGCCCTCCCGTTGATCATCGATTTGCTCGAGCGGGCCCAGTAACGTCTCCATTGGAGACTTTGTTGTTACTGTGTTTGGCATATCGAATACATCACGGGGAGCTTGCCAGGCTCTGCCCTGCAGGTGAGATACTCTCGGTAGCTTGCCGGGCTCTTCGAGAGGGGTGGAGGAATTGAACTTGGGTTGGCCATGTTGGCTGCGTGCAAGGCAAACGCCCTACCGCTGTGCTATCGCTCCAGCGATATCAAGGTTAAAATAAAAATATAGATACCTAAGAAAGATAATTGAAAATAAGGAAATGTCTTCTTTTAATATTTCTCTAGTACAAAAAGGAGACTCCAAGAAAACTTTATTCTGTGAAAGGAAATATCTTCCATATAACCTAAAAGGGAAAACTGAGGTTAGTATAACTGTAGATTTTGCTTTAACATAAAGTTTCCTAGCTGTTAGTTGTTTAGCAGTACCAGAAAGCATCTCTTATTTATATCACAGTTCAGTGCAAGTTAGGTAGCTCTCCTAGATTCTACCCAGGGGGTTTTAAGGTTCCAATCTCTTTCCTCTTTTTCTTCATTTCTTTGGGTCACACCCAATGGTGCTCAGGGCCTACTCCTGCCTCTGTTAAGGAACCATATTGTGTGCTAGGGACGGAACCCAGGTTTGCCACACAAAAGCAAACATTCTACCCACTGTACTATTCACTCCAATGCCTCTCTTTCCTCTTGTGTTGCTGTCTCATCAAGATTCTATGCCGGTGGTTGTCAGCAAAGAAGAGAAAGAAGGGAGGGTCAGTCTGAGAGTTTTGTGTGCAGACCAGAAAATGGTGGCCATCATTCCTTCCATTCCAATCCTATAACCTTAAATGAACTATAAGAGAGGCTGAGAAGCGTAGTCTTCTGAGCATGGCAAAGAAAATAGGTTTGAACCTGAGGCACTGACTCTGCCAGAAAAGTTAAAGCAGAAGAGAGTGAAAAGGTAGAGCTTTTTATTTTATTTATTTATTTTTACCATGCCCTCTTCACTCCCCTCCCCCAGGGGGGAGATAATATCAGCTATAAATTGCTTCCTGGAACAAGTCCCAGTTGTAATATGAGTAGAGGAGGCCAAAGGGATGACATAGTTAGAAAACTTAGAAAAACCTAATATGTTGAGTCAGCAGGACCTGATGGTTTGCCCTGTAGGATACGGAATGAATTTTCAACTTTCATCTTAGGCCAGTGTGTCCCCCAATCACAGAACCTGGGAAAAGACCCTAAGTATAGCAGAAGGGTAAATGAGGGGCCCTTATCTGAAAAAAAAACGACAGGATGACCCTAAGAAATTTCAGACCTGGGAGCTTAACATTAATACTGGGAAAGATCTTGGAATAAATCATCAAGTAATCGATTGGATAGCACCTGAAAGAACATAAAATACTAAGTAGCAATCAGTAAAGCTTGGTAAAAGAGCAAATAGGCCAGGCCAATTTAATTTCCTCCCATGATTGTGAGAAGCTGCATGTGCCCAAGGAATCAATAGATAGGATCTATCTCAATTTTAGTAGATTTTTATTTTTAAACCAGGCATTGTCTTTGAGATGTTAGAAAACTCTGTTCCAATCTACACTTCTATTTGTAGATTAGAAGGTGTCACCCCAAGGGGAGTTATCAATGCTTAGTATCAATCTGGGGGGACATATTGAATGCTGTCCCGGAGGTATTGGGGCCAGGATCTATCCTACTCAATAACTATATTGATGGCCCGGATGAAGGAATTAAGGCTATGCTCATTAAATTTGCAGCTGGTACTAAATTAGGGAGGGTTGTTATTGCTTTTTAAGACAGAAATAAAATTCAAAATGGCCTTGACTCATTGAGAAAATGGCTTTAAAAAACTGGAATAAATTTCAGTGGGGACAAGTGTAAGTGGCACAGGTGCTCCCACAACCCTAGAACAGAGCCTTGGGCATACTTGGTGCTCAGCAAATATCTGCAGTGCCTTCCTTGTGGGGCTGTTGTGAGGATCTAAGTGTGATAATGATGTGGAAGTATGCTGTAAACCACAAAGTGCCTTACAAATGGTAAAGGTTTGCACCAATGTGAGAACAGTTATTATTACAGGCAAGGAAATATGTCCTTTGAGACAGTGTTAAAGGAATTGGAGCTGTTTAATCAAGACAAGAGAAGAATAAGGGATGCTTTCATGAAGGTAACTGTTTCGTGAAGGCTTTAAGGAAAAATGATTATTCCTTCTGTGTATGAAAGAAAAAGGGCAGAATGATAGAAGATGGAGATGCAGTAGGTTAGGGTCATCTATGGGAGGCGCTCACTTTTCTCTGCCCTGCAGAGATGGTGTTTTTCAGTTGTCCATTGGCATTTCTAGTTCACTGAGATTCCATTTTTGTTTCAGGTCCCTTTTGTATCACTCAGGTCAACAACATGACTGTTATATATGACAATAAATCTTTGTTGAGTGAGTGGATGTCAGGGTATCAACTATTGCCTCAGAGCTCTTTAAAACGTTGGTGTGATTTATTCTTCCAGACTAAATGGTCTTTTCAAAATTCCAAAAATCCCCAAATGTCAGGGTTCTCCGTATGTAAAACAGGTAGAAAACATAGTTTCAACCCTATTGGCTTCTGTGCTGTAATTGCTGAGTAGTGGGGTTATTGGTGAGAGGGGGAAGTGGGCAAACTGTCTTATCCTCAGTCTCATCCTTACCTCTTTCCTAGCTGCAGAACTCTTATGAAGAAAAGGCTGAGATAGAGTGGGAGGTGCTGCTTATTAAAAATGGATCCATTTTCTGCCTCTCAGCTGTTTGCTGGCACATTCATGTTTTGAAAACCCCCAATAGAGACTACAAAAGCCATAATCAGTGACTTAACTTAATGCTGAAAATTCTCTCCCCAACTCTGCCCTAAGGCTCTGGAGGCAGTTGGATATGCTAGAATGGTTCCAGTATTCAATTTTTGGATGTCTATTCTTAACAGTACCACTTGAAATACTAGAGTATTCTTTCCCTACTGTAGTCTTTTATTATTATTTTTAATGGAATATTGTAGAATTAAGACATATCTTTTTAATGACATGCATTAGTTTTCCAACACAGCCATACATTTTATACCCAAGTGTTTTAGAAGTATGCCTAGAAAGGGTCAGTTTTGGGGGCAGCCAGCCAGATGGCTTCCTTGCAGCGTGCAACATTACCACCAGTAGCTTGAAGCTAGGGGTGTCCTTTCCTCTTCCCAAATGCTGGGTAAGCGAGATGAACTGAGTATGTAATGAACCATGTAATCAAATACCTGAGCTTCCTTATTGGAGGCCCAGACATTGACCTCTTATGGGTCAGTGAACCCCCTGTGGCCAAAATACGTTTTCTTGTGTATATGAGTGATTTATTTCCTGGGGAGAGGAAACCATTGGTTAAGAAAGACTATCTTAGAGTTTTAGGAGAAAGTTAAGTGACAAGAAGGTTGGATTGTGTCTACCAAGATGAGAAAGGGATGGAAGTGAAAGAACTTTAACAGAATTTTTGGTATAGGGAGGTAATTCAGGTAACTACTTACAATGGGAGTTATGTAGGTAGTCACTGGTAAGATCCAGGAGAGCATTGTCACCAGAATGTCAACTAGTTGGTATAAGTGAAAGCCATTCCTAGGATGATGGATGGATGGATGGTGGCAAAGGATGCAGGAAAAAGACTTCAGCTCCAAACTCAGAAGTGTGCGTAAAATTATTTTAGTTTCTAAAATTATGCATTTTATTATAACCTATATACCACAGATCTTGTAGGACATTGATTCTCAGTTGTTTTACAGTTTTTTTCCCACTCTAGAGATACAACAAATTTCTAGAGTACCAATGCAATTTCAAGGCATAAAGAGACTTTGTGGAGATTGACCATTGCGTCTTCACTGCCATTTATGAAATCCTCACTCTTCTTCTCAATCCCATGTCCAGTGGGCATGGGAGCTTGAAGGGATACTGTAACCCAGGTGAAGATGACACCAAGTAGTTTTGAAGATTCTTTAGGCTGATTAATGAAGAGTAAAGGCATTTAGGGACACTTTGTGAACCCAGCAGACATGAATAGACTTAAGGTGATGCAGGAACAATAAGATGTGCTGGAATAGTAGTTCCGTTTTCAATCTTAGGTAGAACTGGCTTAGGATCTGGGTCAGAACTGAGTATGATATGAGGGCCATTATAAGCTCTTATATGACTATCCATTAAATAACAAGCATACATTTTCCTTGAATTGTGCTGCCCCGTTTAAAAAGCAAAGTCTTGTCAAAGCACTCAAATTCCAAGTATCCTTTTTCTTCACTGTTGTAATATTTCACACTGCAACCTCGATCAGAAAGACAGCTCCACAGACTGGAGCACATACTTTGCAAGTAGGTGACCCTGGTCAATCCCTGACAACTCTCGGTCCTCTGAGTAATATTGGGAGCAATTCCCTAAGGACAGAGTCCAGTGTGACTCCTGAACACTGCCAGGTGTGTCCCCTCTCCCCTCAGAAAAAGACAATGCAAGGTTTCTATTTAAAGAAGGAAGGTCTTTTGTAAATATGTTGGGGCCAACTGGCAGTATCAATGGTGGCAAAATATAGAACAAAAATAGCAAAAACATCAAGAATAATGATGGTATTTGTAGAATTTTGAATTCCTTTGGATACTATATTACATTAGTTCTAATTATTGTTACCTTCATCATTATTGTATTAAGAAAATGATAGCCAGCTGAATGAAAATGATGCCTTTACTCAAGTTGCCAGTCACTTAAGAAACCCAGGGGAGCAGGCATTAGGGAAGTTTCACAATACCCAGGATAAATTAAGGCAGGTGAAAATAAAGCAATTGGGTCCAAATCTCATCTTGTCTCAAGGGTGGAGGAGAGGAGACTGAGATCAGTGTTCCTAATTCCCAACTTTTTCTTAAAAGTGTTCTTAATTTTAAGTTTTCTTAAGTGTTAAGTACATAGGGATCATAATTCCTCCCTCCCCCAATCTAATAATATGTAATAGTTTCCAAATATGTGTTATCTTTTTTTCTTTAATTCTTTTCCCTTGTTCCTTTTTCTTTCAAATAAATGCAATTCCTATTAGAGTAGTATTTATATTTTTAGCTCCACTCTGCAGTTGAAGCAATGGTGACTGAGAGCTTTGGCAATGCCCTTGTCTGAGGCAAGATAAGGGGCAAATGTTCCTGGGATTTATTTTCATCCTTAGATGCCCCAATTATATAATATTCAGAGCAATGTCCTTTGGAAAGTGTCTCTCCTGGGGGTTTCTGCATTTTGAGCAATGCTTCTCTACTTAAAAATGATTTTAAAATCCCTTTTCAACCAGTAAGTATCCAAAATGAAATTTCATTTCCATTTAAATAAACCAGGGTTGGAAATTTTAGGGTGGATCTGTTAGGAGGCCTGTACACAGGAGGGTAGCTGCGGAAATATGTATTAGGGGAGCAGGGGAGATGAAACAGGAACTTCATATCCTAACGGCAAGTGTGACTTACCATTAAATGGGAAAAATGTCTTATTGTAATATATTCCAGTTCCAAGTTTATCTCTTCTTTCTCACAAGAGCAATTTCTGAAGGGATTTAGTTTTGATTCCTACTGTTATTAGTCTTTATTTTTTCTATAACAGCATCAGCAACAGCATCTAAACTTACTTCTCTTTACTTGTTCCAGGTACTATTTGAAACGTTTTATATCTTTCAACTCATTTACAACTGCAACTACCCTGTGAGACAGATATGGTCATTATTCTCATTTTATAGGTGATGAAACTGGGCACAGATAGGGTAAGTTATCTCCTCAAAGTCACACAGCTACTAAATCTGAGAGGCAGAACTCAAATTTTAACTCCAGAGTCTTAAGTCTTCTCAGACTGTGTGGCAGTTCTCTAGGTTACTTTGGCAGTCTCTCCTTTTTCTCTTTCTTCCCACATCCAATCTAGGCTTAAACCTTTAATGTCTATTGTCGAATGAATGCAGTTCTATTGACTTTTTTTCCTCATAACATTTCTCCACATAGTCCTTTCCTATTGAAAATATTAGTGAGATGAAGTGGCTTACTGCTTTCTTCTTGACAGTAGGAGTGTCGATTCCAGGGACATCATTTTGCTTTCTAAGACATTATTACTCTTAAGACAAATATTTCATAGTTCTTATCCTTGTAGAGGAAAGTCCCTCTCCTGACATTGCAAACCTTCTTTGTTTGCTATCAACTGAACTTCTAACCATACTCCCCCACTCCCATGCCAAGGCCCTGTCTTTAGCCCTGTCTATGAATCTGCGGAAGCTATACAGACATTCCTGCAGATGCCAACCATGTCACCCCTCCCCCAAAGAGGGCAATAATTCTCATCGAGAAGGTTAATTGAAATAAAATGTGAAAGTCCCTAGTGATGCCAAGCCAGTTCTGATATGAAGGATTTTAGTTTATTAATAAATCCTTCCTTAGCTTTTTCCTTAATCTTTGGTAGTGAAGAGCATCTTAAAGAGACACACAAACATTGGAACCAGCCAAGGGATGGACAGGAGGAAGAGGTTCTAGAAAATGACTCCAAATAGTGATCATATCTAGAAACGGAGTTTTTAGGAGGTAATTATGTTAATTGAGGCTACAAAAGTGATCCCCTGACCTCTAGAATGAGAGTTTGGAATAAGAAGAGGAAGAAAAGAGAGAACTCTTTCTCTCCTCAACATGTGTAGACACAGGCAAGTGACTGGCACCTGGGTCTGGGCTTGCCAATGTCCACAGCTGGGCACAGTTAGATTTCAGTTGCTTAAGCCCTCTTGACTATAGTATTTTTTTTATGGCAGCTGGAGTTGACTAATATATTGGTTATGCACTAGAAATCTGTAGATCCTGAAGCAACCTTAGCAGTTATGAGTGTATTGAAGACATTTGAGTGGCAGAAGCCGATGGGTGATGGGAGAGCCTGTGTTTGACTTAACTTGGTTTCTGTGGAGGCCAAGGGCTGAGCATGCTACTGTTTACTTTTCTTTTCTTTTCTTTTCTTTCTTTCTTTCTTTCTTTCTTTCTTTCTTTCTTTCTTTCTTTCTTTCTTTCTTACTTTCTTTTTTTTTCTTTTTTGGTCACATCCAGCTATGCACAGGGGTTCCTCCTGGATTTGCACTCAGGAATTACTCCTGGCGGTGCTCGGGGAACTATATGGGATGCTAGGAACTAAACTTGGGTTGGCTACATGCAAGGCAAACACCCTACCCATTGTGCTATTGTTCCAGCCCTACTGTTTACTTTTCAAAGGAAACTTTCCTTAGAGTATCTTTTTCAGGGTAGTTGGACTTATGACACTGTGGATAACTTTTAGCAAAATAGACAAGGTTTCCTATGACATTATAACTTTGGAAATTTTGCCAGGAATATCCAGGTTTTATTGGTCACACATTTGAAGGTCATGTGGGAGTTCTACAAAGCCATTTGGATAACAGGAAGGGTCATTCACTGGGAGCCATCTTTGTAAAAGCAGTTTGCTGTAAACTCCACCTCTGATAATTAAAATCATTCTACATGAAAAATACATTCACCCCTCCTCTCTTGAATTCTGATCCTTCTTGCACTTGAAAAATCTTCCTTTATTTTGGAATTAAGGTCAGTGTCATGCTTATTTACTGCTATGAAGCAGAGCACCCCTAAATTTGGTGGCTTAAAACAATGCCCATTTATTGTTATAATTCTGTGGGTTATTGAAACTTCTCTGGGAGGCTCCTCTTCTACTCCTGATTTTGGATCAGATTGTAGTCACACATGACTTGGCTGTGCTGGAAGGTCGAAGATGGCTTGCTCTGTGGCTCCCTCATCTGATACTTGTATTTAAGGCTTTTAGCACTGAATCACAGGCATAGAAAGACCTTGACTAGTCCCAGAGAGCTCAAGACAAATTCAAACATTTACCTGAACCAGGCTAATATCAGTCAGGGCATGGGTTCGCGCACCCCCTCCCTTCCCCTATGCGATTTCTTTTGGGATGATACAGTTTCTAGTGCTCCCCATTTTATGGTCCTGTTCTGCCCATTATTTTCACTTTCACTTAATCTTTTAGTAACCACTACTGGGTGTATTTCTCTTGTTATAGCTTGTATTCTCTAGTTTCCATTGATGATGAGTCACAGTAAACAGATATGGTGAAAGACATGTGTACTGTAAATGGATGTCATTACTACCTAGCCATCACCCAAATTGACAGCCCTGTTGCCAGAGCTGCCAGAATATATTCAACATCTTTATTTATGTCCTCTGTTATTCTAATCCATACACACATGTGGAGTTTCCAGATACCTGGGAGAATACAGTTTTGTGGTGAGAACACAAAACAAACCAAAAATTGCCCCCATTCTAAGGAGGTAATTGTCACTTAAGGGAGAAAAGGATTTACAAATAATCAGACCATATTATAGCAGTTAATAAAGGCAGTAAGAAAGGTGCAAACTGCATCTTAGAGGAGGTCAGAGGACAGAAAAATTCCACTTTTGTTTTCTGTCTTTGATTCTCTCCCCAGCTCTGAACAAATTATTACATTTCACACTCTGATTTCTCCATATGTCTAATGAGGAAAACATAGCCCTCTTTTGCGTGTCTTATTGAGGCAATGAGCATCAGTGACAAGGTATCTGTGTAGGCTTTGGGATTTTATTTTTATAGAGTCCAAACACATCTTTAACCTTCCAACATATGGATGTAGAGGGTGGATTAGATCGGCGTGTGTGTGTGTGTGTGTGTGTGTGTGTGTGTGTGTGTGTGTGTCTGTGTGTGCGCGCGTGCATGCCTGTATGTGTGACTGCCATGCTCCAAATGAAACCACAGGGGTAATAAGCAGAAGTCCTGCTGGGACCACCAATTTCTTTTTCCCATCTGTAATGACTGGTGCCCCGTGCTTCACACTGGGAAGGGGATCAGCACACTCTCCTCTGTCTTGTAGTGCTGCTGCCTTTAATTCATATTTGCATGTGTTGTGAGACTAGCCAGGCAGCTGAACGACTGCCCAGGAGTGGAACTTGTGATGATGTAGAGAAATGAAATCACTGTTTAATGAGAATCGGTGAGATAAGGTCCACAGATGGACCATTCGGAAGGCTGTGTTTGAACCACAGTATTCCACTCATTTTATAATATACCTTACTGTGGGCTTAAATTGCATTCTTGGAAAATTTAGCCCAGCATGACTAGTTCTTCTTAGAATAGCATCACTAACATAATGTTGTGTTCAATAAGCCTGTTGCATAAAAGGTTATCATGTAATTTTTATCATTATAAGTCTCCAGTGTTTCTAAAACTTGCCTTCAAAAATAGTACAAAATAGTTATCTTTGATGTGATTGTGTTTTGAAGTATTTTTTTTTATTTGGGAGAGGGCTGGGTTTTGGGGCCACTCCCAGTGATGTTTAAGGGGTTATTCCTGGTTCTGTGCTCAGGATTCACCCCTATTGGTGCTTGGGGGACTTTGCATGGTGCCAGATATTTGAACTGGGGCTGGTCTCATGCAAGGCAAGTACTTTACCTCCTGTACAATGTCTGTGGCCCTACAAAGGTGTTCATTTTGGGAGGAAGAGGGTGTTGGGTTATACCTGGAGGTGGTCAGGGCTTACTCTTGGCTATGAGCTCAGGAATGACTTCTGGTGGTGCTTGGGGGTACCATATGCAGCACTGGAGATCCAACCAGCTTTGGCTGCATGTAAGGTAAGTGCCTTTGCCTTTGCCTCTTGTACTAGCTCTCTAACCTAGAGTAAGTTCTGAAACTCATGGCTACCAACCACATATCTTAGTTTATCCTTCGGAACATTGCTTTAAGAATTTTGTAGTAATTCTTTATATAACTTACTGTCATTGTCACTGTCCTCCCATTGTTCATCGATTTGCTCGAGCGGACCCAGTAACGTCTCCATCGTGAGATTTGTTGTTACTGTGTTTGGCATATCGAATACGTCACGGGGAGCTTGCCAGGCTTTGTTGTGCGGGCGAGATACTCTCGGTAGCTTATATATATTATATATATTATTATTTTTATTTATTATTATTATTTTATTTTTATTTTCAAACTTTATTATTTTTATTTATTATTATTATTTTATTTTGCTTTTTGGGTCACACTCAGTGATGCTCAGGGGGTTAATTCTGGTGCTGTACTCAGGAATCACTCCTGGCAGTGCTTGTGGGACCATATGTGATGCCAGGGAATGAATCCGAGTTGGCCGCATGCAAGGCAAATGCCCTACCTGCTATAATATCACTCCAGCCCCTATAACTCAAATTTTAAAATGAATATATGAGTGGTATTTTCTACAACAGTAACATTTAACAAATGTTTTAGTTGTATTTATATCTTTTCTCTGTATAGATGTTTGGCTAAGGGTTCAGAATTAAATAGGTCTGAATCCCAGTTCTAATTCATTCTAGCATGATCATGAACAAACTACACAATGTTTCTAAGTAGTAATTTTTTATGAATTGAAAATTTTGGGAGAAATTTGGTATACTTAGAATACAATCTTTCACATAGTAAAAGCTCAACAATTCTAGAATTAATTATTGTCCTGGGAAGAATGACAATTTCTACGATCAGATCTTATTTTGAAAATTTTACATGACCTTGCTTTATCTATCTGTTACTGTTCTTAGTACATGGCCCATTATGCATGGCTAATTTCAAGTTCATGAGTTTCTTGCACAGTGGGAAGCTAATAAATGAATTAAGGATATATTTCCTATGTGATTGCTAAATTTACATGTATGTACATAAATATAATTTTCAATAATGAAAAGTAGCTTGTCATGGATAGTTCATTCCTGAGATTAAAAAGACGGGAAAAGAACAGTGGCCCATAAAATTATGCAATAGAATTCCTCATGAAATTATATAAGATCTTATGATTGTTTGAATTACAAAGAATACAGGATACAGAACACAACCTCGCCAGACGCTACCTGGGATATAATTATTGGAGAAAATTGTTGAGCATTCTGAAAGAGAAGGAAAAGCTTTCTAGGAATTTCTAATCACAGAGAATTTGGACTGAAGGAATTTGCCGTTGTTCTCTGGATAGACTTAGGATTTTATATTGGATTTAAAAAATTGGTTTAGGGAGGGAGTGGCTCCTCAAAATGAAGCTTTTCCAGGATCTCTCTTGCTTTGTTTTTGCCTGGGGCTTTGTTTTTTGTTTGCCAAGACCAGCTGCTTCCTTGCTGGCCAGATTTCCAGTCAGGAGCCCAGACTGCTTCTCTGATGTGGGGAATTGGGCCCTTTGAGGTTGGAAGGGGCAGCTGTGTGTCCCCAGGCTGGACGAGGAAGATGAGCTGCCTTGAGGCTGCGATGGATGCGTTCTCACTGCTGTTCTGTCACCAGGAGTTCTTCCACAAATGTGCCCTCTGCCAGAGGCCCCTGAGCCATTCAGCCCTGCTACCTCTGGGACACAGTTCGGGGGTGGGGGGTGGGACAAAGGGACCGGCTCAGCCTTAAATGCCAGCAGTTCCTCCCACCCCACCATGGGCTCCCAGAACAGTTACTAATCGTATCAGACCTTGGAATGATTTAAGACTTTCCTATTTGCTAAGTGTGGATCTGTAGCTGGCACCCAAACAAATCCCAAACTTCCTCAACACAATAACACACATATTTAAAAGTCCTAGTGTAAAATGTACCATTAATCAGCCATCAACTAGTATTCACATTTTTACTGCATGCTGTGCTAGGTGGTGAGGGAGAGATGGTTAGAAAGCTCAGCCTTGCTCTCTGGAGAGTTGGTCAGATCTGTGTGGGTAATGTACGCCTCTGTGAAGAGAACATTGCTATGGGTTATTTTATGCTCCCCCCCCCCCCAATTCATATGTTGAAGTCTTAATCCCCAGTACCTCAGAATGTGGGAAATAGCCATTAATTGCAGATGGGATTAGTAGAAATAAAAATATACTGGAGCAGGGTGGGCTCCCAATCTAACATGATTCATGTTCTTACACAACGGGAAACTGAGATACTCACTTTCTTTCTTTCTTTCTTTCTTTCTTTCTTTCTTTCTTTCTTTCTTTCTTCCTTCCTTCCTTCCTTCCTTCCTTCCTTCCTTCCTTCCTTCCTTCCTTCCTTTCTCTTCATTCTCTTTCTCCCTCTCTCTTTTTCTCTCTCTCTTTATTCTTTTTCTCTCTCCCTCTCTCTCTTTCTCTCTCTCTCTTTCACACACACACACACACACACACACACACACACACACATACACACACACAGAACACCTTGTGAAGACTGGAGCTTTGTTGCTATAAGCCAAGAAGCTACCAAAAGCCAGGGGCAAGGATGGGAATAGGTCCTTTTTACTCTTCAGGGTGATCATGCCTCTTCTGACAACTGGATTTTGAATTTTTGGTTTCTAGAACCATGAAAAAAGACATTTCTGTTGGTTGAATTACTTGGCTTGTTATTTTACTAACAGCTGAGCAAATCAATGCAAAAAAAAAAAAAGAAGCATGTGTCTACCCATTTTTAGTGGGGAAAACTATACCTTATCATTGACCTAATTGCACTGTCTTAGAGTTTGTACTTGTGTAGGTCTAGATTGAACCCACAACTCACACATTTAAGGCAGGAGCTTTTCCACTGAGCTACATCACTCTGGCTCCTGAATGCAGACCTGACCGAGTCTCAGTGCTTCCAGAGCTCACCCACTCAGAATGCTAAGTCAGAGGGGGCACTAGCACCTGTCCCCCAGCAGCTTGTTTTATTTCTTCTTAGACTTATCATGGCCTGGCAGAGTTCTGCTTGAACTTGTTAACTGTTCTGTAAGCAGTGCTTCTGTCTGTTCTGCTCAATGCCTTGGCACTTACTTTAAAAATACTTCTTGCGGGGCTGGAATCATAATACATTGGGTAGGGTTCTTGCCTTTTAAACTCTCAACCTGAGTTTGATCCCTTGTATCCTATATGGTTTCCTGAACCCCCCAGTAGTGATTCCTGAGTGCAGAACCAGGAATAAACCATGAGCACCTCTGGTTGTGGCTCAAAAAAAAACCCAGCAACAACAACAACAAACACCCCGAAGCAGAGCTAAAACCAAAAACTTTTTGCAAGAAGCAATAAATCCAAAGGTAAGGTTTCATTTTGAAATGCCAAATTTTATGTGAGTCACATCTATGCTTCTCAACACTGCTGAGCTTTCATTTTGTTCTCCCTTTTCCTTATCTTTTATTTCTTGCCATGTCTCCCTTCCTCCTTTCTTCTCTTCCTCTGCCTTTTATTTTTTTTATGGCAGGAAAAAAAAACCCCATGGATTTAGACTTAGTTGACTGAAACTCAGTTTAGATGATTCCAATTTTGTGAAACATCTTAGAAGTAGCTGAAAATAATCCTGAACTCCATCAGGTCTGATCAGGCAGCTGACCCTGGCCACTCCCGTGTGACCTCCACAGTGAACATGGGGCTGCTGCTGTGGTCTGTTTTCTCCAGGGCTGGCACAGAGGTCAGGAAGAAATGACTCTAGGCTGGTCAAGCTGCTTTCTCCAGGGGGAGCTCTTCCAAGGATATTTGTTTTGTCTTCGAAGCTGCGAACTTGGACTGTGAGAAGATGGCTGAGGTGACCTGAAGATCTTATTTCTGTGATTGTAAGTGCCTTTTATTTGTTTATTTAGCATTTGGGGGCCACACCTGGCTGTGCTCAGGGCTCACTCTTAGCTCTTCGCTCAAGGATCATTCCTGGCAGGCTTGGGGTGCTTGGGATTGAACCTAGGTTGGCTACTTGTAAGGAAAATGCCATACCTGCTGCACTCTCTCTCTCTCTCCCTGTCCCTCTCCTTCTCTCTCTCTCTCTCTCTCTCTGGCCCCTGTGAATGCCTTTGAGCACTATGTTCTGAGCACTAAGCTTTTGGTTTGGCTTCAGCTTTGGGCGGGGCAGGGATTTCTTTGCTTTTAGCACTACCTTTATGAAACAGCTCTTTGTCTTCCATTTGGGGCTTGGAAAAAAATCTGGATTTATTGCTTGTACACAGACCACATAGGCCTGATGAGCCTGAGTCATTTGGTATTTTTGCCCTTCAAGGGATGAACGCAAGTGCGCATGTGTGAGTGGACACAGTCCTAGAGACTGAACCCCTCTCTGTGCTGTCAGGGAGCCTGGGGACCTTGGCTTTGTTTCTGAGCTCTGGAGGACAGATGGTTTATTCCCAATCTTGCTCTGGGGCTGCTCCTTGGAGGGAAGATAGTAAGAGGCAGCCAGACTCAAGGCTGGGGGTTGGGGGCCCAACTCAGAACCTCTTAGATATTTTCCTCCTACATTCTAAAGGAAGAGGCTATGTAGGCTTAGGAATAGAGACCGTGACCACTGTGCAGATACTTATCAGTGGTCTTGGTGCATTAGAAAGAATTAGGGTGTAGTATTCTGTTAAAGCCTTTTTCCAGTCTTTGAGTCCCTAGTCAAACCCAAAAGAATTCAGCAACATAATTTTGTCCTGCGTTGATAATGCGTCTGTGTTTGTGCTCACTGGCCAAATGCAAGAGGGTTGGACTGAGTTGATAGGCAGTGGGTGGGGGAGACTGCCAAGGAAGTGCTGCAGATAAACATTTCTGGGATAAAATCGTAGACTTAAAAACTTAGGGGTTGACAGTAGGTATGGAGGAAAGAATCAGCATCAGTTGATAATTCATTGGGTGGCTGCTAGAATGTTATCTTTACTTATGTATGATGTATACTTTACAAACTTCCAAAAAGGATTTGAGACGAAGAGTTGAGTTGAAGATAGGGATTAGTTAAAAATGACTGTAAGTTCTCAAAAAAAAAAAAAGAAAAAATAGAAAAGATAAAAGAAAAAAAAACGAATGACTCTAAGTTCTCAAGTCAGAGTAATGAAGGAAAAAGTATTTCTATCTGAAAGGGGAAGGTCTGAAGGGGAAAGTACTTTTATGCAGTGATGTATTCAGTTTTGGATTTGTCACTCTTGAGGTGACATTTGAATAGAAAAGTCTGCTTGCTTATGATACTTGAGAATTCCTATCTCTGATAGACAGACTGAAAAAATAAATCATGTGATTGGCACATACATAGAAAATGTTCAGTTTGTAACTGTAGCCATTGTTTGAGTTTTATTGCTTTTCAATGTAATTTTCTTTGCTCTGAATAGGTATAATTGTGATTATTGCAGGAGTGTGTGTCTCTCCCACCCCTTGCCCCCACCACACACACAGATTCCAAAATGTATGTTCTCTGTACCTGTACCCCAGGATCTCAAAACTGTAGCAAATAGCTAGAAGTTTTGCTTCCTTGCATTTGGGAAGAGTTCTTGGGTCTTTTGTCTTCACTCTATGTGGTTGCTCCACTTCAGTCCCCGGATGGGAACTTCACATGACCTCTTGGATCACTCCCTTGTTTGAATCCCCAGTAGCAGGAGTGTATCCAGCTTTCTCACTCTCTTGACCCTTCTCTGTGACAAATTGCTATACTAGAGAGCCGATTCAAGTCACTTTGCTGTTGCCTGTCTTGATCTCAGAGAAGCTTTTAGTGCTCTCCCTGGAAAACCACATAGAACAATGTAAAGTAGCTAGGGTGAGCTCAGCAAATGGGCACTAAACTAGGACTGAAAAGGCAAATAAAGAAGCTATGGCTTCGAGAAGTTTCCAAGCTTGCCAATGTGTAAAAATGTCTAATTGCCAAGAGTGCCCTCTTTAAAGACCCCAGAATGGAAAAGCATCAGTTTTATACTTCATTCTAGAACAGATTCTTTCCAGAACCCAGGACAAATGTTTTTTTTTTGGGGGGGCTTTTTTGGGTCACACCCAGCAATGCACAGGAGTTACTCCTGGTTCATACACTCAGGAATCACTCCTGGCGGTGCTCGGGGGACCATATGGGATGCTGGGAATCGAACCTGGGTTGGCCGTGTGCAAGGCAAACAGTGTCACTGTCACTGTCACTGTACTCCCGTTGTTCATCGATTTGCTCAAGCGGGCCCAGTAACATTGTGAGATTTGTTACTGTGTTTGGCATATTGAATACATCATGGGGAGCTTGCCAGGCTTTGCTGTGCAGGCGAGATACTCTCCGTAGCTTGCCAGGCTATCTGAGAAGGGCTGAGGAATCGAACTCAGGTCGGCCATGTTGGCTGCATGCAAGGCAAATGCCCTACCCACTGTGCTATCACTTCAGCCCACATGTGTCAAACAATAGATTTAATTTTCACCAACACCTACAATCTCACTGCAGAGTCTGGCAAACTACCTGTGGCATATTCTATATGCCAAAAACAGTAACAGTAACAGGTCTCATTCCTCTGACACTGAAAGAGCCACCAATATTGGGAAAGATGAATAAGGAGAGGCTGCTAAAATCTCAGGGTTGGGACAAATGGAGACATTACTGGAGCCGCTCGAGTAAATCAATGAACAATGGGATGACAGTGATACAGTGATACCTACAATCTTAGTGTCTATTTCTGCAGGGCCCAAGAAAAAGAGACCTAATTTTTTCTTGTTTCTATGCACAAATAGGGGGTAGAATGATAGTACAGCTGGTAGAGTTTTGGCATGTGCCAACCTGGGTTTGACCCTGGTACCTCATGTGGTCCCTAACACCTCATCTGATTGGTGACTGAACACATAGTCAGGAGTAAGCCCTGAACACCACTGGATGTGACCCCCAAACAAAAAAAACAAAAAACCCCCCCCAAAAAAGCACGAATAAAAACATTCCAATGGATGGATAAAAGCTATTATCTTTACCTCTTTCAGTTGTGTTTCTCAAAAGTGGTTGGTAAACAGAATACAATGATGTAATTTTCCATACTTTTTTCTATAATTTAATGTTATCCTTAGAGATGGATCATCTTCCTTGTAAATGTGAGGCTGTCAAGGCCATGAGTTTGGTCCTAGGCACCACCCACATGCCCATGCATGATCCCAGCATCTCTGCTGCAACAATGTGTGCTCGCTGGTACCTCAGAGAGAAGTGTGACCACACTGAAGTTAAAATGTGCACCTTTGGGTCACAGCAAAGGGAAGGGAAGGGGCATAAAGAAAAACAGCCAGAAACCCTAAAAATAAACCTTGACTGCTTTGCCTTTAGGTGGTCACTCTTCTGTCTTCCAGTTCTGGTTCCCAGGGAGGCCATCTGTGCTGACACAATGGAAGTTAGACTCATTTTGCTCCTAGATCACCTCTCACGTAGAGCCGTTTGGATTTTTCTCATAATGTCAATTACTACTCATGATCAACAGAATAAGGCCCCTTCCTCCCTCCAAAGACCTTCTCATCATGATGACTGTGAGTTTGTTACCTTCTGCATGATGTGATTGTCATCTCCTACTGTTTTGGTATTTGAACCTCCCTGATTGTTATTAAGGTTGAACAGCAATCCCCCTCCCTTCCTCCCTCCCGCCCTCCCTCCCTCCTTCCTTCTTTCCTTTCTTCCCGTGGGTTTTGGGTCACACCTGGCTCTGCACTCAGCAATTACTCCTGACAGTGCTCAGGAGACCATATGGGATTCTTGGGATCAAACCTGGGTCAGCAGTGTGCAAGGGAAACACCTTACCTACTACTCTCTCCAGCTTCTCAACGAAAGAGCTTTTCTTAATTAAAAAATTTTTTTTTTGCTTTTTGAGTCACACCCAGTGATGCTCAGGGGTTATTGCTGGCTCTGCACTCAGGAATTACTGCTGGCAGTGCTTGGGGAACCATATGGAATGCTGGGGGTTGAACCAGGGTTGGCTGCAAGCAAGGCAAATGCCCTGCCTACTGCACTATTGCTCCAGCCCCAGGTTTTATATTTTTACCTATTCTCTTCGCTCCACAAACCGCCCAGCCCTGTGAATTGGGTGTTAGTGTCATTGTTTAAAGCCTTTGATCCAGACTTATCCCTGTGTTTCAGTCCTTTTGCTTTCCAAATGGACATGCTCATAGTCTCCAATTTCAAGGGCAGTTATTCAATTTAGTTGAGTTTATGCATGTAAAATGTTTATAAATAGAATTATTCTTCCAATCAGTGCTAGTTACTTTTTTATGTATTCCCCTCTTAAAGGTTGCTTTATTATTTTTTATTTGCATGATTCATTATATATTAAAGTTATTTGCTGCCTGAAAGTTATTAAGTAAGTTATTGCACATATTACAAATACTTTCTCATAATAGTTTTACTTTAAAGTTTTCTTTTTTTTTCTTTTTGACTGACACCCAGCGATGCTCAGGGGTTACTCCTGGCTTTGTACTCAGGAATTACTCCTGGCAGTACTCGAGGGACCATATGGGATGCCAGGAATTGAACCCAGATCAGTCATGTGTAAGGCAGACACCCTACCCGCTGTGCTATCACTCTGGCCCTGAGACTTTAAAGTTTTCTAACTTGTCCATCTTTCTCTTGATACAGGTTTGTTTCTATGGAACATGTATGGCATTTCATAGTTGCTTAGAAAGGTGTTCTCTCTTTTTTATTGGGGGGCACATCTGGTGATTCTCAGGAGTTACTACTGACTCTGAGTCAGGAATTACTCTTGATGGTGCTCAGGGGACCATATGCGATGCTGGGAATTGAGCCCAGCTCAGCTGTGTGCAAGACAATTGCCCTACACATTCTACTATTTCTCTGGCCCCAAAGCTGTTCTCTTTGTTTTGCCACTATCTTCTCCCCTTTTCTGTTGCTGTTGCGATGACTAGGGTTTGCAAGTGTCTATTGCTGAGCTGCATCCTTGGGCCTAGATGATCTTTTTCCCTGTTTGTGTTTTGAGCCTTACTCCAGCAGTGTGCTTAGGGGATTTTATGATATATATATATATATATATATATATATATATATATATATATATACACATTTGGAACTTTCAAGAACTTATTTGGACTGGAGCAATAGCACAGCGGGTATGACTTTTGCCTTGCACGTGGCCGACCCAGGTTCGATTCCCAGCATCCCACATGGTCCCCTGAGCACTGCCAGGGGCAATTACTGAGTGCAGAGCAGTAGTGATCCCTGTGCATCGTTGGGTGTGACCTAAAGAGCAAAAAAAAAGAAAAAAAAACTTCTTATTTAAAGTGATTCCCATTCTGGGACTAACACCTAAGAATAGTGGCGATAAGGGCCAGGAGGATTGCTGTATGGTTTGGAAGCCGGCCTCACACGCTGGGGGTAAAGGAAGCTGGGATAGAGAAGGGACCACGAAGTAAATGATGCTTAGAGGGCTCACTCAGGGTGGGAGATGTGTGCTGAAAGTAGGCTATGGACCAAACATGATGGTCATTTTAGTACCCATATTGTGAACCATAACACCCCAAAGGAGAGAGAGTAAAAGGGAATGTGCCTGCCACAGGGGTGGTGGTGGGGGAGGGCAGGAGGGGTACTGGGAACATTGGTGGTGGACAATGGGCACTGGTGGAAGGATGGGTGCTTGATCATTGTATGACTGAAACGTAATCAAGAAAGTTTGTAAATCTATAACTGTATCTCAGGATGATTCATTAAAAAAATTTAAAAAAAGTGATTTCCATTCTCACTTACAAAATGGAATGTCGGTGTATAAAGGGCAGTTGACGATGTGATAATATATTTGTTTTCTTTGGAGGAAGAAGCAGGTCCAGCAGGGCTTACTCCCAGAGGGACCAGGGATCTGATCAGGGAGACAAATCTGTATGTGAGACAAATGTCTTACTCCTGTATTATTGTTCTGGTCCAGTGATATGTTAATATAAAAATACAGATAGAGTCTGTAGAAATATGTAAGGATATGGGGAGAAAAAGGAAGAAATAATAAAAGTAAATGATAAACAGAAAATGGGTCAAAAAGGAGAGAGGAACTAAGAGAGGGAGAACTAGTAGAGTTACATGCTTCTGGGCCCAGTTGAAATGGTGGTTGTACATCTTGCTTGTTGGATGAAGAAAAGACATGTTTGGCAGGAGGAAAGAAAGGCAGGTGAAAGGCCCCGGGCATGGAGAGTCATGGTGAATATTTTTATGGCATCAGGTCCGAGGTAGAATGAAGGGCGAAGCCTTAACAACATTTTCCCCCAACACATTGCCAACCCAAGCAATCCCAGTGCCCTCCTCAAATCCTCTTAATGCCAATGGGGACTCATGTCTGGGTGTGGCACCATTAGTTCAGGATATGAAAGTCTGGTCACCAAATAGCCCCAGACTTATCAGCACACTTCCCCTTCAGTATGTGAGCGACCTCCACCCAGCTGCTCCAGGGCCATGGAACATGCTATAAAATGCTTGAGATGTTCTGCCAAATTTCAGCTCTCACCAAGCAGTAAGTGCCCTGCAGGAAGATAAGGGTTTTCCTGTGTGAATGATTCAGAAGGACTGTCACTTTTCCCACTCAGTGACTCAATAGTTCATTTGAGTACCTCTCATGTGCACTTGCCCCTCTAAAGATGCCAGACACCCGAATATTTTCGTGCCTGAATTTCTTCTAAGGATCTTTACCTCACAATCATGGATTTCTTTTTTTCCTTAAATCAGTTACTAGAAATAAGATTAAGGATAGTTTTAAAATATTTTTATTTGTTTAACTTTTTAAATTGAATCACAGTAAGATATGCAGGTACAAAGTTGTTCATGATTGGGTTTCAGTCATCTAATGTTCCAGTACCCATCCCTTCAGTTTTGTATATTTCTCATCAACAGTAACCCCAGTTTCCTCCCACCAACCCTCCCTCCCAGCCTGCCTTTCTGACAAGCACTTTCTCCCTCCTTCCATCTCTCTCTCTCTCTCTCTCCCTTTCTCTTTCTGGTCATTATGGTCTGCAATATATGTACTGAAAGAGTATCATGTATATTCTTTTACCTACTTTCAGCACTCAGTTCTTGTCCAGAGTGATCATTTCCAATTATCATTGTCATAGTGTTCCCTTCTCTATCCTAATCCCCACCCCCTATAGTTAATTTAAAATTTTTAAAAAATTATTTTCCCCTATAGTTAATTTTTTAAATGAAAAGCTGTGTGTTCTTTTCCTTGGTCTCAAGTAAATATCTAAAACAGTTTTTCTCTTGGTGGCATATCACTCGTGTGGCTTTTGGTGTCTGCTGTTGTCATGAGCAGTATGCCCTGTGCAGGCTGGCACTCTGTCTGTCTGTCCTGCTCTTATTCTTAATGCAGTGACTGGCACATAGAGGGTAATCAAGGTTTTTGTTGAAGAGATGGATGTGTGAAAGAAGTGAGCTGAATAGCACATTGAGAGATATTTTTCTAAGACTGGATTTCAGAGATTTATCAAGTTAGGCAAGAGGTAAGTAATAGTTTAGTTAAATATCCTTTACTCATTTTGTTTATAATTGATTAGAGATATGAATATTGGGTAAAAACTATTGATACAACCATGGAACATACTACCACTAACATACTACCACTAACATCATTAGACTAACAAAACTTATAGAAATTTAGGAATTTTTTTTCTTTTGGGGTTGGGAGTGTAATCCAGGGCCCCATACTTACAAGGCATGTGCTCTAACACTGAGCCACAACCTTGGCCAGAGTTTAAGTGACCTTTGACACCTAAGCAGTAATTTTCCTCATGATGCCTATGAAATGGCAAGAAGTGGAGCATAGTTTGTTTCTGAGTTCTGCATCTGGAAGGAATCTTCTCAGTGCTGAACTGAAATGATCATCTTCATCCATCTGGAGAGCAAAATTTTTTCTTTGAGGCTGAAAGGACTTGTCTACAGATGAAGAGAGGTTCATGGATGTGTTGGGAAAGGCCACGGTGACCTGAGGCAAGGGAAATGGATGACTAGGACAATTCTTGCTGACTTTCAGGCCCTTGTTCCTCTCCACTCCTACTCTGGGGACTTTCTCTTTGGATCCTTGGGGTGTTCAGAATTGACAAGCACCATCTGCCCACAAGCCTGTGCTCAATCCTGATTCTTCTCCATTCTACAAGGGAAACTGGGTGGAGCTGGGGAAGAGTCATTTCTTCTTTCTTAGGGGAGGAAAAAAAGTAAGACCTGTTTGATACAGTTTTGCCTAATATCTTAGATTTCAGATTCATCAAAGCTATACTTAAAGAAGTACACTGGTTTCATTCCTTATTTTGCAGAGGAGAAAACTGTTATCTAGTGATCACTCTGTGGTGATTGCTACATATAGTCAGGTACTCATTTGGTAATATAAAAATTTGAACATAATAATTATTACAATTAAAATTATTTGATTATGAATTTTAAAAATAATGTTCTAATAGAGAAAAATATTTTGTTTTATTTTGGAGGTGCTCCCAAATAAAGTACACAGGAGGACTAGGGCCCCTTCTATTAATTCTGAGACAACCAGGCTGGTAATTCAGTGTGAGGATCCCAAGGATATGGTGCTGCTTGGACCCTGTCATGCCAGGGATTACTCAGGCCATACCAGTGATACTCAGTGTACTGTGTGGCACAGGGTCAATTGCATGTGTCTTAAAAGCATGAACTGTCCCTTTGGCTTCAATTTTATTTCTAATCCAAGAATAAAGCATTACATTTTCAGATATGCTTTTGTGGCAGCTGTTGTTTTAGTTGACTATGTATTGGTTGTGATTTTTCAGAAGAAACAGGGATGGGAAGTCAAGTGTAAAATGATTTGTTTTTTTGAGCTTGCACTTTGAGAAAAAGTGGAAGCACAGAATGAAGAAGAGGCAAAAGCAGAATTGGTTTCCGGTCTGAATCTGCCCTCAGCTTTCTTTGGGGCCATCAAGCACTGCTCAGATCTGGTAGCTCATCTGGTAAAATGCGTTCTTCCCCCTAAAGGATCATAAAGACACACATGAACAAAGAGATGTCAAAGTGCTTTGTAACATAACAGAATGAAATTACATTTCTCTATGCGAAGATGCAGAACTATTAGCTTAAGAGGTATTCCTGGGGATATTAGTCTAGAATGTCAAACATCACCTTCCTTGAGACTTTCTCCTAAGAAGGAAAGGCTTGGCAACTGTAGTCAGCCTTGGAGAGAGTATTCTTGAGGAAAAGTTTGTGATGCAGGATTTGAAGCTTCTACCCTTTTCCTGTCTCCTCCGTGGCATACACCTGCCCTCTGGCTGGACTGGTGGGTGACAGCAAAAGTTATTTCTTCGACCTCAGAAATGGAAAAAAATATATCCATTTCCACATCAAACAGTATTGGAAACTCTATCTATGGTCGATGATTAATTAATTTGCTTAACAACAAGGGACTGGAGCGATAGCACAGCAGATAGCATGTTTGCCTCACACGTGGCTGACAGGGACAACCCAAGTTCGATTCTTCCAACCCTCTTGGAGAGCCCGGCAAGCTACCGAGAGTATCTCGCCTGCACGGCAAAGCCTGGCAAGCTACCCGTGACATATTCGATATGCCAAACACAGTAACAAGTCTCACAATGTTACTGGGCCCGCTAGAGCAAATTGATGAACAATGGGAGGACAGTGACAGTGACAGCTTAACAAGAATTTTGACAATTTGGGTTTGTATTTTACTTTAGAAATTGTCATAAGAAAATGACCCTATTTTGAGTATGATAGATATTTAAGAATGTACATGAATTTGAGTTAATTGACTGTGTCTGAAAAGTTATCCTGTTCTAGGGTGAGGGTATGCGGATTTAATATAAGGTCAAGGAAAAAAAGAGGCACATAAATGAAAGGGGAAAAAGCTCTAACATCCTCATTGTTTGGTTTTGCTTGATGAAAGTTTGCTATTCATGTCACAGTTCTCATCATTTTATCCGACCAGGAGAAGGAAGCACTGAGGGAATAGGCTGTGGATCCATGAACCTCATTTCAGATTTTGTCACTGTAAGCAGTGGGCTATTGCAGGCTAACATGCAGGCCACTGTTTAATTTTGTCGTCCCATTGCACCCCTCAATAATCCAGATCCACATGGTAAAGACAGAAGACAGATGTCTCTCTCTCTCTCCCTCTCTTTCTCTCTCTCTTTTCCTTTCTTTCTTGATCTCTTGCTTTTTTCTTTAGCTTTATCTCTTGCTTATTTCTCTCTTGCTTTCTTGCCCTTCCTTCCTTCCTTCCTTCCTTCCTTCCTTCCTTCCTTCCTTCCTTCCTTCCTTCTTTCTTTCTTTCCATCATTACTTTTATTTTGATTTTGTTCAGGGTTGTTTCTATTTCTGACAGCACTGAGAGTTTTTCACATAAATCAGTAGTAAAAATCTCTCGGGTTAGTGGGTAGTGAATGGTGTAAATCATTTTCTTTGAAGTTGTTTCCATTGCTGCATTCTTGATGCTTTATCACTTCTTCTTAGCTCTTTCTTAGGCAAGGCAAGGATATCTATATTAGGAAAATGAAAAATGAACTGTACTCTTATCCTCTTGTTAATACAGCTGGTACTCTTTCAAAAATTATACACTGCTGCTGACAAATCACTGTAATAATCACAAGCCAAAACTTTAATTTCTTGGGCCATTTTTATGAGGCATTCATTTTTCAGCATCGAGATGGACAAAATTGATTATTTTGGAAAGAATAAATGTTTAGAATTTGTAATGCTTTTTTCCTTAAGATCAGAAATGTATTGTTCTATTGCTCACACTAATGCATGATCCTGGGACGTGTCTCAGTTTCCTCATCTTTAATATTCTTATTCTCAGTTTACAGAATTCTTGGAGTAACAAAGATGTATAATCAGACTCTCAAGAAAGGGGTTATTTAATGCAGGTAAAGGTAAAGGTAAAGGCCCTTCCGTTGTTCATCGATTTGCTCGAGTGGGCCCAGTAACGTCTCCATTGGAGATTTTGTTGTAACTGTGTTTGGCATATTGAATACATCACGGGTAGCTTGCCAGGCTCTGCCGTGTGGGTGAGATACTCTCGGTAGCTTGCTGGGCTCTCCGAGAGGGGCGGAGGAATCAAACTCGGGTCGGCCATGTTGTCTGCGTGCAAGGCAAATGCCCTACTGCTGTGCTATTTAATGCAGAAGTAGTGATATTTAAATATTACTTTTTACCTGAAAGTATACCCTCTGGAGAACTTTTAGAGGGGCCAAAGAGATTGCTCAGTGGTTAGGAAACATGTACCACATATGCCAAACCCACGCTCAGCCTTGGGGTCATATGACATCCTAAGTTATGTGGCATTTAGCTCGAGAGGCCCCAGACCACTGCTAAGGTGGCCTTAGAGCCCCCTTTTGCCAGAACCACTGAGATGAATCTGGTGGTTTTTGGCATTGCAGGGCCCTGACATTGAACTACCTGCACAGTTGGCTAAGAAGACCCCTGATTCTCCTGATCATTACTTGGGAAACAAAAAAGAAAAGTAAATAAAAAGAACAAAAAGATGAAATCTTGGAGAATTTAAGAGGAGAATGGAAAAGTCAAAGCACGTGTAGAATGTCGTTTCCAAAGATGGCCCTGAGAGAATCACTTTGGCTCTAACACGAACTGTTTTTTTCTATAAGCAAATACTTATGAAATGGAAAGAACATTACCCCAAAAGCAAAAATATAAAAGAAGAACAAGGCGTTTGATGGGCATAGAGGACCCATTTTCCTTGTTCTCTATCCCTAAGGAAACTTATTGGTTATTATTCTCCTTATCAAAATGAATCTGTGTGGGAGGTGGGTTTCATTTTTGAAGCTGTTCCCCACTCAGTTTTTTAAATAGTATGAATGATAGCCTGAATCCCAGGTAGTTGAAACCCTCTATATGCTTCCTTGCTCTTCCCAAGTGTCTTATTCACACCTTTTCCCTAGGGAGAACTTCAGACTCTCAATCTCCAACACAGCAACTCCCTACCCCCATTCCTTTTGTTATTTTCTTTATGAGCTTGTCAGAAAATTACTACTGTGGTGATGGCAAAAAAAAAATCTGCATTTATCGAGGAACAAAATTTTTTAATCTAGGACCTAAGAGGTAGTACAGCAGTAAGGTGCTTGCCTTTACATGCTGCCAACCTGGGTTCAATAACTGGCACCCCTTTGGGTTCCCCCAAACTTATTAGGGCAGAACCAGGAGTAGGCTCTGAGCACAGCTGGATGTGGCCCTCGACCCAAAACTAATTCCTTTCCCCCACCAAAGACAGAAAGAAAAAAAGAAAGTGTTCTAATCTAATAGAAAACTGAATCCTCATAGTGACAGAAGAGCATTTTTGGTATGAGATTCCTCCTGAGCCACCCCCCTCTAGCCATCCTCAAAAGACAGAGAGAGCTGGTCCCTGAAAGGCATCTAGATCCCAGTGGGATACAAGACTTTTCATTTGGACATCTGAATAAAGTAAAAAGTAGTCAGGATCTTGTGCAATGGATAAATGATATACACCTATCGACTTTCTATGTCTCTGAACAAAGATGCAAAGCCACTGAGGTTTGAACCCAGCCTATCCTAACTTTCCAGGAAATGACTGACCCTGAAGCCACAAATGCTTTCAGAAGCCCTGGTATTAGATATGGTAATAATGAACTCATAAAAGCTGAGGGGGAAGGATTAACAAGTGAGCTGTCCATTTCCATGGATACAAGGCTCCTTTCATTTAATTTTACTGGGCTTTTAGAAGGAGTCACAGCTCCAAATCTGATAGGACATCTGTGCTTCATTAGCTGTGTTTCATTAGTTTTATAATGTGATTTAAACGGACCCCTCAAAGCTGCAACAGGGGAGGCTCCTCAGAATCCCAAGTTCCAGGCCTTGCCTTGCAGGGGGCCCATGAAATAGCTGCATGCATGAAGCTGAGTGTTCTGAGGTCATGGGACCGCCTGATGATGGATCTCGTGCTAGGATGAAGTTAGAAACATCTTTTGTTCCACCATTAAGATTTTAGAAAGAGAGCCTGCTCCATAGAGCAACTCCACAGGGAGATCGAAGAATTTGGCCGTGAAGTTCTGGAAGACTCTGGTTGTGCTAGCAGTTTAGATGTTTATACCAACCAATGTGGTCTATCCCCTCTCTGCACTGGAAGTGGACGCAAATAATATGTACTTTCTAGGTTGTGGGAGGGAACATGAACCATGATGGCAATTGGGTGGACTGCAACAGGAAGTAGGAAGCAGTCACTTCTTGAGTGTTCCCTCCAGCAATGATTAAAGGAAAAGCAGGTAGTTAGTCATGTGATGGGGATGAACTATATAAACTGGGTATCACACTGCTCTGAGAATAGTTGCTATGGTAACCCAGACAGAGATGGAACAGCAGTAAAGGCAAGCTGCCCTGAAAGTAAATGCTATTGATTAGATAAGATTTTTTTTTTTGGGGGGGGGCGGAAATGGAAGTGATGAGAAGGGGCATAGCAGGCAGATGAACCTACCATAGTGGCTGTATGGAGTATGTTTTGTTGGGTATTGACAGATCTTTTTAGGGAGTCATCACGGAGGTGGGGAGTCTAATGGTCATCTGCACTGCTGATGTTTCCAAGGCTGAACTCTTTGATTTTCAATGCTATATAGTAAATCTATTGTTTCTTAGAAAATCTAAGATGTTGTAGTCATATGGAACTGTTATTTTTGAGTTCATACCCTGATCCTTTGAGGCAGGGAAAAATTCCTGCAGAGTTTATGGCTGTATTCATGAAGCTCCTGAGTATTTCTAATTTGGTCCCCCCACTCTGTCTAAAATCATTCAATTGATCATTTATGAGATAGCTCTTTGATTTTATGAGATAGGGTGGTCTTCTAAATGTATCCTTATTCCATCTTTGGAAGACAAATTCCCTGCCAACTTCTCCCACTGTAATCTATCTACATGCCTTTTCCCTTAACTGTAACATTGAGAAAAGAAGCCTGTCCTACTTTTCAAGATAATTGTGAGAAATAACTTATTAATGATTGTAAAGCAGTTTGAAAATACAAGCTCTTCACAAATGCAAGACAATAAAAAATTCATATGAGCAACAATAACAGGAATCATGTCAAGGCTACTGACAAGGTAGTTAGAGTTTGTCCTCAGGTCCAAAGTGGGAATAAAGACCTATGAATAGGAAATATCCCTGTATGTGAACCCACTCAGATATGAGAACAGATTATCCTGGAATTTCTGAACTACCTTTTGAATTTGCAATCAGTGTCCTTAATGAGGAAAAAAATGGGAGATTTGGCAAAAGCTTTGTTCATTGCTGTTGTTTTTCAAAGGACTTGTTGGTCTAATACTTTGCCCTCAGCATGTCCTTACCATGAGCTGGTTGGAATGGAATGATGTTCTAAAAGAACCAATACCCCTCACACCTGAAACTGATGACCTTCCCTTTGTCCCTTTGCTTTCTATTTTTGCAGCAAAGCTTTACAATACAATACAGTCCTCTGTCAGCAGATCTGTTACTAAAGGAATTCATGCATCTTGCATCTTGAAGATGCATTATTAATGCCTGGACAAATCACATCAGGTGAAACGCAGCAAGTCCCTGGCACTGAAAAAAAGGAACAAAGGCTGGTTCTACAAGAGAGGGATGGATGAGACAAATTATAACAGCTGGGAGTTCCTTGTAAGTAAGATGGCATAAAAACCAGAAATGCTAAAATTGTGTGCATAGACAGCAACTTTATATCCATGTGGTAAAACAGACTACAAGTCTTGCTGGAAAAAAGCCACTCTAATTGGGGCTTTATAACATCATGGTGCTACAACTTCAAATTTTCCAACAAAATGTGCAGGTTTGCTGGTGACCAAATTACTTTCAAGAGCACCCACAGACTCTTGTACATGATTTCCAGATGGACTAGGAAGGATAGGAAGGATTTTTTTCCTAATGGGTCCAGTTATCAATTCTGGCTTAAAAGAGAAAAATAAATGTGGCTGAGGAAGATCCACAGGGAACTCTGCCAAAAGGGACAGTCTTGGTGTGGAGGAATGGAGTCCCTTTTGTCATCTCCTCTGACCATTAGAAGATGCCTGACGAGGCTGGTGTGAGACTGCAGTTTGCTCATATGTGATTCTTTCTCCTGTTGAGAACTTACAGATTCTTCGAACTTTGAAACTGGGCTATTGGAGATAGATCAATATCAGGTTTATTTCAAATGGATTGGAAAATGCACGATCCTTTAGCTGTGGAGATCCATGACTGTAACTACTCCCAGTGGTCACTGATGACTCATGAGCTGCTTGAGCACTGATGAGCTTCCTCTTCTTTTCTGTAGAGGTCAGGGCAGGAGGATTTGTTTCAAATTGCAGGCAATGGCCAAAGTTTATGATGATATTAAAGGGAGGCATTTTTTTAAAAACCTACTTATATGTAATCAGTTTATTAAATAAGATTTCTTTTGGCATCTTGAAAGAAATAATATTCTTTAAAGTATGAGAACTGCTGCAATGTTGTAGAAAGGGGCAATGGTTTCTGTGTGTGAGTGTGTGTGTGTGTGTGTGTGTGTGTGTGCACGTGCATGCACGCATGCCGCATGCATACCATTCTCTTGTGACTTCTGTGTAATATTGCCCACACTTTCTATTTGGAGAATTACTTTCCTCTACATACACTCAACAACAAACATGAAACCACCTAATTATATTTTCATAATCATGATTAAAAACCATCTAAATTATCCTGCTTGATGTACTCAGTTTGTTGATTGCTTTTTGATGCGTACTAGAGCTTTTTGCAGAACCACATCAATGATTCTCTACACAATGAAATAAAAGGGGGAAAAAACCCTTTAATATGCCTACACACTTACTTAAAATATACATTTATAATTCATAGTTGTCTAATTACCAACATCAACACAAAATTCATGGCCATGAAATAATTGTGGAAGAGCTGATTACCTTTAAATCTTATATGTAAACTGGGGGCGGGGGTCGGGGTGGGGTGGGATTGGGGGACGACAATATTAATTCTACCTTTCCCAGAAGTCATAAGTATTTTAGATACTTAATGCCTCAAGATATTTTTCCATGTTGTCGGGAAAGGTTATAAGATTCATATTTGAAATTTAGAATTAATTTTTGTTTTTCGGTGCTGCACTTAGCAGTGTTCAGGCACTGACTATGAGCAGTGCTGGGGATTGAATCTGGGTCTCCTGCATGCAAACCAGACACTCAAGCTGGTTGAGCTATCTCTCAAGCTCCAAGAAACAGTTTTATGAAGGGAAAATGTTATAGGTGCTCTCCTTCTCTAATGTGTGTTCTTTGATCATAGATCGAAATGTGTCAATACACATAAAGGAAGAGGAATGACCATTGGATTCCAGTGTGAACTCTTCCTGCCTACTCCCTCAAAAAGGACAAGTGTCCTCATCTTCATTGCTGGGGGCCAGGAGTGTACGGTTCCTCTTGCTCTGATTTACATGCATTAATCTTTACATGACAGGAAGACCTTACTTGTAGACCCTTGTCTCAAGGGGCTTTTGTGTAAGTATGTGGGTTTGTAGTAACATTGTGTGATGCGCCTTCAAATGAGTAGCTTTCATTTTCACATTCAAACGACATCAAATTTCAGATGCTTACAATTTGTACAGGTTATTGCTAGCCAGCGCATTTGAGACTGTTTACTGATAGACTGTGTTGATGTTAGTGAGTCCTCATAGCTTGTGAGGTTTGTCTGTTGCTTTTGGAGACAAAAGTTTTGAACCAATGTATTATTGACAGGGAAGGCAGTTACTATAAAAGGTATAAGTCAAAGGGGAGAAATGAAACATGCTTTCATGTTCAGATTTACGGTGATTATAGGACTAAATTAATAGCTAACCAAATAAGGTTTTAAATTTTAATACCAGGAGAGTGCTCATTTATTCAGCAAACACTAAGTACCACTTGTTTGTCAGACATTGACTAATTTTGAAGGGTAATTGAAAATCAAAAATAGCAAACAAGAATGCACTCTGGGTGGGGACATTATGTAGAGACTCAATACAATGTGTAACTGATAGATACATGTGCAAAAAACTATGAAAGATGGAGGAAAGTCTTAAGTATGTTGTGAAAGGTTTTATTTTGGAGAATCTTGAATGGACACTTTGAGATCTCTCTATTAAAAGACATTATATAGAAAGGGAATATCTACCAAGGTCAGAATTGAGAGGAACCACAGCAGGGTTGAGTATATTGAATACTTGTATGTTATTGCATTTTAAGTTGCGAGGTGAAAAATGGCAGAAGATCAAGTTATAAAGTCGAGGGGCTGAAATGTAAAATGTTGATGTGCTGCACTGAAAATTTTAAACTTTATCTCAGGAAATATGAAATTGGAGAATGATCACATTTTTTTTTTTTTTTGGTTTGGAAGGCTGTCTTGAAATGTGCAGGATGAATTGAAGATGTGCATCACCAGGCGTGATCCCTCCCCCCCCACCCAAAAAAAGGAAAGATTGAGAAAAGGCAAAATAGTAAGAAAGTTATTAAAATACCTCCAGAGAGAGACAGTGACAGCTTGAAATAAGGCAATGACAGTAGGATGAAGGAGAGAGAGAGAGAGAGGTCCTTGACATCAGGGCTTGTCTGTAAAAAGTATCCAGAGTGATTAAAGCTCCTTTTTAACATAGTTCACAATTCTAGCCATACCAGCTCATTTGTAGGTTTTGTCTTTACAAATACTGTTGAAAAATTTCTGATCTTTCATCCATTCAGCCTTATAACTTTTTATTTTACTTTTGCCTTCCACATTAGCTCCCTTGAGAAGTCCTCGTTCTTCAGGCTGAGGAAGGTGTTCCTTGTTTGAATTCCCATAGAATCTGACAAATAGCCAATAAAGGTATTCCTGCAGTACTTGATACTTGGTTGTGATTTTCTTGAGAGTTGTGAGCTTTACCTTGCATCTTATATAATCAAAATAGCTATCATTCAATAGACACTGGTTAATATCCATTGAATGGATGAATGTGGCAGCCACTTAACTACAATTTCATCAAATAGCTCAACAAAAGAAATATTTCCAATTGACATTGACTTTAGACCTGTGGTGTATTTTCCCCCCTGGCTTTTCAATTGACTTTATACCTGTTGATTGAACATAAAGTTGGATGATTATTTGGGATTTTTATAGTATTTTAGATCAATATTGACCACCAGTAAAATAAGAAAGAACTAAAAATTTATCATAATTTTGAATTACCAACATTCAACATATATACTGAATATATAATAGAAAACCAGGTCAAAGAGTCTACTTTATTGTATCTATTATCATTGGTCAATGAAACAGAGTGATAGTTACTATCTAGTTTATTTATTTATTTTTGGCTTTTTGGGTCACACCAGGTGATGCTAAGAGGTTACTCCTGGCTATGCACTCAGGAATCACTCCTGATATTACTTGGGGGACAATATGGGATGCCAGGAATCGAAACTGAGTTGGCCACATGCAAGGCAAACCCTTTCCCCACTGTATATCACTCTGGCCCCTAGTTCCTTTGTTTTGGAATAACAGATATCTATTTAACTTAGGCTTTTCGCCCCCCTCCCTCAACAGTGTACTTTGTTTCATTAATATTTGATAGCATTTTTGGATAGTGAATCACGTCTTCCTAGAAATGAGTGTATAGGTTTACAGAATCTAGTATTTTTTAAGTGATTCTTTTATTTGTGCTTCCCCCCATCATTTTAAATCACTTAATCACTTAACTTCCCGTTAGTCGTCGATTTGCTCGAGCGGGCGCCAGTAACGTCTCCATTTGTCCCTGTCGCGTGCTAGTGTAGCCCAATGGCATCTCTTCGCTCCGGGAACATGGAGGGCCTCAAACCGATCGTTCATGACCTTGACAAAGAAGTCTGACCATCTGGTAGGTGGGCGGCCACGCGGTCTCTTGACATCCCGTGGAATCCAATCAGTAACAGCTCTAGTCCAACGGTCGTCTTTAAATCTCATTACGTGACCAGCCCATCTGATTTTCGACACCTTGGCAAATGAGACAGCGTCCCTGATCCTTGATCGTCGACGGATGTCAGAACTCCGGATTCGTTCTCTCATTTGAGTGAAACGTGATATTCCAAGCATAGCTCTTTCTATTCTTCTTTGGGAGACCTGAATGGCGTTCTCATCTTGTTTGCGTAGGGCCCAGGTCTCTGAGGCATATGTTAATGCAGGAAGAACAGTGGAATCAAAGAGATGTGCCCGGAGCCGGAGGTTCTTCGTCCTCTTAGCTATTTCTTCGACGTTCTTGAAGGCGTTCCAAGCCGCTCTCTTCCTTCTGCGCAGCTCGGGTGCCAGGTCATTTGTCATGTTGACCTCTCGACCTAGGTACACATAGCTGTTGCATTCGGAGATGGTCGTTCCATTGAGAGCGAATGGGGCGTCAGGAACAAGGCTGTTTCTCATAAACATTGTCTTCGTAAGATTCAGCTGTAGTCCTACCTTTGCACACTCATGGTCAAAGTCGGCCAGCATTTGTGCCGCTTGGCTGATGTTTGGTGTTATTAAAACAATGTCATCAGCAAAGCGGAGGTGGTGTAGTTGCCGACCATCTATCTTCACTCCCATTCCTTCCCATTCCAGTCGTCGCATGATGTTCTCGAGGGTGGCACTGAAGAGTTTTGGTGAAATGGTATCACCCTGCTGCACCCCTCTCTTGACATCAACGATCACTTCTTTGTAGAATGGTGAGATCCTGGTAGTGAATCCGCAATACAGCTCACGGAGGATCCTGATGTATTGGGCTTGAATGCCCTGATTGGCTAGGGCTTCAATGACCGCTTCCGTCTCAACAGAATCAAAGGCCTTCTTTAAATCAATGAACGTTAAGCAGAGCGGCATCTTGAACTCCCGAGAAACCTCAATGAGTTTGGTTATCGTGTGGATATGGTCGATGGTGCTGAATCCTTTGCGGAACCCTGCTTGCTCACATGGTTGTCCTTCATCTAGTGTTCTGCCAATCCTATTCAGGATGACTCGAGTGAACAACTTGTAGATGACAGACAATAGGCAGATAGGGCATAGTTGCCAATGTCATGGATGTCTCCCTTCTTGAACAGTAGTACGGTCCTGCTGGTTTTCCATTGAGATGGAACCTTGCATTCAGACAGGTAGCGAGTGAAGAGCCGAGCCAGTGTATTGATGAGTACTGACGGCAGGTTCTTCAGGTGTTCAGGTCTGACCTTGTCTGGGCCGGGTGCTGTTTGCTTCTTTACTGACGAAATGGCGTGTCGGATTTTGGAAGGGAGAACGTTGGGAACGACATACCCATCCTGTGGAATTTGGTATGTCGGCAAGTGGACATGGCTATCGAAGAGATTTGAGTAGAAGTCATGGATAATCTTCTCCATTGCCGTTCTGGAGGATGTGATGGATCCATCAGGACGTCGGAGGGCAGTCATCTTGGTCTTATAGTTGGCGAAGGACAGGCGGGCGTTACGAATACTTTTCCCGGCTTCTGCCGCATCTACCAGTACTTCTGCTCTTCTCTCTTTGAGGTCTTCCTTGATCGCATCTCTGCACTGCTTTGCAAGCTCGGACGTTAGCTTGCGGTTGCCTGAGGCATGCGCGAAACCACGCTGGCGAATTAGCTCAAGAGTTTTTGAAGATAGGCGACTTTTTGTGGCTATCTCTCTCTTGGCGTTCCTCGCACATTCATGGAGGTGCTGAACCAGTCGATCGTATTCCTCGTCAATGTTGTCAACAATGGCATCTTCCCATGTTGCCGCAATAGTACCAAAGAGTTCCCAGTTGGTGGTCGTTCTGGGAGTTCTCTTTTTGAACTTTGCAGCCCTTTCTCCCCGCTCTGTGAAGTAGAATTTTGCACGAAGGAGATGGTGGTCCGATCCCGTTCAAAATTTTGGGACAACAGCGACATCAGTCAGGCAAAACCGTCGATTGAATATGATGTGGTCTATTTCGTTGTGGAATCGTCCACCGGGAGACTCCCATGTCCATCGTTTAGATTCTGCCTTCTGGAACTGTGAGTTACCATGAATGGTCTTGGTCGACATGATGAACTCAGACAGTCTCTCACCCTGTTCGTTCCATTCTAGGCCATGGGTCCCGATGTGAAGTTCTTCAGCTGATCTTCTCGGTCCTATCTTGGCATTAAAATCACCCACAATGATCTTGTAGAAGGTGTGGTCTTCTTTATAGAACTTCTCTAGCTCCATGTAGAACTTCTCGATTTCTCTTTCATCATAATGAGATGTTGGTGCGTAGACAACGAAGATAGAAACTGCAGGCAGTGAGCCACATCTATTCAAATGTAAACGTCCGATTCGGGTTGTTAGGCAACCCCATCATTTTATTTTATGAAATTACCATGAGTTGCAAAGTTCTTCAGAGTTGGGTTTTAGACATAGTAGTCCATCACCAATCCCACTACCAGGTGGTTCATCATACCTCTACCAGTGTTCCTGGATTCCCTCTCCCACCCCAACCCTACTTCCACCCACCATCACAACAGGCACCTTTTTAAGATCGTTTCAACCTTAGTCTCAAGTTTTCAGTGTTTGCTGTGGTTTGGACATTTACCTCTATCATTCCTTAACACCACTGATTTCCATCGACCACATTGCCCCTTGCTCCTTGTTGCCTCTCATCTCTCTCTTCTCCCCCCTCCCCTTCACTCATTGTCTTCCCTTCTCCTCCCTATACGGAGACAAAGGATGATCTAGGAATTCCCCCCTTAAACACTAGCAGCTACTCTAAATACCACATATTAGTGATAATATCCTCTGTTTATCCTTCATTTAACTTTTAAGTTAACTTAGGACTATGTTCTTGGGCTACATACTGCCACTAAGCTTCAAAATATGACTTTACTGCTGTAGCTACAATACCACCACAAGTACTATTGCAGATACTACTGTTATTGTTACTTACTACTATTGCTATTTTGTCTCCCCAAAGTTAACTTCAGCAAATGAAGTGATAGATGGGTATTGAATAAGATGAAAGGTTTTTACTTTCTAGTGATTCTATGTGTTATCTTTCCTGTTCCTATTCAACATCCCTCTTGGAGTTATAGTGATGACTTTTCCCACTATTTATTTATTTTTGTAACTGTGTGTCTCATGGTAATAAAAATAGTAAATAAAAAATGATACACTTTTAGTCTTTAGTTAGAAGATGATTTATATGACATTCCAGTGAATTTACATTCTACTGTACAAAGTATCATAAGGATGATTGGTTTTCCAGTTATGCTTGAACACTTGAACACAGAATAGGAATTTATGATTTTTAAAGGGATCTTAGAATTGCTAATTATGAGAAATTTATATCTTTATTGAGAGAACATGTCTGTAACATGCAAACATTATTTATTTACTCATACAGTCATCCCACTAGGAAGTACTTACAGAATATCTCTGTACCTGATAGTTACAGAGCTGGAGTCAATTGCCTCGAGCAGGCCCCAGTAACGTCTCCTTCATCCCAGCCCTGAGATTTTATTCAAGGCTCTTTAGGAGAATGAGATCCATCATTGTTACTGGTATTTGGCATATTGGGTACTCCACGGGGAGTTTGCCAGACTCTGCCGTGTGGGCAGGCTACATTCGGTAGCCTGCCAGTTTGTCCAAAGTAGGAATGAGATGTCATAATAAGATGTCCGGGAGCTGGTTCCGGGAGCTGGTTCCGGGAGCTGGTTTTTATAGTCTCTGAGTCTTGGCCACTGATGGGATTACACGGCGCCAGGGGGCCAGTTGGTGGGTGTGACCCCTGCCTACTGGAATTTGGAGGATCTGGGTGGAGGATGCTCGGCCCCAATCTGAGTAGGCTTGGAGATCTCGGCCCTGGAACCCGCGTGGCTTTGTCCCTCTGCCAGTACCTTCAGGTGTGCGGAGAGTGGTCTCAGCATGGTGGTGTCTGGTCCTGGAGGTCTTTGGCTGCCGGAGCCCTGGTCGGGGCGGGGAGGAAAGCTCAACCCGCTCCCCTCCAACGGGCCCCAGCGAGGACAGCCAGGCGCTGGGGCAGGAGACTGCACTCTTCTCTTCCGGGAGCTGGTTTTTATAGTCTCTGAGTCTTGGCCGCTGATGGAATTACACGGCGCCAGGGGGCCAGTTGGTGGGTGTGACCCCCGTGACGAAAAAGGCAAACTTGGTCCTTATCCTTAAGGAAATTATGTTATACTGCAATTAAATAGGCAATCATAATATATTCTGAAAAGAACTGAGAGTGGAAATAGGAATGTGCTCTAGCAACATATAGGAGATGTATGGAATCTGAAACTGAATGACCAGAGAAAGTTTCCTTAGGCATTTAAGTTGAAAGCTAAAAGATGCTTAATTTAATCCCTAAATGACTGTCTTTGAAACGTGAAGACAACATTTCCCTTAAGTCATTTTCTCTAAGCTAAATATAAAATAATTCTTTCAATTTCCACTCCAGACCTCATAAGTATATCTTCAGTATCTTTTTATTTAGCAACTTAGTAACTTGGTTTGAAAATAAATGAAATTTGTTTGGTTTGATGTCATCGAAGTGAGCCCATTCTGGTTCCTGGTGACAATTTTTTCACAAAGTGATTACAAACCACCTATTTAATTATCCATTAGAGAACTTAGTTGGGTATCAGGATCAAGATTTATTCTGAAGTGTTTACTGTTTAAAATTTAAGATTTTACTTACTTATACTTTTTGGGGTGCTTTTCTGGTTCTACAGAACTGTTCAAATGCAGCCCTCTTTACAATAGCCAGAAACTGGAAGAAACCTGAATGCCCAAGAACAGATGACTGGTTAAAGAAACTTTGGTACATCTACACAATGGAGTACTATGTAGCTCTTAGAAAAGATGAAGTCATGAAATTTACATACAAGTGGTACAATATGGAAAGTATCATGCTAAGCGAAATGAGTCAGAAAGAGAGGGATAGACATAGAAAGATTGCATTCATCTGGGGGATATAAAGTAACAAAGTATGAGATTAATACCCAAGAATAGCTGAGATCAGCACCAGGAGGATTACTCCATAACTTAGAGGCCAGCCGGGTATCCTAGAGGAAAGGGCTATTCAGATAGAGAAGGGAGCACCAAATAAAGGATGTTTGGAGGATCCTCCCAGGAGGGGAGATGCATGTCGAAAGTAGACTATGGACTGAACATGTTTGCCACTCAATGCCTCTTTTGCAGACCAAAACACCCAAAAGGAGAGAGAGAACACAGGGGATTGCCCTGCCACAGAGACGGGGGGATGGGGGGATGGGGGTGGGAGGGATATTATCCATGGTGGTGGAAAATGGGCACTGGTGGAGGGATGGGTATCTGATCATTGTATAATTGAAACCAAAGCACAAAGAATTGTAAATCTACAACTTTAAAAAAAATAAAATAAAATAAAGGGAAAAAAAATTATTGACAGTGGTTTCCCAATTGTATCAACAAACTTTCTCCTGGGAGTATTTATCTGAGCCGGTGTACAATTTTCTTATCATACCTATACTGCTGCTTTTTGATTGGGTTTCAGTTATGTTCCCTCTTCACTTCTCTGTCTGATGACCACCCTTCTTGGAGATGATTACAAAGTTAAAATAGCCTTATTTACTTTACCTGATAATATTATGTCATGTTTCTAAATGAAGACAATATACCTTTTTTTAATTTTCTTTTTGGAACATAGGAGAATAAATGTTTGTCTTTACACTGCACAAAATGCTGCTTGTCTTTGTACTTTTTACCAAAGTCAATTTCTAACTTGTGGACTTGACTGCATTCTTCCTAGGTTTTGTTGTCTTGCCCTCCTCTACTTTGACCTCGAACCACTGATTATCTAAATCTCCTTTCTTTTTTATTCTTATCCTATAATTTAAAAAATGGAGCTTATATCACAGCAACTCTATTGTTCTTTAGTATATTTTTTCCTTATTAACATTATTCATATAAAATCAGACTTTTATTTTTAGTGCTTGCAACAATTGGTGATTTCAACATGGTATTACGTCTCCCCTAATTAAAAATATTCTCTTCACAAACTGGGGTTTTAATTTTATGAACTAAAGAAATGAAATGAACTTAATATTTATTGAGTACCTACTTTTTTCTATTATAATGTCATAAAACTCACTAATTCTTTCAAAACTGCTTAGGTTGAGTTTGATCTTCCAAATTTTCAACTGGGGAAACTAAGATATATTTTTTAACCCACTCAATGACAAAGTTAAGGTTTTGAATTTGTTTGGCTCCAAAGCTCCTTCTAGAATGTCTAGGCGAATTACTTCCATTTGTTAACACATCTGTAAATGTAGTATATCTTTGGGAGTTGCAATTCATCCTCCTTGGAGAGAAAAGTAGACATAGTTTCTTTTATGTATTATATTGTTCACAGGAATATCTTAACATCCAATTTGGTCTTCAATGCCTTCCTACTAAATGCGTATTTTTTCATAGCACTTAATTTGGATATCATATGGTTGAAAGGAGAACCCTTAAGAATGAAAGGGACTACTCAAAGTCCTCAGCATTTATGTCACTTGTTTTTGTTGTATAACTATGTTGCCATAAATGGAGTGACATATATTTATTATGCTATGTTGGGGAAGAGTTATCCCTAACATGCCCTGACTTGATGCGCACCGGGTCCAGCCAAGAGCCTGTCCATGGGGGTGAAGGAGGACGAGCATGTGGAAAAACCCCTCTGGGAGCAGTTGATAACAGCTCACTTTATTGCTAAAATACACACATTGGGCACTGGTGGAGGGATGGGTATTTGATCATTGTATAATTGAAACCCAAGCACAAAATTTGTAAGTCTACAACTGTACCTCATGGTGTCTCACTAATAAAAATTAAAAAAAAATACACACATTTTTGTAGAGGGTCTTGGCTTACAGGAGGTCCAATCACACTAGAACTTAACACTATTGACCTATCACCTTTTCTAATGCTAATGCCCCCCATCCATTCCCTTTCAAGGCTATATGTTGTGATTAGGATGATTTGCTTAAGGTGCATGTGACAGTTTCTGTTTTTCAGCTGTATGTGAGTAGGAGCTCGAGTAAGGCTCAAGGCCAGACATGACGCAGGCACCCTGGTTTGCTGTCTCTGCCCAGTTACTTCCTCTTGAGAGGTTTCACTTCAGGGCCACTTTGCAAGGTCTAGTTTTTCCTTCTCCAGTACCCATTGCCCTGCTCGACAATGCTGTAATTATAATATGTAAAGAGTCGATATATTTTAGCTGAGCCTCCTGTTTCTGGGTCTCATCTGGCTGTGCCTAGGTTTGGGTTGAGGCTATAGTCTCACCTGAAGCTTAATTAGGGAAGGATCCACTTCTAGTATTCATTTAATTGCACTTTGCCAGAGTGAGATTCATGATGCTTGTCAGCAGGAAGTTGCTCTCAGCTACCTGTCACATGTGCTTTCCTACCATGGTTTCCTTGAAACCACCAGTAGAGAGGCTCTCTTTGAAAGACAGCCACCATGGTCTTATTTAACTTACCCACACTCATGGAATCAGGGATATTCCATCACCTTTGCAGTATTCTGTTGACCTGAAGTAAGTTATGTAAGTACCATCTGCACTTGTAGGAGGAATGGCACAAGATCTTAGGTACCTGGAGGTAGAACAATGGAGATTATTTTAAAGTCCATGTGGCATAATATTCATCCTTTAGGAAATCACAATGACTTATAGTTTTTGGAGGTTCTTCCTTGTCAGCATTTCCTTAAATGAAATACCTGTTGGCTATTTTGGCTTCTATTTTTCTTCTGTTAAATCTGCTATCCTCCTGTAAACTTTCAGCTTATAGATTTATTTCAGTTCTAATTCTTTAATATCACTATTTTAACTTGCATACACACAATATGGTACCAAATAGTGTTTCTTACAGTTCTTCTGAAAGACTAGTTATCTATCTGGTCCCTATGGTCATTTGCAACATTCTTCCCCTAAACTACTATTAATGCTTATAAGCCACTTCCCAGATTTGAATGCTTTTTTCCCCCATAAATATTAAAGAAAGGAGATTTTTCTTTTCTTTCACTATGACCTTTCTAGTCTTCAAGGCTTGTTTATGTGTTTTAAAGAATTCATGTCAACATTATATCTCTTGCAGGAACTTTAGCCAATTTCTTCATTATGCCCTACAAGAAATAGCCTGTGGTCAAGTTAATTCAAAGGAGAATGCATGAATGTCTGCAGTGCTGGCAGGCAGAAATGACAGTATTGACCCAAATCTCTGCTGCTATCAGTCTAGGAGACCACTTATGTCATAAAGAAAACCTGCACGACTGGAACCTCACCTGTTAGGGCTTGAGCTGGTATTTGCCTCTTTGGACCCTCGTTTCCTACCCAATATGTTTTACTTTATTACAGGAAAATAAGATAGGGCTCTGGCAAAAACAATTAAATAATTCAGAGACTGGTGATTTTTTTAAAATTTGTAGCTGGATCAAATATTCATAAGATGTGGATCTGTAGGTACATTTCTTGGCTGAAGTGCATAGGACCACCAATGTTCATTGTAGTGTAGCTGACAGAACTCAAAGGCAGGCACCCCTGTACTTGGTATTCATGTAAATAAGGTGTTATACTATTGCCTCCAAAACCATTCCCCCACTTGTAGACCCCTGGTACTTGTCATTTCGTGTGACTTCATTGACAATGATTGGAGTTCCAAATATACCTTTTGTCTTTTATGGTGTTTCCAGTATGCCTTTTAGTAAATTTTTAATGATCCTTTCAATTATGGGCCAAACAGCATTTGACAGAATGCACCCTTGTCTAATACTAGCACTTAGACTGGAGTGGTGTTTTTAGATAGCAATTAGTATCCATAACACTGTCATGATATTTGTGAAGATACTTTAGGGTTGATCTTAATGATCCCATTATAATATGCTCTTCTCCCTCCCCTACAAATGTGATGGTGCTGCTTTTATGATATTATGGAGAAGCTCTGAATTTAGATTTTGATTAGAAAGGGCTAAGATAGCGTGTTACCTCTTTCTAAGTCAATTTTTCAGGAACCATATCTGTAGATCTTTTGTACAGGTCCCCGTGTAGCCTTATGATGCATTGTGGAGACAACTGTAAAAATTTCTCATGAAATTACTTTGAGGCAGGGATGCTAAAGCAATGCCCTCTTGAACCATTAGGGACAGCAAAAGGTCATGTGGAAGTCTCCAAAAACTGTCGGACAAAACATAATACCTCAGATAGTTTTTACCTTATTCTAAAATAGTGTTTTTTAAAAAAAATATTGTTCTAAAACAAATTGAATCCTTTTATGGTGTGCAAATTCCTTCTAGAACTTACTACTACTATCTTTGATTTGAATGAATACATAGGCAAATTGAAATGGACAATAATTTCAAAATCACTGCCTAAAATATATCTGGGAATAAGAGAAATAAAAACATTTTGTTTCACTTATTAGTAGTTATTTCAGTTGGCACTGTATGGTGCATTCTTATTTTAGAGCTTAGCAATGAATGACCCCTTTAGCAGTTAGTTATTTATGATAACAGAAGAAAGTCACCAGGAAGCTAAAGAACCTGGAATGATGCATAAACTCCTTTGGTAACTGCATAGGAAAATATGGTTGATCTCTTTCACTGCTGAAGCTTGAGTACTCTAAAGATATTTTTGCAGTTAAATGCCCATAAAAATAAAAGCATATTCTTTTGCAGTGTGTTTATTGCTATCCAGCTAAGACCATAAAGCCTATCTTAGAGATTGATTCCTGACTTTTCTATTAAAAGGATATCTTTGCAGAGGGAAGGGTAGTTTAAGGACATTCAATGAAATTATTCTAAACTTAATCTTTTCATTTTCCAAAACATATATGTGATTTCCCTGTTTTTCTCTCTCTTTCTCTCTCCAATTTAGTAACCTAAGTTTCTCTCTCTCTCTCTCTATATATATATGCATATATATATGTATAGAAACTTAGGTTACTAAATTGGATCTTAAAATCCCAGATGATATGGATATCATATTTCTATATTCTTATCACATTTACTTAATATTTATCCAGAGCTGTGCTGTATTTCAAATTAATAACTAGAGCATTTACACACATTTTTCTTTGTTCCATTAACTTCCTTTCATATTCTGGAGTAATCCTTCTTCCTTTACTTCCTAAGCCCTTTGTCTATACTATTATTTCCAACTTGCCTCCCTCTTTGCCTACTTAACACATCTTAAAAACTAAGTTCAAAGTAGTTTTTTCACAGAAACTTGAATGAACCCTCTACTTTTTCCTGAATTAGACTTTTTTTCACTTGTAAAAAGTTTCATCTCTCTTCTTAGCTTGTTTATCAAATAGAATTAAATGATCATACAACCCATCATTTAGCTTATGATTAAGATATATATACTGTCTTATTCACAGTTATACACTATCTTATTCACAGTTATTTTCCCAGCCTCTTACAAGGTCCTTGGATTAGAAGGTGTTTAGCTACTAATTATTAAATTGATGAATGAATATTTTGTGAAAAATTTGACAAATGCTGATCAAATCTGATTCACTACTGATGAGTAGCAGTCAAATTTAGCTATAATTGTAGGTTCAGCTACAAGAGATTCTCTAATGTCTCACAAACATCTGCCCCAGGTTTCTCCTCAGGGGTCTGGATCTGCGTACCCAACTCAGTATCAGATATTCTCATCTGAACCTAAAGAAGATCTTTCAGTATCAGGGAGCATAAATGAAAATCTTGACAGCTAATTTCCCTTCTCTGTAGAATCTACTGTATTTAATTCATTTTATTGACACTTTATAATTAATGATACAACTAGCTTCTTGTTATAAAGGAGCTGTGATTTTTAGCCAGAGCTCCTAGTTGTTCATTTCTATTTTTATTCATGCGATACTTCATTATACCCAATTTTATTGATTAAAAAGATGAGAGGCCAGAACGCTAGTACAGCGGGTAGGGTGTTTGCCTTGCACACAGCTGACTCAGGTTCGATCCCTGGCATCCCATATGGTCCCCTGAGAACTGCTAGGAGTAATTCCTGAGTGCAGAGCCAGAAGTAACCCCTGAGCATAGCTGGATGTAACCCAAAAAGAAAAAAAAACAAAAAAGCCCCCCAAAAACAAACCCAAAGGACAAAACAAACAATAACAACAACAACAAAATAAATTGACGAGTTTCCCAGATCAATAGGTATATTTTACTATGAAAAATAGCAAGTAAAAGCATTCCCCAGTTCAAACAACAGCTCAAGGCTTATCAAAAACTCAGGAGTCAGCTTTCATACCTTTTAATCTCCTCTCCCTTTCTCTTATTGAAGTCACTGAGTCTTGACAACACTACCTCCTAAGTATCTATCAGGTGCCTTCTCTTTCTTCATTGGTTGGTTGAAACCTTATTATTTCAGTCAGGGCTATTGCAAAGACTCCAGATTGCTCTTCATTTCCAATTGTTACCAATTGCTGGTCTTGTTTTCCTCTAGTCTGGCCTCCTGGCTGCTCTAGGAACACTTCCTAAAATGTAAATACGGTCTTGATAACGTCTCACCCAAAGCTTTTGGGGACTTCCCAAAAGAGTCACTCCTCCATGCATGTCTTTTATGATCTGATCCTTGCCTATATATTTTATTAAATACATTTTTATTTTTTAAACATTTTATTTATTTATTTGTTTATTTTTTTGCTTATTGGGTCACACCCAGCGATGCACAGGGGTTACTCCTGGCTCTGCACTCAGGAATTACTCCTGGCAGTGCTCAGGTGACCATATAGGATGCTGGGAATAGAAACCGGGTCAGCCACATGCAAGGCAAACGCCCTACCCGCTGTGCAATCTCTCCAGCCCCAAAACATTTTATTTAGTCACCATGAGTTACAAACTTGTTCACAATTTAGTTTCAAGTATACAGTGTTCTAAGGCCAATCCCTTCACCAGTGTCCACTTCCCTCCACCAGTGTCCCCAGTTTCCCTCTCATCCACCAGCCTGCCTCTGTGGCAGAGACTTTTAAATAATTTTTTGGCATTGTGGTTTACAGTACTGTTGCTGATAAAGTTTCATGCAAAACACTTTACTACCTTCCAGAATCCCCTCCTCCCTGTTGACCTGTTCCCTCCACCACTGTATTTCCTTATCTTATTCCCCCACCCCCCAAACCATGCCCTGTGGCAAGCATCCAGTTCTCAGTCCTTCATTTCTATTGCTTTTTTTCCTCTGCCCATATTACAAAGCATAGGTACCAACACTTCCCCTCCCCTCATAAACTGAATCAATGTATTGAATCATTTTCAATTTCCTTTTTTTGTCTTCCCTGCCACATAATATTTTCCCGTGGAATGCTTTGCTAGAACACCCCTTCTCAGTAATCTTTTGAACATTAAACAAAGATTTATATAAAACTTAATATGCTCTGTGGAATCATTTCATGATTCTCCATGCATTTGCAGCAACTTCTCATTTCCATTAGCCTTTGTATAAGCTCTGTATAAATAGTCACTGAATTATAACTGAACCCTCTTGTACATTAGACAAAAGTTCTTTGAGGTCTGTCACTGTGTCTTATTACCCTTCTTGCCTAGCATAGTGCTTGATTTCAGTAGATGTCAGTAAACATCTGTTGATTAATGTAGCCAATACAAAAGTTTAAGGCTATTTCTTTTACATTTTCAAACCAAACTAGCGTTTTCTAGAGAAACTATAAAACCCGGAAAACTGGTGATAAAATTTAGTCAGGTTCTCAAGGTGTGAGAACCAGGAAAGCTGATGTTCTAAGTCTGAGTTTGAATCCAGAGGCCTGAGCCTCAGAGGGGGGTTGATGGTGTAAGCCACTGTTAGACTCTGAAAGTGGTCTTCTGTTTTGTTTTGCTTTTTTTTTTTTGGTTTTAGGACACACCTGTGGTATTCAGGGGTTACTCCTGGCTCTGCCCTCAGGAATCACTGCTGGTGAGGCAGAGAGAACCATAGAGATGCTGGGAATTGACCCTGGGTTAGCGGCAAGTGCCTTGCCTGATGTACTATCTCTCAGGTCCCTATCTATCTATCTCTGAAAGTCTGATTTCCAGGAGCACCGGTGTCCAGGAGCTGGAGAAAGTGAATGCCCAAGCTTAATTAAAGAAGACATTTGTCCTTTTTCTGTTTTCTTTTTTGTTTTTAATTTTATTAAGTCGCTCAATATATTGGATGATATCTATTGACATTGGAGTAGGCAATATTTCTTAGTCTATCCATTTAAGATGTAATATTTTTCTTTTTTTTTCTAAAGAAGATAAGTATTGGCAAGGCCTTACATATACTATTTGAAGTTAAACTTGATGTGATTTTTATTTTTCAGAAAATTAAAATACACTTAATAACACAATAATAACACAAGTACTAGAGCAGTTCATCTTAAGATTTTTTTTTACTTCATTTAGGAAATGTGATTTTTATAACAGTGCCTTTTATAAGAGTCCAGGTATTCAATGTTCCAATTTCAAATTAACCAGCAGTGGTCAGTTCCTCCACCACTGAATGACCCAAGAAAATAACTTATTTGAATATTTTACGAGCTGGAGCGATAGCACAGCGGTAGGGCGTTTGCCTTGCATGCAGCCAATATGGCCGACCCGAGTTCGATTCCTCTGCCCCTCCCGGAGAGCCCGGCAAGCTACTGAGAGTATCTCATCCTCACGGCAGAACCTGGCAAGCTACCCATGATGTATTCGATATGCTAAACACAGTAACAACAAGTCTCACGATGGAGACGTTACTGGGCCCGCTCAAGCAAATCGATGAACAATGGGAGGACAGTGACAGTGACAGTGAATATTTTATATTATGAAAGTAGCAAATTAACTAGAAAAAAATGTTTTTTTTTTTTAATCCAGAACATTTAGTATAGATCAAATGGTTTTGGGGCTGGAGCAATAGCACAGCAGGTAGGGTGTTTGCCTTGCACGTGGCTGACCCTGGTCCGGGTTTGATTTCTGCCTTCCAGCATCCCATATGGTCCCCCAAGCATCGCCAGGGGTTATTCCCGAGTGCAGAGCCAGGAGTAACCCCTGTACATCACCAGGTGTGATCCAAAAAGCAAAAAAAAAAAAAGTTTTAATCTATTCCCTTTCTCTCCAATTGCTACTTATAAAAATATTATTTTGAATAGCTTCCCAAACAGAATACAGGAGTCCAAGGGCAGAGGTCAAACCTGGTGCTATGCAGTTACCTGGGCCTGAGGATGTAGAAGTGCCCCAGGACCTGTAAGGTTACCCTTGACAGTGGTGAAAGGGCTTTGTGGGATCAGTGTTTGAACTTAGGTCCTAGTACATACCCTGGCTGTGACAAGCCACTGACTATTCGGCTATCTCCCTGACCCCAAAAAGTACATTTTTAAAAGCTAGATTTCAATATTTTGAGTTTAAGTTGTAATATTTTTCAAAACACCCTCACAGCCACACCCAGAAATAATGTTATCAAAATAGCTGAGCATCCCTTAGTGCAACTGACTTGTAAGATTACCACCACAGTTACCAGAATTCAGTGATAATAACTAAAGATTCCAGGACAAGGGATTCTAAATCAGGGATTTATAGCAATGGTTTAATTAGAATTTGTGGTCTGAAAGGGCTGTAGCACTGTAGCACTGTCCTCCCATTGTTCATCAATTTGCTCAAGTGGGCACAAGTAATGACTTACAACAAATTATGAGACTTCCTGTTACTGTTTTTGGCACATTGAAAATACATCACGGATAGCTTGCCAGGCTTTGCCGTGTGGGCGAGAAACTCTCGGTAGCTTGCCAGGGTCTCCAAGAGGGACGGAGGAATTGAACCTGGTTTGGCAGCGTGCAAGGCAAATGCCCTACCAGCTATGCTATCACTCCAGCCACTGAAAGGGCTATATAAAATAAACTTTAATGCATTAGATTGTACATTTCTAATTTATAATAATGCAAGCATGATTTGAAGTTGAATTAAAGAGAACTAAAAGGAGTTATTAAGAGAGGAAAGGGATGTTTAAAATATATTTCTCAATATTTTTATTTGGAGTGGAGTTGGGCAGAGTGCTTGGACAGGGGTGGGTGGGCTTTTCTAATGGACAGTTTCAAATACCATTAAAGGTATTCAAATGCTATTCAAAGATATTTAATGGTATTCAAATAACATTAAAGGTGTACTAAGCCAAGAAAACAGGCCTCTTTGGACATTCACCCCTGGCATTACGACAGAGGGGCTCTGACAACAGAATAGTATTCAAATAGATGGCCATGTGAAGATATTACACACATTCATGTCCAAAGTACATGGTTGTGGATGCATGTACATGTGTGTACCTTGACCGCAAAACTGCTGGTTCTGTGGAGGGAATTTGCCTGAGGGAAAAGGAAGGAGATGGGCAAGGGTAGTCACCCACCTAGGGCACAGTGGTAGGGCGTTTGCCTTGCACGCAGCCCACATGGCCGACCCGAGTTCGATTCCTCCGCCCCTCTCAGAGAGCCCGGCAAGCTATCGAGAGTATCTCGCCCGCACAGCAGAGCCTGGCAAGCTCCCCGTGACGTATTCAATATGCCAGACACAGTAACAACAAAGTCTCCAATGGAGATGTTACTGGGCCCGCTTGAGCAAATCGATGATCAACGGGAGGGTCTTTACCTTTACCTTTACCTATTTTTATTTGGAGTAGAAAAATGAATCTTTTGTATTTGAACATAAGTGACATATTTAATAATGTTATTAATTTCTTTCAAAAATTTTTATTAGTGAAACGCCATGAGGTACAGTTGTGACTTACAAAGTTTTGTGCTTGGGTTTCAGTTACACAATGATTAAGTACCCATCCCTGACCAGTGCCCATTCTCCACCACCAATGATCAGTATCCCTCCCATCCCCCACCCTCCCATCCTACCCCACCTCTGTGGCAGGGCATTCTCTCTTGTTCTCTCTCTCTTTTTGGGTGCTGTGGTTTGCAAAAGAGGCATTGAGTGGAAATCATGTTTGGTTTATAGTCTACTTCCAGCGTGCAACTCCCATCCTGGGAGGATCCTCCCAACACCCTTTATTTGGTGCTCCCTTCTCTATCTGAGCTCTCTTTTCCCCTAGCATGTGCGGCTGGCTTCCAAGTCATGGAGTGAACCTCCTGGTACTTATTTTGACTATTCTTGGGTGTTAGTCTCCTGTTTTGTTACTTTGTATTCCCAAGATGAACACAATCTTTCTATGTCTGTCTTTCTCTTTCTGACTCATTTCATTTAGTATGATACTTTCCATGTAGTACCATTTGTATGTAAATTTCATGACTTCATATTTTCTAACAGCTCCATAGTACTACATTGTGTAGATGTACCAAAGTTTCTTTAACCAGTCATCTGTTCTTGGGCACTCAGATTTTATTCCAGATTTTGGCTATTACGAACAGTGCAGCAATGAACATAGAAGTGCAGATGTCATTTTGACTGTACTTTTTTGCCTCTCTGGGATATACTCCCAGGAATGGTATTGCTGAGTCAAATGGGAGCTCAATTTCTAATTTTTTTGAGAATAATCCATACTGTTTTCCAAAAGGGCTGAACCAGTCAGCTTTCCCATCAGTAGTGAAGGAGGGTCCTTTTCTCGCCACATACGTGCCAACACTGGTTGCTTTTGTCCTTTTGGATGTGGGCCAGTCTCTGAGGTGTGAGATGATATCTCATTGTTGTTTTGATCTGCATCTCCCTGATAATTAGTGATGTAGAACATTTTCTCATGTGCCTTCTAGACATTCGGATTTCTTCTTTGAGGAAGTTTCTGTTCATTTCATCACCCCATTTTTGATGGGGTTGGATGTTTTCTTCTTGTGGAGTTCAACCAGTGCTTTGTATATCCTTGATATCAACCCCTTATTAGATGGTTATTGGGTGAATATCCTTTCCCATTCTGTAGATTGTCTTTGTATTCTGGTCACTGTATCTTTTGAGGTGCATAAACTTCTTAATTTAAGATAGCCCCATTTGTTTATCTCTGTTTCCACTTGGTTGGTTAGTGGAATGTTGTCGTTGAAGATACTGTTAGCTTCAATATTGTGGAGGGTTTTGCCAACCTTGTCTTCAATGTATCTAATGGATTTTGGCCTGATGTTGAGATCTTTAATCCATTTTGATCTGACTTTTGTGCATAGTATTAGGTCAACGTCTAAGCCAATTTTTTTGCATGTGGTTGTCCAGTTATGCCAGCACCATTTGTTGAAGAGGCTTTCCTTGTTCCACTTCACATTTCTTGCTCCCTTATCCAAGATTTGATGTTCATGCATTTGGGGTTGTGTGTACGGATATTCCACCCTGTTCTATTGGTCTGTGGCCCTGCCTTGATTCCAGTACAATGCTGTTTTAATTATTACTGCTTTGTAGTAGAGTTTGAGGGAGGGTAATGCCTCCCCATGTCTTTTTTCCAAGAATTGCTTTAGCTATTCGTGGACATTTGTTTTTACATATGAATTTCAGGAGTTCTTGATTTCTTTGAAGAATTTCATGGGTATCCTTATAGGGACCGCATTGAATCTGTATGATGCTTTAGGAAGGGATTGCCATTTCGACAATGTTAATTCTTCCTATCCATGATCAGGGGATATGTTTCTATTTCCTTGTGTCCTCTTTTATTTCATGCAGTAGCGTTTTGTAGTTTTCATTGTAGAGGTCCTTTACCTCTTTAGTTAGGCTAATTTCGAGATATTTGATTTTCTGGGGCACAGTTGAGAACGAGATTGTTTTTTTCATGTCACTTTCCTCTCTCTTATTATTTGTGTATAGGAAGGACATGAATTTTGGGGGCATTAATTTTATAGCCTGTGACTTTACTGTACAAGTCTATAGTTTCCAGGAGTTTCTTGGTCGAGGATTTAGGATTCTCAAGATATAGTATCATATCATCTGTGAATAGTGAGAGCTTGATTTCTTCCTTTCCTATCTGGATGCCTTTAATGTCTTTTTCTTGCCTAATCGTAATTGCAAGTACTTCCAGTACTATATTGAACAGAGTGGTGATAGTGGGCATTTTTGTTTTGTCCCTGATCTTAGAGGAAAGGTTCTTAGTTTTTCCCCATTGACAGTAATGCTTGCCATGGGCTTGTTGTAGATGGCTTTGACTATCTTCTTGAGGAAAGTTCCTTCAAAATCCATTTTGGTAAGAATTTTCATCATAAACAGGTTCTGGATATTGTCAAAAGTTTTCTCTGTGTCTAGTGATATGATCATATGGTTTTTGTCTTTACTTTTGTTGATATGATGGATTATGATGATTGCTTTCCGAATGTTAAACTATCCTTGCATCCCCGGGATGAATCCCACTTGGTTGTGGTGTATGATCTTTTTTTTTTATGTAGGAGTACTGCTATTTATTCTGCCACTGATTAGCTGATTGAATTGTGCATGAACTGAACTCCACCTTACTTTTTTTTCATTTTTTATAATTTTATTTATTGAATCACCGTGAGAGCAGTTACAAAGCTTTTGGGTTTAAGTCTCGGTCATACAATGAAACACCAATACCTTCACCAGTGCCCATTATCCACCCCCAACAACCCAGTATACCCCCATCCCACACCCTCTCCCTGCCTGTGGGGCAGATGATTTCCACATTATCTCTCTCTCTCTACTTTGATCACATTCAATATTTTGACACCAGACCCACCATTATTATTTGAGATTTTACCCCAACACTCAGATCTGCTGAAAAGGCAACAGTAGAAAATTTTCTCTCTATTGCTGGTTATGAATAACATATGATGTCGAGTGGCTGCAGTAGTGGCAGCGCGATTTTGAAATTCCAAAATTTTAACACTTAAATCTGGAGGGATTTCTGCCAAAACCTGCTGGGTTCTGAGATTTGCTCCTGAGTCTCTGGGATCATGACCGTTAAGCAACTTGATCAGGAGCCAGAAAGGCCATTCATGGGCGATGACTTGGGGTCTCGTTGGGGTAGGGAGGACAGGACTGGCTCCACCCCCATCTCATGAGGCCCAAAATGTCTCATCACTGAGGGTCCAAGCCTTACTGTCCAATGGCCTCTGGAGGATGACGGCCAATGAGCTGTCAAGGGAGAGCAGGCAGAGGGACAACACTCTTTTCCCCCTGGGGTGGCCTGGCGACAGTAACCTATATGGGGTCCGGACGCATTTCTGCCAAAAGCCACTGGGTTTCGAGATTTGTTTCTGAGACTCTGGGATCATGGCCACTAAGCAACTTGATCAGGATCTAGAGAGGCCGTTCGTGTCCAATGACTTGGAGTCTCGTTGGGGTGGGGAGGACAGGCCCGGCTCTACCCCCATCCTGTGAGGCCCTGCGTGTCTTGTCACTGTGGACCCAAACCTGACTGTCCGGTGAACCCTGAAGGATGGCGGCCACTGGGCCGCCAGGGGTAACAGGCCAGGGCACAAAATCTATTCCCACCTGGGTTAGGCCAGCACTGGTAACCTACTCCAGGGATTGGACGCATTTCTGCCAAAAGCCGCTGGGTTTTGAGATTTGTCTCTGAGTCTCTGGGATCATGGCCGTTAAGCAGTTCAATCAGGAACCAGAGAGGCCATGCCTCCAATTATATAGCTGAGCTGGAGGTGGTTTGTGGGTGTGTCTCCCTTTTGGCTGTTTACTTTCTTGGTAAACACTGCGCTAAGTTTTGGGGATTTGGCTAAAGGCACAGCAGCAATTTGGAGGTATCTGGAAGTCTGAAGGCGCCATCAGGCTGCTGATGCATTCGCCTCACATGTACAGATTGACTTGCTGGTGGCACCATACCCCCTGTATGATCTTTTTGATGAGTTGTTGAACTCTATTTGCTAGTATTTTGTTGAGGATCTTCACATCCGTGTTCATCAGAGATATTGGCCTATAGTTTTCTTTGTTGGTGGTGTCTTTGTTTGCTTTTGGTATTAGGGAGATATGTGCCTCATAGAAGCTGTTTTCCTTCTTATCTTACAGGATCCTCTTTAATTCTTTTAGGTTTGGTTTTGAGTCTATGAAGTTCTTGAGCTGTTGTTTATCTATAAAATGGTGTATTGTTTCATTGAGTTTGAGTGAGAGTTTAGCTGGGTAAAATATTCTTGGTGAGGGGTTCATTTCATTGAGTTTTTTTCACTATAACTCACCATTGTCTTCAGGCTTGGAGGGTTTGCTGTAAACCTAAGGCGTGCTTTGTATGTGATTTCCTTCTTTGACGTTGCTGCTTGCAGTATTGTGTCCCTATCCATGGCAACCATCATTCTGACTATACCTTGCAGTGTTTTTATTAGGGTCTCTTTTACCTAGCACCCTTCTGGTTCCTTGGATCTGGATGTCTGCATTCTTTAACTCTGGGAACTTTTCAGCAATGATTTATTTCACTGTGGCTTTCTCATTGGGGTTGCCTCCCTGTCCTTCTTGTACTCTGATTATTCTAATGTTGTTCCTCTTGGCATCATCCCCCAGGTCTCTGATTCGTCTTAGAGCTATTTTGAGGTCTTTTCCCATTGTTGTTCCCTATGCGATTTCTGTTGCTCATCTTCAAGCTTACTGATCCTGTCTTCAGCTGCAGTCATTCTACTGCTGAGAGAACCCAGTGAGTTTTTAATTTCATCTACCGAATCCTTTATTTGTGACATATTTTTTGTAGCTTTCTTATTTCTGCTCTCATTTCTTCCTGTATTTTCTCGGCTATCCGTTCCACTGTTTCTTTTATTTCTTTCTTTAATTTTCTGGAAGTCTGCTCCATTGATTCTTTGAATTCCTTGAACATCCTCAGCATTTCATCATGGAATTCTTTATCAAAGAGCTCATATTTGTGGGTAGCCCCTGTTGAGGATTTGGGACTCTTTTCTTCATCCTCTCCTTGTGGTGGAGATTTGCGCTGTTTCTTTATGCTGTTGTGGTTGTATAGAGGTAAAACCTTGGAGTTCACTAGCACTGTTCCCTCTTACTATGGGAAAGAATTCTGAATAAGGACGGTCGATGGTGGTCACGCTTCTCCCCTTCTAGAATGTGACCTTCCTCTCAGACATTATTCTGTGGTTTATGATAGGCATCGAATGAAGCATTGGAGGAGGTGCTCTTTTATATTGGGTTTGTACAGCTTCTGGGTACACTGGTCTTTTGTTGGAATGTGAGACGTTCTCCACAGAATTAGGTGATGAAAGTTGAGATGTGAGTCAAGAGTGCTAGGAGTGGGAACTATAACTGCGTCCACACAGAAGGCCACGCCCACTTTTGAGAAGACCACGCCCCCCGCCAGTCCGATGCTAGTCCACAGACCTGATGGGAGTGGGGAGGTAGGCTACTAATTGGGCTGGTGCTTGCTGCAGAAGTGGAGGCAGGTCCCCAGGCCGGTCTTGCAGCTGGCCTTCAGGGGCGTGGGTCTGGATCAGTGTTATTAAAATTTTAATAGGCTGGAGCTGTAGCACAGTGGGTAGGGCATTTGCCTTGCATGCACACCTGGCTGGCCTGGGTTTGATTCTTCTGCCCCTCTCAGAGAGTCCAGCCAGCTACCAAGAGTATCTCGCCTGCATGCCAGAGCCTGGCAAGCTACCCATGGCATATTCAATATGCCAAACACAGTAACAACACATCTCACAATGGAGACATTACTGGACCCTCTTGAGCAAATCGATGAACAATGGGAGGATAGTGCTACAGTGTTATTAAATTTTAATATTTTATTTTTATTTGAGACCCAGGGATTGGATTGCACACAGAAGACCCACCCTACCCTTATCGGTACCAGAAAAATACCTCACTGGCAGAACTCCACTACCCCCACTACCTCCACTACCCAGCCGCCGCCACACTCCAGGATGCTTTCCAGACCGTGAGACCGCAAAGCGGCCACGAGACACATTATAAGACACTTAATATCCATCTTCCAGAATTTCTGTACCATATTTGATAGGGTTCAAATATGGTTTGAACCATGGGAACACCTACAAGGGCGATTAGAGGCCGCCCCAAAAGCCTCTATCACTTTTGGAGAGTCTGGCAAGCTACCGAGAGTATTCTGCCCACACGGCAGAGCTTCACAAGCTACTCATCGTGTATTCAAAATGCCAAAATCAGTAATTACAATGGGTCTCGTTCTCCTGACCCTGAAGGCGTCACCAATATGGCAGCGTTAGAAGAATGAGGAAGGAGAGGCTAATAAAATCTCAAGGCCGAACTAGGCTGCCAAAACTAAGGAAGACAAAAATGATTGTCTGTACTTTCAATGCATGTACGCTAGCATCAGATGCATCCATTGAGGACCTGATAGTAAAAGTGCAAAAGATCAAGTACAACATCATTGGTCTGACGGAGACAAGAAGGCATCAATCACATCACACAGTTTTCGACACTGGAGAATTGTTCCTCGGATCATGTGATAAAAGAGGCTTTGGAGGCGTCGGTGTCCTTGTCAACATGAACTTGGCCATGAGCATTGATTCATTCGAATGCCTAACAATCCAAATCGGACGTTTACACTTGAATAGATGTGGCTCACTGCCGGCAGTTTCTATCTTCGTTGCCTATGCACCAACATCCAATTATGATGAAGGAGAAATTGAGAAGTTCTACATGGAGCTGGAGAAGTTCTATAAAGAAGACGACACCTTCTACAAGACAATTATCGGCGATTTTAATGCCAAGATAGGACCAAGAAGATCAGCCGAAGAACTCCACATCGGGACCCATGGCCTAGAATGGAACAAACAGTGTAAGAGACTGTCTGAGTTCATCATGTCGATCAAGACCATCCATGGTAAATCACAGTTCCAGAAGGCCTAATCTAAACATTGGACAATGGAGTCTCCCAGTGGACAGTTCCACAACGAAATAGACCACATCATATTCAATCGACGGTTTTGCCTGGCTGATGTCGCTGTTGTCCCAAAATTCCAAACGGGATCGGACCACCATCTCCTTCATGCAAAATTCTACTTCACAGACCAGGGAGAAAGGGCTGCAAAGTTTAAGAAGAGAACTCCCAGAATGACCACCCACTGGGTGCTCTTTGGCACTACTGCTACAACATGTGAAGATGCCATTGTTGACAACACTGACGAGGAATACGATCAACTGGCTCAGTACCTCTATAATTATTTGAGGAATGCCAAGAGAGAGATGGCCACAAAAAACGCCTGTATTCGAAAACTCTTGAGCTTATTCGCCAACGTGGTTTGGTGCATGCCTCAGGCAATCACAAGCGAACGTCCGAGCTTGCAAAGCAGTGCAGAGATGCAATCAAGGAAGACCTCAAAGAGAGAAGAGCAGAAGTGCTGGTAGATGTGGCAGAAGCCAGGAAAAGTATTTGTAATGCCCGCCTGTCCTTTGCCAACTATAAGACCAAGATGACTGCCCTTCGACGTCCTGATGGATCTATCACATCTTCCAGAAGGGCAATGGAGATTATTCATGACTTCTACTCAGATTTCTTCGATAGCCATGTCCATCTTCCCACATACCAAATTCCACAGGATAGATATATCATTCCCAATGTTCTCGCTTCCAAAATCTGACATGCCATTTCATCGGTAAAGAAACAAACAGCACCCGGGCCAGACAAGGTCAGACCTGAACACCTGAAGAATCTGCCATCAGTACTCATCAATACATTGGCTCAGCTCTTCACACGCTACCTGTCTGAATTCAAGGTTTCGTCCCAATGGAAAACCGTCAGGACTGTACTACTGTACAAGAAAGGAGACATCCAAGACATTAGCAACTATTGCCTGATCTGCCTATTGTCTGTCAACTACAAGTTGTTCACTCGAGTCATCCTGAATAGGATTGGCAGAACACTAGATGAAGGACAACCATGTGAGCAAGCCGGGTTCTGCAAAGTATTCAGCACCTTTGACCATATCCACACGATAACCAAACTCTTTGAGGTTTCTCGGGAGTTCAAGATGCCACTTTGTTTAATGTTCATTGATTTAAAGAAAGCCTTTGATTCTGTTGAGACGGAAGCGGTCATTGAAGCCCTAGCCAATCAGGGCACTCAAACTCAATACATCAGGATCCTCTGTGAGGTGTGTTACGAATTCACTACCAGGATCTCACCATTCTACAAAGAAGTAATCATCGTTGACAAGAGAGGGGTAAGTAATCATCGATGTCAAGAGAGGGGTTAGGCAGGGTGATACCATTTCACCAAAACTTTTCAGTGCCTCCCTCGAGAACATCATGCGACAACTGGAATGGGAAGGAATGGGAGTGAAGACAGATGGTCGGCAACTACACCAAACTTCGCTTTGCTGATGACATTGTTCTAATAACAAACATTAGCCAAGTGGCACAAATGCTGGCCGACTTCAACCGTGAGTCTGGAAAGGTCGGACTACAGCTGAATCTTATGAAGACAATGTTTATGAGAAACAGCCTCATTCCTCACACTCCATTTGCTCTCAATGGAAAAGACCATCTCCGTATGCAACAGCTATGTGTACCTAGGTTGAGAAGTCAACATGATGAATGACCTGGCACCTGAGTTGCATAGGAGGAAGAGAGTGGCTTGGAACGCCTTCAAGAACATCGAAGAAATAGCTAAGAGGAAGAAGAATCTCTGGTTCCAGGCACATCTCTTTGATTCCACTGTTCTTCCTGCATTAACACATGCCTCAGAGACCTGGGCCCTACACAAACAGGATGAGAATGCTATTCGGGTCTTCCAAAGAGGAATCAAAAGAGCTATGCTTGGAGTATCACCTTTTACTCTAATGAGAGTAAGAATCCGGAGTTCTGACCTCCATCAATGATCAAGAATCAGGGATACTGTCTGGTTTGCCAAGGCGTCACAAATCAGATGGGCTGGACACTTAATGAGATTTGGAGATGACCGCTGAACTAGAGCCGTTACCGACTGGATTCCACGGGATGTCAAAAGACCGCATGGCCACTCACCTACTAGATGGTCAGACTTGTTCATCAAAATCCTGAACGATTGGTTTGAGGCTCTTCATGTTCCTAGAACAAACAGACGCCATTGGGTTACACTAGCACGCGACAAGGACAAATGAACACATTACTGGCATCCGCTCGAGCAAATCGATGATTAACGGGAAGTCAAGTAATTAAGTGATTTTTATTTGAATTAATAATATAATTCACAATACTGTTAATGATAGGGTTTCATATGTAAACTGTTCTAGAATCCCACTTTTCACCAAGGTGACCATCTCCCTTCACCATTGTCCCAAATACCCCACCCATCCACCTCCTCCTAATTCCCAGTAAACTCAATTCTGTTGGTCAACTCTCCAGTTTGGTTCTCTTTGGCTATTTCTTCCTTCCTTCCTTCCTTCCTTCCTTCCTTCCTTCCTTCCTTCCTTCCTTCCTTCCTTCCTTCCTTTCTTTCTTTCTGGGTAAGCACACAGCATATAATCTGATAGAGGGGGAAGACAATATTATAAGAATTTGAAATTGAACGTGATACAGGCTCAATAATTTTCTTTTATGGGCATTGGTATTGATGAAAGGTCTAATCTTATTTTTTTGATGGAAATAATTTTTAAAAAAATTTTATTACTGAAAAACCATGAGGTACAGTTGTAGACTTACACATTTTTTTTGCTTGGGTTTCAGTTATACAATGATCAAATACCCATTCTCCACCAGTGCCCATTTTCCACCACCACGGGTCGCAGTATCCCTCCCATCACCCATCCCCCCGCATCCCACTCTGCCTCTGTGGCAGGGCATTCCCTTTTGTTCTCTCTCTCCTTTTGGGTGTTGTGGTTTGCAAAAGAGGCACTGAGTCGCAATCGTGTTTGGTTCTATAGTCTACTTTCAGCATGCTTCTCCCATCATGGAAGGATTCTCCCAACATGATGGAAATAATTTTGAATGGGACCCCATGTAGTCCTACTTTAATGAGTCTGACTTCAGAAGTAGATCTAGTCTCATGTGAGTTCAGTTATATCAAAATACTTCATACTTTGAGACTTTTCTATCCACCAACTGTCACTCTCTGTAGCTTTTACTTTTCTCAACATCTGTACCAGAGAACACTCTCTTGAGAGTTTAGAACAGATTATGACATTTTAACTATTTCCAGAGAGATGCAGAATTTTAGTTTCTGCTGAGAATACATGGAAATATGAAATGTTCATAATAATTCTGAAACAGGTATTAGATGGTGAAGTGTGTGCAGATGATGGCACCATCTTGATTTTTCTTTCTTTTTCCCAAATAGGTGATGCTGGACTTATATTCTGAATATATTTAAAAGAAATTCTTGTTAGAGATCCATGGTAAGGTCTTTTCTGCATTTGGGTTTCCTTTTAGCATTAATCCTCAATGCTAAGTTAGTGCCAATTATTGAATTCTGAGAGTAACATATGAGGTCATCAATAAAGGAAAGAAACATTTAGAGTTTAAGGAGAGGGCCAGAGTGATAGTACAGTGGGTAGAGTGTTTGCCTTGCATGCCGTTGATCCAGGATCAATCCCTGGCATCCCATATGGTTCCCCAAGCACCACCAGGAATAATTCCTGAGTGCAGAGCCAGGAGTAACCCCTGAGCATCACTGCGTATGACCCAAAAAGAAAAAAAAAAGAATCTAAGGAGAAATCATGATTTTTTTTGAAAGGTCCAGTACAAGTGTGGTTAGGTGCCCAAACTTAAAAAACCTAGAAACACAAAAATGTTGCTTATGTCTGGCAATGATATTGTAAGCCTTTCTTCCTTTGTGCTAATTTGTTTTACCTTTTTGTAAGCATGGTAAAATGTAAGCACTCTGGATTGCAAACTTTGAAGAAAAATAGGATTCTGTTCTACCTGAGAAGTGACCCAGGATCAAAAATACCTGTCTTTCTGGACTTTAGATACCAAGTTCCTGAATCAGTTCATTCAAAAGGAGCATATTCAACTCTGAAGATGTTTTAAAATAAGGATAATTTAGTTTTCTTCAATTAGAAAAATAATTGTCTGGTTTGGTATATCACTGCATCACTGTATCACTGCCATCCTGTTGTTCATCAATTTACGCAAGAGGGCACCAGTAATGCCTCTATTCCTCCCAGCCCTGAGATTTTAGCAGCCTCTTCTTACTCGTCTTTTTCCAACAACTGGAGGCTCTTTCAGGGTCAGGGAATGAGACCATTTGTTGGATAAACTTTGCAAATTATTATTTAATACCATTGATAGTAAGATATGATGACTTCTTGATTTTGTGTCAGCTCCTCTATGAAAAAGAAATATTTTTAAAATAGAGAATTGATCTTAGATGACTCTGTGCTTTATATTATATCCATGTATTATTGTGGATTTAATGAGGACATGTTATTGCAACCAACATACTGTAGATATAAGATCCAAAGTTACATATTCAATAATAAGACACAATTAAAATGGCATATTTTGGGTCACTGTATAAAATAAGCTTAGTTCTTTAGATTTGTTTTGATTTGAGCAGAAGAAAAAATTTTCTTTTAAAAGCAGAATGGTAAGCTGAGAGTTTTCTGCTTTGGTTCTAGTTTGGTTTAATGATTCATTGAAAGAAAAAGTAGTATAGATGAAAATGAAGAATGCCATCAAATTCTCTGGAATGAATAAAGATGTGGCCCTTATATGACCTCAGATTCTAGAGCAGACTGTTGAAATCCTGGAGAATGGTAGTCGAATCCTGAGTGTCATATTGAACTTTTTGGATACTTTTCTATTTCTTCTTTGCTTTCTTTCTTCATGGGGAGAAATTTGTAGTTTGGGGCCACATCTCTTCATGCTCAGGGGACTATTTCTGGATCTCTGTCCAGGACATTACTGGGAAGTGAAGCAGAACTGTCCACGTGCAAAGCAAATGCTTAACTCCTGTTCTATCTTCCCTGTCCCAGAACTATTTGATACTCTTTTTTTTTTTTGTAATTTTTTTTTATTAGTGAAACACCATGAGGTACAATTACAGACTTACAATTTTTTTGCTTGGGTTTCAGTTATACAATGATCAAGTACCCATCCCTTCACCAGTGCCCATTTTCTCAATTAGAGTTATCTAAATGCCACAATCGACATCACAATGCAAAGCAAGAGAGTTAGCGAGAACCTTGCAACTTATCTGTCTTTAGATGACCATTTAAGACAAGCTAATGAATTTGGATAAGGTAAAGGTAAAGGCCCTCCCGTTGATCGTCGATTTGCTCGAGCGGGCCCAGTAATGTCTCCATTGGAGACTTTGTTGTTACTGTGTCTGGCATATCCAATACTCTCGGTAGCTTGCCGGGCTCGTGTAGTGATCCACACAGTTGAAAAGTTTATAACTGCAATTAACATAATATGTAGTAAAGAATTTCAAACTCTCCACTCAGGTTTATGCTTCAGGGAAATTCATAGAAATAAAACTAAGCATCAGCTGTTTTTATAGGTTAAACATTTGAATATAACACCTGAAATGTAAAAATCCTAGAAGAGAATTTATAAGAATAAACTTTTTGACATTGGTCTCGGCAGTGACATTTTGAATTTGGCACCAAAAGAAAAAGAAGCAAAATAAACAAGTCATCTACACACTGAGAAAGCAACCAGTAGAAAAGAAGAAAATATTACAAGCAGCGTCTCTGATAAGAAATCAAGGATCTCATTCAATTAAAGAGGAAAAACCAAACAAATTTTTATTAAAAATGGTAAGAAGAACTGAATAGACGTTTTTTTTTCCAACTCTGAGAAAATGACCAATAGGGATACAGAAAAATACTCAACATCACCAATTGGCAGGAAAATAAAAATCTAACCGACAATTATAACTTATTCCTGTTATAATTTCAGCCGAATGACAAGAGAACAGGTATAGATGGGCTGAAGTAAAAAGGGAACCCTTCTGCAAATATGAGGTGATAGATGTGTCATTAAGTAGATGATTTGGGGTGGGGGGAGTTTTTCAGAAGAAAAACTAATAAATTCACTTGAACAAATGCCTGAGATTAACAAGGAACCTCAAGAAAACCTCAAAAAACTATTGGCTAAGAAGTAGGCCAATAGTCTGGAGAGGTAACAGGAGGAGAATGGAATTTGGCTAGGGTATGAAAATTTCAGTTACTTTACAGGAAAGTCAACTTATAGATAGCAACTAAATCCTTAATCAGGTCTCATTTTATAAGTGAATTAAGAATACTGTTTCTATTTAATTAATGAATCATTTAAATAGTGACCACGCCCAACAATGCTGGTGGTGTGGGATACAGAGCGATGCTTGATCAGAAATATAGATATCAAGAACCACCAGGCTACACCTGGTGTTGTTTGGAGGTGGGGGTGTTATATGTACCGAGAGCCTTTCATACACTGGGTATGTGCTTTTACCACTTGAGCTATCTCTCTGACCTTAAAAACAGCATTTCTACATCTTTTCTGAGAGGTCATTCTTATAGGTGTGAATTAATGTCTCATTATTTTGATGTTCATTTTCATGGCAACATATGATAATGAGAATTTTCCTGTGCTGTTGGCTATTTATATGTCTTCTTTTGCATATGTGCTTGTTCAGCTTTTCTCCCCATTTTTGGATGGACTGATTTTTTTCTTTTGAAGCTCTTTATGAACCTTTAATTTCTTTAAGTCTTTTGTAAAATATATAGTATGCATATATTTTTTACCACTTAAACACTTTTTTTGCTTAAAAAAGTGTTTTTTGTTTTAATAATAAAATATTTCACTGTGCAGAGATTTTCAGTTTGATGTTGTCAAAATACCATTAAAACAATAAAATAGTAAAAATATTAAACATCAAGTACATCAAAACAGTAAAAATACCAAATTTTAAATTTTGCTTTTGTTTTCTTTGCTATTGATGCTTTTCCTATGTTTTCTTTGAGTATGTTATGAACTGAGATTTGACATTTAAGTATTTAATCTATTTTATGTTAACTTTTGTGCCTGATGTTAGTGATTCTTTCATTTTTTGGTATGTGGTTCTCCTGTTTTCTTACCACCATTTATTGAGAAAACTTTCCTTCCTCCTTTTTATGTTCTTGGGCTAATTGTCATGAGTTAATCTTTGCATATAAGGTAAAGGTAAAAAAGGTAAAGGCCCTCCCGTTGTTCGTCGATTTGCTCCAGCGTGCCCAGTAACGTCTCCATTGGAGACTTTGTTGTTACTGTGTTTGGCATATCAAATACGTCACGGGGAGCTTGCCAGGGTCTGGTGTGCGGGCGAGATACTCTCGGTAGCTTGCCGGGCTCTCCGAGAGGGGCGGAGGAATCGAACTCGGGTCGGCCATGTTGGCTGCGTGCAAGACAAACGCCCTACCACTGTGCTATCGCTCCAACCCAATCTTTGCATATGTGAGGCCTTATTCCTGGACTCTCAATTCTCTCCCATTTCTTTCATCTATTATTTTACTGTTCTCATTATTTCAGTTTTGTAGTATAGTATAAAATCAGGGAATGTATTGCCACTTTTATACTTTTTACTTGATTGCTTTGACTAATCAGGTATGTTTGTGGTTTTATAGAAATTTTAGTAATGTTTGTTATATTTTATTGATGAATAGTTTTTGAACTTTCAGAGGGATTGCATTAAATAAGTATAATGCTTTGGATAGATTGGTGATATCGTTTGCCTTACAAGCGGCCAACATGGCTGCCCCGAGTTCGATTCCTCCACCCCTCTCAGAGAGCCCGGCAAGCTACCGAGAGTATTCGATATGCCAGACACAGTAACAACAAAGTCTCCAATGGAGACGTTACTGGGCCCGCTCGAGCAAATCGACGATCAACGGGAGGGCCTTTACTTTTTACTTTTACTTTCCATTTTCTCATGTCATATTTCTTTTAAAAATGACTTAGGTTTTGATATAAAATTATATTTTTCTTGATTTTTTACTATTTTAGATTGCACATAAAAAGAAATCAATTTTTGTATTTTGTATTTTGCTATGTTAGTTTATTGTGTTTAATAATTTTTTGTTGCATTTTTAGAACCAAAGATATGTATTGCAATGTCACCTGCAGACAGTGACATTTTTATTTTTTCATTTCCAGTTTGGATCAGTGTTATTTCTATTTCTTACCTAATTGCTGTAGCCAAAATTTCTAGTACTATTATAAATTACATACAGATACATATATGTATATATATTAGAATAAATGTTTTTAGCTTTTCATTATTGAGTAAGAGTGTAGTGATGAAAATGTTGTATACGGCCTTTACCATATGGAGGTATGTTCCTTCTATTCTCATTTATTGAAAGTTTTTAAAAAGTCATAAATTCTGATCTTATAAAAAGCGTTTTTTTGCATCTGTTTCTATAAACATATGACTTTTTATCTTTCCATTTGTTGATGTGGCATATTAATTTATTTGCATATGTTGAACCTCATCCTTATATCCCTGAAATAAATCCCTCTTGCCTATGATGAATTATTCTCTTAGTGCATTGTAAAGCTTGCTTTATTCATATTTGGTTGAGAATCTTCACCTCTGTATTTATCAGGAATATTGGTCTGTAGTTTTCTTTTGTGGGGTCCTCCAGTCACTAATAATCTAAAGAGTCTACTTTAGGGAAATGCCATTCTAAAGAGAATGGTGGTTGATATGTCAACTTATATTGAAGAGTAAGTTGTAGAGAGGATAAATAAATTGATATGTACTGTATGGAATCTAATGAATGGACTGGTGTAATCATACTATTCTACATTGCTTTGTGATGTATAGTGAGAATGATGACTTAATGGGGTAACTTCTTTGTTATCTTGACTTACCTGAATGGACCACCAGTTAAGATGAATACTCTGAAAAGTACGACTGGGGCCAAATGCATTTGAGAGTATATGAATGGTGCTGGACTGGAGTGATAGCACAGTGGTAGGGCATTTGTCCTGTGCGCAGCCAGCTCGGCTGGGCCAGGTTCGATTCCTCCGCTCCTCTCGGAGAGCCCGGCAAGCTACAGAGAGTATCTCGCCCTCACGGCAAGCCTGGCAAGCTACCTGTGATGTATTCAATATGCCAAACACAGTAACAACAAATCTCACGATGGAGATGTTACTGGGCCCACTCAAGCAAATTGATGAACAACTGTAGGACAGTGACAGACAGTGACAGTGATGAATGGTTTCATAAATGTAGCAGTTATTATTCTGGTCTATAGTTGTTAATTTTAAGAATGTTGCTTATCCAGAAGTTCTGCCCATTTGCTATATAAGTCATCATAAGTTCTTAGCTACAGGAAAAACTTTCTATTGAACTAAACACTGAGATGAATGACATGGTGAAGATCAATAACAAAACCTGCAGTGGTCATGAATTTCAGGCTGATAACAATACTGTATAAGAGTATGGGCTCATGACATCAACAGTTTCTTTTTCATGAGTCAACCATTGAGAGGATTGATTCTGTTGGGTCTTATCAGACTGAGGAAAGAAATAAAGGAATTTCTGTGGGATTGAAACTACCCTATTAGTGTTTGGATGAGGAATGAGTATCCTTGCATAAAGTGAGTAAACATAGCCTCCTCAATTAACTTAATATTTCTCTGAAGGGAGATTGCACAAATTGTTTGACACTAAAAATAAGATAGATATATTCAAACTAAAGCTGGTTCTTTGGGATAGTTATGCACAGCAGAAAAATGTAGAACTATTTCTACTTTTTTGTAAGAACTTTTTATTGTTGTGGACATCAGCTGGACAGTTATATTCTATATAAGTCAGTAATTACACATAATGGACTAAAACTTTATTTTTACCTTATAAATGAGGATTTCATAAAGGTAATCTCTGAAAAACCTAATTGGTTATTCTTTGGGAGGTTCACCAGTACTTTCTGATTGTAGGAGAGAGTTTTGATTCTTTGCAGACAGACATGGACTGGGGAAGGCCAGAACTATTTATCGATAAGGCGTAAACAATGTGTAAAGCCCTTGACTAGCTAAGATATTTGCTAGGGGTGGGTGGGGATTTTTTCAAGAATTTCCCCTAGGGTGTGTTACTGTGAAAAGTGAGATTCGATTTGCCTCCCACCAGCAGAGGTGTGAAAGGTCAGCAAGATGGTGCCTAGCTGTGACTCCAATTTCTGCTTATTGGATTTTTCCCTCTCTCATTCCACTATTATATGTGTAGAATCGTAGAATCAAGGTGCCACTTCTCTCCACTCTCCTGGATAGAATAAAGTTCACAGAAATCTCTTTGGGCTGTGATTTGTTGCTTTGTAGTACGGTTTTTGTTGTTTTGTTTGTGAGGGCATCTCCTGCCTGAGTGCTCTCCATCAGTCCCGTGAAGCGAAAGCTTTGTCAAGGTTTCAGACTGGTTTCTGTATCACTGTCATTGTCACTGTCCTCCTGTTCATCAATTTGTTTGAGTGGGCCCAGTAATGTCTCCATTGTGACACTTGTTACTGTGTTTGGCATATTGAACACATCACGGGTAGCTTGCCAGGCTTTGCCATGTGGGTGCAAGCTACTCTCGGTAGCTTGCCAGGCTCTCCAAGAGGGGAGGAGGAATCGAACCTGGATTGGGTTTCTGTATAGATAAAAAAAAATCAAGTTTAAGATAGATTTTGCTGTGTTCCCAGGCTAGCACAGATTCTCCTTACTCCACAATCTTGGCCCCACTCCCGTTTAGAGAATCTAATGAGATAACACATAAAAGGGCCTTAGTTTGACACCTGACTCATATAAAGCCACTCAACACAGGTCAGCTCTTGTTTCCAAATTCGCTTGGTGGAAGAACCCTTTCGAAGTTGGAAGAATAAAACCAGTAAACTGTTCATGGCATAGGATTTAAAGAAGCAAGAATTTAGATACTTCTTTTTTATTTGCACAAATACTATTTGAAAATTTGATGCCTTCACCCCACAAACATTCACTGATAAATTTCTCCTTGTAGGGGCTGGAGCAATAGTACAGCAGGTTGGGCATTTGCTTGCATGCGACAGACCTGGGTTTGATACCTGGCATCTCCGATAGTCCCCCAAGCACCACAGGAGTAATTCCTAACAGTATAGCCAGGAGTAATCCCTGAGCATCGCCGGGTGTGACCCAAAAAGAAAAATAAATACTCTGTGTAAAATGTTGCTGTGTTTTAATGTCATTATGTTTTTGAACTAGAATCTTCTGATTCAGAGGCCGGCAAGCTACCAAGAGTATCTTGCCCACACAGCAAAGCCTGGCAAGCTCCCCATGACGTATTCGATATGCCAAACACAGTAACAACAAGTCTAACAAAGGAGACAATACTGGGCCCACTCGAGCAAATTGATGAACAACGGGAGGACAGATAGACAGATGCTTTTGAACTACATTTCTACCCAATGGAAGCAGAAACCTCATGCTTATTTATCTGGCTTTTCTTCTTTATTTTTCTTTTGTTTATCTATTTGCCTATATGCAAAATTTCCTCATTTTCTTTTCAAATGGGGACACACAAAATATCGGAGTAGGCAAATTAGTATCATGTTGTTTTTCAAAGCTGGTTAGGTGAGGGCTGAATCTCATGGAATAGATTGACTGGAATTACTTGAATTTTGTTATAGCATAGCATGTATCTTGACATATTAAACATTTTTCTAGAAATGAAAATATCAACTGTCCAGTTCATATTTTCAACCTTGATAGTTTTAGTAGAACATAGTAGGTTCATGTTAGGTCTGATAACCAGGACCTGGAAGAATGACATCATATCAACAAAGATCAAATAAAAATATTGAAAATTCCTCTGCTAAGTGATCCTGAGGAGAAGTAAGCTTTGTCATATATTGCTGGTGGGAAGGAAAAAATGGTTTAAATCCAAAGGGGATAAATTAGCAACATTATGTACATATTTATATCTATTGACCAGCTTACCTTTCCAGAAATGTAATTCGAAGACATACTGGCAAAAGTATGGACACAGTTACGCAAGGCTGTTATGGCAGCATTATTTTTAATTTTGAAAGAATAGACTCATCTACTGCCTATTAAGAAGGGTTTCTATGAATGAACTATGGAATAAATTATACTACCGAGTACCATGCAGCTATGAATGCCCCACTGGCATTTTCTGAAATGATCTCCTGGATAAATAGAAATATCAAATGCATGCTAGTGTATTTGGTAAATTAAGTTGTATATAAGAACAGATTGGGATAAGAATACAAAAAAATTTGCTATTGCTTACTAAAATGAGAGCAAGCAAAAAACTAGACAGTTATCTTTAGTAGGAGGAAGGGATAGGAATTTGAAACCAGTGATTTGTAGGACTAACTTTTGAACTATATTTTACATAATAAAAAGTAAAATGAAGTCAAAATGAAATTTTGCTAGACTTCAAAATAAGAAAAAATAAAATTAATTTTAAAAGCCACATTCTTTTTAATGCAGACAACTCAAGAAGGGAGATGGTATTACACACAATATTGGGCACAGCAACTGAGGCACCATGAACTAAACTCAGGCTAATGAGTGAAAGCAGTAGAGAATGTTGCTTTTCTTGTCTGTCTTGGTAGATTGGTCTTTTATCATACCTCTTTAATTGGAAAGTGAATGACTTCAAATCACATAAATTCCCAAATGAAACCACCAACAACATACAAAAGACCTACTGTAATTCTGTCATTTGGTGAGATTTACTGCTAGTCAATAGGAGAAGTTATGAACAGCAGGTTAGGATTCTTGAAAGCGATGATGACTACCGTGGGAGATGGATCTGCACTCCTGGGACTGAAGTTCTGCTGATGAAGGAACTATGGGTGTATCGGAGCTGTCATTCCTTGGACAGCGTCCTGGGAGCGGTAGTCCCCATATGCACGTACCACGCAGAAGAATGGCATCTGGCTCCTCCGAAGAGCTCGCCAAAGAAGTCAGTCCCAACTTTCAGGGCAGCTTTTCTCAAAGTCATTCTGGACAAAGATTTCAAACCACTCCTAGCACTTTCAAAAGTTTCTTTAGCCACAGGGAGAGAATGAATGGTGCTGCGAAGCTGCCAAAACAGTATTCAAGTTTCCCTCTTGGAGTGGCTGGAAGAGCCAGCTTCTTAGGAAGCAGCCTGCTGCTGCGGGATGACACAGGGGCCCCAGCAGCGTTGAAAAGACTCTGACTACCCTAAAGTTGGAGGCTGTCCCAGGGAATCTATGCAGCTTAAGCTCGGGTAAGCCAAATGGCCACTCGGAACTGCCAAAGGCTGCCTGGATCACTAGTTCACATAAGCTTGGGCTCAGCAGGCTAAGCTGCTGGCATTTGTTCAGTGGGGAAAAAAATAAAATAAACTTTGTGTGGCAAGTGATAACCCTGACATTTCAATATATTTACCACAATGATGTTTCCTAGAGTCACAGAGTAAAACAAATTAGAATTATAAATACCATCCAATTTTCCTAACAGCTCTTGTGAGTTATTAGTGGAAAGGAAATCACCTTAGTCAATCAAAGGCAGCTTTAAATGCCACTATGCTGTTTCTTCCTGAAGATCTGAAAACACCTTTAACTCCTATGGAGTGAAGCAATTCCCTCAGTGCGGTATAGCCTAAACATTTCTGCATAAATATGAAAACCAGTCAGTGATTTGCACTTCTACTAAGTATTGTACTTGAACTTGCTTAACTTTTCAGAGGTGGACCTAGAATCTGATGTAATGCTTAAGGCTTCTTAAAAGTTCTTGGGAGTGAATAAAAACCCATTATTATTTGTTTGGAGTGGGAAGTCATTGCATTAGTGTCAAACTATCTGCATGTAAAGAGAAATTTAGAGGCAATGCTAAATCATGATACTACCTAAGGCCTTGGATGGGGGTTTATTACTGTTTTGGGGAAACTCTTCTTGGTAAGGAGCATGGTGCTAAGAAGGCTTTTTGAAATCAATCTTTTATTTGCATCAGCCTTCACCTGAGGTGGAAGCAGAGAGGCCCACTTTCCTCTCACGGCCACGGGTTGTGGTAATTGCTGAATACTTGGATGAGTTGTCAACTTGATAGCTGTTTGTCATGTCCTACTTAATTGGAGCCCCATAGAACAATAATGAAGTATCCTCTCCATGCAGATGACTTTGTGATTGATGACCCAGCTGAGGAAATCATTTACAAACACAGGCCAAAATTCAGCCTGATGATGAATCTCATCTGATATTCTCTTTCTCCTCTGAGTGTGGCCTTTGATTGACACCCACAGTATTGTGATAACCCAAGAGAAAAATCTTGCCTCTAGACACAACAAAGGCCCTAAATTGACTCACTTTTATTGAAATAGAGTGAAACTTCGTTAGTCTCTTTTCTAGCTGACTGAAGGTTTAGTGCATATATATTTTTAATGCTGTGTGGGTGAAAATATTACATTGGAAGTAATATCAGTTGATTGACGTTTTAAGAAATTGAGTTCCATTTCTGCGTAGCCATTTTCTTGAATAGAACTACAGAAGGAAGAGGATGATGGAGGCTCTAGCAGTCCCTGCCCAGTGACATCTCCTTTGGGAAGAGGTGTTGTAAGGGCATGAAGGATGTTTTGATTTAATGATCAATTTCTACTTGCAGAAGTGGTTTCACTTCCTTTCTGCAATGAATTAAGTCATGTAGTCAAACATTTTTTGTTTTGATTTTGCTGTTTAAATGTTCAATTCCACTTTAGAAATAAATGGGTAATTTAGAACTTTTAAAAGAAAGCATATTCCAAGGAAGTATGACCTAGTGGCCTACAACAGTCATTTGTGGAAAATATGCTGTTAGTCCTAAGGAACACAGTTGGATAATGTAAAAAAGAAATTTAAAAAAAGAAAGAAAAAAAAGCAAATAGTATTCATTAGGGATTTTAATTATTATAAGGCAAAGGAATCAGCTTGAGCAAAAAGACCCAGTAAACAAAGAAAAGAAGCAGAATGTCAAATCATGTGAATAACATTGTCTGTTGCAATAGAAAGTGCAGTGCAGTTTTATGCATGTAAACAGATTCTTGAACTTATATTTTCCATTAAAAACAATATTAAGTAGAACTAATGTTTATTTATTGCTCTCAGAACATAAAAATATTTTCCTAAGAATCTTTAACAAAGATATTCTTGAAAACACAGCACAGCTGACAATGATATATAGTAAGCCATGATATCTCATTCAATTAGAAAAATCCATTCAATAGGAAAATCCATTCATTCAGTCAGTTATTTAGCCATTAATTTACACAATTAAATGTTGAGAACCTATCAAGTGGTGAAATTAGGGTTAAAATTAGATTTATATTGATTTTGTGACTATAAAAATACATGTAGTTATAAGTAGTATATATATTTTTGTGCATTCACTGAGTATTGCTGAGCAGAATATATCAGATATATTGATATGTATCAATATAACATAAAGCGACAGTAAAATATTACAGAGAAATATATATTACAGTGGTAAGCATAACCAGAAATAATGGAAATGTCCTGAAGAGGATAAAGTTTTCCTTAGAAAATGCTTTATTGACCAAAGTGCCTTTGAACTGCATCTGGAAGGCTGGATAGAATTTGGTTAGGTGGGACTATGGAATAGGACAGTGGGGGAAACTTTCATAGAAAAAGAGAGGGGATGTTTAAGAATGACTATTTGGTAGGGCACAATCTGGGAGTGGAATGATAGAATAAGCCAAGTGTAGAGCAGCTGCAGGAGATATGTACTAGACTGTAGCAGGTTTGCTTTGAATACTGGAGTGGACAGTTTGTCACATTTTTACCCATTGGTAAAATTGGTGCTTTTTAAGGAAAAGTGTAATAAGATTAGATCTAGGTTAGAACCACCTCTGTTATATGGTGGTCCACAGGATGTCTTTAATGTGGCATCCGAGGTCTGGAGACCAATGAGACAAGAGGCAGTGTATTGAGAAGAAATTGTTGCAGAGGACTTCATAACTGACAATGGATGAAGAAGAAGTATCAGTTAACCAGATTTTACACTTTGTTTGAAACTGACTAGGAATATGGGGCATGTTTTGGGCTAAGTGAGTTTTATTTTATATGATATGAATGCAGTATTGTGTATAATTTCTCCAAATACATTCATTTTCTCTTCATAGTAAAATATCTCCTGGAGGTAAAAATTGCTTTGCATTCTAGAATTAAATGTTCAAAATGTTCAATAGTTTCTCCTAAAGTTTGTGTTACTCTGGAAGTAATTTTTTGTGGCAGGTAAAAACAATCTTTCTTCTTCTTTTTCTTTTTTTTTGATTTTTGTTTTGGGGCCATACTTGGAAGTGTTCAGACTTACTCCTGATTCTGTACCAAAGATCATTCCTGGAGGTGTTTGGGGATCATATGTGGTGCCAGGGATCAAACTTGGGTCAGTTATATGCAAGGCAACCACTCTACCTGCCTATCTATCTATCTCTCTGGTGCCTCATAATTTACATTTCTGAAGATACAGGGAAGACTCACCTGCAGCAGGCCAGGTAAATAAAATTTACTAAAGCCCACCAACCCCAATGCTAGTGGAGTTGCTGTTGCTGAGAGCAGTGATCAGAGCTGATGTGACTTTGGATTCTCTCACTGCCAATCCCCTTACTTGAGGAGTAATTGGCATTAGCAGTGAAGAAGAAGAAGTATATTTGTATGCTTTCATTTTTTCATACATTAGACAGCAGCTGCTTCCTTTATGTTGCTGTATTTGTGAGTGTGTGTGTGTGTAAGTGGTTTAAGTGACAATAGTGCTGAGGGGCTGATTTTGGTTTGGTGCTCAGGTTTGCTTAAAATTCCGATGAAGGTCAATAGGATGCAAGCCTTAACCACCTGCACTATCTCTCTTTTTTAAAATACATTTTTTAAGGGCTAGAGTGAGAGCACAGTGGGTAGGGCATTTGCCTTGGAGGTAGCCAACATGGCTGACATGGTCAAAATGGCCGACATGGCCGACAGGAGTTCAATTCCTCCACCACTCTCAGAGAGCCCAGCAAGCTACAAAGAGTATCTCACCTGCACAGCAAAGCCTGGCAAGCTACCCGTGATGATTCGATATGCCAAAATACAGTAACAAGTCTCAGAATGTTACTGGTCCCGCTCGAGCAAATCAATGAACAATGGGAGGACAGTGACAGTGACATTTTTATAAATTGATTCACCGTGAATATAGTTACAAGCTTTCATGTTTGAGTTACAATCACAATAATCAAACACCCATCCCTCCACCAGTGCACATTCCCTACCACCAGTATCCCCCATATACCCCCCCCCCCCCTTAACCACCCTCCCACTACCTCCATAGCAGACAATATTCCCCATACTCTCTCTCTACTTTTGGGAATTATGGTTTGAAATGCCTATACTGAGAGGTTATCATGTTTGATGCTTTGTCTGTTTTTGGCACACAACTCCCATCTCAACCTATTCCTCCAACCATCATTTTCTTAGTGATCCCTTCTCTATTCCACTGACTTCTCCCCGCCTGTTCATGAGGCAGGCTTCTAATTATGGAGCAATCTTTCTGACCCTTATATCTACTGTCCTGGGGTGTTGGTCTCATGTTATGTTATTTTATACTCCACAAATGAGTGCAGTCCTTCTATATCTGTCCCTCTCTTTCTGACTCATTTCACATAGCATGATACTCCCCATCTCTGTCCACTTATAAGCAAATTTCATGACTTCATTCTCCTAACAGCTGCACAGTATTTTATTGTGTAGATGTACCAAAGTTTCCCTAAATAGTCGTCTGTCCTTGGGCACTTGGGTTGTTTCCAGATTTTGGCTATTGTGAACAGCACCTGCACTATCTCTTTGGCCCCTATTTTTTTTATGTAGGAGTACTGCTATTTACTTAGCCACAGATTAGCTAATTTTTTTTTCTGAGCTAAGTTTATTTATTTATTTATTTTTCTTTTTTTATTAGTGAAAAACCATGAGGTACAGTTATAGGCTTACAAATTTTGTGCTTGGGTTTCAGTTATACAATGATCAAGTGCCCATCCCTCCACCAGTGCCCGTCATCCATCCCCACAGGTCCCAGCATCCCCCACCACCCCTCATTCCCCCCCCCCCCCGTCCCATCCTGCCTCTGTGGCAGGGTATTCCCCCTTGTTCTCTCTCTCTTCTTTTGGGTACTGTGTTTTGCAAGAGAGGCTTTGAGTGGCAATCATGTTTGGTCTATCGACTACTTTTAGCATGCTTCTCCCACCCTGGGAGGGCCCTCACAACACCCTTCATTTGGTACTCTCTTCTCTATCTGAGCTTCCTTTTCACCTAGAGCGTGTGGCTGGCCTTCCATTCATGGAGCAAAATTCCTGGTACTAATCTCAGCCATTCCTGGGTGTTAATCTCCCTTTTTGTTGCTTTATGTTCCCCAGATGAATGCAATCTTTCTGTGTCTATCCCGCTCTTTCTGACTAATTTCGCTTAACATGATACTTTCCATGTAGTACCACTTGTATGTAAATTTCATAACTTCATCTTTTCTAACAGCTACATAGTACTCCATTGTGTAAATGTACCAAAGTTTCTTTAACCAGTCATCTGTTCTTGGGCACTCAGGTTTTTTCCAGATTCTGGCTATTGTAAAGAGTGCTGCAATGAACAAACAATTGCAGATGTCACTTCGACTATACCTTTTTGCCTCTCTGGGATATATTCCCAGGAGTACTATAGCTGGGTCAAATGGCAGATCAAATTCTAATTTTTTGAGAGTCGTCCATACTGTTTTCCAAAAGGGTTGGACCAGCCGGCATTCCCACCAGCAGTGAAGGAGTGTCCCTTTCTCGCCACATCCGCGCCAGCACCGGTTGCTTTTGTTCTTGTGGATGTGGGCCAGTCTCTGTGGTGTGAAATGATATCTCATTGTGGTTTTGATCTGCATCTCTCTGATGATTAGTGATGTAGAGCATTTTCTCATGTGCCTTTTTTGCCATTCGAATTTCTTCTTTGCAAAAGTTTCTGTTCATTTCCTCACCCCATTTTTTGATGGGGTTGGGTGATTTCTTCTTGTGGAGTTTAACCAGTACCTTGTATATCCTTGATATCAACCCCTTGTCAGATGTGTACTTGGTGAATATCCTTTCCCATTCTGTAGGCTGTCTTTGTATTTTGGTCACTGTTTCTTTTGAGGTGCAGACGCTTCTTAGTTTAAGATAGTCCCATTTGTCTAGCTCTGTTTTCACTTGCTCGGCCAGTGGTGTGACATCTTTGAAGATACCATTAGTTTCAATATCATGGAGAGTTTTGCCGACTTTGTCTTCAATAAACATTATGGATTCTGGTCTGATATTGAGGTCATAAATCCATTTTGATCTTACTTTTGTGCATGGTGTTAGGCAGAGATCTGAGCCCACTTTTTTGCATGTAGCCGTCCAATTTTGCCAGCACAGTTTATTGAAGAGGCTTTCCCTGCTCCATTTCACTTTTCTTGCCCCCTTATCAAAAATTAGATGATTATATGTATGGGAGGAAATGTCAGTATATTCAACTCTGTTCCATTGGTCTGCAGCTCTGCTTTTGTTCCAGTACCATGCTGTTTTAATTATTACTGCCTTATAGTAGAGTTTGAAGTTAGGGAGATTGATTCCTCCCATTTTCTTTTTCCCAAGAACTGCTTTAGCTATTCGTGGGGGCTTATTGTTCCATATAAATTTCAGGAGTGTTTGCTCCATTTCTTTGAAGAATGTCATGGGTATCCTTATAGGGATTGCATTGAATTTGTACAGTGCTTTGGGAAGTATTGCCATTTTGATGATGTTGATTCTCCCCATCCATGAACAGGGAATATTTTTCCATTTCCTCGTGTCCTCTTTTATTTCCTGAAGTAGGGTTTTGTAGTTTTCTTTGTACAGGTCCTTTACTTCCTTAGTTAAGCTGATTCCTAGATACTTGATTTTCTGGGGCAGAATTGTGAATGGGATTGTTTTCTTGATGTCACTTTCTTCTCTTTCACTATTTGCGTATAGGAATGCCATGGATTTTTGGGTATTGATTTTATAGCCTGCCGCTTTACTATACAAGCCTATTGTTTCTAGGAGTTTCTTGGTAGAGGTTTTAGGGTTCTCTAAGTATAGTATCATGTCATCTGCGAATAGTGAGAGCTTAATTTCTTCTTTCCCTATCTGGATGCCCTTAATATCTTTTTCTTGCCTAATCGCTATTGCAAGTACTTCCAGTACTATATTGAACAGTAGTGGAGAGAGTGGGCATCCTTGTCTCGTCCCTGACCTTAGGGGGACGGGTCTCAGTTTTTCCCCATTGAGGATGATGTTTGCTGTAGGTTTATGGTAGATGGCTTTAACTATATTGAGGAAAGTCCCCTCTATCCCCATTTTGGCAAGGGTTTTCATCATAAATGGGTGCTGGATCTTGTCAAAAGCTTTCTCTGCGTCTATTGATATAATCATATGATTTTTATCTTTTCTTTTGTTGATATGATGGATTATGTTGATTGATTTCCGAATGTTGAACCATCCTTGCATCCCTGGGATGAATCCCACTTGGTCATGATGTATGATCTTTTTGATGAGTTGTTGTATTCTATTGGCTAGTATTTTGTTGAGAATCTTCGCATCCGTGTTCATCAGGGATATTGGCCTGTAGTTTTCTTTTCTTGCGGTGTCTTTGTTTCCTTTTGGTATTAGAGAGATATGGGCTTCATAGAAGCTGTTTGGGAGAGTTTCTGTTTTTTCAATTTCCTGGAAAAGCTTGAGAAGAATTGGCAATAGGTCCTCTTTAAATGTTTGGAAAAATTCGCTAGTAAATCCGTCTGGGCCTGGGCTTTTGTTTTTGGGAAGACTTTTGATTACAGTTTCAATTTCCTTGATGTGAATAGGTCTATTCAGGTACTCTATATCTTCTTGATTCAGCTTTGGGAGATGGTAGGAATCCAGGAATTTATCCATTTCTTCCAGGTTCTCGTGTTTCGTGGCATAGAGACTTTCAAAGTAGTCTCTGATGGTCTCTTGAATTTCTTTAGTTTCTGTTGTGATATCCCCATTCTTATTTCTGATTCGATTTATTAGGGTTCTCTCTCTGTTTCTTTGTGAGTGTTGCTAGTGGTTTATCTATCTTATTTATTTTCTCGAAGAACCAGCTCTTGGTTTCATTGATCTTTCGGATTGTTTCTTTGTTTTCCATGTCGTTGATTTCTGCTCTAAGTTTTATGATCTCTTTCCTTCTGCCTGATTTAGGCTCTTTCTGTTGATCCTTTTCTAAGGTCTTGAGCTGTGAGGTCAAATTGTTTATGTGCATCATTTCTATCGACTTAAGATATGCTTGCAGAGCTATAAATTTTCCCCTTAATACAGCTTTCGCTGCATCCCATAAGTTCTGGTAGTTTGTGTCTTCATTCTCATTTGTTTCCAGGTATCTTTTGATTTCATCCTTTACTTTGTTCCTGACCCACTCATTGTTCAGCATCGAGTTGTTTAATTTCCAGGTGTTTGATTTGGTTCTCCGTGTCTTTGTGTGTGTGATTCACTTCTATCCTCAGTGCATCATGGTCTGAAAAGATGGCTGATACTATTTCTATCTTCTTGACTCTGTTGAGGTATGTTTTGTGTCCTAGCACGTGGTCTACTTTGGAAAATGTTCCGTGCGCGCTGGAGAAGAATGTGTATTCTTTCTTTTTGGGGTGTAAATCCCTGTATAAGTCCATAAGCCCTTTCTCTTCTATTACTTCTTTCAAAGCCAATAATTCCTTGCTGGGTTTTGTTCTTGTTGATCTATCCAGAGGTGATAAGGCGATGTTGAAGTCTCCAAGTACTATTGTGTTGGTAGTGATGTCCTCCTTAAAATCTGTTAGCATTTGTTTTAAATATTTAGCTGTTCCCTCATTAGGTGCGTATACATTTAAGAGTGTGATTTCTTCCTGTTGTACGTATCCCTTGATGAAGAGAAAATAGCCTTCACTGTCCCTTCTAATCTTTTTCAAGGTGAAATTAATGTTGTCAGATACTAGTATGGCCACCCCAGCTTTTTTGAGGGAGTTGTGTGCTTGCAGGATTGTTTTCCATCCTTTGACTTTGAGTCTGTGTTTTCTCTGGCTGTTGCGGTGAGTTTCTTGTAGGCAGCAGAATGTTGGGTTCTGTCTCTATCCATTTTGCCACTCTGTGTTTCTTAACTGGTGAATTTAGACCGTTGACATTGAGAGAGAGAATGGTTATGGGGTTTTGTGTCATCTTTCTGTGTGGGTGTGTTGTGGTTGTAGGGTTTGTCTTTTCTTATAGTAGCCCCTTTAGGCCTTGCTTTAGGTTTGGTTTTGAGTCTATGAAGTTCCTGAGCTGCTGTTTATCTATAAAATAGTGTACTGTTCCTTCGATTTTGAGGGAGAGTTTAGCTGGGTAGAGTATTCTTGGGGAAGCATTCATTTCCGTGAGTTTTTTGACTATATCTCGCCACTGCCTTCGGGCTTGTAGGGTTTCCTCTGATAGGTCTTCTGTGAATCTAAGGGATGCTCCTTTGTATGTGATTTCCTTCTTTGCTCTTGCTGCTTGCAGTATTGTGTCTCTATAGGCAGTATCGATCATTCTAACTATGATATGTCTTGGAGTGTTTTTGTTGGGGTCTCTTTTAGCTGGCACCCTTCGGGCTCCTTGAACCTGAATGGCTGCATTGTGCAGCTCTGGGAAGTTTTCAGCAATGATTTGTTTGACGGTGTTTTTTTCGTTGGGATTGTTTCCCTGAGGTTTAGGTAGTCCCATGATTCTAATATTGTTCCTCTTGGAATCATCTGCTAGGACTCTGATTCTCTGTAGAGCCATTTTGAGGTCCCTTGCCACTGTTTGTTGTTGCGTGTTGGCTTGTTGCAGCTGATCTTCCAGGTCACTGATTCTCTCTTCAGCTGTGGTCATTCTATTTTTAAGAGAAGAAACTGAGTTTCTCATTTCATCTATGGAATCTTTTAATCGTGACATTTCTGCCCTCATTTCTTCTCGTAATTTGTCTATTTTTTTCTGTGGTGTTACTGGCTGTCTGTCTGACTGTTTCATTGAGTTGATTGAACATCTTCATGACTTCGTATCTGAATTCTATGTCAGAGAGATCCCTTAGGTGAGCTGTATCGACAGAATGTTCTGGATCGTTTTCATTGTTCTCCCTTTGTGTTGGAGATTTTCTTTGTTTCTTCATATTGCTGAGTAGGTTGGGAACTAGATTCCTTGGGGACTAGGTTCCTTAGTATGGGAAAACAACCTGCGGCCGCATGAGCGGCCACCCGCCGGAGATTAAGCCATGCCCACTTTTGAAGCCACGCCCACTTTTGAGGAGGCCACGCCTCTACAGAACCCTGGGTTTGGGATGAGATGGGCCCCGCGGTCAGGAGTGAAGAGGGCAGGGCAGACGCTCAAAACTGCTTCTCTTCAGGCATCTCAGGGGACACCTGGGGTTCTGCAGGGAAAGATGGAGGTCCCAGGGTCGTGAGCCGGCAGCTGTGCTGACCTGGAATTAAGATGAGATGGGCGCCGCCGTCAGGAGTCACAGATTAGCTAATTGAATTGGGCATGAACTCCACTTTGGCCCCAATTTTGTCCTTTGCAAAAGTTATTTCTGTTGGCTTCTATATAACTATAATAAAAAAATGGAGTTGGAGGACAAGAATGGAGGCAAATGTGAACACCTCTGTGAAAAAGATGGCAATGGTTTTCACTATGGATGTAATGGTGGAAATAAGAGGATCAGAAACATTAGGAGTTTGACCCATTGGATTTTCAGGTGAATTTTATGTCTGAAGGAATATTAGGACAGAACTCAAAGAGGTTCCCAGGACTTTTGCCTGAGTAACTTTTGAAAGCTGAAAACTTGAAGGATCTAAGTACAAAGGTTAAAACAAAGCATTGCTTTATAGTATTAACTGTGTGGTGCCTGCTAATTATCATTCTATCAATTATTTTCTCTTGTATTTACTCCCTGACTCCCTCTCTCTTTGACCTATGTCACAGGAATGCAACTCTTTGTATTTTCATCTCCACTCCCCTCCTATCTGCCCCCAACCTCTGTCACTTTTTGAAGGAGACACCAGCAATCTCTGCTGTGGGCATGCAGCTGGAGAAGTGAAGACACTTCTTTACCCCAGCCTTTGGTATGGTTAGTATGCTTGGCTTGGGAAAGGCAGAACAAGCCAGGAGAAAATATATGGTTTCCTGGTGGGAAGAAAGTGAAGAGAGGCTTTCAGAATGAAACTCCCAAATGCTGTAAAATGGAGCAGGATGAAGGCTTGAAATTTTTGGCTTTTGATAACATGATGGCCCTTAACAAGGGTGATTTATTTATTATTGAGTTTCTGCAATTTACAATACTTTTTTGATGGTTTCCCATGCATATAATTCCAACCCCATACACATCACCAGTGTACCCACTTCGCTCCCCTAAAGACCCCAATGTTCTTCCCTTTCAACTACACCCTCCTCTCCAATTCAGATGTGATCAGTTTTCCCATTGTTTTGCCTTTGGTCTTTTGTTGCTAACTTGCTGTATAGCTTTAAGTCTCACATAGGAGAGAGATCATTCTGTATCTATTTCTTTCCTTCTAACTGACTTCACTTAGCATGATATCCTTCAGTTTCATCCCTGTCATTGCACATTTCCTGATTTTGTTATTTCTTTTAGTTGTATACTATTCAATTGTGTACATTTATACTATGTCTTCTTGATCCATTCATCTATATTTGGCAATTTGGTTTGGTCCCATATCTTGGATATTGTACTAAGGGTTCTGATGAACAAAAGTGTGCATATGTTCTTTTGAATGAATGTTTTGTGGATAGATGTCAGGATATGGTATTGCTGAGCTATACGGGAGCTCTATTAATATTTTTTGAGCAATCTCTATATTGATATTGATAGAAGCACAGTCAGAAATTAGATGACACTCAACAATAATGTATGAGGGTTCCTTTCTCACCGATAGTGGATGTTGGTTCCTGCCAAGAATTTTAGATATGTGCCATTCTCGTGGGTACAAGATGATATCTCAATGTTGTTTTTTTATTTGCATTTTCATAATTATGAGTGATGATGAACACTTTTTCAAATGACTGTTGGCAATTCATATTTTGGAAACTCTGTTCATTGCCTAACCCCATTTGTGGTTAGGATTATTGAAATTTTTTTGCCATTGAGTTTTTATTTAATTTATTTTTTATTAGTGAAACACCATGAGGTACAGTTGTAGATTTACAAATTTTTGTGCTTGGATTTCGGTCATACCATGATCAAATACCCATCCCTCCACCAGTGCCCATTTTCCACCACCATGGATAATATCCCTCTCCCCCCCAACCCCCCTGCCACTGTGGCAGGGCATTCCCTTTTGTTCTCTCTCTCCTTTTGGGTGTTGTGCTCAGCAAAAGAGGCATTGAGTGGCAAACATGTTCAGTCCAGTCTACTTTCAACCTGCATCTCCCCTCCTGGGAAGATCCTCCAAACACCCTCCATTTGGTGCTCCCTTCTCTATCTGAACTGTCCTTTCCCCTAAAATACCTGGCTGGCTTCTAAGCTATGGAATAATCCTCCTGGTGTTGATCTCACCTATTCTTGGGTATTAATCTCTTATTTTGTTATTTTATATCCCCCAGATGAATGCAATCTTTCTATGTCTATCCCTCTCTTTCTGACTCATTTCGCTTAGCATGATACTTTCCATATTGTACCACTTGTATGTAAATTTCATGACTTCATCTTTTCTAAGAGCTACATAGTACTCATTGTGTAGATGTACCAAAGTTTCTTTAACCAGTCATCTGTTCTTGGGCACTCAGGTTTCTTCCAGTTTCTGGCTACTGTAAAGAGTGCTGCAATGAACAAACAAGAGCAGATGTCACTTCGACAACACATTTTTGCCTCTCTGGGATATATTCCCAGGAGTGGTATAGCTGGGTCAAATGGGAGCTCAATTTCTAATTTTTTGAGGAACGTCCATACTGTTTTCCAAAAGGGCTGAACCAGTCGGCATTCTCACCAACAGTGAAGGAGTGTCCCTTTCTCGCCACATCCGCGCAAACTTCGGTTGCTTTTGTTATTTTGAATGTGGGCCAGTCTTTGAGGTGTGAGATGGTATCTCATTGTGGTTTTGATCTGCATCTCCCTGATGATTAATGATGTAGAGCATTTTCTCATGTGCTTTTTTGCCATTCGGATTTCTTCTTTGAGAAAGTTTCTGTTCATTTCATTGCCCCATTTTTTGATGGGGTTGGAAGTTTTCTTCTTGTGGAGTTCAACCAGTATTTTGTATATCCTTGATATCAACCCCTTGTCAGATGTGTATTCGGCGAATATTCTTTCCCATTCTGTAGACTGTCTTTGTATTTTGGTCACTGTTTCTTTGTAGGTGCAGAAGCTTCTTAATTTAAGATAGTCCCATTTATCTATCTCTGTTTTCACTTGCTTGGCCAGTGGCATGGCATCTTTGAAAATACCATTAGCCTCAATGTCATGGAGGGTTTTGCCAACTTTGTCTTCAATGTACCTTATGGTTTCTGGTCTGATGTTGAGGTCTTTAATCCATTTTGATCTTACCTTTATACATGGTGTTGAGTAGAGTTCTGAGCCCATTTTTTTACATGTAGCTGTCCAGTGATGCCAGCACAATTTGTTAAAGAGGCTTTCCTTACTCCACTTCACATTTCTTGCACCTTTATCAAAGATTAGATGATCATATGATTGAGGGGAGTTGTCAGTGTATTCAACTCTGTTCCATTGGTCTGCAGTTCTGCTTTTGTTCCAGTACCATGCTGTTTTGATTATTACCACTTTGTAGTAAAGTTTGAAGTTAGGGAGGTTGATTCCTCCCATTTTCTTTTTCCCAAGAATTGCTTTAGCTATTCGTGGGGGCTTATTGTTCCATATAAATTTCAGGAGTGTTTGCTCCATTTCTTTGAAGAATGTCATGGGTATCCTTATAGGGATTGCATTGAATTTATACAATGCTTTCGGTAGTATTGCCATTTTGACAATGTTAAGTCTCCCCACCCATGAGCAGGGGATATCTTTCCATTTTCTCATGTCCTCTTTTATTTCCTGAAGTAGGGTTTTGTAGTTTTCTTTGTACAGGTCCTTTACTTCCTTAGTTAAGCTGATTCCTAGGTACTTGATTTTCTGGGGCACAATTGTGAACGGGATTGATATTTTCATGTAGCTTTCCTCATTCTCACTGTTTGCGTATAGGAAAGCCATGGACATTTGGGTATTGATTTTATAGCCTGCAGCTTTACTATACAAGTCTATTGTTTCTAGGAGTTTTTTGGTGGAGGTTATTGGGTTCTCTAAGTATAGTATCATATCATCTGCGAATAGTGAGAGCTTGATTTCTTCCTTTCCTACCTGAATGCCCTTAATATCTTTTTCTTGCCTAAATGCTATTGCAAGTACTTCCAGTACTATATTGAACAGCAGTGGAGAGAGTGGGCATCCTTGTCTCGTCCCTCATCTTAGAGGGAAGGCGCTCAGTTTTTCCCCATTGAGGATGATGCTTGCTGTAGGCTTGTGGTAGATGGCTTTAATTATGTTGAGGAAGGTCCCCTCTATACCCATTTTGGCTAGGGTTTTCATCATAAAGGGGTGCTGGATCTTGTCAAATGCTTTCTCTGCATCTGTTGATATAATCATATGCTTTTTATCTTTTCTTTTGTTGATATGATGGATTATGTCGATTGATTTCCGAATGTTGAACCATCCTTGCATCCCTGGGATGAATCCTACGTGGTCATGGTGTATGAACTTTTTGATGAGTAGTTGGATTCTATTTGCTAGTAGTTTGTTGAGGATCTTTGCATCTGTGTTCATCAGGGATATCGGTCTGTAATTCTCTTTCTTTGTGGTATCTCTGTCTGCTTTTGGTATCAGTGTGATATTTGCTTCGTAGAAACTGTTTGGAAGTGTATTTGATATTTCAATTTCGTGGAAAAGTTTAAAGAGGATTGGGAGTAAGTCTTCTTTAAAGATTTGGAAGAATTCACTAGTGAATCCATCCGGGTCAGGGCTTTTCTGCTTGGGGAGACTTTTTATTACCATTTCAATTTCCTTGATGGTGATAGGTCTCTTCAGGTATTCCAGGTCTTCTTGGTTCATCCTTGGGAGTCTATAGGAGTCTAGGAATTTATCCATATCCTCGAGGTATTGATGTTCCGTGGCATAGAGCTTCTCAAAGTATTCTCTGAGGATCCTTTGAATTTCTGTAGTTTCTGTTGTAATGACCCCCTTTTCATTTCTGATTCGGTTTATTAGGGTTTCCTCTCTCCCTTTCTTTGTGAGTTTTGCTAGGGGCTTATCGGTCTTGTTAATTTTCTTGAAGAACCAGCTCTTGGTTTCATTGATCTTTTGGATTGTTTTTTGGGTTTCCATCTCGTTAATTTCTGCTCTGAGTTTTATTATTTCCTTCCTCCTGTTAGGGTTGTGCTCCTTTTGTTGGTCCTTCTCCAAGTTCTTAAGCTGAGAGGTTAGTTTATTTATGTGGGCTCGCTCCTCCTTTCTGAGGAATGCTTGTAGAGCTATAAACTTTCCTCTTAAGACAGCTTTTGCTGTGTCCCATAAGTTTTGGTAACTCATGTCCTCATTTTCATTCGTTTCTAGGAATCTTTTGATTTCCTCTTTAATTTCCTGTCTAAGCCACTCGTTGTTCTATAGCGCACTGTTTAATTTCCAGGTGTTTGATTTAGTTTTCTGTTTTTGTGTGTGATTTACTTCTAATTTCAGTGCATTATGGTCTGAGAAGATTGTTGATATAATCTCTATCTTCTTAATTTTATGGAGGCATGTTTTGTGGCTCAGCATGTGGTCTATCTTGGAGAATGTTCCATGTACGCTTGAGAAGAATGTGTATTCAGCTTTTTCTGGATGAAGTGTCCTGTATATATCTACTAAGTCCCTTTCTTCCATTGTTTCCCTCAGATGAAGTATGTCCTTGCTAAGCTTGAGTCTGGATGATCTATCAAGAGGTGACAAAGCGGTGTTGAAGTCTCCCACTAGTATTATGTTGCTATTGATGTCTTTTTCCAAATCTATTTGTAGTTGTTTTAAGTACTTTGCTGGTCTCTCATTAGGTGCATATATATTTATTATTGTAAGTTCTTCCTGTTGTACAGATCCTTTGATCAATAGGAAATGGCCTTCACTGTCTCTTATGACCTTCTTCACTCTGAAATCGATGTGGTTTGATATTAGGATGGCTACCCCAGCTTTTTTTCTGGGAGCTGTTTGCCTGTAGGATTGTTTTCCAGCCTTTCACTCTGAGTCTGTGTTTGCTTTGACTATTGAGATGTGTTTCTTGCAGGCAGCAGAATGTTGGGTTCAATTTTCTAATCCATCCTGCCACTCTATGTCTTTTAATTGGTGCGTTTAGCCCATTGACATTGAGAGAGATTATTGTTATGGGATTTTGTCCCATTGTTCTGTTGAAATTTGGTATATTTGAGGGGCCTGTCTTGCCTTAAAGTAGCCCATTTAGTTGACTTGTAACCATGGTTTTGAGTCTATGAAGTTCCTGAGCTGTTGTTTGTCTGTGAAACTGTGTCTTGTTCCTTCTATTATGAATGAGAGGCTCGCTGGGTAAAGTATTTTTGGAGAGGCATTTATTTCATTGAGTTTTTTCACTATGTCCCACCACTGTTTTTGGGCCCTGAGGGTTTCATCAGAAAAATCAGCTGTGAATTTTAAGGATGCTCCTTTGTAAGAGATTTCTTTCTTCGATCTTGCTGCTTTCAGAATTTTGTCTCTGTCTAATGTTTTGGTCATTTTGATCAGGATGTGTCTTGGGGTATTTTTATTCAGATTTCTTCTAGCTGGTACCCTTCGGGCCTCCTGGATGTGGTCACAAGTTTTCTTCAGCTCTGGAAACATTGTAGCAATGATTTCTTTGACAGTTTCTTCTTCATCAAGGTTTTCTTCCTGTCCCTCTGGGACTCCAATAATTCTTATGTTACCCCTCTTGGCTTCGTCACGATCTTCTCTTGCCATCTGTTCTCGAACTGTGAGTCTCTTTTCCATTTTCTGCTCTTTTCTGGCAAGTCTCTGAACTTGGTCTTCGAGCTCACTGATTCTGTTCTCAGCCGCTGTTACTCTGCTGCTGAGGCCTTCCACTGAGGTTTTCAATTCGGCTACCAGGTTTTTCAGGTCCGACATTTCCGATTGCATTTTCCTCATTTCTGCCTTCAAATCCTCTTGTCTGTTATTGGCATTGCTTTCCATTGTTTGTTTTAGTTCCCTAAGCATCCTAAGTAGCTCCCTTCTGAATTCCTTGTCAGAGAGGTTGTCTAACGCTATAATACTGTTGGTGTCTTCTGGGCTAGCCTCGTGAATAAGAAAGTTTGGTGGGCTTTTGCGTTGCTTTACCATTGTGACCAGTGTGGTTTGGTCCTTCACGTTCACTGTTACCCTTCTGGTTGAGTGAGGAGAGACTGCCAGGGGCCGTTCAGCTTTGTTGCTGTTAGATGGGTCTCTTCTACCTTTCTGAGTCTGACCTTCTTCTCAATCAGGCGTTATTCTTTGTTTTATAACTGACATTGAGTGAAACTTTTGGAGGAGATGCTTTTTACTACTGATCTTGTACAGCTATTTTCAAACAGGACTTTTGTTGGAAATGGAGTAGGCGAGTGGGATATTGTTGAATTGTAGTAGAAGAGGTGAGAAATTTTTGGTTGGTATTAGGTGACAAGTTGATGAAAAGGATGAAAGGATGAAAGTCCAAATTGCTTGGAGTGAGTGATATACCTGCGGCCGCTTGAGCAGGCGCCCACCAGGAAGAAGGCCACACCCACTTCTGGGAGGCCACACCCCCTTCTTAGAGGCCACGCCCCTAGCCAGTCCCAGGCCACTCCCTCCCAGGATCCTGGATAGGGGGGCGCCGATGGACTGCTGGGCGGGCCGGTCCCGGAGCTGGACGCGCGGTGGGGCCTCCGCGCTGTCCTTCGGCGGGATCGGTGGGTGGCGCGGCTGGGGTCTCCATTGAGTTTTATGAGTGCTTTATAGAACTTGGATATCAGTCATTTATCTGGTTGGTTTTTTTATGTACAAATATTTTCTTTCATTCAGTATTATTATACAGATTTAATGCATTAATTCATAAAATTTTAATGATAATTTTTAGAGACTTGGAACAAAATCTTCTAAATTTGTGTAGAACTATAAAACTCTCAAGGAAGGTGGGTACACTGGTGATAGGTATACTTTTGGAATAATGAGAAGCCATCATTAATATTCATGTAAATCACAGACTCTCAGTGAAAGCAAAACAAACCCCCCAAATGTACAAAGCAATTCTAAGGGAAGGGGGTTGTATGAGAAATATTGCATTTCCTATCTTGAATATATTACAAAGCTATAATAACCAAACTGCATGGTACTGGATTCAAGATAGAGCAGCACACCAATGGAATAGAATTTAGAGTCCTGGGTTAAACCCCCTAGATATATGGAAAGTTAATATACCACAAAGGAGCTAACTATATGAAATGGGCAAAGAAAATCTCTTCAATACATCACAATCACGATCATCCTGTTGTTCATCGATCTCCTCGAGCAGGCACCAGTAACATCTCCTTCTTCCTAGCCCTGAGATTTTAAAAGAGCCATTTCAATGCTCTTTCGGGATTAGGAGAATGAGACCCATAATTGTTACTGGTATTTGGCATATTGAATACGACACGGGAAGTTTGCCAGACTCTGCCGTGTGGGCAGGATACTTTTGGTAGCCTGCCAGGTTCTCCAAAGGAAAATAAGATAATAAGATGTGGCGTGGCAGCAAATGCGGCCGCGCGCTTCTGGGAGCTGGGTTTTATAGTCTCTGCGTCTTGACCGTTGATGGGACCAACCTGGCGCTGGCAGCAGCTGGTGGGTGTGACACCTACCTACTGGAAGATGGAGGGTCTAGGTGGAGAAGGCCCAGTCCCAATCCGAGCAGACTTGGAGATCTCAGCCCCGGGACCCACATGCCTGGGTTCCTCTGCCAGTTCTTTCATGCATGAGGCCCATCCCGGACGTGTGGAGAGTGGTCCCAGCATGGCTGTGGCTGACTCCGGAGGTCCTCAGCTGCTGGGGCCTCTTCAATACATAATGTTGGGAAAACTGGATAGTCATATAAAAAATAGCATTTTTTGTGATAAAATTTTCCAGTATGTTTGATCAATATATCTCAACTTCCCTTTGTGCCCTTCAACCCCCACTCTTGTGGGAATCTTCTAACTATTGACCAATCCTCCTGGAGTCTGTTTACTCTAATATACATATATATATGAGTGAAGTCATTCTATAACTGTCCCTCTCTTTCTGACTCATTTCACTCAGCATGATACTCTCCATGTCCATCCATTTATAAGCGAATTTCATCACTTCATTCCTAACTCTTGCCCTCACTCTTAATTAAATGTTTAACTGTGTATAAAATTTGAAAGTTGCTGTTTCATTCTCTGAGTATTTTAAAAATTGTTCCATTGTCTTTCAACTTGTATTGTTGCTAATAATAATTTATTGCTTCATTGTCATTATTTCTAAGTCATTTGTCATTTTTGGCAGCTTTTCAGGTTTTTGTCCATCTGGGAATGAGTTTACTTTTCTTTATCCTGGTTAGAAGCTGGAATACACATTAAACTTAAGGACATGTGTCTTTCTCCAACTCTGAACGTATTTAGTCATTATTTCCTTAATTCTCTTTTTCTGGAATGCTCACTATACAACCATAGATGTTGCTCAAATTTAGTGATTCTTTTTAATTCAGTTGAGAATTTATCCTAGTAGTTTTTCTATTTCTGTGACTTTTTCTCTTTACAAGATTCTTACTTAAAAAATGAATATCTTATTTTACTTTTGTGATTTTTATTTTATTATTTATTTTCATTATTTCCCAGGGTGTTATTGCTTTTTAAAAATCATAATAACCACACAAATTTTAAAGTATTTATTAGGCTTTTTTGTGATATTAATTTTATTTGGGTTCAGTTTATTTATTTATAGCTCTCCTTTTTGGCATTAATTTTCTCTACAATGGGGTTTGGGCTTTTAAGATCAACCTGGGCTGGAGCTATAGCACAGGGGTAGGGCATTTGCCTTGCAAGCAGCCTGTCTGGCCAAGCCAGGTTTGATTCCTCCGCCCCTCTTAGAAAGCCCGGAAAACTACCGAGAGTATCTCGCCTGCAGGCAAAGCCTGGCAAACTACCTGTGACGTATTCAATATGCCAAACACAGAAACAAAAAGTCTCACCATGGAGACATTACTGGGCCAGCTAGAGCAAATTGATGAACAATGGCAGGACAGTGCTAGTAGGAAAATTGCTTTTACACTTGTTATTTTCCTTTTGATTCTCTTGCTATAAACCCTGTTTTAGAAGGGCTCAGAACCTGACACCCTATTTGAGAACAAGGTTATATATTGCCCACTATTTCTTAAGGTACTGGGTGTATAGTTAATCCATTCACAGATTTAGAAGAGAGCATGTTCATTTTGCTGCACTAAGTTGCAGACTTCATTCAACCCTATTTAAAACTTTTTTGGGGGGCAGTAGGGTCTGTGTAGATTCATTTTACAGTTTCAGACTTTAAGCACTGTATGTCCTAGATGTCCAATGGCGTTGAAACCTTAACGTCCATAAGATTTTAGAAAAGCAAATATGTGACTAGCACTGACATCCAACAGTCCCTGCTTTGAAATTCTTTATTGCTTCTTATTATGATTCTGGGTTTCTGTCTCATTTTTTAATCCAAAATGAGGTTTTATTTGCTTTGAAGCCTTTAATAGATCTTTTTGATTGTTAATTTGTTTTTCTTTTTGCTTTTATTCCCTCATATTTGAGCTTCAAGTATTTGAAACAGAAGGGACAAATCAACTTGAACTTTATATTTACTGAGCCATTCTACTGGGATATATCTGTTTTGACAAATCTTATTTCTTTATCATAAATAAAATAAAATTATAACATTAATATAAAGTGTAAAAGGAAGAGACATCTTAAAAATCTGGGATACTTTATTTTCACCTAGATTCTGAGTTTAACTCATATTTTGGTGCTGCTGTTTAAAGTTCAGTATTTCTGAGCGTGTGAGCAGAAAGATATTTACTAATCTGTATTACAGGTAATAAGATGTATCTACTATTGAAGTGATTAAATGGAATAATGCATGCGAAGAACCTTGAACATTGCCTCTGTGTGCCAAGTAATCTCTCCCTATCTCCAAGTAATTGCATGCATATATAATTCAAACTATGGCTTCAGGATAGTCACTAGGATTTTTCCTTTGAAGCTTCTTCTAATAGAAGCTAGGAGGTCATCTGGTAAGTATATCAGGAAGTATTAGAGGTTACAGAATGTCCATCCTGTTCCCCAGTCAACTTTTAGGAAAGTCCTAATAATCTCATTATTAGAAAGACTTTTATTTGGCATAATCTCTACTTATCTCAGGGGTTCTTTCACTTGTGTTTTATATTAAGCCGAGTAATAGAGGATTCTACATACCTAACTTCCCATGTGTCGGTTTGGCCAATTTACTTTGCCTAATTACAGACTGATGAGAGAAAAAGGAATTAGAATTTTATTTGGGTAGAAGAATTTAGGACAGTGCTCAGAATATAAAGATGGGACATGCTTGTGGCATTTCTAACCAATGATGAATGGCACAACACAGATGGACAGGAGACTTAGGGACAGGAGCAAGGAAGCAGGATATATCATCTGTCTTAGGCTAAGCCATGCTGCTGTTACAAGGCCCCAAATCTCAGTGTACTACCATAATAAAAGCTCAGTGTCCCATGTTTTATGCCCAATTTGTGAAAATCTATAGCTCATGACCAAAGAAAAGGAGAACATAGTGGAACTAGGCAATGGCTCTTATGCTTCTTCTGGGAAGTGTCAAACCTCAGTTCTGCTCACGTTGCCTTAATTGGCCAAAGTAAGTTACATAGCCAAGCTTCAACTATAATATAGACCAGCTTATGTAGTTCAAGTAGACTTAAAACTGTCCAAGTGGCACTAGAAATTTACTGTGGGAATAACGAGTGTCAAACTGTCTACTACCTTCCTTAACACCACATCGAGCACAGCCCTTTGCACCATATCAAGCAGGGGGAACCCAGAAGCACCAACATGTTTTTGGCAAATATGAAAAAAGCATAAGGCAATAGGAAGTCCAGTAGAAATAAAATAGAGGTGAAAGTCACTAATTTATAATAATAACAATGTTTTAGACTGAATTCTTTCCCTGTCTCCATTTATGTATTGAAGTCCTAACCCAAGAGGGTGTGGCTATGTTTAGAGATAAAGTCTTTTTTTTTAATAATGTAGGAGTACTGCTAATTGTTCAGCCATTGGTGATTAAGCTGATTGACTTGGGCATAAACTCCACATTGCTTTTTTTAATTGTATCACCATGACATAGTTAAAAAATTTTCATGTTTGAAATTGAGCCATACAATGTTGGAACACCCATCCCTCCACCAGTGCACATTTTCCACCACCCACATTCCAGTCCTCACCCTACCTCTATGGCAGACAATTTCCCCAATACTCCCTCTCTAATTTTGGGCATTATGTTTTTTTTTGATTGATCAAATGCTGTTTATTCCATTCTCCCCCATGTGTCTGCCCCAGTCTCTCTGAGCCCCCCATTCTAGTCTCATACTCCCCTCATTCCCATCTCCTTCTGTCTCTCCAGCTCATCTCTCCACATTCCATCTAGCAGCCTGGTCTCTCTCTCTCCACATGCCTGATCCTGTATTCTTCTACATTCTTCTCCCTCTGTCCTCCTTGCTAGCCTCTCTGTGGTCCATCTTGCGGCCCCCCATCCCCAGCTCTCTTATTTCTCCAAGTCCCCAGCACACTGGGCTGACACTGCACCCAGTCAGGTAGCAAAATCAACATAAGAAAGCCCTACCTGAGGGTCCACCAAGTTCAAAGGGAATGCCACTGAAGATATTCCAAAGCCCTTCCTGACTGCCCAAGGGCAAAGTACCTCTTAAGGTGTTTTTCTCCTTTTCTCAGTCCAATAATTCTATCAACATCTTAATACTAGTTATTTTTGTATGACACAGTAAGAGATACATTGAGACTTGTAGGGCAGCTCTCATGGGAACATCTTGCCACAGACTCAGACTACAGTGCTCAGGCCAGATTGATCATTCCTAATCCTAGAAGGGGCCAAATATAGTTATTACTTTTTGATTTCAGTCCAACCCTGGACCCAGAGCAGTAAAGCGTTCAATTGCCTTGCACTGTCCAGGGGTGATGAGAGTTACCAATGATGAGAGTTGTTTAATCCCATTCTGAAGAAATGAAGTGTCTGGATCAAAACTGAAGAGTTGTTCCTGTAATAGCATCAGTAGTGGTTGCAGCAATGAGTCCCATAGGAGCAGCTATTAGGAATTTCAGGAAGCACTGGATCAATCAGGGAGCACTGGAACAGGAGCATCACAACTTCTGGCAGGAGTACTTCAGTAGGGGAATGCAGCCATTCTCTGGTCAGGTTCATCGGCAGTCATAGATATGCAGCCTAGCTTATGTTCGAGAAAAACACTTTTTAAAAGTTATCAGTGGCTTTGACCATCAGGGTTTGGTCTCCATGCTTGTGAGTAGAGAGAAAGACAGTGGGAAGCTCCAATAAAAATGGACATCCTAGAGAGAAATGAAAAGTTATTCCTGTTAAAAGTCATCCCTTCTTCAGGAACTGAGGCATCTATGAATTCCAAGAAAAGGGTAAAAGTAAAGAATTCTTAATTCAAAATATGGAGACCTGGAAGTGTCCAATCCACAACCTGAAAAAGAAGGGTATAAGAAATGCTTTAATATGATCTCATATTAATATATTAAAGGAGCAAGAGGTCTTGCTGTAGGTCCTCTGACGCTGGCTCCTCTTCTTTCCTTTGTGACTTCCAGCTGAAATCAGTTTGGCGATGGCTTGGGTCTGGAATTTGAAGGGTTATGAAACTCTGGAGGTCTGAGATCCAAGTCAGGTGGATATATTCGACTTCTGATGAGAAGTAACAGGACCCATACTTTCTCAGTGGGGTTATCATCTGTTGAAACAAAAGCATAGCCTTTTCCTTGAATGAGGAGTTTCCCTGCTACATTCAATTGAAAAAATACCTCCTTTTTTGGTTTTTGATTTAACATGTCATATGTCCACTGAATATGGAAAGGTGGTGGGCTTAAAGCCACAGTGTTCTCTTAAAAGTCAAACTGCTTCTCCCTAAGAGTAGGCCTACAATGGAATTGGTTCCTTTATACCACAATTAAATTTGTAGCAACATGGGCAGGGGTTATAGTAACCGTATCAGGGTGGGAAATATCCAAGGCTGTACTTCCTGCCATCACTGGCTGCAGCGATTATACTGATTGGAGCTCTGAAACTCCACACTGGGGAGAGGGGCTACAGCTGGGAACATTCCGTGATATTGCGGGACCTGGCGATGGCACCCTTGCTGGTTTCCCGAACTGGGGTCAACAGCTACATCAAAATTGAAGCAACAATCTCTGGCCCAGTGGTTTCACCTCTTATACCTGGGGCAGGGCCCAGGAGGTTCTCTCACAGTAGCACATTTGGGAGGTGCCCTGCAGTCCTTACGAAAGTGGCCTGGTTTTCCACAATTAAAGCATCTTTTCTGAGCTTGTTTCTGTACCCTGTAGGCCTCAAAAGCCTTCATCTGCACTTTATATTTTGCAGAACCAACATTCCAACATGGCTTCAAATACCCCATTAACTCCTTCTTCTCTTTGATGGGGCTCAGAATGGCCTGGCAATCCTCATTAGCATTTTCAAAGGCCAATTGTTTACTCAACTGCTCCTGAGTTTCCTTACCCATTACCTGCATTACAATGGCTTCCAACAACCTTCCTATGAAGCCAGCATAAGGTTCTGAGGCTCTCTGGACAATCTTAAATTCCACATCTGCATCAATCCTCTCCCACACACGCACACAGGGCTTTAGTTGGTAGTTCATGCTCTCTCCAGGGACACAAGCTGTTAAAACTCCCCCCGGGGAGGGGGGGTGGTCAGGGGGTGGCCCTGATGGCTCTTTCCCTGACTGTCCAGGTTCTGGGAGGCCTGGGCTGCTCCCCAAGCCGGGGTGGCCTGGGCCATGGGGCAGATGGTGGAGGAAACGAGGGTCAAGCCGGTTGATTGATCACATGCCGTTTATTATATTCTCCCCACATGCCTGACCCTGTCTCTCTGAGACCCCGTTCTAGTCTCACACTCCCCTCATTCCTGTCTCCTTCTGTCTCTCCTGCTCATCTATCCACGCTCCATATCGCAACCTGGCCTCTTTCTCTCCATGTGCCTGCTCCTGTATTCTTCTTCTACATTCTTCTCCCTCTGTCCTCCTTGCTAGCCTCTCTGCAGCCCATCTTGCCACTCTGCTCTCTCTCTCCCCGCCTGGGCATTATGTTTTGCTTGAAATTTCCCACCACCATTCAAGCCTACCTGCCAGGGGCAGAAGCTAGATAATTTATTTTCCATTGCTCATTTTGAATATCATGAGAGCTTTCACAGCCACGATTGTAAATGTAAATTTCTAGGTTGTAAATGGTTGGGTTCCAAAGACGTCTCTGTATGGCACTAATCTATTTTGGGATTCAATTGGGAGTCTCTGGGTCAGGGCTGTTGATACACTAAGATGGCAAACTGTGGGTGTGACAGCCAGTCTACTGGGCAGGTAGGGACCTGGGGAGGGGCAACCTGGGTCCTCTGCTGCCATGCAGCCTGGAGATTCAGTCCTGGAACCTGCATACCTGGGCCTTGCTTGTGGAAGCTCTTGGTCAATGAGTGCTAGTGCGAAGACACAGGAAGATGGTCACTAAAAACCCAAGGAGAGAGACCTCAAAAATAAATTTTCTGGTTTTTTGATCTCAGGCTACTAGTTGCTGGAATTGTGAAAAAGTAGAATTTCTGTTGTATAAGCCAACCATCCTGAATTTTGTTATCATCAGCTAAGAAAGCAAATATAGTGTTTTAACTTAGAGCATGGAAAGTGTTTTCTAACTTCCTCCCCAGCTGCATTGGGATGAACTGTGAATGATCCTGCACTGCTCTTCATTGAGAGATTAGAGCTGAGGAATTGTCCTGGGACTTTCAAAGAGTGAGGACTATTTCTTTCCACAGAAAAGTTTGCCTCTGTTTTCTGATCCTAAGTGTCTACTTGCTGGTCATCCTGTTCATATAGCAAGGACTTAGCTAAGCCCTTAGGGACTGTCCCTTCTCACTGCTTGTGAGTAGATACTGGGATTAGTCTGACTGTTCCTATCTGCCTTTTCCCCCTTTAGTTAGATAATAGGCACTTGAACTTGAGATTTTTTTGTGATGAATTTATTCTTAAAATTCTACATAAGTAATGTATTATAGATGTGTTGGAACCTAGGTGAGCAATCAAAATATAACTTGGTTAGTCCAATAAGCACATTGCACATTTTTTTCTGCAGGATTTACATCTAGCACAAATTCTTGTTCAATAAAGAATTGTATAAAGAAATGATCATATATACATTGTGCTTCTTTCTTATTCAGGAAAATAACTCCTAGTATATAGAGATCATTTAAAGTTGCACTCATTCCCGGTCATATTTACCGAGAATTTTTCTTAGCACCACCTTATCTGTGGAGTCCTACAGGGTCTTGGTACTTGAAATAAAGATGCCTCTGTTTTGAACACTTGGGGTTTAAAAATATCTAATGTACCATAAAATCCCTCCTGCATTTAAAAAATTGTGTCTGAATTCTCAATTCAGTCAGAGGGACTGTTCGGTAGACAAAATGTATCCCCAAACCATCAAGAGATTTTCACAAGCAATTGGGATTACTCCAAAATACACTGCAGATTGGTATCAACTATCATATTTGAATTTGTATTCTAGCACTGAGAGCAATTTGTAGCACATTATAAATCATGACTCCTCCCTCACTATTTGAGAATGCTCCTCTCTGTGACAAGTACTAAATATGCTGTTGCTACAGAAGCAGCATCAGAAATTGCCCAGAGAAATCATACAATACTGAATGGCAGGAGAAAATTTCATAATCACTGTATAAGCACAATCCTTCAGTATGGCCCAATCCCTTCAGCCCAAGAAAAATTGAGGTGAGTTTGGATTGAAAATGTTAATTGGAAACTTGATAGTCTTCACTTTCTGGAGTATTATTTAAATGTTGTCAGGTGTATCTTCCTACCTAAGAAAACTACAAGAAGTGAACAATATCTTTCTTTTCTCTCTTAAAATGAAAGCATAGATTTCATAGAGTACAAATCACATGCATAGAGAAAATCCTAAAATTGCAAACTCTATAGCTATGAATTGACCCTAATAATGACTTTTATTATTTAGATGTAATAAAAATTCTAATGATCTGTAGAACAGTAAAATCTCTAGCAGGAGATTGAAGCATTTTGGGGACTGCTATGAGAGACAATAGAGTCTTGATAGATATCCATTCTAACATTTGCAAAAAGCATTAACAATATATCACACTTCACTGCCAGCTGCAAACCCATAATATTATTCACAAATTATGTATTTAAGATTAGGGAGCCAGAGACACTTTTGTAATGCTAATATATTAAGAAATCCCCTCTAGAGAGGTTCTATAGAACTTCTGCCTGCGTTTTTCATATTCACCTTACTGCTTTACCATATGATGATTTTGAAATTGTTGCTTGGCTGCACTACCCCTAGTTCCTAGAGTATTTTCCAAGGCTCAAAGGGGTTTCAGAAATGTTACTACCAAAAGTAGACTATGATTTATATAATTGATCTGAAAAAATTTCTAACACCAGTAAGTAAGATACTTTTATGTTCATATGTTGATTTAATCTGTGGAAGAGAGAAGAGTTACTTTGAATAACAAAAAGGTACTAAAAAAAGGAAAATTAAAATAGAATATCATGCAAATAACATGGGATGGGGTTATTACTTAAGATAAATATTATTCTGAACAAAATGATATAAAAACCAAGAAAAAAAGTAAGTTTATAGCAGATGCTTTTATAGAGATCTAAAACATTTCAATATCCCAGAGGATGTAGGAATTAATTAATGATGAGGTTAGAGGCTTTGATATCTCTATTCAGACTAACAAGAAGGAGGCATTTGGCGATTAAAATATCAATAAAGTATACATGTCTGGCTAAATGGTGTAAAGTGGAAGCATTAATTAATACACATGAACAACAATAATGAAAACTGCAGTAGTAGCAGCAACAATAATAATAATGGTGGTAGCACTGCACTGTAGCACTATCCTCCCATTGTTCATCGATTTGTTCGAGCAGGCACCAGTAATGTCTCCACTGTGAGACTTGTTACTGTTTTTGGCGTATCGAATATGCCATGGGGAGCTTGCCAGATTCTGCTGTGTGAGTGGGATACTCTTGGTAGCTTGCCAGGCTCTCTGAGAGGGGCAGAGGAATCAAACGTGGGACGGCTGCATGCAAGGAAAATGCCCTATCCGCTGTGTTATCGTTCCAGTCCAATAATGGTGGTAATACTATAAAAGTTTGATTGAAGGAAAAAAGGAAGACAGGGTGGATAAATGTCTTTGATGCTACATTTTTTATTCAAGCAATAATACATAAAGGCAACCCAATATATCTGATCTTTACTACTATTTGGATTGATATTACTTAATAAAATTCCTTTCCTTCGAATCTAGGTTCTGTATAGTAAAATATCAGATTAAATCACTGAGAAATTATACTTTATCTTTTAAAGTTCTCATTTCATAGCATGTTGGACAGAGACAAAAAATTGTGATCTTTATATGATGATACAAATTCATTTTAGATACAATCCCTTCTCTGAAGTCAACATTTATTCGTGCCTTCACAAGTAATGAAATTGATAAATTTGACCTGTAATCTTTTTCTTTATCTGTTTGTTCATATGATGAAAATCACTAGAAATAGGTGTTTTAATATTGGAAATCAATATGTTAGCTTTTATTTGTCCTGAAGTACTGCATATAATTGTGATAAGACTATTATTTTTGTAATCAAGCACATTATGAGCCTAAGTTTAGTTTTGTACTTTAAAAAATTGGCCAAGAACATCTAATGTGCAGCTGAGAGATGACCCTAAGAGATGGTGCATATAAGCAGAAAATAAATAAGGGGATTGACTCATAGCATACATTTACTAATATTTAGACATTATTATATTAAAACATGTAATATATTTTTATTATTTAATTATGTTAGAAATGAACGAGGAAGGTTGAATTTGTTTATGTTAATAATCTTATAATGACATCTCACTCCTACTTTAGACAAACTGGCAGGCTACCGAATGTAGCCTGCCCACACGGCAGAGTCTGGCAAACTCCCCGTGGTGTACCCAATATGCCAAATACCAGTAACAATGATGGGTCTCATTCTCCTAAAGAGCCTTGAATATAATCTCAGGGTTAGGATGAAAGAGACGTTACTGGGGCCTGCTCGCGGCAATCGACGAATAACAGGATGATTTGTGATTTGTGTGATTTGTGAATAGGAAAATTTAAATTCATTATTCTAAGATTTGAAATCTTTAAACACTTGAAAAAGATTATTCTCCTATTAAACTCATTTTACATAATAATTTCAAAATAACATCCTAAGAGATATATATATGTTCATATGAATAAGTACTTTATGTAGTTTTCATATCCTAATGAAATTAGATCAGAAATAATATGTAATGGAGCAGTATTTTTATGAATCTTATTCCTATTATAGGTCATTTGATCACTTGATCACTTGACATCCCAATACTCATCAATTTGCTTCAGCGGGCACCAGTAATGTCTCTATTCATCCCTGTCACATGCTAGCATAGCCCAATGGCATTTGCTCATTCTAGGAACACAAAGAGCCTCAAACTGATCTTTCAGGATCATGATGAAGAAGTCTGACCATCTCATAGATGGGCAGCTACATGATCTTTTGACATCCTGTGGAATCCAGTTGGTAATAGCTCTAGTCCAGCGGTCATCTCCAAATCTCATTACAGCTCATCTGATTTTCGACGCTTTGGCAAACGAGACAGCGTCCCTGATTCTTGATCATCAATGGAGGTCGGAACTCCGGATTCTTTCTCTCATTTGAGTGAAACGTGATACTCCAAGCATAGCTCTTTCTATTCCTCTTTGGGAGACCCGAAATAGTATTCTCATCCTGTTTTCATAGGGCCCAGGTCTCTGAGGCGTATGTTAACGCAGGAAGAACAGTGGAATCAAAGAGATGTGCCTGGAGCTGGAGGTTCTTCGTCCTCTTAGCTATTTCTTTGAGGCTCTTGAAAGCATTCCAAGATGCTCTCTTCTATAGTTACCAATGTTGTGGATGTTTCCCTTCTTGTAAAGTAGTACAGTCCTGCTGGTTTTTCATTGGGACAGAATCTTGCATTCAGACAGGTTGCGTGTGAAGAGCTGAGCCAGTGTATTGATGAGTACTGACGGCAGGTTCTTCAGTTGTTCAGGTCTGACCTTGTCTGGGCTGGGTGCTGTTCGCTTGTTTACCAAGGAAATGACGTGTTGGATTTTGGAAGGGAGAACATTGGGAATGACATATCCATTCTGCGGAATTTGGTATGTGGGCAGGTGAACGTGGCTATCAAAGAGATCTGAGTAGAAGTCATGGATAATCTTCTCCATTGCCCTTCTGGAAGATGCGATATATCCATCAGAACATCAGAGGGCAGTCACCTTGGTCTTGTAGTTGACGAAGACAGGCAGGTATTGTGAATGCTTTTCCTGGCTTCTGCCACATCTGTCAGCACTGCTGCTCTTCTCTCTTTGAGGTCTTCCTTTATCGCTTCTCTGCACTACTTTGAGAGCTTGGACGTTCGCTTGCCATTGACTGAGGCTTGTGCCAAGCCACATTGGCGGATGAGCTCAAGAGTTTTCGAAGACAGGCGTCTTTTTGTGGCTATCTCTCTCTTGGCATTCCTCGCATAATCATGGAGGTGCTGAACTGGTCGATTGTATTCTTCATCAATGTTGTCAATGATGGCATCTTCTTATGTTGCCACAATAGTGTCAAAGAGCTTCTAGTTGGTGCTCGTTCTAGGAGTTCTCTTCTTAAACCTCGCAGCCCTTTCTCTCTGCTCCATGATGTAGAATTTTGCATAAAGGAGATGGTGCTCCAATCCTGTTTGGAATTTTGGGACAACAGCGACATCGTTCAGGCAAAACCATTGATTGAATATGATGTGGTCAATTTCATTGTGGAACCGTCCACTGGGAGACTTCCATGTCCAATGTTTAGATTCATCCTTCTGGTACTGTGAGTTACCTTGGGTGGTCCTGGATGATATGATGACCTCAGATAGTCTCTCACCCTGTTCTTTCCATTCTAGGCCATGGGTCCCGATGTGGAGTTCTTCAGCTGATCTTCTCGGTCCTATCTTGGCAATAAAATTGCCGACAATGATCTTGTAGAAGATGTGATCTTTATAGAAGTTCTCCAGCTCTATGTAGAATTTCTCAATTTCTCCTTCATCTTAATTGGATGTTGGTGTGTAGACAATGAAGAAGAAACTGCCGGTGAAGAGCCACATCTATTCAAGTGTAATCATCAAATTTGGGTTGTTAGGCATTTGAATGAATCAATGTTTATGGACAAGTTCATGTTGACAAGGACACCGACACCACCGATGCCTCTTTTGTTGCATGTTCAGAGGAATAGTTCTTCTCCAGTGATGTGATTTATGCCTTCTCGTCTCTGTCAGACCAATGATGTCATACTTGATCTTTCGCGATTGTACCATCAGGTCCTCAATGGATGCATCCAATGCCAGCATACATGCATTGAAAGTACAGACAGTCATTTTTGTCTTTCTTTATTTTGGCAGCTTAGTTAGGCCTTGAGATTTTATCAGCCTCTCCTTTCTCATCCTTCTTAACACTGCTGTAATGGTGGCTTTTTCAGCATCAGGGGAATGAGACCCATTGCTTTTACTGATTTTGGCATATTGTGTGCTGCTGCTGTGCTGGCCAGTTTTCTGGGCCTGATGGTGCCAGGGGGGCTGCTTGCCCTACCCCTGGCATAGGACTTAGCTTCCCAGCGAGTACCTGCACCAGTTAGGCAGAGTCCTGGTGCCTGCCCTCCCTTTTTGTATTTATGTATGTATGAGAATGTGTGCGTGTGTGCGTGTGTGCCTGTGTGTGTGTGTGTATGTGTGTGTGTGTGTGTGTGTGTGTGTGTGTGCACGCTCAGAGCTTGCCAGGCTCTGCTGTGTGGGCGGGATATTCTCAGTAGCTTGCCAGGCTCTCCGAGAGGGATAGAGGCTTTTAGGTGGCCTTTTCGCGCTTGCAGGTGTCCCCATGGTTCAAACAGTATTTGAACCCTTTCAAATATGGTGCGGCAATCTTGGAAGATGGGTATTAAGCGTCTTATGATGTGTCACTCATCTGCAAAGTGGTCTGGAAAGCATCCTGGAGCATGGCGGTGGTAGGGTAGTGGAGGTAGTGGAGGTTTGCGGATGAGGTATCTATCTGATACTGGTAGGGTGGATCTTCTGTGTATAATCCCTGGGTCGTGGGAGATTGGTGGAAGCAGACAGTGCAGGGTAGCGTGGAGCTTGTGGGTTTAATCCCTGGGTCTCTGGAGATTGGTTGGAATCTGTTATAGAGAAAGTTGGCAAATGTGTAATATATTTAAGAAGCTCCTGATATTCTCAACTATTTTATTGACATCTCATTCATAAAACAGAGTGTTTCTTCTTGATAGTGAGCAAAAAACATTACACAAGTCATCATGTTCTGCAAATTTCTTGCTAGCTTACCTTATGTTCATTTACCTTGTGACTTCTTTTAATTAGCTTTGCCTGGCTAGATTTCAAATAACAAAAGTGATCATTCAACTTTGCTATTCCATGTTGCTCCCACCCTGTAAAAAGGGAATTAAAATTTTTAATATTGATTGTATAGTAATCCTTCCTTAAAAAAATAAACAAAACAAACAAAGAAGAAAAACTCCTTAAATGAAATTTAGGAATTAAAAGCTTTTTTATTTTTTTATTTTTAATTGTTTTTAGGATTCAAGTAATTAAGACTGCACTTACTTTCCAGAGACGGAGGCCTTCGGTAGAATGGAGAAGTGTGTGTTAAACTTGTGTCCTTGCTGAGCATAAAAAGCAAAGATGAATTAACCACACATGCACACAAGTGGGTATGCTTAAGACATTAAATGAATGGAAAAACATATGAAACTGAAGTCTGAAATTCTGGAAAAGAGGGAGCCTTTTTATAAATGAGGTAATTTCTATCGTTGTTTTTAAATGATTTGGATACTTTTGGGCACAGGTTGATATTTTTGGCTTAAGGAGCCTTAAACATATGATTATTTTTCTCTTCAAGTTATTTGCCAAACATTGAATGTCTGTGAAGCTGACAAATCTAAGTTTTAAAATAGAAGGTGAATAGAGAGCCAAGTAAAAGTGCCTGCATATAATGTGCCTCACTCTAGGAGCAAGGTTAAATTAGAGCTAGACTAAATTTTACTAAAAATATGACACAGCCTTGATGGAGATTAGTTTATGACCAGATAAAAGTGATCACCTGGCCCCAAATACATCATTCCAAAAATAAACAATTAACTTCCATGGTGTCAGATATCACGTGGACTCATAATTTATGTCAGTAGACAAAAGCATTAGGTATGCCAGGAACTAACTAAAATTCAAAAGAAAAATTAGACCTTAGAAAAGTAATTGGAACATTTCTTGCCTGAAAATCATGAATAACCTTGTAAATCAAAATGCCTAAACAAAAATAATTTAAAACAATAACAAGAATTTCAATTAACTCTAATAATTATGGTCAGGAAACTAAAAAGCAAGAAATAAATATTTAAAAATTTTAAAATATTCCATGAGAGATTTTGAAGCTAGAAAAAAGAAAATTTCAGAAATTAAAAAGTACAATATATAAAAGTAAGCACCAAATGGATAGATTAATATCAGTTATACATAGAACAAGACAGGATTAAAGAATTAAAAACAGATTAGTAGGATACATCTCAAAAGAAAGCATGTACAATATATAGAAACTAGAGTGGAAAGAGAAATGAGTAAAGTAGATTGTGTGGGGCATCAGGAAAATGTTCAATATACATATCGGTTTTTAATTAAAAAAGGAGAAAAGATAAATAAGAAACACTACATTGTTACACCCTCTAAATGTAAACAGACTAAGTAATACCAGTAAAACAATGTCAAGTCACAAAATTGTTTAAGGAAAGGAAAAAAATCACAACAAATTATTAATGAGAAGAAAGCTGTTGTAGTTATTTTAAGTAGATAAGGCAGAGGTTAAGGGATATTTTATGAGTGAAAAAAACCATTCCACAGCTAAAGGTCATGAACACATGAGTCTCTAGTTGAAAATTCTGGGGCAGTCTCGGAATTGGGATAGGTCAAGTCCCAGTGTTGCTGAAGTCCTAGCAGTCACACCCAGTCTCCACCGCTGAGGCCATACCAATAGCCCAAACTCACAGTTTGGCCAAGAATCTCTGCAGAGACACTAAGCCAAGAAAACTCCAGATATTCTAGTGTTGGGCTGAGAACATTGGGGTTCTTCTTGGAGTGGGGATGAACAGCCTCAGGAAGTCCCAGCAGCCACACCCACCTCCCACAGCCACCACCATGTGACTCACCCACCAGTCCTGCTCTTCAGAATCACAAACTAAACTTTGGAGGAGATGTAAGCCAAGCAGCTAAATTTCACGGACACATGGGTCTCTCGGTCGAAAACACTGGGGTGCTGTTGAGAAGTGGACAGGTCAAGTCCCCGCCCAGTAGAAGCCCCAGGAACTGCACCCACACATTATTGCTGTCACTGTACCAACAGTCCAACCCCATGGCTTCACTAAGAATCTCTGCAGACTTGTCCCAGTTCTGCAGGTCCTGAAGTTTCTGTATACATGGCCACATATGCTTCTATATTCCACAGTACTGAAATTCCAGTCACACCAAATTATGTGGGGAAGTAACACAGAAGCCAATCAAACTAAACAAAACCAATATCTATGGCTCAACTAGTGATGAATAGTTTAGGAAATCCTCAGAAAAAGGAACCTTGTTAATTTTCATAAATTCTCCCAAATTTTCTTTTCACTGAAGTATTTTTGATAATTCTTTTAGCCATTTGGTTGTAACAAGCAATATAAACAAATGATTGAGTACTTGCTAAGGGGGCAGGGTTGGGTGGTTGTTGAGAAAATGGAGACAGTGGTGAGGAAGGTTGCTCAGGTGGTGGGACTGGTGATGGAACATTGAAAGCTGGTAACAACTGTATTATGTAACATTTTTGTAAGCCATGGTGTTTAAATAAAATATAAAAAAATTAAAAAATCATCCCAAAATAAATACATTACAATCCTCTGTTTGTATGTTTCCAACAATATAGGTTATAAAGAACACTGATATAACTAAAAGACATGAATTATGTTGTTATTACTGAAATATGGAATCACAATCACAAATCACAAATCATCCTGTTATTCGTCGATTGCCTCGAGCAGGCCCCAGTAACGTCTCCTTCATCCTAGCCCTGAGATTATATTCAAGGCTCTTTAGGAGAATGAGACCCATCATTGTTACTGGTATTTGGCATATTGGGTACGCCACGGGGAATTTGCCAGACTCTGCCCTGTGGGCAGGCTACATTCGGTAACCTGCCAGTTTGTCCAAAGTAGGAATGAGATTATAAGATGTCATAATAAGAAATATGGAATATCTCCATAAATTAACCTGACATATAGAGAATATTATACACAAAAAGGTTCATATTCTTTTCAATTATACATTAAGCTACCATGATTGATGATATGTTGGGTCAATGCAAATGCCAACAAATGTGTAAAGACTGAAATTATTTAGAGCAAGTTTCTTGTGTGTGTGTGTGCGTGCATGTGTGTCCCTGTGTATGAGTGTGTATTTGTGTGTCTCTTGTGTCTCATAATCCAGCCCCATATCCCCCAAAAGAGAAATGAAAAAGACCAAAAAGAATCATATATGGGAACATCCTGTTTGATGCACAAATACAGTAGCACTGTAGCACTGTCCTCCGGTTGTTCATCGATTTGCTCGAGTGGGCACCAGTAGCATCTCTATTGTAAGACTTGTTGTTACTGTGTTTGGCATATCCAATACACCATGGGGAGCTTGCCAGGCTCTGCCATGTGGGCGGGATACTCTCAGTAGCTTGTGGGGCTCTCTGAGAGGGATGGATCGGCCTCGTGCAAGGCAAATGCCCTACCCACTGTGCTATCGCTCAGCCCAAAAAAAAAGAAAGAAAAAAAATCAAAACTGTTGGGGGGTTTTAAAAAAATACTCCCAGCCCCTTCAGTCTCCTGAGCCAGCCAACATGTCCTGCTATGGAGTCCGGATTGTATAGGGGTTGCAGGTCATGCTGGCAACACTGGGGGCAGGGATCAGGCCATGCCAGGTGTGCTAGTCAGCGAGTATCCAGAAGGGAGTGGAGAGCCTGCAGGGCTTTCGCACATGTGGGCACAAAAGGGCTGTAGGCGGCCAGCCCGCACCCAAGACCCGCTTCATCTGCAGCCCCAGGAAATCTGGTCCCAGTCACCACCAGAACATTCTGGGAGCAAGCATGGTGCCCAGGAGTGTGTTGGTGCCCGGGAACAAGCCTGGTTCCCGGGAGCGAGCGTGGTGCTCAGGCCAAGGTGAGGCTGTTCATGGGAAGTGATGCTGGTCCCAATCACCACTGACTTAAGAAAAAATTTCCCAAGCAAGGTAGTTCAGATAGAGAAGGAACCACCAAGTAAAGGGTGCTTGGAGGGTCAGCTCAGGATGAGAGACATGGGCTGAAAGTAGACTATAGACTGAACATGATGGTCACTCAATACCTATATTGCAAACCAAACGCCCAAAAAGTAGAGAGGAGAGAGAGAGAGAGAGAGAGAGAGAGAGAGAGAGAGAGAGAGAGAGAGAGAGAGCCAAAAGGGAATGCCCTGCCACAGAGGTGGGCTGGGGTGGGGGTATGGGGTGCGGGTGGTGGGAGAGATACTGGGGTCATGGGTGGTGGAGAATGGGCACTGGTGGAGGGATGGGTACTCAAGTATTGTATGACTAAAACACAAGCACAGAAGTTTGTAAGTCTGTAACTGTACCTCACGATGGGTGATTCATTTATAAATTTAAAAAAATCAAAAAATAAATTTCCCAAGCAGACCAACAGTAAAGGAAATACTGTTATTAAGGGAACATGCAAGTGGGAAGAGAGGGAGAGAGAGGCATGTACGGAAGGAGTGAGGAGGGTGAGAGAGGGGAGATGGCACAGAAGAGCCCATAAAGGAGGAGACTGGGGCATGAGTTGGGGTTTGGGTGACTCATGGCGTACAGGTCAGTCATGCTCAGCCACTGGGACTGGGGGGAGAAAGACACAGCACATGCCCGTGTCCACCTCCATATCCATCTGCGCCTTCCACGTTTCGTCTCCACTGAACGAGGGTGAAGCCCGGGGGAAGAGGGAACGTACTGGGACATGTCCTCAGAGATCAGGGCCGAGCAGGGGACCTGCTGGACGCGAGATTCAGTCGAAGGCGGGCCTAGGGGCTGCTTAAGTAGGGAGAGGAAGAGACACTCTTTTCACCTTCCCTAAGCTGGAGGAGTGAGTGCTCCCTGGGTAAGGGAGGAGCTGGGGGAGCAGGTGTCAGTGTCTGCCTCCCATCACCCACAGGAGGAGGAGCCCCACCCGATTTAGAAGAATCTCAGGGATTCTTCTCCCAGATGATCCTCTCCCGGCCAATCTCACCCTAGGTTCCCCCTCTATCTCTCCATCAGTGTCACCTCCTTCCCTCAGGCCTGGCCTGTGCACTGAGCTGCCCCCTAGGTGCCCCAAGGGCTCAGGAGCCTCCCTGCTTCACCCCACCTTCTCAGGAGGAGGAAGGAGGCTGGGCTGAAGCAGTTTCCTGGGCAGAACACCTGGGAGGAGGGAGAACCCTCCGTTAGGGTCTGACTCAGGCACCAGCCACCAGGACAGCAGCGCAAATACAGTAAGCAGAAAAATATCCATAGTAAGACATTTTAAAATATAAAAAGCAAAATGATCAAATGATTTCATGTCTAAGTTGAATTGTGAGCATTTTTGAGGAATGAACCAAACCAAGTATACAGTGGTATCCTGACATTTTCATTTAACCCTTTAAAATTAATTTTATTTCATAACTGTGATTTACAATACTATTAATGATTGGGTATCGTGTACAGAGCATTCCAGCACTACACCATCCAGCAGGGTGTCTGCTTCCTTCCATTATTGTCCCAGTGTCCCCTCTCACCATTCTATCACGTCCCCACCTTACTCCTACCATGGTAAACTAGTCCTACTAAAGACTTAGTTTCTGTTGTCTTTGTGCTTTTTGTTCTTTCCTTAATATGTATTTTCTCATATATCCCTCATGTGATGGAGATCATCCTATGTCTGTCTTCTTTCTAACTTCACTCACCATGACTCTATACAAATTCATCTATCACGGTCACTGTCACGGTCCTCCCATTGTTCAGCGATTTGCTCAAGCGGGCCCAGTAACATCTCAATCATGAGACTTGTTGTTACTGTGTTTGGCATATTGAATACATCATGGGTAGCTTGCCAGGCTCTGCCATGCGGGTGAGATACTCTCGTTAGCTTGCCGGGCTCTCCGAGAGGGGCAGAGGAATTGAACTCGGGTCGGCCATATTGGCTGCGTGCAAGGCAAACACCCTACTGCTGTGCTATCGCTCCAGCCCTACAAATTCATCTATATAGCAAAGAATTCATAATTTCATCTTTAAAAATATCTGAGTAGTATTCCATTGTTCATATGTACCAAAGTTTCTTTATCTAATCATCTGTTCTTGGAGACGTGACTATTTTCCAGATTTTGTCTATTGTGAATATATAGGAGTGCAACTGTCTTTTCTGAATAGAGTTTTGGGCCCTTGGGGTGGAATCCAAGAAGAATTGCTAACTCATATAGAAGCTCAATTTCTAGTTTTTGTGAAGCATTCATATTGTTTTCAAAAAGAGTGACCAGTAGGCATTCCCACCACAAGTGAATGAGAGTCACCTTTTTTCACATTTATCTATGCTAACACTGGTTGTTTTGTTCTATGTGATGTGTGCCAGTCTCACCGGTGTGAAGTGATATTTCGTTTTTACTTGCAAAGCTTCCTGAATTGTAGGTTGCAACCCCATATGGGGTTATGTAACTGGGGGTCGTGAAAAATTTGGAAATAGTAAGAGGTTTATAAACATGCTGGAGCGATAGCACAGTGGTAGGGCGTTTGCCTTGCGTGCAGCCGGCCCGGCCGAGCCGGGTTCGATTCCTCCATCCCTCTTGGAGAGCCTGGCAAGCAACCAAGAGTATCTCATCTGCACAGCAAAGCCGGGCAAGCTACTTGTGACGTACTCAATATGCCAAACATAGTAACAACAAGTCTCATTATGAAGACGTTACTGGGCCCGCTCGAGCAAATCAATGAACAACAGGAGGACAGTGCTACAGTGCTTATAAACATGCAATTAAAAAAATAATTTTAAAATCAAACTCATATGGAATCTGGGGTGTTTCTGGCAGAACTTTCTATGTTGCTTTGAAAGACTTCACTGCAGTCTTGGTTTCAGCACACAACATATGCACTTTGCACTCTATATGCTGTTATGTCATACAATGCTAATGAACTTTGCCAGAAGAGACTTGAATCAGATTCAAGACTAGTATACATTATGAATTGCAGTATTTCTACTGTACATATGAAATTTTCTGCTTTTACAGAAATGTACTAGTGAATGACAGGAAATAAGACTTCTAATATTTTCCTACCATAATTGTTGCCCTCTATCAAATTAGTATATCATTGGATTGTACAGTTAGAATGCTTGATTTTAAATATTACTTTTATTCCTTCTCCAAAAATAAGTGTTTAGTCACATCAAATAAAGACAAAAATTCCTTAATAATATTTTTCTAAGATCACCACTCTATGTGTAAGTATAAATATTTTAGTTAAGCACAAATTTGATTAAACAAACTAAATATAATAAATCAAACTAATCTAGTAATCTAATACAAATAGTTATTTGTATTTTGAGATTTTTTTCTTTTTCTAGATAAATAGCTAATTTAGAGAAGAGGTTAAAATACCGACAACAGGGCTGAAGAGATATCACTGGAGGTAGGAAGTTTGCCTTATGTGAAGCTGACCATGATTCATTTTCTGGCACCATATGTTGTTCCCATTGGCATCACCGGGTATCATTCCTGAGTTCTATGAATACCCATCACCATAGGTCTGGGATGGTTCCCAAAACCAAACTCCTTCCTTTTCCTAAGTGATGATGATAATACAACAGAGTTAGGTTCTTAGCTGTAGAAGACCTAAATTAACAAGAAAAGAAAATATAACAAATATTTTTGCAATATAAATTTAGTTTTAATAATTATTATGCTCTGAAAAAACTGAATTGTTTAATTCTTAACAAAATGTTTGCTGCAAAGAGCATGGAGCCAACCAAACTAAAATCTCTGAATACCAAGCATACAGTGTACTGTAATACACCAGAGGAATATTTTGAAAGTGTCATATAAATAAAGTCAATGTTTTAAGAAATTTGTTATTGTTAAATGGATGTATTTATTTGAATCTTATAAGACTTATTTAACTGCTAGAGCAGTTCAATATGCAATAATCTTGTGTTACCTGTTATTATGGAATTATTAGAAATAGTTCATTGGAAAAAGTATGAGGATGAAATTCGTAAAATTTCTTTATCAAATTACACTATGCACAAAAGAATATCTTCTGTAAAATTAGTAATTACCAATTCTACCAGTTTACTATCAAGCTTGAGGCAGCCTAAGTTTGCAATTCAGTTAGACAAAATAATTGATATTTAAAACATGGTACATTATTGCTTTATGTAAAATGTTTATAAAAGAACTATACACTAAGAACTATTATAGACAAATGAATCTTGGGACCGAATGGCTCACCCAGAGATGTCTCTGGACCTTGATCCAGCCTGATTTCACTGGGGTACCTCAGACGTGATCAGGTGTTGTCTCTCCACCTGCCCCAAATGAATCCCAGCAGTCTAGAACCTCTAGAATCCTGTGAAAAATCCAGGTATGCGGGACCAGTGACTGAAAACTTCAGGAGTCAAGGGATTGAGGTTGGGCTGCTCCTTCCCATCTCCCTCTTCCTTTGAGTTCCTGGCCTTCACGCCCATGAACTACCTTCGGGTGCCATTTAAGTGCATTAAGGGCCATGGTCCAGAGACTCACAAATGAATCTCAGAACCGATTAGCTCACTGCAGAGATGTCTCAGGACCTCAATTATTTAAAATTTTAGAGTTCCAGGAGTGTGTGGCCACAAAAGTGGCTGTACAACATCTTATGCTATTTGTAACAAGCAATACAAAATAAATTATCTAACATGTGCCTGTGGCAGGCAGGCTTGAGTGGTGATGGGAAAATTCGAAATAATGGTGGTGGGAAAGTATAATGGTGGTGGGACTGGTATTGAAATATTGAATATATTCAATTATTGTGAATAAACTTTATGAAAATATAAAATTTAAATGTTAAAAAAGAATTATATTGTCCTTTGGAAGAGCTCGCAAGATGGAAGTATATATATACATATATATCCATATACATGTACATGATAATAACTTTTTACAAATAAAAAACTAAAGTGAAAAATTGCATCAGAGTCAGTAGAGACATGCTGGAACAATGATAGCTGTGAATATTGGATTTATGGCAAAAGTTAAATTTAGTGCCAATAAACATATCACTTTTGCTCTCTCCATGATCCATTGGGAGGCACCCATCACGATCACGACCACCCTGTTGTTCGTCGATTGCCTCGAGCAGGTGCCAGTAACGTCTTCTTCGTCCTAGCCCTGAGATTTTTTTTTTTTAAAGTGCCATATTCAAGGCTTTTTCAGGGTTAGGAGAATGAGACCCATCATTGTTACTGGTACTTGGCATATTGGGTATACCACGGGGAGTTTGCCAGACTCTGCCGTGTGGGCATGTTACATATGGTAGCCTGCCAGTTTGACCAAATTAGGAATGAGATGATAAGATGTCGCGCGGCCGCAAATGCGGCCGCGGGCTTCCGGGAGCTGAGTGTGATGATCTCTGGATCCTGGCCGTTGTTGGAGTTACACGGCAGTTGGTGGGTGTAACTGTCTAGTTACTGGCAGGTCCAGTCCCAAACTGTGCAGGCTTGGAGATCTCAGCCCCGGGTCCCACACACCTGGGTTCCTCTGTCAGTTCTTTTATGCGTGAGGCTCATCCAAGTGTGTGGAGAGTGGTCTCAGCATGGCCTTGGCTGGGCCTCGGTGGTCTTCAGCTGTTGGGCCCTGGTGGAGACAGTCAGGCATAGGGTAGGAGACTCTGCCTTGTTCTCTCCCAGGAGCTGAGTGTGATGATCTCTGGATCCTGGCCGTTGTTGGAGTTACACGGCAGTTGGTGGGTGTAACTGTCTAGTTACTGGCCGGTCCAGTCCCAAACTTGTAAACCAGGGGAGGCACCCATAGTCAGAAAAAAATCACCAGTGTTCTATGTGCTTCATAATAACTATCAACATCATTAACTTTATTAAAAGCTGTGCCCCTAACAGTCATTTGTTTTCAAACCTTTAGAAAGATATAGACTCAGACTACAAAAGCATATTACACATGGAAAGGTAAAGCAACTCTTAAGAGGGTAAAGTTTAAATAAATGACTGAAATGAAAACATAAAGTTGTTATATTTTTGAATAAGTAGAAAGTAAATTTTGTTAGCTTTTGTTTTAATGAGGATTTAGACCTATCAAAACTGAGATATTTGTAGGCAATTAAAATAAACATCATTGATTTAAACATGAAAATGTAAAGGAAAAAGTCCTAACATTTATGTTAAAATATAAGAGTCAAAGTTTTGCTATAAAAGTGAATATGGAAAAATAGAGTGGAAAATGGTTCTTTCTTTGTTCATTTGTTTTCTGCGGGCCACACCTGGTGGTTCTCACAGCATTACTCCCGAAGGTTCTGAGGATTGAACTGGGCTGTCAGCTTGCAAGGCAGCTGCTTTAATTCCTGTACTATGGAAAATGATTCTTTTGAAATTTTTACAGCTGCAGATGACATTATTATTTTTTTATAATTTGGGGACCACACCTGGTTGTGCTCAGAAATTACTCCTGTCTTGGTGCTCAGGGATTACTCTTATCTGTGCTTGGGGGACCATTTTGATTCTCAGGGATCAAATTGGGTCAGGCATAGGCAAGGCAAGCACCCTATCCACTGTACTATATCTCTAACCACGACAGATGGCTCTATAATCTAAAATGCCCTTAACAAAGGTTAGGTTTAATTGCAAAAGTCATACCTGATGATGTAAATTATCTTCAGAGAGATTTTAAGAAATATTTCCTTTCAAATATGATTATAAAAAATAAGTCGAGTTAATCATACTCAATTAAAATAAGAAATTTGTTCATATGTCATTACAAATAAAAGAAGAGTTTGCTAAATTATCAAGTGACACAAATTTAAGACTGCAATCTCCTAAAAATTCATTAAATAAATTTTGGATTAGGACAGAATTTCCAACACTTTCGGAAACAGTACAAAACATGCTTTGCCATTTGTACTATGTATTTATATGAAATAGTGTTCTTAGCATTTACTGCTAAAAAATAAAAATATTTACTAGCTCTGAAAAAACGTTGAAGATGCTTTGTCCTGCAAGGCAAATACCCTACCTGCTGTACTATTGCTCCAGCCCCTAAAATCTAATTCTTTACATAAAATTAAGCAAGCACATTCATCTCCATATGCAAATTTACTTTAGTCTTCAATGGTAAAATTATATGAATACCCGAAGTTATTTTAAAATAAATTTCTTTATGACTTTTTTTGTAATCAGAAAATGTTTCCTTTGTTAAGCTATTTTATATTCCTATACACTTGGGATTTTGTAAAAATTTCTTGGGTAAAAAGGTTGCGTTGTGAGTGGGAAAAGTTTTAGACCCTGATTTAGAGCATGTTTTCTTTCTACAGTGAAAATTAAATATAAATAGTAAGCAGGTTATCTAGAAACACACAATTGTTTGTAAACAAACAATTAATAACATCCAGATAAAGCAGTGCTTAAAAAATTTAGATACTTTACATCATTATTAGAAAATAATATAAAACAAAAGTCAATGTTTTACACTTTTTCAAGAAGCTAGAAAATAGAAACAGCAATTCAAATTTCAAAAGAGTAAAGGTAAAGGTAAAGGCCCTCCCGTTGATCATCGATTTGCTCGAGCGGGCCCAGTAACGTCTCCATTGGAGACTTTGTTGTTACTGTGTTTGAAAGAAACAATAAAAATGAAAGTAGGAATAAATAAAATAGAAAATTAGTGTATAATAAAACAAATCAACCAAACCAATAATTGATTTATTAAAAACATTAATAAATTGATAAGGAACTAGAAAGAATAGAATAAAGAGAATTTATGTCCAAAGTAAAAATAAGACTTATTACAAAGACAGTTAACATTAAGAAGCAAACAAGGGGGCTTCAGAGATAGTACAGCAGCTCAGGTGTTTGCCTTGCAGGTTACCACTAACTAGGATCCCTCCCCTGAACTCAGCTGTGTGTGTCCCAAATAGTTGCTCCCCAAATAAAAAAGAAGAAAAGGAGAAAGAATAAATAAAATTTTTAGCAATTCCGTGCCACTATCTTAAAATATTTCAGTGACCAATACCTAAGAAACACAACTTGGCAAAATTGATAAAAGAAATTAAAACACTTGAATATTTCTATATTAGCTGAAGAGGTGGATTCTATTATTAGAAGTATTACCATAATAAAAATGAGATGGTTTTATAATTAGTATATAAGGAAAATAGTACCATCTAACTTTTTAGATGAGGCAGTACAATTATGATAATTCCTAAGATGACAAGAACATTAAAAGAAATAAAATTGAAAATCCATAACTTTAGCAGTCTAGGTACAGAAAAATTTATCCAAACATTATCCAATTGAATCCAGCAACATAACAATAAAGCAAGACATTAAAGCCTTATTCCACAAATGGAAAGGTTTTAGTATACAAAAAGAAATTAAAAATGTAACTCATCGATATAGATTGAGGGGGCTGGGTTATAGCTTAATGATACTTTGAATGTGTGAGACTCTAATTTCTTGCATAAAAATAGATATGTAAAATGTATGTGGTAAAACTCCAATAAATTTATTATTCATCATAAGATAAGACTTTAAGAAAATGGAAATAAAAGGATACGTCCTTAAATTTATCATGGTTGTCTACAAAAAAAAAAAAAAACTCCTTCAGCCAATATAATATTCATGGTGAAATAGTGAAAAATTTCTCCTGAGCAAAAGCCATCACATTCTACTCTAACTATATGTGCTCCATATTACGTTGAAAGAAATTATACTAAAATAAAATCCAGTAATTTTTTTTTGGCTTTTTTGGTCACACCTAGAGATGCACAGGGGTTACTCCTAGCTTTACACTTAATAATTACTCCTGGTGGTGCTCAGGGGACCGTATGGGTTGCTGGGAATCGAACTCCGGTTGGCCGCATGCAAGGCAAAAGCCCTACCCACTGTACTATCACTCCAGTCCTAAAACACAAAAATTTTTAATGGAAATCATACTGATTTTAAATTTATGTGTAAATATAAAGGACCAAAAGTAGGAAAAACATCTTGCAAAGAACAAAGATAAAGAATTTATTTAAAATTTTTTTCTTTGAATTTTATTTTAGGCACTTTGGTTTATTTAAATGATAGAGGTTCATGTATGAAATATTCCAGCACCATATTCTCCACCAGAAAGTTCTGGAGAATTTCGCTTTGTCAACTGAAGCAGTAGTTTAGTGATAAGAATGTGATGTTGATGTAAAATCGAGAGCAGGCCAATTAAACAAAATAGAAAGTTCATAAATAAGTCCAAACACAGACAATAGCAGTTTTACTAAAGAGGAGACACTATTATGCTCAGGGGAAGGGTAGTTTAAGAGACATTATGCTGCTCTAGTTTGTGTATCCAAATAAAATTTGAGCCATGAGCTATTAACTCACTGTCACTGTCACTGTCCTCCTGTTGTTCTTCGAAAGGCTCGAGCAGGCCCAGTAACATTGTGAGACTTGTTGTTACTGTGTTTGGCATATCCACTGCACCACGAGGAGCTTGCCAGTCTCTGCCGTGCAGGCAAGATACTCTCGGTAGCTTGCCGGGATCTCCAAGAGGTGCGGAGGAATCGAACTCAGGTCGGCCAAGTTGGCTGAGTGCAAGGCAAATGCCTTACCCGCTGTGCTATCATTGCTCCAGCCCTTAACTCACACCACATCTAATAAGAACTCATACCAGGTGGGTTTCAGACCTAACTTTAGAGTCAAAAGAAATAAAATATTAAAAATTACAGCAAAAAAGAGCACCATCATGACCGAATAAGCAAAGTTCTCTTGAACAGAACATAAATGATTTAAGTTTAAAACAGAGATCTATCAAAAAATACTACTAAGAGAAGTAAAACAGAAGGAAAACCTCAAGAATGAAAGGATATTTTCAACACATTTGTATTTTCAATACATTGCATACCAATTTTCATCCAGAATGTACTAAATTCTTTTACAAGTCAATAATGAAAAGGCAGCATTGACCCCATTTTGATAAGATTAAAAAATTGGCAAAATTGTTATGGCATAAAAACTAACAGTTACTACCTTTGGCAGGGCTAGTCACAGGAAGTAGGCATGAGAGGAACCTGGTGTCCTTGCGTTGTTCTATTTCTGGATGTTAGAGAAATGAATGGATTTACTTTGATAAAAAGTAATTGTGATTCATGAACAGCACATATATAAAATAATAAAATCAAAGAAAAAGCTATAAACAAAAACAAAAATCATTACTCCCCCAAAACAGATCGCCTACTGTGTACCAGAAAGTTCCAGAAGATAGACAATGCAACTATTTTAGCTCTTCAGTCTTCTCTCCATTACAAATGCTGTGGCCAATAGTTGTTGAACATTTTAGATCCTACAAAATATTGCTAAAAATGGTTTGAGAAAGAACTTAGAATATTTGTGTATCTACAGATGTACTCACTATGAATATGGTAAAATATATTTGCTAAAATGAAGAATCTTTTAGCATTCCCTACATATACTTTGTACATGAACAAATGATCATAATGCAAATCAATGTACACTGGAAGAAATAAGATAAGACATGCAATAAAAATGTTTTTCTGCTAATAGTGTGAAAGCTCACAGTGTTTTGATTCTTCCAAGAGTCAGAAAGAGAATGTCATTCAGAACGTCAGATATAACTAGGTCATCATTGCTTTTACTTCATATTGTCAGATGATAAGTTTATACCATAAATAAAATCATTCAACTCAACCATTTTCTTATTTACTTGTAGTTGTATTATTTATGTGAACTTTAGCCTGCAGTTTCTTTGAAAACTATTTTAAAGCCACTTGTCTATTTTGTGAGGGATAATTTAATTAAAAATTGATGATATAAGATATAAATTCATTGAGCCAGGCATGTGATATAAACAGTAAGACATGGCAACACTTCATATGCCTCTCTGGGAAAAGCCATTTTTTCCCTGAGTGCCACATGACACATGACCAGTACTAACCCATATATTTAGTGCATCTATAATAATTTGTTTCTAGTTTTAAGATGGAAAAAGTTAGTATTGAAATTTTAATGCGTTCTTCCTGGTCCTGGTAGACTTTTTTTCAGGGTACCTAGAATGTGAAAGGTAAGTGAGGTCATATAGTTTTTCTTATAAATCAAGACCAGAAGTCAGGGCAACCACATCTGGGACAAAGAGGAAGTGTATAGATCCAATGAGAACCTCACTACCTAATCTATATATCAACAGTGACCAAGAAATGTTTGTAATGCATTTTTCAGTGCAATTTCATGGCATATAAAGTAAGGTTTTCATAGTCATCTCTCTGTCTCTCTGCCCTTCTGTCTGTCTGTCTTTGTCTCTGTCTCTGTCTCTCTGTCTCTCTCTCTCAAGAGAGTCACATGAAAGGTGGATGTGGTTGTGAGTTAATCTCTAACTCATTCTGTCCCTAACACAGACTTCTTGGGCATGACACCTCACTTCTCTAAACCCAGTTTTGTTGATACTAAAATGAAGGATTTGGGCTGGAGTGAAAGTATAGGAATTAAAGCACTTCTCTTGCGTGTGGCCGACCCTAGTTTGATCCTGGCACCACATCTTGTGCCCTAAGCTCTACCAGGAGTGGAGCCCTCAAGAGCCAGGTGTAAGCTCTGAGCACTGCTAGGTATGGCTCAACTTCCATAAACAAAAGAACACAAAAAATAAAATAAGTGATCACTAAAACACTTTCTAATTATAAGTGATAGGGGCTGAATTGTGTGTCCCTAAAATTCTTATGTTGAAGCTCTAATCCCTATTATCCTAAAATTGTGACTATTTTTGAAACTAGTGCCTCCAAAGAGGTAATTTAGTTAAAATAAAGTTGTATGGGTTGGAACTCATCTAGCATGACTGATATCTCCACTGTAGAAATATAAAAAATCAGGGTATGAATGCATGAGGGGGAAGACCATGTGATGACAGGAAAAGATGACTATCAATAACCAAGGAAGAAGTCCCAGAAGAAAACAACCTTCTTGACATCTTGGCAGATTTCTTACCTTTAGAAGTGTAAAAGAATATATCTGTATTGTTTAAATCATCCGACCTGGGGCATTTCACTATGGCAGTTCTGAAAAATAAAATAAGTACATTCTTCCATTTTAGCTTTCTTGAGATGAAATTGACATATAATACTCTCAAGTTCAACATGTACAATGTAATTCAATATATACATATATTATGGACTGGAGCGATAGCACAGTGGATAGGATGTTTGCCTTGCATGTGGCCGACCTGAGTTTGATTCCTCCGCCCCTCTCGGAGAGCCCGGCAAGCTACCAAGAGTATCCTGCCCCCACGTTAGAGCCTGGCAAGCTCCCTGTGGTGTATTCGATATGCCAAAAACAGTAACAACTTGTCTCACAATGGAGACGTTACTGGTGCCCGCTTGAGCAAATTGATGAACAACAGGAGGACAGTGCTGCAGTGCTGTACATATCTTACAGCAAATGATCATCATAATGAGCTTAGTTAACACATTCTTCATCTCACACAATTACAAGTGTGTGTGTGTGTGTGTGTGTATGTGTGTGTTTTTTATTTATTTCATCAGTTGTTACAATGAAAGTCAGGGCCATTCCAGTAGTCCTGATTTACTCAATGGGTCATGAGGTATTGGGGATAGAACCTGAGGCCTTGCACATGGGATGTGCTCTGTGAATTTGTTCACATCACTGTCTTCTGGGTGTTGAGGACTTTTAACATCTCCTATCTGAACTTTTGAGCATACATCATTGTTAACAATATTAGCAATATCTTAAATAATTAGCAATATTAATTCTTAATATTAATAAAGATACTTATTTATTAGGGCCACTGGAGTGATAGCACAGCGGTAGGTTGTTTGCCTGGCACATGGCCGACCTGGGTTTGATTCCTCCGCCACTCTCAGAGAGTCCGGCAAGCTACCGAGAGTATCTCGCCCACACGACAAAGCCTGGCAAGCTACCCGTGACGTGTTCAATATGCCAAACACAGTACAACAAGTCTCACAATGGAGACGTTACTGGGCCCACTTGAGCAAATCGATGAACAATGGGAGAATTCGCTCAAGCGGGCACCAGTAACGTCTCCATTGTGAGACTTGTTACTATTTTTGGAATATCGTATATGCCACAGAGAGTTTGCCAGTCTCTGCCCTGCAGGTGAGATACTCTCGTTAGTTTGCTGGGCTGTCCCAGAGGGACGGAGGAATGGAACCTGGGTTGGCCTCTTGCAAGGCGAATGACCTACCCACTGTGCTATTGATCCAGCCTGGACCAGATAATCCAGGATAATCTCCCTTCTCAAAATCCTTAATTTAATCACTTGATCACTTGACTTCCTGTTATCCGTCAATTTGTCCGAGCGGGCGCCAGTAACATCTCCATTTCTCCCTGCTGCGTGCTAGTGTAGCCCAATGGCGTCTGTTCGCTCTAGGAACACGAACAGCCTCAAACTGATCATTCATGATCTTGATGAAGAAGTCTGACCATCTGGTAGGTGGGCGGCCACACGGTCTTTTGGAATCCAGTCGGTAACAGCTCTAGTCCAGCGGTCGTCTCTAAATCTCATTACGTGACCAGCCCATCTGATTTTTGACCCCTTGGCAAACGAGACAGTGTCCCTGATTCTTGATCGTCGACGGATGTCAGAACTCTGGATTTTTTCTCTCATTTGAGTGAAATGTGATATTCCAAGCATAGCTCTTTCTATTCTTCTTTGGGAGACCTGAATAGCGTTCTCATCTTGTTTGCGTAGGGCCCAGGTCTCTGAGGCATATGTTAATGCAGGAAGAACAGTGGAATCAAAGAGATGTGCCCAGAGCTGGAGGTTCTTCGTCCTCTTTGCTATTTCTTTGACGCTCTTGAAGGTGTTCCAAGCTGCTCTCTTCCACCTGCGCAGCTCGGGTGCCAGGTCATTCATTACGTTGACTTCTCGACCTAGGTACACATAACTGTTGCATTCGAAGATGGTCATTCCGTTGAGAGCGAATGGAGTGTCAAGAACAAGGCTGTTTCTCATAAACATTGTCTTCATAAGATTCAGCTGTAGTCCGACCTTTCCACACTCACGGTCGAGGTCGGTCAGCATATCTGCAAAATCCCCCTTTGCTAGATAAGGTAACACCTTCAAAGTCTCTAGGGCCAAGAAGATAAGCATGTTATTCTCTCTTCCTCCCCTCCCCACCCCTCCTCTCCCTTCCACTCGCTTCTCCTCTCCTTTTCTCCCCACCCCCTTCACTCTCTCCTCTCCTCTCCTCTCCTCTCCTCTCCTCTCCTCTCCTCTCCTCTCCTCTCCTCTCCTCTCCTCTCCTCTCCTCTCCTCTCCTCTCCTCTCCTCTCCTCTCCTCTCCTCTCCTCCCCTCCCCTCCCCTCCCCTCTCCTCCCCTCCCCTCCCCTCTCCTCCCCTCTCCTCCCCTCCCCTCCCCTCCCCTCCCCTCCCCTCCCCTTTGTATTAGTTTATAAATTTAAAATGATAAATAACAAATTAAACTTATTATAATTTATAATTGGAGCAATAGCACAGTGGTATGGCATTTGCCTTGCACGTGCTGGCCTGGCCAACCCAGGTTTGATTTCTCTGCCCCTCTCGGAGAGCCTGGCAAGCTACCAAGAGTATCTTGCCCGCACAGCAAAGCCTGGCAATCTACCTGGGACATATTCGATATGCCAAGCACAGTAACAAGTCTCACAATGGAGACGTTACTGGGCCCGCTCAAGCAAATCAATGAACAAGGGGAGGACAATTCTACAGTGCTATAATTTATAATATACTAGAAACACGGAGCTGGAGCGATAGCACAGCGGGTAGGGTGTTCGCCTTACAAGCGGCCAACATGGCCGACCCGAGTTCGATTCCTCCGCCCCTCTCGGAGAGCCCGGCAAGCTACCGAGAGTATTCGATATGCCAAACACAGTAACAACAAAGTCTCCAATGGAGACGTTACTGGGCCCGCTCGAGCAAATCGACGATCAATGGGAGGGCCTTTACCTTTACCTTTACCTAGAAACATATACCCTTTGACTACATTTTCTCATTTTCTTCCTACACAAATAAACTTGAAGCACCAACAACAACTGTGCTTACAATTGAGCATTGCTTTTCAAACCACTCCCTGACCTTGTTATCCCTAATAAGCGAGCATAGAAGCAACCAGTTTATTATCAGTATACTGAAATAAGTGTACTTATAAACTTGCTTGACAAGAATCATGCTTCCCTACTGAGTGTAGACTTTGACTGTTCACCGATTTCTCATTAGACTGGTTAGACAGAGTTCAGGAGAAGACAAGAGGAACCAATATGTTGCAGGTCACGGCCCAAGGAGTTTTGTTGGTTACAGTTAAATATTTATGGAGTGTCCAAAGCAATGTAGGAGGATTACATGGTAATTTTGGTATGATACCCTAGTTTCATCTGATAAAAATGTTTTTTCTCTACTTACTGAGTCACAAAAGATTTTCTCAAAGAAAAAAGCAACCTTGTTTGAATTTATAAAAGCCTGATTAGTTTTCATTCCATTTATATTCTAGTAACTATTTTCAAATAAAACATCTGGTGTCCAGATAGGATGGCAGTAAATCACATTTATACTCGAGAAACTGAAAGAATGTGAAACACCAAATAGCCTGTTTGATCAAGGAGAATGGACCAAGGTAGCTAATTGAACTCTCTCCTTGTCTTTCTGATAGCCCAAGGCTGTTTGGGGAAGTTCACAGAAGACATATGTGAGGAAAGATGTTAATCAGTAATGCTTAAGTTTTGCATAATCCATTTAACAAATCACTTGTTTTAAAATAAAGCATACTGTCAAATGAAGGAAATATATTCATCCAAATGTTAAAAAGAATAATTTAATCTCTTCATTTTGAGCAACAGCAGGCAGGTAAAATATATGTCAGGGAAAGAAGAAGCATTCTAGACTTTAGGCTCTGATCTAATTTTATTTTAAATACATTTTAAACTTATTTGAGGTTAATCTGCTACTTTGTTGCTGGGAAATGAGTGAAGAGATGAGTATTTCCAGAGGCAATGGGTTTAATTATAGGTTTATGAAAGAGATAGTTCTGACTGTTTTTCAAACTATGCTTTATCTAGCAAGGACAATATAAGGATCAATGTTGATAGAAGGATGGGGGGCCAGTAACCATGGGTCTTTGACTTATTTTTTCAACTAAGGAAGATCTGCTTCTTCTGTTCTAATATATAACTTCATCTAATAAATCCTTTGATTTAAAGTCAAGACCCAACCCGGTGGTTACTCAGTAAGAGTCTATAAGGATTCACTGAAATAGCTCTAAATTTGAAATAGCTCTAGCTAATCTAGTAGACTTCGGTGCTTGGACACAGGACTAGCATGAAATACTGAAGGCTGAAATGGCCCATGTTTTCTCATGACACCATCTTTTTCTTTTTTTGATGGAAACTGCTTCCTTACATTCTACACCTTCTCATAAAATTTATGTTATTTTTATATGAATCTAAGTGTGCATTGTTTTCTTACATGAAAACCAGGTACAAAAATAACTTTTATCATGTGAAGAAGATTAATCAAATGTGTAATAAGTACTGTACTTAATTTAATTTTTGAAAAAAATTAATTTTTAATTTGTTTTATTTTTGGGTCACACCTGGCAGTGCACAGGGGCTACTCCTGGCTCTACACTCAGGGTACTACTGCTGTCAGTGATTGGAGACCAAATGTGGTGCTGAGGATGAAACCCAGTTGGCTTTGTGCAAGGCAGGACCTCTACCAATTATACTATAGCTCCAGTCCCAAATTAGTGTTGTTTATTTTATTTATTTATTTTTTAAATTTTGGGCCACACCTGCCAGTACTCAGGAGTTGCTCCTGGCTCTGAACTCTCTGCACTCAGGAATCACTCCTGATGGTGTTCAGGGGACCAAATGGGATGCCAGGGATTGAACCCAGATTGGCTTCATGCAAGGCAAGCACCATATATGTTGTACTCTCTTCTCGGCCTCTCAGTACCATATTTTATGGTGTAATATCTTTTCCCTGAATCTGGAGGTAAAGGGGTTTCTTATGAATCATTCCTCTCAGGGCTTAGGGGACCATCTGGGTTGCTGGGGATAGAAACCAGGTAAACCATGCGCAAAGCAAGTGCCACATCTATTGTACTTTTTTTTTCTGGCCCCTCATCTCTAATTCCCCTTCCCACACTTTATCTAAACATTATGATTTACAAAGTTGCTCATGGTGATTTATTGTTACAGGCATTCAATATTCCAACATCAATCCCACCACCACTGTCACCTTCCCTCCACCATTGTTTCCAAGTTTCCAGTGTCCCTTCCCCTACCTGCATTGTTTTTTGAAGCAGAAAGAATGAGCTGTCTCTATTTGGTTTCCGGACAGACTTGATGGCTGCTGAATGTTATCACTCCCACCAGTCCATATATCAGAATTATGCACACAAAGAGTCTGTCTCCGAGTACTCTGACCCTAATCATTCATTCATTAATCCATTCATTCATTCAACATCTATCTATGGAGTGCTTATTGTTTTATTATTTCAGAACACAGAGACTAATATGGCTGTCTTAGCTCTCAAGGAGATCAGAGTTAATTGGAGAAACACTGACATAAATGAAAATTTGTAATAATAAAAGTAATGGTAACAATATTCAGAGGGACCAATCTCATCTCCTTCATGAGGTGTCACATATATTTGGAGTCACAGATACTTAAAGCTAAATGGAATCTCTTGGAGAGTTGTTTGATGGGGATGGCTGTTACTAAGAAAGCTAAGAAAATTCCCTTGGGGTCATGACTCGATTCAGGGTTTTTAAGAGTAGTCATTAATTTCTTAACATACGACTTTAAAATTTAATTTGGAAAGTAAATGCCATTGAACATCTCACAGTGCTTTCCTTGTCCCATGGAACTTCTAAAATAATGTGGATTGTCTTTCTCTGGAGACAGGCCTTGTTGTAGCACTTAGAAATTGTACTGTATGGCTTGTATCAGCAACCTTTTATGGCTGAGGGAGATGAAGAGAAAGATAATTTTATTTTCCCCTTCTACCCATTTTTGGGCCACAATTTGTTGTGATCAGAGCTTACTTATGTCTCAGTGTTCAAAGACCACTTCCGGCGGTCTTGCATTTGCAGTGCCAGAAATAGAAGCAAAGTAGGCTATATGCAAGACAGCAGAAGTTACTTTCTCTTATAGAAATTAAGGTTTGAGTCAGTATTTGGCGTTGAGAAAAGCCTGGAGACTGGTATAATGTTTCCATTAATTTATTTGGGGCAAGGTTTCTACTTTATTTCTCTGCTATTTTTGTACTGGATTCCATCTCTCTCTCTCTCTCTCTCTCTCTCTCTCTCTCTCTCTCTCTCTCTCTTTTTGGGGGGGGCATTTTGGGTCACACCCAATGATGCTCAGGGGTTCCTCCTGACTCTGCACTCAGCAATTACTCCTGGCGGTGCTCGGGGACCATATGGGACGCCGGAGATCGACCCCCTGTTGGCCACATGCAGGGCAAACGCCCTACACACTGTACTATCACTCTGGTCCCATGGATTTCATCCTTAAAGTCACAAAATCATTGTTGAAGATGTAGCCATCATATCCATGTTTCTGAGAGAGAGAAAGGGGGAAAGGGGAATGTTAACAGGGATGTTATAGATTTTTAAGACCCTTTTAGATATTTTTACTGGAAAATATGCTCTCCAATTCTTGATGTCATCTTATTGGATAGAACTCAATCTCAGGGTCATACCTAGCTGTGAAGAAAACTGGAAAAATATTTATTTTTTATTCCAAATTTCTTACTACTCAGAATAAAATGGGTGGGTTTATGTTTAGAAAAAAAGGGACAATTCTTATTTGATGGTAAAAGGTAGTCTTGGTTGTAAATTTCTTGCATATTTTAGAATGTCTCTTGTCTTTTTCAGCATCAAATAAAGAAAAATCATGTTAGTGGGAGATTTCCAGTAGAGGAAGTAGAATGAAGAAGCTATGTAATTCTATTCTGCTACTGAATCACTTTTCTTCTAATTAAAATAACTATTCAATATATAATTATATTTTAATGTGAATATTTTCCCCTTAACTATCACCAAATTTAATAAAACCCAAATTTTATTATTATTCTGTAATTTAGTCAAAGTATGTGAATGATTGCCTTTCTGTTTAACAGCAGTAATTTTATGGACTCTGATTCTTTTATTATAAAAGAATTATTTTATAATAATTAAACATTTTTAAAATCTTGGTGTTAAAGGGCCAAAGGACTGATTCATGAATGGAAATTTGCCACAAGTGGAAGAACATGGTGATAGGGTGGACAGTTAGGATAGAGAAATGACCACTATAGCAATGGAAGTTGGAAATGTTCACTATGGACAAGATCTGAGTGCTGAGAGTAGGTAAATGATAACCTGTCAGTATCTGTATTGCAAACCATAATGCCAGAAGGGAAGAGAAAGAAGAATAGTGCCTGCCATGGAGGCAGGAAAGGGTAGGGATGGGGGTGGTGGCAGGAGAGAAACTGGGGACATTTGTGGTGAGAAATGTACATTGATGAAGGGAAGGTATTGGAACATTGTATGACTGAAACCCAATCATGAATAACTTTGCAACTGTATATCTCATGGTGATAAAAAAAAAATCTTGGTTAAATGCAGTGGTTTTCAACTAGCTTCCAAGTTTTAATTGTTATCTGAAATGTTATCAAAAACAGAAAATACAGGTTTTTGTTGAGCTGATAAGGGGATAAAAACATTATCAAATTATCACTTATATCACATTATAAATTATCACCTGCATTTTATAATTTTAGTTAAGACAACGGTTATTTTTTTAAAAAGGAATTTTTGATTTATTTTAATATAGAAAAGAGCCACAACTGTTTATCCAAAATTGATTGGATAGCAAAGCTCCAACATTGAAATAAATAAATAAATAAATACTAAAAATCAATTTATGTGAAAATTGGCATATCTTATTGGAGTTTTTAAATCCTTGTATAAGAATTTATTAAGCTTTCAGTGCTAGTTGAGCCATCTGTGTTACTGATTTTGCTTGTTGAATTTAGTCTACTTCTATGGTACTTTCATATCTAACTTCGTGTACTCTTATTGGAATTTCACTTTTGAGGAATTAGGAGGTGTTGCATGGATGCATATATGACCACATGGTCTAAATACTTCAGGATCTATGGTTTGTGGGCCAATAAGTTGACATGGCGATAGCTTTGAGAAGTGGGTGTGGCTACTGGAGCTTCTAGAAGCATGGGGTATAAGGGGGAGGCTACTCACCTTGACTCCCAAAAGTTCTCAGCCTAGGCACCGGTTACCTGAAATTATTTGCTGTTTGGCATCTCTGCAGAGAGTATTTGTGAAGTAGCAGAGTTGAGCCCATGGCATGGTTGCAGTGGTGGGGGTGAGTGCAGTTGCTGGGGCTTCAGCTGGGTGGATATTCAGACCATCTACTTACAGAGAATGCCCCAGAGTTTTCAGCTGTGGAGACTGGTGTTTCCATGAATTTTAGCTTCTTGGTGTGTATCTCCTGGAGATTTATTTAAAAATTGGTAGAAAAAGGCCAGTGGGTGAATCAACATGGTAGTGGTGATTGTTAGTTATTTTTTTTAAGGTCAAAGATGTGTCAGTGATAAAACCAAAAAATTAGATGAAACTCTAGAATCCTGACTCATGTTTCCATAGAGAAATAATAGAAGAACTCAGTAAATTAATACATTATCTTTAAAGATTATAAATAATAATGATAAAGGAAATATAAATTGAAATTTAGCTTAGATACATGATTATAATCTTGGGCATTAGAACTCAGATTCAGGAAAAATGGCTAAGATCTTAAAAGGAATCCTTTTTCAGAATTAATATGTACTCATTCAAAAGACTAAATATTTTATTCATTTATTTATTCACTCATTGAAGAACATTTTGAGTACATGTAACTGAGGACAAGGCATTATTCCACTGATACATATATCAGTGGTATAATATATTTTATTAAAGTATATCACGTATATGGTGTATATACTTGAGTAAGACATTATTTGCTCCAGAAATCACCATTTCTACTGTGCTTTTTTGCATACTCGGAATATATTCCCAGAAGTGGTATTGCAGGGTCATATGGAAGCTGAGTTTCTAGTTTTTGAAGGATTGTCCATATTGTTTTCCAGAAAGGCTACACAATGAAATACTATGCAGCTGTCAGGAGAGATGAAGTCACGAAGTTTGCTTATAAATGGATAGACATAGAGAGTATCATGCTAAGTGAAATGAGTCAGAAAGAGAGGGACAGACATAGAAGACAGACATATACTGCACTCATTTGTGGAGTATAAAACGACATAACATGAGGCTGACACCTAAGGATAGTAGATACATGGGACAGGTAGATTGCTCCATAGCTGAAAGCCTGTCTCACGAGCAGAGGGGAGAAGGAAGCTGGAATAGATAAGGGATCACTAAGAAAATGATGGCTGGAGGAATCGATCAGGATGGAAGATGTGTGCAGAAAGTAGATAAAGGACCAAACATGATAACCTCTCAGGGTCTGTATTGCAAACCATAATGCCCAAAAGTGGGGAATCATGTCTGCCATGGAGGCAGGGGGTGGGAAAGGGGGATATACCGGGGATATTGGTGGTGGGGAATGTGCACTGGTGGAGGGATGGGAGTTTGATCATTGTGTGGTTGTAACCCAAACATGAAAACTTGTAACTATCTCGCGGTGATTCAATAAAATTAAAAAAAAATACTATATTTGACATCACTGATGTATACACAGATAGTGACAATATAATTATACAAGTAATAAATATAGATAAAATCAAAGTGCTTAGAGAGATAGCCTAGGTTGTAGAAACTTACTTCATATAGCACATGAAGAGAACTTTTAAAAAAAGATTAGTTGAAAATTATGAACAAGTCAGGAAAGAAGGCTTCCTACTTTTCCAGTGCAGATTTTCAGGGCTTTAAGGCTCTAGTGCATAGAATTCTTTATTTGTAGTTTTCATTTCTCTCAGAAGGGCAAAAAACTCAGGTAGACTGACAATCTTGTTGTATAAAAATCTCACATTTTAGACAAAAGATATAGGTAAGGAGGAGCAGGGACTTTTTAGCACTTCACCTTAGAATTGAACTTAACCCTTTCAATACCACTGAACCCTCATTGAGTAGATTCACTGAAGTTCTTAGCGCTTAAGCATTTTCACTGTATAATTAATTAGTTGTAAGACAAATTTTCCGTAATCAGTAAAATAACTGGTTGACAGTTTGGTTTCAAATTTGACCTATGCAGTGGTGTATAATTGTTTGCAAGTACATATATCAATTTTATAATAAAATTCTGTGATACAACTTACTGAAGTTGTGAAATAAGGGAGTATAAAGCCAGATTGCATTACACACACACACACACACACACACACACACTCACACGCATGCACGCACACACGCGCGCATGCACGTACACACACAGAGTGACATTTTTTGGTGAAGCAAAGTAATTTTGTTGAAAACTTTATGTTAAAAGTGTGAGACATGTAGGCCGAGAGAAAGAGCGAGAGATACATGTTCAAGAGAGAACACAGGTTTATCAAGAATGGAAAAAGTAGAGAATGACTTTTGGGAGAAGGTGGTAATACAATTTCTCCAAATTGCCTTGGCCTGGAGTTCTCTGAGTAGATAAAAGTTAACCCAGATAAAAGTTAATCCAGGTATTGCCACAGGGAAAAAACCTTGGACTATTTTTTCGATGGTTTCCTTTGATATTCTTATCATGACCTTTAGATTTTCCTGTAGCTTCTCATTTTCTGAGGGGACCCATTGTTTTTTGGATGGTGCCTCAGATGCAATATCTCCATCTCCAAAGAGCTCTGGATTTGTTTCTCAAAAGGTGGGGTTTCTCATGCCTTTGGACTACTTCAGGATTAGACATTTTCTTTGTAAGGTTTATTATTTCTTAAAATAATTTCCTTCTTTCATGCAACGACTAGAATCGGAAGGAATAGGAGTGAAGATAGATTACACCACCTCAGCTTTGCTGATGACATCGTTCTAATAACAACAAACATTAGCCAAGCGACACAAATGCCGGCCGACTTGGACCGTGAGTGTGGAAAGGTCGGACCACAGCAGAATCTCACGAAGACAATGTTTATGAGAAACAGTTTCATTCCTGATGTTCCATTCGCTTCAATGGAACAAACATCTCTGAATGCAACAATTATGTGTATCTAGGTCGAGAAGTCAACATGATGAGTGACCTGGCACCTGAGTTGCACAGGAGGAAGAACGTGGCTTGGAACACTTTCAAGAGCATCAAAAAATATAGCTAAGAGGATGAAGAACCTCCAGTTCTGGGCACATCTCTTCAATTCCACTTTTCTTCCTGCATTAACATACACCTCAGAGACCTGGGCCCTACGAAAACAGGATGAGAAGGCTATTTTGGGTCTCCCAAAGAGGAATAGAAAGAGCTATGCTTGGAGTGTCACGTTTCACTCAAATGAGGGAAAGAATCTGGAGTTCCGACCTCCATTGATGATCAAGAATCAGGGACACTGTCTCATTTGCCAAGGTGTTGAAAATCAGATGGGTTGGACACGTAATGAGATTTGGAGATGACCGCTGGACTAGAGCCATTACCGACTGGATTCCATGGAACATCAAAAGATCGTGTGGCCACCCACCTACGAGATGGTCAGACTTCTTCGTCAAGACCCTGAACAATCTATTTGAGGCTCTTCATGTTCCTAGAATGAGCAGACACCATTGGGATACACTAGCACACGACAGGGACAAATGGAGACATTACTGGTGCCCACTTGAGCAAATTGGTGAATAACGGGATGTCAAGTGATCAATTTCCTTCTTATCAGGATCCCTCTACATATCTACCTGCAACATGTCCCCTCACCCAGATGTTTCTTCCCCTTAACTCATTAAGGAGTTACATGGGTAAAGGCTTGTCTTCTATAACTGCTTCCTGTTAGCAAAGGATGTGGACCTACATTTGTGAAGGAGATAAAATCTCATTTCATTAATGGGACCTAGGCAATGACTTTCAGAGTTGTCAATCTGAAAGAAAAATCAGATAGATTATGCAACAATTTTAAAATTATTTGGTCCCAGAAGAAAAAATATTTCCTTGATTCAGGAAAGCAGAATATTTAAGAAAATGATGGCCATACCATACGATTTTGTTCCTTTCTTCTGCAGTCTGATAAGTTTGCTATAAGAAGGTGTTGGCTCCTATTTCTTCTGATCTTCTGTAGAAAGACATATTTTTCTCTAAATTTTAGAGAAAAAAAAGACTAGTTTTCTTCAAACATAGCTTTAAGTTCTTGATGGATTCATAGGAGTAAATCAGTTCATATTTCATCAGAGTCTAGGCATTGGTTAAATTAGAAGGAAGTTAATTTTATCCTGGACAGATGAACCCAGCTATTAATATATCTAAGTTTAAAAATATAACTTTTTATTGGTAGTGTAACTTTTTATTGGTACTAAAAGTACTTCACACTGCTTCTTGTCAACTTATTGTTAATTTCCATGGCTAGAAGTGCCAAATTTCTATGGGAAATATGGGTTGAACTCTGTGCCTTGGAGGTCCCCAGATTTTTTTCTTCCAATGTGTATGCTTCAAAATAAGAAAACAACTCTTGGGGAATATTCTGTCATTTGCAAGCTTGATAAAGTCATCAGTAATGTCACTAACTGGAAGAAATACTAACACTGTAATGCATTTAATTTTCATGTTAAATTCAGCATCTGTTTAATAAATTTGGCAAAGATGGCATTAGAGAACAAGCTGTTGAATCTAAAGTAGCTAAAGAATTGATAATTAATCCTCTCAAAGACTGTTGTGAATTACTAGCTATCTCTTTTATGTTTGCCATAGCTTGGTAAACTTTTGGTTTTACAGATGGATGGGATGATTGTGCTTACTGAAGGATTTGCAAACTGATATGTTATCATTTTTAGACTGCCACACATCTACTCATCATTTATAGACCATTGAGATTTATATGGTATAAAAATGAGAATACTTTGTCATTTGAAACCACATTTACCTCATGATACTAATAATAATCAAATAAAAATTAAGTTCTTCTTCTGTCCTTCATCCCCTGCCCCCCCATCAGCTGATAACTAAATTCTTTTTAAATGGCAAAAATAGTTTCACAATTTCATGGTGAATAATTAATGTTTTTTATGTTTAATAATGTACTTTGAATGGACATCTTTCTTCTGTTTATCATGATTTTATTCGTTCTTGTGGCAAAATTGCATTTTAGCTAATTTTACAAGATGAAATTTTTGCAGCAAAGAACTTCAAGAAACTCTACCTAGAATCCATTGAGACAGATTTTTTTAGAAAACTGGGAGCTGCCCCTAGAAAATGTACAGTGTGTCTAGATACTATGGCCCCAGACTATAGGGACGAGAATGACAGATTAGAAAAGAAATCAAGGAGGAAAATATGAAGAGATGAACAGAAAGTAATGAGCTCAGAGGTCAATGACCTTTGAAACATTGGTGGTATAGAGGAATGGTATAGCTTTATTCTAACCACAGAATCAAAAGCACTGAAAATATGAAACCAAACTACAACAATCAAACTTACAATGTGCCCATCAAAGGCTGGTGTAATAGATAGTGAGTAGAGCTCTTGCTTTGCATGTGGTCAACCTGGGTTTGCTCACTAGCAGCACATAGGGTCTCCTGAACCCATAAGGAATGATTACTAAACATAGAGCCAGAGAACCCGGGGACACTGGTAGTGGGATTGGTGCTATTTCCTTGTATGTCTGAACTCAATTATGAATATATTTTTGTTAAAATTTAAAAAACAACAATGCTAAATAAGAATGACCCAGAGGACAGTGAAGTGAAAAATAACTTCTGTCTTCTTGTACTCTGAAGTCATAAATTTACCAAGATATACAAATTCTTAACAAGAAGAAAAACCTCTTAAAGGTATTTTAAATGGAGGATGTATTATTAATTAAGTCCAGTGTTTGGGATCTCATTTCTGTAAAAAAAATGTAATCCCATAGTTAGACCCAAATTTACTGTATCCAAATTGTTCTGTATCCCCTATGAAGTGATACAGAACAATTTGACAACACCATGAAATATTTGCTAGCACATTAATTGTTTGGAGACAGTTTACATTCCTCCTCATATCTTTCTCTTCTTTAGTTTGAACACACAAACAAAAATGCTTTCACTATTTCTATATTGGGATGCTTTCCAGAATGCTGAAATCCCTATTTTGAATACACTCTAAGATGGCAATGTTCACCTTAACATGTGATGTCTGTCTGTAACCAAATACAGATTACGGTACAAAAATGTACTATGTCTCTGAAAAGGATACATTAGTAAATGAAAGTCAGGATTATTGTCATTAGTCAAATTTCTTTTCTTCTCTTCCTTACTTTTCTATCTTCCTTCCTTTTCCTATATTTTATAAATATCAGTAATAACACAATGTGAATTATATTTTAGGTAAAATAACATGGTAGACATTTCTTATATAAATTGTAAAAACATCAGACATTCATTTTAATACTTATGCCATTGGTCTTTTGTACCTAAATTAATACTTTTACCTTTACCTTCATTAAATTTCAGTCTGACACAGCTGTTGGAATGAATGGTTTTATGAATGCACTCAGAAAAGTTGCAAACTGTTTTTTTAATTTTTTTTATTTTTATGTTTTTGTCAAATGTGATAGACTTGTTTAATCTTACTCACTGCTAAAAATGTTAAGTAAGATAAGAACCTGAAAATTTCCTTTAGAACTGTTATTCATTCAGTGACTGAAAGAGGGTTCAAATGGTTTGAGTGTATACACTGCAACTGGGAGCCCTAGGTTCAATCTCTGGTGCCGTGTGGTCTTCTGAGCAGAGTTGGGAGTTTTCCTGAGCATCACAGGGTATGGTGGCCCTTAATAGAAATGTTCCTTCAAATAGTCATAGTAAAATTAACTAACACTTTTTGGTAGTCACCTATTACAGCATGTAAGAACTAGTGGACTATGATTTTATAACAACTCTGTAATTTTTTTCTTTTGATTGGCATTATGCACCATGAAGACTCAGAATTTATTTTTTAGCATCTCCTATCACAGGTTTGTACAATGACACATAGGTCTAGATATGAGAGAATAACAAGATGTAAAATGACTTTGAACTGACTCTCCTATTATATATTACAATATTCTTAAAGAATATCAAACATTTATAGACAATAGACTATATAGGAATGTGATCTTTTGGAAAATGGAAAATAACACAAAGTTATCAATATTTCCATTTTGAGTTCAGAAAAAAAATCTGGACTCTTGACATAGGAAAGGGGAACTCAAATTGAAGCTAGTAGCCTTACTGAGTAGAGGAGCTAGTGATCAGAGTTCTTTGTGGAGTAAGATATCTGGAGTTTGCAAGACAGAATTTTAGAAAGAAAAGGAATTTCCTTTCCTTATTCTGTTCTTGTCCTTTTCAAGCAGAATAGGAGTTCCAAATATCTCTTAGGAATATCCCTTGAATCTTTGCTGAAAGCCAAGCTGTGTATACATAGAGTTTATTACCTCAAGGCTGAGCAAAGAGCAACCAAGGATTTATAAACTCAACAATATCCAGATGTTACACAGTAGTAGCAGAATTGAATCCCCTAGAGTATATGTTACTAAAGAGCCATGCAAGTAAAGACTTTGAAGGAATTAATGTGACCTGCATGTAATATGACCACCAAAAATAAGCCTTATATACATTAAGGAAACACAATAATATTCAGATTCAGATTAGTAAAATGAAGCTAAAAATGTCCATAATCAATAGAAATTGAACAGATCTGAGTTCTGGAGAGACAGTACAGTGGGTAGGGCATTTTCATTTTATGTGGTCAACCCAGGTTTGATCCCCAGCATCTCATATGGTACCCCATGCACTTCCAGGTATAATTCCTGAGTGGAGATTTAGAAATAATCCCTGAGTATAGCCAAAAACCAAAATCCCGAAGCAAATGAAAGTTAACAGATCTGTCCAGAAGCAGGAGACGCTGGGTCAAAATGACAAAACCAAGAAACCAAATACTCCACCAGAGGAAAAAGAAAAACCACAACGAAAATCAACCAGCAATGATAGATATGATGGAAACAAAGAATGATGAAAGTTATCAAAGTACATTAAACACTACAACATGATGAGGAGAAGTGGCATTTGCAATGAATACCCAAATGGAACTCGTACAGACAAAAATTGCAACACTAGAAATGAAAGTTTCACTGAATGACATTACTGACATAATGACTACTGTAGAAGAAAAGTCAGTGAACTTGACAGCACAATAGTAGAAACTATCACAATGACGCAAAGAGAAGAAATAAGAAATTATCAAGATGATTTTAATTTTTGAGCAATTATCATTTCAGGAACTGTAATGCACTTTCTCCTCAGGGAAAAAGCTACATACACTTGTTATTTATTTAATCACCTCATCCTATTCCCCTTTGCAAGAGTTAATTATGTCTTCTATTTTATCTTGCAACAAACCAACAGACAACATCATAATTAATAGCAAAACCTTAAAACCTCTTGTTCCCTAGGAGAGCAAGCACAAGACAAGTATATACAGTTTCTCTACTACTATCCACTATCGGTTTGGATACCCTTGCCACAGTCATTAGGAAAGAAAGAGATGAAATTAGAAAAGAAGCCAAGCTACCACTTCATAGATGACATGATAGCATACTTGAGAAACTATAACTACTCCATTGGCAAAACTTTAGAAGCAATAAACCAATTGAGCAATGTTGCAGGGTTCAAAATCAGTACACAAATAGGTTGCATTTCTATATGCTCACTATGAACTAGAAGGGAAAAAATTAAGAAGTCAAATCCATTGAAAATTGAGTTCAAAACCATGAAATACCTAGAAATCAACAAAGAATGTGAAAAACTTACCCAACAAAATATGTAACTATTGAAAAAACACATGAGGACACCAGGAAATGAAAAAAATATTCCAAGTTCATGGATTGCAAGAATTAACATTGTCAAAATGACAATCCTCTTCAAAGCATTATGCAGACTTATTGAAATTCACATAAAAGTTATCATGAAATTCTGTAAGCATTTACAACAAACTCTACTGTAATTTACATGGAATCATTAAACTTCCTAAACAGTCAAAGCTTTTATAAGAAAAATAAGAAGGAAAGTATCACATTTTTTGACCTCAGGTTGTACTATATATCTATAGTAATTGAAATGGGTAGTCCTGGAATAAAGATGGAATCTCAGACCAAAGAAATAAAACAGAAACACAGTAGGTAAAACCTCATTTTTATGGACAGATAATTTATGACAAGGAACTGTGTGCAATAAATGGAGGAAGGAATGAATGACTTTTAAAAAAATGGTGTTTTCAATGGAGTACTATGTAGCTGTTAGAAAAGATGAAGTCATGAAATTTACATACAAGTGGTACAATATGGAAAGTATCATGCTAAGCGAAATGAGTCAGAAAGAGAGGGATAGACATAGAAAGATTGCATTCATCTGGGGGATATAAAGTAACAAAATATGAGATTAATACCCAAGAATAGCTGAGATCAGCACCAGGAGCATTACTCCATAACTTAGAGGCCAGCCGGGTATCCTAGAGGAAAGGGCAGTTCAGATAGAGAAGGGAGCACCAAATAAAGGGTGTTTGGAGGATCCTCCCAGGAGGGGAGATGCATGTCGAAAGTAGACTATGGACTGAACATGTTTGGCACTCAATGCCTCTTTTGCAGACCACAACACCCAAAAGGAGAGAGAGAACACAGGGGATTGCCCTGCCACAGAGGCAGGGGGGGATGGGGGTGGGGGGATATTATCCATGGTGGTGGAAAATGGGCACTGGTGGAGGGATGGGTATCTGATCATTGTATAATTGAAACCCAAGCACAAAAAATTGTAAATCTACAACTGTACCTCATGGTGTTTCACTAATAAAAAAAATATGGTGTTTTAAAGCTCAGGTACAGATGGATTCACTAGCGAATTTTTCCAAACATTTAAAGAGGACCTATTGCCAGTTCTTCTCAAGCTTTTCTAGGAAATTTAAAAAACAGAAACTTCCCCAAACAGTTTCTATGAAGCCCATATCTCTCTAATACCAAAAGGAAACAAAGACACCATAAATAAAAAACTACAGGCAATATCCCTGATGAACACGGATGCAAAGATTCTGAACAAAATACTAGCAAATAGAATTCAACAACTCATCTAAAAGATCATACACCATGACCAAGTGGGATTCATCCCGGGGATGCAAGGATGGTTTAATATTTGGAAATCAATCAACATAATCCATTATATCAACAAAAGATAAAAATCATATGATTATATCAATAGATGCAGAGAAAGCATTTGACAAGATCTAGCACCCATTTATGATGAAAACCCTCGCCAAATTGGGAATAGAGGGAACTTTCCTCAATATAGTTAAAGCTATATACACAAGCCTAAAGCAGGCATCATCCTTAAGATCAGGGACGAGACAAGGATGCCCACTCTCTTCACTACTGTTTATTATAGTACTGGAAGTACTTGCAATAGCGATTAGGCAAGAAAAAGATATTAAGGGCATCCAAGTAGGAAAGGAAGAAATCAAGCTCTCACTATTCGCAGATGATATGATACTATACTTAGAGAACCCTAAAACCTTTACCAAGAAACTCCTTGAAACTCTAGACTTGTATAGTAAAGTTGCAGGCTATAAAATCAATACCCAAAAGTCCATGGCTTTCCTATACACAAATAGTGAGAGAGAAGAAAATGATATTAAGAAAACAATCCCGTTCACAATTGTGCCCCAGAAAACCAACTACCTAGGAATTAGCTTAACTAAGGAAGTAAAGGACCTGTACAAAAAAACTATAAAACGCACTTCAGGAAATAAAAGAGGACACTAGGAAATGGAAAAATATCCTCTGTTCATGGATCAGGAGAATTAACATTGTCAAAATGGCAAAAGTTCCCAAAGCACTGTACAAATTCAATGTGATCCCTATTACGATACCCATGACATTCTTCAAATAAATGGAGCAAACACTCCTGAAATTTATATGGAACAATAAGCCCCCACGAATAGCTAAAGCAATTCTTGGGAAAAAGAAAATGGGAGGAATCAACCTCCCTAACTCAAACTCTACTCCAATGCAGTAATAATTAAAACAGTATGGTACTGAAACAAAGGCAGAGCTGCAGACCAATGGAACAGGGTTGAATATACTGACATCCCCCCCCCCCAAACATATGATCATCTAATCTTTGATAAAGGAGCAAGAAATGTGAAGTGGAGTAAGGAAAGTCTTTTTAACAAATTGTGCTGGCAAAACTGGACAGCTACATGCAAAAAACTGGGCTCAGATCTCTGCCTAACACCATGTACAAAAGTAAGATCAAAATGGATTAAAGACCTCAATATCAGACCAAAATCCATAAGGTACATTGAAGAAAATGTTGGCAAAACCCTCCATAACATTGAAGCTAATGGTATCTTCAAAGATGTCACACCACTGGTCAAGCAAGTGAAAACAGAGATAGACATATGAAACTATCTTAAAGTAAGAAGCTTCTGTACCTCAAAAGAAATAATGACCAAAATACAAAGACAGTCCACAGAATGGGAAAGGATATTTGCCCAATACCCATCCGACAAGCGGTTGATATTAAGGATATACAAAGTACTGGTTGAACTCCACAAGAAAAAAAAAATCCAACCCCATCAAAAAATGGGGATATATACTTATTGGGTTGTCCTTACTCTTTCCCCAGGGAGCTTAAGGTTTATTGAGCCACTCCAACAACAGTACAACTGAGGCACACCCAATTCCATCAGGCACTAATAATCCTATATTGCTTTTCTCTTTTCTTTATGCCATTTGCAAAGTTTATTTAGCAGTGTCCGTTCTGTATAGACAAGAAGACAGTTCATGCTATGCTATGTAGCATGGGAGTTAATTGACTCCAAAATAATATTTACTCTGGGCTTTGGTATTTACTTAAATCTCAGTTGCCCTTAGTTCCTAGCACTCTAAAAGCAGGGTCCCGATGAGGGACTGGATGAACCAAGGTCAATCTGTGGGCTACCCTGTCATCAAAATGGACCAGGTTAAACATCATAATACTTAACTATAAGTTAAAGAGCACAGTCATGGAAAAACTCTGTCATGACCCAAAAAGAAGTAACAGGATAAAAACTCTGCTGGGCTTAGGAAAAACTAACCTGGTCTGAGGACTGTGGTCTGGAACATATAGCGAGATGTCCCCAGGAAAAGCCAAACTTTAAGCTTAATATATCTCTGTGCTCATACAAAATGACATTGCTAGAAATATTATAAGAAGTAAATTTACTATGAGATTAAAGGGCTTAAAGTGATTACTAGCTGAGGAAAGGAGAAAGCAATACACACTGGATAAAATCCTGCCCTTGAGTGAAATCTCCAAGTAATCTTGAGTAATCTCCTCAAATGAGATTTTGTCCTTGAGTTAATCTTCTGAAGGAGTGGCTTTACCTCTCTTTGTTGTTATGATAACATTCAACTCCACCTTTGTATCCCCACCCTTCATGATATCTATATAACTATACTGTAAGAGATAAGAGGAGACTAGACTCTGAGAAGGAGATACTGAGAAGGAGAGTGAAAACTAGACTCAGGGAAGGAGATCTGAAGATGAGACACTGTGACTAGATGTTGGGGGGGGGATGAGAAAATCAGGATTAGATGCTTAAGACTAGATGCTGAAAGTGAGATGCTGAGGACTAGATGCTGAGGACTAAATGTTGAAGGCAAGGAGAAGAACTGAGACTTTGGAGTCTTTGGGACTAGAAGGAGAAGCAGATGACGATGATGACCGGAAGCAAAGGACTTTGAGGTCTACGAGAATACTAGGATGATGGAACTCTGATGACTGGGACTACGACCAAAATGACTACTACTGCGCCGTAAAGGGAGAGATTGGACTACATTGGGAGGAGAGAGAAATAAAGTGACTACTGACTAGCCTGGGGCCGGTTCCTGTTTCTCCATTCCCTGGTCTTTTGTTTTTTGTCCATCTGTCGCCCATCGCTTGGCTTGGGCAGGGGCCTCTAGGCCACTGAACACTAGAATCCTGCCCTTGAAGGCCCATTGCACCCTGCTTTTCTCTTTTGAAACTTATAATGTAGGATTAAGTGATTAAGTGACATAAAAGTTAATTTAAGGAATATCAAACACCTATGGATTAGACTAGAATCCATGAAATACGTTGAGGAACATTTAAACAGAACTCTCAGAAATATTTGTTCAGACCTAAATATTCATCTCAAATATTCTGTTTTCTCAATTTTTCCCTCACTTCCACCTTTGGAGGCCATCTTTTCATTCTCTTTTCAATCCTTAAAGTATTGATCATTTATCTTACAGTTGTGCATATTTGTACCTCATCTCATTTCATTTCAATTCCTTGAAGGTAGTGTCAATGTATAATAATGGCAATAGAAATAGTTATTCATAATTTAGTATGTGCAAGGTATGCTCCTAAATCTCTTCCATATATTTAATTAATCATGACCTACGCCTGATAAATAGATACTGTAATTCCTATTTTACTCAGATCAAGAAACTGAGAGCTACTTACCCATCATCAATAGTCAATAGGGGTTGTGGAAAGATTTAAAGTCATATAATTTTGTCCTTGATTTTTTTTGCTTTCTATAACTCATGCATCTCTGTAGTACTCACAGTACTTAGAACATAGTGAGTACATAGTAAATATTTGCTGGAAAGATATGTCCAGTTCATGTTTGAGGCAAATTTTTACAGAAAAATCTGGTAAATCCAGTCTTGAGTCACATGGTTGCTACTTATTATTGCTTTTTTTTTTTAACTTAGTGGAGTAATAAATGCTAAGCAGGATACGCGTGGAACTAATGACATTTTCCATTCTTCTCCAACCATACATCTGGGGTCACAGTCTCCTCTATCTATACCTAATTCTGAGCCTGCTGATAAGATGGCTGCAGACCATCTGTCTATAAGACTAGAGCTCTTTAGGAATCCTGGAAGTTCTGGATTTCTGAATCTTATAAACCTCAGGAAGCATATTAATTACAGTGCATTGATTTGTGCTTTTTGAATTCAAATGTTTCATAGAAATTGAAAGTTTGAAGAAAAAATGAACACAAACTCCAACATCAGTCCATAATGACTATTTCTAATGTAATATAAATGTGATCTGATATGAATACAGTGTAATGTATCATCATTAGCTGGATGTCAGAGTTAAAAGTAATGAGTCATCTTAAAAAGTCTCCAATTCCATCAAGTACATTTATTTATTCTGCTTAAGAATTCAAGTTTGGTATTTAAATGGGCACAGTTTATAGATCTAACATTAATGATACTATTAAACTATTCAAGCTGACCAGATTCAACTTTGTTTTGATATGGTTCCTCTTAGTTACACTTCATACATATTATAGCTGTGTACTTTTGTTTAAACCAGAATTTATAAGCATTTACCCAGCTGCAAAAAAAGAACATCAATATTTTCATTTATTTTGAAAAACAAAATGTATCTGTTTCTTCTTAATACATAATGCTGTTGAGGAATATATTCAATTTATCACAGTTTTCCATGTTCAATGCTTGAATTCTAGACTAGTCAGCATTTTAAAATATTTTAACAATATAATTAATAAAGGTAAACTATAAATTTTATAGTTTTTTAAATTAATATAAATTTTATAGTTTCATGCTTTTGATAAATAACTAATACATATATATCATTACATATCTAAATTTCTTATTCCAAATGGTTTTTCTGACTTTTAGAACCCAAAATAAAGTTTTCTATGAATGTAGATTATATGTGTGATCTTAAGAAAATTTATTTCTCTAATTGGTAATTTTAATTTGATTAAAATGACAGTTCTACATGTACAGTTATATTTATTTATATTTGAACCTATAAATGGCCTAAAAATGTTTTCAGAATGTGAAATGAGACCATAATGAGTTTCCTATGGTTGAGTAAGGATGCACAAATTAGTACTATAATATTGCAATTAAAATCCATTTTTATAGGGATAAACTTTGCCAATTTTTCCTTTTAGATTTTTAACAATGCAAAAATAATTCCAAGGTAAAATGCTGCTAGGGAAAGAAAGCACCCAGCAGCACTGAAGAGATTGCATTGCTCAAGGATTTTCAATAATTAAGTCACATGCTCTCCCTAGGGAAATAAAATATACAAAAGAATCTCTTTGCATTTTTGACCCCAAGTGGAAATAAGGTCAACATTTTCCACTTATCATCCATTTCTCAGAAGTCCTTCATATTTTCCATGGCTATACATGCATGGATATATTTCTTTGTAGAGGTTTCACATTAGCAGTTATAGTTCTCTGCACATTTGTATGACTGTTTTAAGGGACACCTTAAAAACTCATTTTTTATTGAAATCTTGGCAATAACTAGAAATAATCTATAGCTTTTCAAGTATAACATTTAATTTACTTTATAATTCATATTAATTGATTAGTACGTATTTTGTGAGAGTGTGACTACAAAATAAAGACTACCAACATATTGGGAAGTTTTATTCAGTATTTGTTTGACTTTGTCATGAGAATTAGTACAATTTATTGAGATCTCGTAAATATCTCAGTCTTATGTCAGTCGAATATAAGCAGGCAACTCATCTTAGATAAGGCATAGATTTGCAGTAAGCATCTGTTTTCTTATTTCCAAGACAAGGTGATCAGTGTCATAATTTCTTAGTTGGTTCTCCTTTCTGATTTTGAGATCCAACTTATGAAAAAAACACTAACATAAATCTATAGGATATTTGACTTTATAAATTCTATCTCTTAGCCTTTTGGAATTATGGTAATAGAGAATCAAAATAGTTTCAATGATTCCTTTTAAGGATGTAGTCTTAATATAGGTCTCTAACATACTTTTTTTTATTGATCTAGAGCTTTTACTAGGCAGTTTTGCAACCATAAGGAAAATTATAAGTGATATGTGATATATAGAGTGGCTAAAAGTCCCTATGTTTAAGACTGGATTTTATACTAATTAATAATTAATGTGATCAGAGACTCAATGTATTCCAACCACTTAAATATAAGGAAATTGTTACCTGGTTTTTCCTGTTTTGGGTGTCAGAATTTGGATATCAATTATGGTAAAGTTGATCTTCTCAGAACATCCATGTGTCTGTAGTGAATAATGTATATCAGGGATAGTAAAAAATTGCTAATAATGAGAATAGAATGATAATATTTTCATGTTGGAATTATACAACATTGAAAAAATCTTCACAGGCAAAATTTTCATAGCTATTTATTGAGATTTAAATATATACTATTGAAGTGGTATCTCCTTAGTCTATAATGATTTTAAGTCTAGAAGAATTCTATATTCTTTACCTGAAGCATTTTGTCTTCCAAGGATTTAAGAAATCCTTATAATTTTACGAAGAAAATATTAATATAACAAATATATCCCTACTTCCCTAAGTGAATCCTTACAACAGTTTCTCACATGTAAATTACTCAAAAAATTTATAAAACAATTTCAGATATTTTATTACATTTTTGAATTACGCTTGCTGCATTATAACAGTCTTACAACATCTGTGTTGAAAATAACACAGATAAAAGAACATATGAGTGATCAAAATGATCTTAATGAAATCTTGAAAGATTTCCCTGAAGTGAATATAAAAATAATTATCAGGTAGTGGTATGTTAAGTGATTTAAAGCACACATTGAGCTCTGACTAGTATATGAAGATGCCAGAGTGAGTGAGAATCTTATCCAAAATTTTAATTTCCTTGGTAAATGTATTTCAAGATGCTTCCATGTGAAATTCTTATATAGTGTTGAACTTTTCCTTATCATTAGTTAATTCCCTTTGTCATATTCATGTAACAGGTCCAGAAAACCTGGCTTATTTTGCCATTCCAGGAAATAGAAAAAGAGTAGACATTTTCTGTTAACTTTTGCATAATGGAGAAGTTAACAAATATTTATGGAACTACTGGATTATAGATAGCTTAAAAAAGAGGGAGAGAAATCTTAGGAGTTGACTAGTTCTTGATACAAGCCTCAACATTCCTTATAATTACATTTGAGAGAAACTCACTAAATCTCAAGGGAGCCAATTATTTTGCTGGACAGTTCTACTTGTTGAACCAACCAAAATCTATTTCCTTTTCATTTCATTGCAGATATTAATTCTTCCCATTGAAGTAGAATAGATGAAGTCAGTCCTATGTTCACCTGATATCTTTTGATGTAATGTAAACACTGCTATTTGGTGGTTCTTTTCCCAGGAAAGAAGTTTCCAACTTCTTCTGATTTCCCCTATGTTGATTTTTAGTTTTCTATCCTATTAAGTCTCTACTGGAAGTACTGTATCTTGGGAACAACCTTTTATAATTCAGTATTGTCTGAATGAAGAAAACAGTGGGATCATAACGTCCCATAATTGGGTTATGATTTTCTATTAGGGTGACCTAAAATTGAATTAGTTCTTCTAGTTTCTATGATGCATTGTTTATTCACAATGAGCTTATTGTCTAACACAACCTTTACATCTCTTTTACATGGTTTATTTTCTGACAAATGTAGTCTATCTTTATCTTTAACTTATGAAATTGACTGTTTTAATTCAAGTTCTGTCACTGTCACTGTCCTCCCATTATCCATCAATTTGCTCGAGCGGGCCCAGTAACGTCTCCATTGTGACACTTGTTACTGTGTTTGGCATATCAAATACATCACAGGTAGCTTGCCAGGCTTTACTGTGCGGTACTGTGCAAGGTACTCTAGGTAGCTTGCCCGGATCTCTGAGAGGTGCGGAGAAATTGAACCTTGGTTGGCCAGGTCGTCCTCTTGGAGGCAAATGTTCTACCCGCTCTGCTATCGCTCAGGAATTGCAATTTATTATTTAATCTCAGATTTTAAAACCCATTGTTTCAGTCATTTTCATTGTATATTTGTTTTTCTGTTTTTCCTGCCCAGAATTCCTTTGGGAAACAACTTCCTCTCTGTTCTAATCCTTGGAGTTTGAGTGATTATATCTCCCAGGCTTGAATAATCTCAGTCTTCAGCCATTGTGGTTGGTTAAACAAATGGCATCTAACCAATTAGCAACAAACCTGGAACTTCGACTAGAGCCCTGGAGCAATAGGGACATTCTTTTCATTATGGTTGCTGGGCTGGCAAATTATAAACCTGAGGTTGCTAATGCCATAGGTGACATCATTTAGGAGGATTTGGCTAAGAATGAAGCAAACATAGAGGAAAGCTGAGCCAAGATGTAGAGGGTCTGAAGCTCCATTGCTTATTTGAGCAGTTGCATCCAACTATGCCTAAAGTAATTTATCCCCTGAAAATATTGTTTTCTGAGGTTAATTTAAACTGGGCTCTTGTCCCTTGCAATCAAGAGTTCTGACAAATATGAGGACTTTCATAAACTCTCTCAGCATTGTCTTCCTTTAATTAAGTAAATATACTTTTCTAACGCTCTAACTTTATGTTCTAAAAAATTATTGAGCTGGATGGCATATTTTTATGCCACTAATTCATATTTTTTTTGCTGCTATTGTTGTGGGGCAGCAACTAGCAGTGTGGGGGGCCCAGGATCAATTCCTGTAGTGCTAAGGGTCATAAAGTACTGAGGATCAAAATTCAGAACCTCACATATGCAAGGCATGTGCTCTATCACTTGGACCATATCTCTGGCATCAATACTTTTTGATGTTATGATGTTTTGTTATGCTTTGCTAAATGTTTTGGATATATCTCAGTGGTAGAGCATGTATGAGGAGCATGTATGAGGAATCCAATCCTGGGGATTGGAAAAATGTCTCTATTCAAATGCTTTGCTATTTACAGGTACTTTATCCTCTGCCATATTCTTACCTTCTGAGAAACTCCATTTATAAGGTTTAAGGTCAGATTGGTTCAATGCATACATGGTTATTTCCTACAAATTTATGTAAAATCACTATGTTTTTTCTCGAAATTTACAAAGCTTGATTATTCATTCAGACTGGATTTCTCCAGAATTTAATTTATCATCTAATTAATTTAATGTTTCACACTTCTTTTGGAAACAGCACAATATTTTTCATCCCTCAGTTTATTAGCTTTTCTCCTATTTTAAATAATTCTCTCCAATACCTTAGTTTTGATAGTTGACTGTTCTTGGAATACACAGGATGAAAGTCTTAGCTCCTGAAATTCGAAATTTTATTTACTATTAACTTTCTAAACATTCATATTCTTTTTACTACCATTATCACCCTGCCAGCACCAGATAATCTCATTGGCCACCCTCCAGAACTCACGGCTGCTCCTCCCAGATCTGAGTATAAAATGAGGCCCCCATAACCATGTCACCGGACTCCATGCCAGGTTATTTTCACTTGGGGCACTCCAGAGTGGGGAGGGTGAGAGCACTTCCTGCCCCAAGGGACCAGCCCCAGCAACCAACCTCCAATACCCAACCGCCGCCACATTCTAGGCCGCTTTCAGGACCGTGCATTCGCTTCGTCACACATTGCAAAACACTTTCTACCCATTTTCCATAATTACCACACCATATTTGATGGGGTTCAGACAGTATGCAATAAATAATAGAGGGAAATATATAAATATATGCCTCTTGGAGAGCTCGGCAAGATACTGAGAGTATCCTGCCTGCACGGACAGAGCCTGGCAAGCTACCCGTGACATATTTGATATACCAAAACCAGTAGATGACAGTCCTCATTCCCCTGACCCTGAAAGAGTCTCCAATTGTTGGGAAAAGACGAGGAAGACGAGGCTACTAAAAATCTCTGGGCTCGGAGGAATAGAGACGTTACGGGAACCCGCTTGAATAAATCGATGAACAACGGGATGACAGTGATACAGTGATACCATTATCTTATCCTTTCCAAATTGAATAGTATATCATTTTATGGAGAAGAAAGGCAATTCAGTGACTAACAGGACCTCTGTCCTCCAGAAGAGTTGGCTTTTTCAAAAAGTCACCTTTCCTTTGCTAGTTCTTCTTAGTTTGGACCAAATTAAGAAAATCCCATGTTTTTTTAATTTTCTTTCTTTCTTTTATTGCTTTTTTCCCTTGCTACTATCAATGGAGAAGATTATCCATGACTTCCACTCAAATCTCTTCGATAGCCATGTCCACTTGCCGACATACCAAATTCCACAGGATGGATATGTTGTTCCCAACGTTCTCCCTTCCAAAATCCGACATGCCATTTCATCGGTAAAGAAACAAACAGCACCCGGCCCAGACAAGGTCAGACCTGAACACCTGAAGAACCTGCCGTCAGTACTCATCAATACACTGGCTCGGCTCTTCACTCGCTACCTGTCTGAATGCAAGGTTCCGTCCCAATGGAAAACCAGCAGGACCGTACTACTGTTCAAGAAGGGAGACATCCATGACATTGGCAACTATCGTCCTATCTGCCTATTGTCTGTCATCTACAAGTTGTTCACTCGAGTCATCCTAAATAGGATTGGCAGAACACTAGATGAAGGACAACCATGCCAGCAAGCAGGGTTCCGCAAAGGATTCAGCACCATCGACCATATCCACACAATAACCAAGCTCATTGAGGTTTCTCGGGAGTTCAAGATGCCGCTCTGTTTAACATTCATCGATTTAAAGAAGGTCTTTGATTCTGTTGAGATGGAAGTGGTCATTGAAGCCCTAGCCAATCAGGGCATTCAAGCCCAATACATCAGGATCCTCCGTGAGCTGTATTGCAGATTCACTACCAGGATCTCACCATTCTACAAAGAAGTGATCGTTGATGTCAAGAGAGGGGTGCGGCAGGGTGATACCATTTCACCGAAACTCTTCAGTGCCACCCTCGAGAACATCATGCGATGACTGGAATGGGAAGGAATGGGAGTGAAGATAGATGGTCGGCAACTACACCACCTCCGCTTTGCTGATGACATTGTTTTAATAACACCAAACATCAGCCAAGCGGCACAAATGCTGGCCGACTTTGACTGTGAGTGTGGAAAGGTAGGACTACAGCTGAATCTTATGAAGACAATGTTTATGAGAAACAGGCTTGTTCCTGACGCCCCATTCGCTCTCAATGGAACGACAATCTCCGAATGCAACAGCTATGTGTACCTAGGTCGAGAGGTCAACATGACAAATGACCTGGCACCCGAGCTGCGCAGGAGGAAGAGAACGGCTTGGAACGCCTTCAAGAACGTGGAAGCAATAGCTAAGAGGATGAAGAACCTCCAGCTCTGGGCACATCTCTTTGATTCCACTGTTCTTCCTGCATTAACATACGCCTCAGAGACCTGGGCCCTACGCAGACAGGATGAGAACGCTATTCAGGTCTCCCAAAGAAGAATAGAAAGAGCTATGCTTGGAATATCACGTTTCACTCAAATGAGAGAAAAAATCCGGAGTTCTGACATCCGTCGATGATCAAGAATCAGGGACGCTGTCTCATTTGCCAAGGTGTCGAAAATCAGATCGGCTGGTCAAGTAATGAGATTTAAAGACGACCGTTGGACTAGAGCTGTTACCGACTAGATTCCACAGGATGTCAAAAGACGGCGTGGCCGCCCACCTTCCAGATGGTCAGACTTCTTCATCAAGATCATGAATGATCGGTTTGAGGCCCTTCATGTTCCCGGAGGCAACAGATGCCATTGGGCTACACTAGCACGCAACAGGGACAAATGGAGACGTTACTGGCGCCCGCTCGAGCAAATCGACGACTAATGGGAAGTTAAGTGATTAAGTGACTATCAAAGACATAGTGGCATTTGATCTTGATTGAGAATCTTTTTAGCTATCTATTTAAATACTGAGTAATGTTCTGAAGACATAGACTGAATTTTTATTTTATTTTATTTTTGATGTCTACATATAGCTTTTATTTCTCTTCAGTATCATCAAGCTCCATTTAAAAATAACAGTTAAGTCCTCACTCATCAGTATCAAAATGACCATAATAGATCTAATAATATTGAAAACTGAAGAGCATGAAACAATTTAAATAGGGCCAGAGAGATATCTCAGTGGGCTGAGCTCATGTCTTCCAGAGAGAAGGACTGGATTCAATCTTGGCAACACACACTTTTCCTGAGAACTGTCAGGAGTAAGATAGAAGTAGTTCCTGAGTACCTTTAGGTATGACCTCAAATTCAAAGGAAAAGAAAAACAAATTCAAATAGCATCAAGAATTGACTGAATTTGTCTGGCAACATATCTCACTCAGCCATTCATGCAACTTTCATTTATTAAGCAACTAATATGTACTTCCTTCTATCAACACAGATTTGAATTACTCTATAATTAAATTATGCATAATAAAACTTGAAATCTTAATGCTTCCATAAAGTTAAATGAACACATCCTTATAACTTATTTTTTAGCCATTTTCATTTATTTTATAAGTCTTTATTACATCTATTTAATTATATTTGGATTGATTCAAGTGTGCAGAGAGGATATTTCTGCTCTATGTGTCGGAGTCATTTTATTGAATAGCTTCTTAAAATGTGTGATGAGACCATGTCCAAATCTAGTACTACTTACCAAATGTATTAGGTGTCTGGTTCTCAAGTCATGACGTAAACAGGATCATATTTCTGGATGAATCTTTAAAACCACTTTATTCAAGTCTCTCATTATAAGGATGAGCAAACAGAAGTTCAAAAGAAGTTGAATGATTTGTCCCAGAATACACAAATATGTGAGAAAATGGCTTGAGAAATGAACATTCTTTCTTTCTTTCTTTCTTTCTTTCTTTCTTTCTTTCTTTCTTTCTTTCTTTCTTTCCTTCCTTCCTTCCTTCCTTCCTTCCTTCCTTCCTTCCTTCCTTCTTTCTTTCTTTTCTTTTCTTTTTGCTTTTTAGGTCACACCCAGCAATGCTCAGAGGTTACTCCTGGCTCTGCACTCAGGACCTGGGGGACCATATGGGATGCTGGGAATCCATCCCGGGTTGGTCATGTGCAAGACAAACACCCTACCCACTGTACCATTAGTCCAGCCCTGAGTTCAGTTTCTTTAATGGTCTACCCTCCTACATTGCTGCATCTCAGCAGTGGAGCCTCCCTTTCTGCAACCTTTCACCCTTCATGTACTTTGTCCTGCTTCTCTCATATAACAGCACAGGTTATTATTTTGCCTCTTTGGGTCACCTTGTATCAATGTAGTATCGACTCCTTTCTGAGGCCACTGTTACCAGGGAGAGATCCTCAGTAACAGTGCAGTATCAAGGAACGGGTCTAGCCTTTACCTTTAAACTTCCCAATATGATGGATGAGAGCAAATTCAAGCATTGAACAGGATTTCATTGAAGGCTAAAGATGGAAGGAATTTGAAACCAAATATTGGTTAAAACCCCTCCCAGGATACTTAGATCTTGGCAACCAGTGAGGTGCTCTGCTTTGTCCTTTCTCATATCTATTGGAACTTATTTTTGTCATATTTCTCTGCTCTGGAATGTGTGTTCCTGGTGTTTCCAAGTTCCTAATAGAGAAAAGGAAATTCCCCCTTCCTAAAATGACCTTGCTCAGGATCTCCAACTGGACTGTCCCATGCTCTCCCTTTATGCGAAGTTTCACACAGATAATGCCTGCCTTCTCCAGGGACACCACAGGAGAGGATCTTCCTTTATGGTCCGAGAACATAATTGAGCATATAAGTCTTAGGTAACTCTGTAGATATGGGCAGCAAGTTGCAGTGTATGCTGAAACTATCAAGTCCAGGTGCTTGCCATTTTAAAATAGTGGCTTTTTATAGCCTTAATTCCTTAAGGGTTTAAAAATCAAGGGCTACTATCTCTGTCCATGTTATCTTATTAGATTAAATATTTCCAGCCACAATAGCAACAAAACAAAGTGCAACTAGTAGTACTGAAAAATGCTGAATTAATAAGAATGTTCTTCAGATAAAATTATAACTAAGGGGGTAACTTTCAGGTTAAAATAAGTGTGGACATATTTTGCATAGGTATTCTGAATACATATTATTGTAGCTGTAGTCTATGTTTGGTATTAATGTTGAATACCTAATATTGAGTTTCTACTAGGGTTAGTTATTGTTATGAGCACCTTATGTGTTCTGTATCTCATATAACTCAACAATTCTTTGGGCACAAGAATAAGCTCTTTGCTTCAAAAAACAAGGGAATTGAAGCTAATAAATAACTTTATTTTTGCAACCAAAAGGTTTTTGTGTTACATGAAACACAGCACATGTAAGATGCTCAGAGCAATAACTAAAACTGCTTGTTCAAATTTAAATCTAAAATATACTGTAATATACAATATACACTGACTTTTTAATGTTTAGCACAAGAATAGAGAATGTGAAAAAACATTATAATTTAAAATAAAACATTACAGTTTTATAAGTTATATTATAATTTTTTATATTTGGTAACATGCTATAATGATAATATAGATATTTTGAATAAAATAACATGAATTAGTAAAATTAATTTTAACTCTTGATTTATTCTTATAAAATAGGTATTTTAAAATTTAAAATTACATAATCAGTTCACACCACTGATCTAAATGTAAAGCTTGATGAACCACATGGCGGAAGTGATTCAAACAATACAAATTGTTTTTTTCTTTTTTATTAATTTCCAAGTTTTAGGCACAGACAGACATGGATAAAAATAACTAGGTACTAAGTTCCATAACTACTTATAGAGTAAGGACTTATTGTTCTAGCTCTTGGAGTTTTGTATTTATAAGTAGGCGTTCATACTAGTTATGCAATTTGGTTGCCCTTGACTCTAAGAAGAGAGGGAAGAATTGAGGTTCCATATAGATTCACTTCAAAACAAACCTATTAATCAGAATCACCCAAGAAACTGAGTCTCATAGTTGAGAATTATGGCCAACTCAGGCACCCTGTCCCAGTACTTTCCTCATTCTATGGGCGGTATTCTCTGGCCTGGGTCTGAACTCAAGACTATTTTCTTGACTTCAGTTGAGGTTGGCATTTATTTGATCCAGACTTAGATACGTGTTTGGCAGCCCATCAGCAAATCCTGCTTTGCCTTTGTCAGCAGTGACTTCCCAAGGAGGGGGATAATGTCCACAACTTGTCAGACTCCACGGAGTAAAAGTTCAAAGAATATCTCCAATTTTTTTCTCACATCCTGCAAAACCTTGCACAGCTTTCTCCTGTTCTGGTAGCTGCTCAAGAATGTAATAAGTTGAGTTTCAATGAATTGGAACCTCCTGTTTTAGGTGATGTTTCAGCAAGTTGCTTTTCAGCTGGAGCTGAATCAGGAATTTTTTTTCCACCAACACTGATGGAATGGCTGAAGTGTTCAGATTTTCTGTGTCATCACCAAGATATTTGTGTTACTGTTATGATGTAGAAAATCATTTTTGAGGATGTTATAGGAGTAAACGTGGCACAGTATAAAATGGTTCGCTTCTACAGTGCAACCTGCTTCTGAGTGTACGGGTGTGTGGGAACAGACATAAGACCGAGAGAGAGAGCAGTAGGATGGAGATCCTGTTTCCTCAGTGCACGCAGGGCTGCCTACACTTTTTCTTGTAGCCAAATATGCCAATGGGTAATATCAGAGGATACTGAAAAGTGTATTTTGGTTTATCTTTGAGGATTTTCTTTTTCTAGTCAATGCTTACGCAGTGAATAGTTATATCCATTTGATCTGATAGAATAAAACTGAAGAAATGGGTGCTATTTTTTTTTTGTTTTATTTTTGGTCATATTTTTTGATGTTTATTTTTTGGTTCTGGAGGCTGACAGGTCTAGATCACAGAACTGGCAGATTTGATGTCAAGTAAGGGCTCACTTCCTGGTGAACTTGTATCTCAACTTGGAGGAAGGGGCAAGGGAACTTTCTGAGGTGTCCTCTCAATAGGGCACTGCTCAATTATCCTCACGACTTTACTTCTAAATAATATCGATTATAAGATTAAATTTCAACATGTTAATTTTTGAGGAATGCAAATATTCAGACCATACTACTGACTGCTGAATTAATTGGTTCTGTTGTTACAAATATAGTTGTCTAATTATTATTTATTTTATTAGAAGTTATCAAATTCCAAGTAAATTATTTATCATTCTGACTAGGACAGTATATAGCATTTTGTTTGCTCACTGACTTGAAAAAAATAATGTTTTGGTGAAGACATTCAGAGCACCATTCTACTATGGTGAGATGATCAACACAGCAAAGGTGTGGAGATGAGTCAGGCTTGAAATTGTGCCCTTGGCTGGTTTGGGGAGAGGGTCCAACTCACACAGTCAAATAGCAGTAGAGAGAAAGCAGACAAAAGAGATGCTCTCTATGAGAAGATAAAAGAAATGCAAGTGAATGAGTTGATGAGGGAAATTTAAATAAAAATTGAGAGACAAATTAAAGCTGGAGAAAGGAAATGAAAAAAGTAACAGAAAGTTATGCTTGGAAATAATAAAAGGGAAAATGAGGAAGGTGCATGACTTTAAGATAATCACACACTAGGATCACTAACAGTCTTCCCTGATTTTTCCACCCATTCAGAAATCTTACGTTTTCTATATCTCTGGTCTATGGGCAGTGAATTGGGAACTGGTTACCCCATACCCTGGACTGAATTGATTTAGGGTCACATGTTCTTTTTCCAGTTCATGAGTCTGAATGTTCCTGTCTTTGGCTTTTAGAGAAGCTCTCTTTCCAACAACACCAAAGAAGCAGGATAGAGGTGCCCTCAGCCAGCCTGTCATTTCATGTGTGGGTAGGCTACTCACACACTCCAGCAGGTTTTCTGGAATCTTGGCACAGCTGTTGAGACAGAAGCTTACAATTCACCCTGAAGGTTTCTTATCTGGGACAAAACTAGGTGATGATGCAGTCTACCCAGGATACTTGCCACCTCTGGGATCATGTATGAAGGAAATAGCTGTGAACTATTTCTTTCTTTGATGACAGATTAATTTTCTTTCCTTCTACATATAAAAATACACTCTTACTCACTAGCCTCATCCCAACACCTACAAAGTCACTTTGAGGAACCCAGCACTTGACATCCTTGAGTATTTGTGATTATATATGTTATTTTTTTTGTGTGTGTGTGTATGTGCATATACACAATTCATCAAAAATGCATTTATGCATTTTTTACTATACTTAATCATTGGACATTGGATTATACCTAATCATCTCCAAAAGAACAATGGTGATTGACCAGTTGGTTTTGGTTCATCTATAGCAGATAGAAGTATTTGCATCCCCCCATGCCACCCCACCCTCTGCCACTATTCTCTTCTGAGTAAGGAAGGGAAAGGCTGAATTCCAATAACCTGTGGTGAGTTTGGGTCTCTCTTTGTTGCCCTTTTGTTGACCAGCTACCACCACCATGGCCTTATTCCTGGTTTTCTTGAATTCTCAGTGGAGTGGAAAATATTTTAACATTTAAATCCAGTTTTTGCTGGATTTACTGTATTACCACTACAGGCCAAACAGAGGTAATCAGTTTTCATGAGAATTAGAAGTATGTCTGTATAAGGCAGAATTCTGAAAGGACCCTCTATGGTCCATTCATTTGAATATGAGTGGAACTTGAGCTGTCTGAGAATACATGAAACTGAGTAGATGTTACTGTTACTAGGTTACTTTCTATGTCAAAGATAATAGAACTTTGCATGTACAATTAAGATCCCTATTCAGTGAACTTTATGTCAATTTAAAGTCCTATGGAACAATATCCCTTTTACAAGGGAGATTATGTTGAGTGGGACTGACTTGAGTACTTGTAAATGCACCTACAGGTCAGAGATGGGAAAAAAAATTCTCCTGGCCTAGAAGAAATAAGCCTGTGAGTTTTACAGTTTTATGAGCATATAAGAGTCTAAGTGTATACCAAGAAAATACAGTTAACAATAATATAAACTTGAAAGATGAAACTTGAAACCTGCAGATGAGCCTCCAGCTTTCGCTGAAAACTCTACGAGTCATACCCAGACTTTTGACCCATAGGAAGTGTGAGGTGATAAAGATGTGTTATTCTAAGCCAGTACCGTCTGTAGTCATCTGTTAGCTGGTAGTAGAAAGGAAAATATTTCCTAAAGATAGTTTAGTTTAATCTACAAAGTTATTAAGTACCATGTGTTACTACTGATACATTGAGCTCTTTCTCATATGTTTTAACACTCTCAGTGCTTTGTTTTTTTTTTTGTTGTTGTTGTTGTTTATGTTTTTGGGCTACACCCGACAATGCCTAGGGATTATTCCTGACCCTGCACTAAAGAATGTACTCCTGGCATTGCTGGGGGACCATATGGGTTGTCAGAGATCTAACCCAGTTCAGCCATGTGCAAGGCAAACACCCTCCCCACTATACTTTTGCCCCTGTACTTTCATATGTTCTCCGTGTTTTGTGTACTCTGTCACAACCACTCAGCAAGGCAGATCTTTTTGATGGGTAAAGAAACTGAGTCTCAGTCACATTCAGCAAATTTCCCTAAATGTTGGGATCTGATTTAGATTCAATTTTCTGTGTAGAAGCAGTTTAGGCTTTCCTTGCATTTGCACTACACCATGCATATTTAGCAGCTTGTGAATTTTGCATTATCTGTAGAACCCACCTCCTATTATTTACTATAAGATCACAAGAGATTCTTCTAAAATCATTACTTTCTTGCGAACTCTCCTCAAAGAGACTCATTTTAAGAGGGAATGAGTTTTTCTTTATTAAAAAAATTTTTAATAGTGAGACATCATGAAGTACAGTTGCAGACTTACACATTTTTGTGCTTGGGTTTCAATTATACAATGATCAAATACCCATCCCTCCACCGGTGCCCATTTCCCACCACCATGGATCCCAGTATCCCTCCTACCGCCTGTCTCCCACATCCTACCCTGCCTCTGTGGCAGGGCAGGAGGAAATGAGATTTGAGTGTGGTTGGGAAAGGTCAATTTATGTAAGTTCAAAACATACTTGGCCACAAATAGAGGAACATTATTTCACTAATTACTTATTAAATTGACTTTACTTGTTAGGAAGGAAAAAAATCCAATGAAGAAATTCAATGAATAGTTTTCTAAGGGGAGGAATTCAAAGGCTTAGCTTTTTTTTTAAGTATGCCAAAGATGGATTGCTGTTTTGCTCATTAATAAAGACACACTTCTGTAGAATAGAATGAGTATATAAGTGTCTAAGTGTATATCAATGTTAAAATAAAACTTCCTGTTCATAGGTTTAGAAAAATTCTGGTCCCTCAAATTTCACATTACTGATAGGAACTGTGAAACACAGCATCCAGTTTTCGTATGTTCCTGACTAACAATAGAAATTGGGAATTTCTGCCAAGCTCACAGACACTGAAAGTCTGCAGCATGCCGCACATTGTTCCACATGCTGCCAAGACGGTAGAGACAAAGGGACCCGAGACAGTGGAGTCACAGGGCTTTTGCTCTGTAGGGGTCTGGACGACAATCACAAATGCCTAATGTAAGAGAAGGATGGATTAATTTGTTTCATGAACACCCACCCGGCAGGGTGGTCCTGGGTAGAGCAGCAATGTTTTCCTGATGAGAGAAGGTGTTGACTTAGGCAAGAGCAAGTAGTGGGTATGGACAGAAATATTTGGTAATGGAAAAACAGAAGATGGATCTGGAGTGTCGATATTTCAGAGAGCTTCAAGAAGACTTCTAGAGTATTTAGTGGCTGAGAGAACTGTGATTATAGTGAAACCCAATGCGAAATATCCTTCCCACCAACCTATGCCACCCTGTCACACATAGTTGGAGTCTATAGACATGGAATAGCAACTATAGAAAGTGTTCAAAGTTGTGGAAAGATTAAAAAAATCCAATTTCATACTGGAGAGATCATACAGCCAGCAGGGAAAGCACTTCCCTTCCATGTGGCCCATCTGGGTTCGATCACCAGTGCTGCATATGGTCCTTAGAGCATCACCAAGAGTGATTCCTGAGTGCAGAGACAGGAATAATTTCTGAGCACTGCTGGGTGTGGCCCCAAACTCAACCAATCCACTAAATAAATGAACAAGATATCTAGTTTGCATGAAAGAAAAATTCTCCAATAACAAATCAGGGCCCAGGCTTCTTTGCTGACAACTAAACAATAATGTCACATATATTACCTTTGGTAGAGGAAGATTTTATAATGAGTAAATAATAAAGTCATGAAATTGCAATGATTTCACTGCAGGTCAATGGTAACCAGTGCCAAGTATCATCCAGGATTCCATGCAATTGGGATTACAGCAAAAGAGACTTAGGAGTCCAGATGAAGCTTGGCTGCATTATTCTTATCTTTTGATTCTTCCACACTTTTATTTGCACCTGAAGAGAGTCAAGTTGAATTTTTAGGATGAACTTCATAAAGTCTTTACCTCAACTTTGTACCCAAGCAATTCTATTATAGAAATGCCACCTATTGTAACCAAAACCAGAATCTTTGACTAATTTGGGAACTGTATAAAGGAACCCAGGAACTGTATCTACATGGTTCTGCAGCCCACCCTTGTGTGATACCCCCCAAATCTCTGAACCCCTGTTATGTCAGGTCAGTTCCTCTTCCTTGTATCCATTCTATTTGTGAGAGTTTTGATCTTTAGCATGTAGGTGCCTTCTTATAGAAACTGACTTTCTATAATTTCTACTCATTCTTCCTTTCTAATTTCTACTCTTTCTTTGGAAACAACCTTTACTTGCAAACTGGAAGTAGACAGATAGAACACCATTACTGCTTTCGCATCTGACTCTCCATTTTGTTCTTAAGAAGTTTGGCAACCTTTGAAAACTATAGAAGAAGAATGATTAGGGTTGGTCTTAATTGATTACATTTTTACGTAGTCTTAGAAGTCTCATCAACTTTAATCTCTTTGTTAAGTGAGGCAAAGAGGGCCAGGATCAGTCAAAGGAAGCTGGAAGGGGATTTTAGTTTTCACTCCCAAGGTGGTTGTCAGCTAATATTGTTCCTGAGGTGAACCTGGGTCATGGTTGTAAGTTTATGTTCAGGATTCCCAAGCCAAAAAAAAATTGTTGAAAGAAACTGTTTCCCTTCTGTGAAATACAAAATAAACAGAAGTCCCACTGTGATGGACCTCTCCACAAAGCAGGCGCTGCTGGGGCAGGAGTTACTCCAGTGGCTCAGAGAGATAATGCTGAGAGAAGTGTAGATATCTTAGAATGGCAATTGACATGCACAAAGCTTTGTGTGGAGCGTTCCTGGAAAGCAGCCTATTCTAGTCGAAGAATAGAGGACAGGAAGATTGGAGAAGGGAGTTGAGGGGTCATATTTAGTAATATTTTTCCCCTTTTAGTTTATAATGATTTCTAAGGAATTGACTTTGTTTTAAAAACATATTTAAAAGGAAGACAAAATAGAACATATACATCTAAGACAGTAGAAATGTGTGCAAGCATGTGTGTGTGTGTGTGTGTGTGTGTGTATCTCTACATTAGCTCTGATGATGGGGACAGCCAGAGAGCTATCTTTAGGGCTAGGTATTTTGTATTAGTCATGTTTTTAAATAGCCATAAAAGCCTAATTTTGTTTTTATAAAACAGACTCAGTGATTTTTGCATATATATACATATATACACACACGTAAATATACACATATATACTTGTGTGTATGTATAACATATGTATAACAATTTTGAGAGGAGGAATTCTGAGTTTTAAGTCACCGTATATGGTCATCCACTTTAAATCTCATGTTTTATATATTCCTGAGAGCATTGGGACTGACAGAGCCATCTCTCTTCCACCCTGCTAGATTCAGAGCAGTAGCTTTCTTCCTTCAAGAGAAATTGGCGTGTGTGTCAATTGCCCTACTTGCTTTGACCTTCATGTTAGGCGAGGCTTTTATTGTCATTTACACAAAGATGCTGAGGATAAACCATTTTATCTTCAAGAAGCTTAGGAGAAACCATAAGGCAAAGTATTTTGCCCTCGAAATAAATGCATCTCTCGACGATTTATTGGCAGATATATCTAGGTGACAATAGATTCCTAAATTGAATATTCTGCCTGAGGAATGCCCTCTGATGTGCATTAAGTCCTGTATTGTAATAACCACACCTCTCAATTTATACAGATATACTCTTCTGATTATATTATGCATCAATCTTTAGGACAATTGTCAGACTGTGGCTTGCTACCCGAGCAGTCAGAGTAAATGGATGTTTCTTGGCACAAAACTGACGAGTCAAGGAAAATCTTTGAAAGCATCTGAGAGGGAGGCCTCTGGCACTTCTTATGATTAGTCTTAAATACATACTTTTTCAGTTCTAAGTGCCACATTCATTTAAGACTCACATTGCTCCTTGATCTAGTCTCTCCGGTCTGTTGTTACTGCTGCATATGATATAGGACAGAGTCACAGATCACTGGGTTTAGGGACTCCTTCCTGTTACCCCCCCCACACACACACACACACGTGGGTCCCTCCTTCACTCCTGCCCTCTCTTCTACAGACATTTGTGAGGGCCAGATCAAGGCTAGTTGCTCCTTTAGGTGCGGTATCTGGTGGCAATAAAAGCTCCTACGGTTCCTGCCTCTTGGAGCTCCTGCAAGCTGCAACACGATCTGGACTACAGGTTTTTCTGTCAGATGCTCAACTTCTCTTTAGTCCAGTTCACTGGATAACCTCATCCCCTCTATGCTAGGGTAGAGAAGAATTGGCATGTTTCTCTTTCGAGAAATGCATTTTGTATTTTTATCGAGACCAGTCCTGCTTTAAAATCTTAGACTGAAACTTCACAAAACTAAAAGCAAAACAAAGCAACAGCAACAACAAAACATTGAAGAACACTTAAAAACAAATCTTAGACTGACTCTCTTGGACATCCAAAGTTTAGTATTCTAAACCTTGTTCTTCAATGAAATTTGCATTAATCAATATTACTTTTAATAATACTATTTGGGGGGGGGCTGGAGCAATAATGCAGTGGGTAGGGCATCTGCCTTGCATGCGGCTGACTGGAGTTTGATCCCCGGCGTCCCATATGTCCCCTGAGCACCACCAGGAATAATGCTTGAGTGCAGACCCAGAAGTATCCCCTGAGCATCGCTGGGGGTGACCAAAAAACAAAAAAATTATTTTGGGGGCTGGAGCAATAGCACAGCAGGTAGGGCGTTTGCCTTGCACGCAGCCAACCCTGGTTTGATTCCCAGCATCCCATATGGTCCCCTGAGCACCGCCGGGGGTAATTCCTGAGTGCAGAGCCAGGATTAATCCCTGTGCGCCAGGTGTGACCCAAAAAAGCAAAAAAAAATTATTTTGGGATAACAATTTAGTATTACCAAAAGTAGTACCAGAAGTATTACCAAGTTTTAGTATTACTTATAGTAATACTAAAAAGTGCTAAAATTATTTTTATTTCGCTTTTAGGCGGGGAGGAAAGTGGGTCACACCCATTGCTGCTCATATGCTATTCCAGGTTCTGTGCTCAGGAATATCCCCTGGCAGTGCCAGAGGCTGGGGAAGGAAAGACCCCATGTTTCTCGGGGAATGAAACTGGGTTGGCTGCTCTGTGCTCACAGGTAATTTCTAGTGGTACTTGGCAGGATGATGTAGTGGTTGGCTATACATAAGGAAAGACTTAACCCTGTACTTTCTCTCTGGCCCCCAGATTACTTTAAATCATGTGAAAAGAACTATGTTTCATTTTTGACTATTTGGGTTTGCTTTTCAATTATTTAATCTGATTGTTGTAATTATTTTATTGTGCAGATCTGTTTCATTTTGTAAAGTGATTACTATAGAATGTACAGTCCACCTCTAATTTATCACAGCCTAACTCGGTATAATCCGATAGCACTTCATATGGAATGAAATTTATACAAATATATTAATATTTTCCCTTTCTTTTGTGTTGTATATTTTTAAAGTTTATTTTTATTTATTTATTTTTTACTAAAGCAAGATCTTTTTATTGAAATTTACTTAGAAGGATGTAAGGAGTAAAGATTTAAAGATGAAAGAGAGAAGCATGTGTTCAAGTGAGAAAGAAGGCTTCTTTAGAATGGAAAAAGTGAGCAAAGAAAAAGACAAGCAAGTGAGATACATGTTCAAAGAAGAACCCGAGATTAAAGAACAAGCAATATATTTTATTTTTAGATATATTACAGATCTTAAGATATATGACTAGTATTTTTGTCTTAAACAGTTAATTATATTTTAAAGAGATCTAGGAAGAGAAAATTGTATTCATATTATGTTCTTGACATTTTTCTTGATTTTTTTGCTATTGATATTCTTGTGTATGTCCAAATTTTAATATTGTTTAATATTCTTTTTTTGAAATCTTCCTTTAACAAATGATATTGGGGGGATGGGTCACATCCAATGGTACTTAGAGACAGCTCCTGGTTTTGTGCTCAGGACTTACCCGGTATAGTATTTATCTATTTATCTACTATTAAATCCTTGCAGTGTGTTTATTTCATTCTGTGTATTACTTTTTCCCTTTTTCATATTTTTGACGTTCCTATTGTTTTTTTATGTCTTCCATTTCCCTTATTTTGTTTATGTTTTTCTTTATCTCCTCAAGCAATGGGATGTTTTTAGACCACTCATTTCAATTTAATTTAGCCAGTTGTGTTAATCATATCTGATTCTGTTCCTATTAAATAATATTTCTTGTGGTTGCTTGTTTCTTGTCTATCTAGCTACTTTGCAATGCTGAGCCTTCTAAATTTTGAGCACCACATCTTGTATTCATTTAGAAAATGATAGACTTTATTTTAATAATCGTTTTGGTTAGTTGAAGTAAGTTTTCCATGACTTGCTTTGAAACTTCTGCTAAGTACAGAAAATACTTTACTATAGGGTTAATTTACTCCATTTCTAAAGTGTAATCTTCTTTTGGGGAAGTCAATAGATTCTCAACATTGTAGAATTCTGGGATTTTTCCATTTATAGTTTCCTAATGACTGTCCTTCCCTTTGAAAATTTTGTTTGCTAGTCTGGGGGGGGGGGTTTCTTGACCTCTGCATAATCAGGTCATTAAAAACCTTATAGTCAGGTTCTCCTATGCAGATTGCTGTAGTCTCCAAGTAGTTTCTTTTGTCCTCAAAATTCTAACTGTTTTGACTTTCTTGAACCCTATACCATATTTTGTCAACTTGGTAAGAACTTCAGACTATGAGTTTTCTCTCCCTACTCTTTAACCTTGGAAATTCTTCCCATTTCAAGCCCCTACCTTGGTTATAATCATAAGTTTCATCCATTTTTTTCTCATTTTCTTTTCCCTCAGGGGGTCACCTTTTCCACTGTCTCCATTCAGTTTATGGAAGCAGAATAGTTATCTCATATATTTTGCCTTATTTATGACTTTTATAGTAAGAAGGTACTGTCAGTAACACTTTTTTCTACATGAAAGGGAACTCGAATAATATATTACCCTTTACGAGTTCTAAAAAAATTCTTCTTTTATGTGTAGCAGGACTTTGTAACAAAAATTTTTAATAGAAACCATAAGAGAAATATATTAAATATCAGCATAAAATAAATCAAAGATGAATTTCTCTATGGAGTATTATAAAAATGAGTAACCAAAATCCAGTTATATGATTCAGAATCCTTATCAAAGAGGTGGGCATATAGGAATATATAGCAGAAATTGAAAGTGGTTTTTGCTGGGGGGGGGCTTTCTTTTTAAAAATAATTTTTAATTGTAGTTTAGGTACCATGATTACAATAGAGTTAATATTTTTGATATTGATGTATAAATTTCTGCATCTCACCATCACCGGGACGCCCAAAGCCTTCCTCTATTGTTGAGCGACATTCCTGAAGGGAGTTAGTGCTCCACTGTGTACCCGGCTTCACAATAGAATGTGGTAAAGGATATACACATCCTTAAGCCTAATTGTAGGGGCTTTAGTATGATTCTGTGTTAGAGGTTGATATGTATTTCCAGAAATTGGGAGAAATCAAGCCCATCTGAGAAATATAAAGCATGAATGGCAGGATTAGCAACTGCTGAAAGGTAAGTCAGAGCAGAGGTAGTTATACTGAAAATAACATATACCCCCAAACTCCAGTTTTTCAGGGTAAAGGATTCACTGGAATTCCCTATGAATCAATTGTGGGATATTCATGAGAAAGTGAAAATGAGAGAGAATTAAACATTGACTAAATTTCTGACTCTATTATGAGACAGAATTCTAATTAAAAATTTGGAAAGTGCAATTTAAGTGATAAGAAAATCTGCCAACTTTAGTTTGTAAAATCATGTTTCAAAGAAGTAGCACTAGTGAAAAAATTTAAAAAGTCAGTGGGAGGTAAAAGAAAGTATCTCTAACCAATAGGTTGTGCTTACTCTACTCTTTGACAACAGTACTTTATAAAGTACTTGGTTGACAACAGAACTCCAAGCACTTCATAAAGAATATCAGGTTGCTTAGCCCATAGGGATGTCAACCCTATTTCAAGAAATACTCTTTTTCAAATTCTCTTAAAGATTGAGAGAGTTTAGGGAATCTAACTCAGTTCAGAATGATGAAAAGTAAAAGAAAATCTGCTTGAAAGTTACTGGAAAACCACTTCCTAATAAAAGGATAATGAGAAAGAAAATTGAATGAGCAACAAACATTTTTGCCTCTTCTTCCTGATTTGAACATGATTGTATTTCCAACAGTGGTAGTCGTCTTGTGACCATGAAGCAGGAGACAGGAGTGTGAGATTGAGTTCTTGGTGCAAGATCTGCATCAGAGCTGGTAAATTCAGTTACTCACACAGAAGAAGACTGAACGTAAACTCTTATGTTCATGGACAGTGGCAGTTGGCTCTTTTTTTTCTGTTAGACCTTTTCAAGTTTTGTTTAGGGTAATCTAGTAAACTAGCTTTAAGTCCATTACTCTACCATTTTGTTTGCTACCAGTATCTTTGTGATAAAATTTTCTAATGAATCAGAAAGTATTAAACTGCTCTCATGAAATTTAAAACATTAATTAACATTAGGCATAGAAAATTTCTAATTTTATAGTCATATGGGTCAAAAAACAAACAAACAAGTGTTTTACCTATGTTGAAAGGAACACTGACTCAGGACCAGAAATCTGACCCATGCTCCTGGGGTGTTAGATAGCTTATGATATCAGTCATGTCACTGTCCTCCTGTTGTTCATTGATTTGCTCAAGTGGGCCCAGTAACATTGTGAGACTTGTTACTGTGTTTGGCATATCGAATACATCACGGGTAGCTTGCCAGGTTTTGCCGTGCAGGTGGGATACTCTCGGTAGCTTGCTGGGCTCTCTGAGAGGGGCAGAAGAATTAAACTTGGGTTGACCATGTCAGCTGCATATAAGGCAAACGCCCTACCCGCTGTACTATCGCTCCAGCCAGTAGTAATCTTAATGTCAGAAAAAACATCTCTATGGAAGATGTCAAGGAACAAAAAGGATCAATGTTTCTTCTGTTTTCTATTTGGTAACTTTGAATATATACCAACATACATAGCTATTGCAATGACCTCCCAGTGCAGCAATACTATTTCCTCTTGCTCAATGTAGGACAGTATACCTATACTTTGCATTGTGAAATGTCGTCTGATATGATAATGTGGCCTTTGTAGTATTTGCCCACAAAGCGAATGTGACTTTACCATCCTCGTGAATTGCAGGCTTGTTTGTGAATTTATTTATAGATTGTCCTTCTTGCAGGGTAGTGGTGATCTTTGAACTGTCCTGACATTTGAGAGTATGGAGCCAGAGAATTGCTCTGAAAACTGGCCAGAAGTCAGATCATCTCTCTCCTGAATGGTCAAGAAGCATCAGGAATTCGATAGCTCTGTGGCCGGTGATGGGGTAACAGGATGACCAGCACCCACAGAGGCAATGTGGAGACTTAAAGGAGAACCAAGTCTCTCCTCAGGGAAGCTCTTCTGGTCAGGACACTGAGGACTCTCCTGTGTCTGGTACTTCTAGGGCTCTGTTGATGCTGATATATTTCTCTGAGGAGGGTAGGTTTAAAAATAGACTGCTACATTCTGGAGAGACTTTCTTGATGCCATTGGTCTCACAAAGCCACCCGACTGCAGCCCTATCAGTGCCACATTCGTGCTTTCACTGCAACTGCACATTCACTCTATTGTTTATTGTTGTCACTGAAGTGCTTTGCTTTCTTTTAATTTGCACATTTCTGAATTGTCTGAGTATAGCGTTTGGAATAAAGCCTTCAATATACATCCGGTTAGTGAGGGAGCTTTTTTATTTTTTCCCTCCCCAAATGCTATTGAAATTATAGCCCTGAACAATAGGGTAACATTCGTATACTGAGGCCCCATTAAATTATTATTTTTTAATAGTGGAAATGTTTCTGAAATTGACTGGTACAATGAAAGCACGCTGAGTCTTCACTATATTATTACTTTTTGGCAGCGGGAGGGGTTGAGAAAATGGAATAAAACGGTTCCAAAATCTCAGCAGTACATGATGGGGGCACTAAACACATACTTACACGTTTTATTTAAAAAAAAAAGATCTGGAAAATATAGTGGAGAGAGAAGTTTATCTGAGAAAGTTCACTTTAGAAGGAACAGGGCAACTAAATTATTATTATTGCGATAATAATAAAAAAAATTCACATCCTTCGTTCTTATCCTGTGGTTGGTTGGTTTTTATCCTGGGCTGTTCAGTCTCTTTGCAGTTTTGTCCGCATTTCAGAGTTTGCTCGCTTTGGTTAATGACTTTAAAATAGTCAACTCTTCCTGACTGTTCTCTCGGGTCAGCGGCACCTGGTAAAGAAGGGAAGAAACTGACAAAGATCAAAACTCTGCCCCAAATGCAAAAGACCATGGACTGTATATCCCAGTTTCCCCAGCCGCCCCTGATTGGTCCGTGACTCCCCGGTGGGAGTTCTCAGCCTGATAAATCACAGGCTGCCCCTCCAGGCACCAGAATGGGGATGGGGAGGCCAGATGGAAGAAAGTGTGCCTGGCCCTCTGTCACCACTGGCCGGCTGCCATCACTCGGACACTCTGCACTCCTTGCCGGGGGAATGTCACTATCCTGCCTGCATGACAGGCTGGCCATCGTCAGAGTTCTCCCAAGCAAGAGGCAACACTGCGCCATGTTGTCATGGTTACTTAGCCATTTCCCCAGAGTTGTGACATCAGTGTCTCCAAGGGGCAAGAGCTCTACCTCATGCATATGCATTCACTCGGCAGGGGCCTTGCCACATCTGAGTGTCTTACAATATTTTCAGTAGAAAATGGAAAGAGAAGGAGGGAAAGGTGACATAGAGAATGAAAGTGAAAATGACAGGAGGGCACATTATTAAATGAACGAAGGTGCCCACTGGCCAAATTGGAAGAAGGCTATGAGAAGGGTTAATGCTGCATTGGGATTCCTGGCTTTAAATGAACCATCTGCTTGGTCACGCCAGGCTCTCACTCACATGTTCAGAGCTTTATACTTTTTTAGATGACTTTCACAGACAATATTGAATTTCACTCTCATAGCCCCCTGTGACACAAATATGACCAGGGAGACCATCAACATGGATCAGATGCAAAAACTGAGACTCAGAGAAGCCAGGTGCCTTGGAAAGCTCATATTAGACTCTGTGTTTCCATTGCAATTTCTTTTTTTCATTTCTGGAGCTCAAATCCAGGGCCTCACACACACAAAGGTTAGTGGGTAAGTGTTTTATTGCTGAGATACTTCCCTAGTCTTAGACAACACATATCTAACCTCCCAGTTCATCATTTGTTTCAGTTTCTATTAACCTCCAGTCTCTAGGACCTAATATCTTTCCAATGGCAGAGATTTTGGTATTAAATGGTGATCTTATCTTCTCTGCTCAGCTGATTTCTTTCCACATGAACACGGTGTATGTGTGTGTATGTGTGTGTGTGTGTGTGTGTGTGTGTCTGTGTGTGAGTGTGTATCTGCAGCACTTCTCACATAGTAGGTATTAATGAATAGCGAACTGAGCTATAGTTCATGTCAGAGGGACCCCAGGGTTCCATAAAAACCCCATCTACTGCTCTGCATTGCAAATGTACCAATGCCAAATTAGGAGTTAATACTATGTAAGACAAAATAGTGATGTTTTAAGAGCAGGCCCTCTGGGGGTGGGGGAGTCCAGTTCCTGCAACAGAACTTTGTCACCCTCCCCTCTCCCAACCCTGAACTGGTAACTTGCTTCAGTTTACTTGACACAGGATCTGCCTGTGACTGTGTCAGCTATTTGCACCCTGTGGAACAGTGCAGGGGCCCTGTGCTCAGGTGCAGGCAGCAACTGAGGGAGCAGAAAAGCTAGTAGTTACAAGATTACTTAATGCCGTGTAATTGTCACATTAAGGAAATCCTGCTGTTTGTCACAAGTTATTTAACAGTTGAAGTGGCTAAGTTGGAACCATGAAAGGTAGACCAAACCAGAGGTATTTCGTAAATAAGTGGTGCAAAGGGAGAGTCCAGTCACGTTAAGGTGCTTGTGGCATTTGGGGCACAACAAGCTCAGTGAAATTTGAATTTGGGGAAAATCTCTGTTCCAGGGCTGGGTTTGTAAAAGACAAGTCACTGAGTCAGCACGGACATCAGCATATGTCTGGAGAGAGATTCTGGTGTTGAAAAGTGTGTCTTATGTCTTGCTCTGCATTCCAGTGAGCCCTCCCTAGGAAGAGTGAAGGTGGCTCAAGTTTTCTATTTTACTTGTAAGGATGACAGGTGAGCCAGCTTCATGTGGCTTTTGATTCTAAACCCCAAATGCAGCTGGAATGAGGTCAGGTTTTTCCTATATTCCAAGGCAATTACTTCACAGTCCAACATTTAGCAGCTTAAAAACAACCACCAATTTACTTTGAGATTTTGGTAGCAGTAAGTTGGGCAAGTCCTGGTTTATGGTTATCCTCTTGTGCCATGGATTAAGGTCACAGTGAAAGAAAGCATCATTTCCATGAGGTTTTGGTGTAGATGGCAAGACTGGGATGAATTGGCAGTACTTACTTGAACTCCTACATGTCACCATGCCAGAATAGTCAAATATTTCCTATGGTGTCTCAGGGCTCCAATTATGAGTGTTTCCAAGGACCAAGGAGAATACCAAAAGTTTTTTAATCTAGCCCTGGAGAGGGGCTGGAGCAGTAGCACAGCGGGTAGGGCATTTGCCTTGCATGCCTTGCATGCAGCCGGGTTCGATTCCCAGCATTCCATATGGTCCCCTGAGCACTGCCAAGGGTAATTCCTGAGTACAGAGCCAGGAGTAACCGCTGTGCATCACCAGGTATGACCCCAAAAAGCAAAAAAAAAAAAATCTAGCCCTGGAGATCTAAAAGTCTTAGTTGTGTCACATTCTATAGCTGAAGAAGTCTCAAGGGCCAGTCCAGTTCAAAAGGAGGAGATTACATGCCACCTCCCAATGAGAGGAACAGCCAAGGTGTGCTGTCATCATTAATGCAGCCTCCTTGTTCCCTCAGTTGGTATTTTAGAGAATTTGCATTTACGCTTAATGTCAGGAGAATGTAGGATATATAGAGAGAAATTTGGGGAGTCCTCATCTTGTTATAGTAATTCTCTGTCTCTCTTGTTTTCTCTACTTTTGTCGCCCCCCCCCCCCCCCCATATCCTGTAGCACATTGCTTACTTGTCTGTATGCCAAACAGGAAAAAGAACCATTCAGGAGTTAGTAGATATTGTGGTAGGTATGAATTCTCCCAGCAGTACTCTTTAGAGGCAAAAGGAATGAATTGCTAGTGGTAGAATTTATTATGCTGTTGGATAAAATCTTTTAAGACAGGAAATTCTTTGCAACTCCCCAAATTCTATTGGAGAAAATGGAAGAAAAAAGGGCCCTCTTGCTCTTCTGTGAAGGACATGATACTTTTATTTTTATTTATTTTTATTTTTTTTAGGACATGATATTTTTAATTAAAGAGGTTGCTAAGTGATCAGTGCATGAGTGTTTGTACACAGATTTTTTTAAAGCTCTCTTATACCTTCGGCATGCCTTGAGCGTGTAATGGTACCAGGTATAGTGCTGAGTTGGGGAGGATGAAAGGAGTGTCACCCTGATTTGGGGAAGGACAATGATATGATGACAAGATCAACATAACTAAACATGTTTCTTCCTTCTGATTTTTGCCTTCTCACTGATGAAAACAAGAAATTGTAACAGCTGTCCCCTTTAGTGATGCTTATTCAAGCCAACCCAGTGAGTTTTCTGCATTTTCTGAGCAGTAGGAACTTAGGCTTCGGTGGCTTCTTCCTTATCCCACACTCTCCTTAGGCAGGTAGCTTTACTCACTAAGTGGCCCTCCACTTTCTGTACTGACTCATATCTGGAACATTTCTCCTGATAAAACATCTGACATTCATTCTATCTCTGCATAACATATTGACACAGCACGATATTTAAAATTTAAAAAAATAAAGCACCAAAGTTCAGTAACTCAGAAGATAAATTAAAACAAAACAAAAAACTACTTGAAGATAGTACCACTTTCTCTAATGACTGATACAACTGTTTACAGACTTGATGAAAGATAGTTAAAGACAGTGTAACAAGTGTCTTTCCTATGATCCTTATTGGCAAATGGATCAACATAATGTTTTCAAGCTTTGTCACAACCCAGGTCCCATTTCCACTGTTTGAACCTATGCTCTAGCAAGAGATTAAACTGCTCACATTAGATGCCTATCAGGCGAGTTCTGGATCCTGGTAACCGATATACCTTTCCTCTGCATCTTTGCCTTCTGAGCATTTACTCCCTGATTCTAGCCAATTTAAGACTGCTGACAGGTGCTGAAAAATGCAGAAGCTGACGACTAGAGCTGTCCATCTCCATAGACACCAATAAAGCTTTCAAGCCAAAGTGAAAATCTTTGGAGTTGCCAGATTATGAGTGGGAACTAGATGATGTTTAAGTGGAGGCATGCTCAACAACAAATTCCAGATCTCTATTTTTGTTTAACTCTCAGTTTTAGGTCCATGGTTTACAATACTATTAACGATATGGTTTCATTGATTTCAGTACCACACACCTACCACCAGAATCTCCACATCTCTTCACCATTGTCCCTATGTCCCCTCTCCTTCTCAAAACTCCCATCCCTCCCCTGTGATAAGCTTCCTATTGAAAAGCAATTCTCAGTTTCTGTTGCCTTTGGGCATTTGTTTTATATTCTACATATGAGAAAGGTCATTCTGAGTCTGTTCCTCTTCTTCTGACTAACTTCACTCAGCATGATACTCTCCAAATTCATCCACATAGCAGCAAATTGTCACTGTCACTGTCCTCCCGTTGTTCATCGATTTGGTTGAGCGGGCCCAGTAACGTGTCCATTGTGACACTTGTTACCATGTTTGGCATATTGAATATGCCACGGCGAGACAGCAAATTGTATAATTTAAGTTTTTATTCTTAAAACAAAGTAGTATTTTACTGTGTACCTTACCTTAGTTTCTTTGTTCAGTAATCTGATTTTTGATATTTGGACTGTTTTCAGATATTGGCTATTGTGAATTGTGCTGCAATGAACACAGGAGTTCAAATGTCTTTTCTGAAGAGAGTTTTTGGGGCCTTTGGGTTAAATGCCAAGAAGTGAAATTGCTAGATCTTATGAAAAATCAATTCCTAGTTATTTTTTGAGAAGTGCCCATATTGTTTTCACAAAAGGCTGGACAAATCTACAGTTCCACCAGCAGTGGATGAGGGTTTTTTTCCCCCCACAACTTCAGTAACATTGGTTGGTTTTAATCTTTGTGCTCTGTTCCAATCTCACTAGTATGAGATGATATCTCATTATCTTGATTTGTATTTCTATGGTGATAAGTGATGCAGAACATTTTTTTCATATCTGTATTCTTCTCCCCATTTCTTGATTTTTTTCTAATAAAACTCTACCAGTGCTTTATATATCTTGGATATTTACCCTTTATCAGATGAGTGGTGGGCAAATACTTTCTCCCAATCTATGGGGTGTCTTTTTATTCTGTTAATCATTTTTTTGGCAGGGCAGAAACTTATTAGTTTGATTCAGTTTGATTTATTTATATCTGATCACATTCACTTGGCCAGTCTGAATACATCTGGTGACCTGTGCCAGAAACTGGGAGTAGTGCTCCATTTTGTTGCTTCGATTTGGAGACTCACAGAATCAAAATGAAGATGCATTAAAAAAATACTCGAAACAACAACAGAAAACGGCCCACTGATCATTTCAAATTCTGTAGGTAAGATGTTCTGGTGGCATGACTGGATTCACAGAGTGCCTCACGAGCGGACATCCTGGTGATTCCAGGCTGGCTTGTGATCTAGAGATTCTGGTGAAGAATTTGCTTGCAAACAAGGGGTCCTGTTCCCCTCTGTCGTCAAAGCTAACAATGTCAGACTCAATTTTTTCTATACTTCAGAGTTCTCTGGCTCCCTCTTCTACCTTTGCTTTGGAAAGTTTCTGTGACCATGTTTGAAGCCTAGAAAATTTAGGGTAATCTGTCTATTGTTAATTCTACAATTTTCATTCCACTTGTCTATTTTCTCATGCATTATTAGATGTTCATATTCCCATAGCAGGCTGGGAATAACTGGAATAGGGCAAAGATACTGTTTATCAGACCTTTCATTTGAGTGTACAGTTGATCACTTTATGTTACAAAGATTATGGGTACCAACACCCAGCACAATTAAAAACTGATATATCACTTTTGACCCTGTAAACTTAACTACTAATAAACTGCTATTGAAGAGAAACCTTAGTAAAAACAAGTTGATCAAAACATATTCTTACACATTTTATATATGGTATTCTTACAGTAAACAATTACCAAGGAAAGTAAATGTTAAGAAAATTATAAAAGGGAAAATATATGTCAGAATTTCATTTATTGATATTGTACATTTACATCATCTGTTTACATGAAAATCCACATGTAAGTGGACCCATGCAGTTCAAATCTGTGTTGTTCAATGGTCAAACTTTAAATTGCTAAAATAATAGAATATTGACCTGTTTGAAATTGTTTTCTCACAAATGACAAAACATGAAATAGTTTTTTTGTTTTTTTTAATATGGTAGATGCATATTTATTTATTTATTTATTTTATTAGTGAAGCACCATGAGGTACAGTTGTAGATTTACAAATCTTTGTGCTTGGATTTCGGTCATACAATGATCAAATACCCATCCCTCCACCAGTGCCCATTTCCCCCCACCCCCCCTCCCACCCTGCCTCTGTGGCAGGGCATTCCCCTTTGTTCTCTCTCTCCTTTTGGGTGTTGTGGTCTGCAAAAGAGGCATTGAGTGGCAATCATGTTCAGTCCATAGTCTACTTTCAACATGCATTTCCCCTCCTGGGAGGATCCTCCAAACACCCTTTATTTGGTGCTCCCTTCTCTATCTGAACTGCCCTTTCCCCTAGAATACCCGGCTGGCCTCTAAGCTATGGAGTAATCCTCCTGGTGTTGATCTCAGCTATTCTTAGGTATTGATCTCATATTTTGTTGCTTTATATCCCCCAGATGAATGCAATTTTTCTATGTCTATCCCTCTCTTTCTGACTCATTTCGCTTAGCATGATACTTTCCATATTGTACCACTTGTATGTAAATTTCATGACTTCATCTTTTCTAAGAGCTACATAGTACTCCATTGTGTAGATGTACCAAAGTTTCTTTAACCAGTCATCTGTTCTTGGGCACTCAGGTTTCTTCCAGTTTCTGGCTATTGTAAAGAGTGCTGCAATGAACAAACAAGTGCAGATGTCACTTCAACTATACATTTTTGCCTCTCTGGGGTATATTCCCAGGAGTGGTATCGCTGGGTCAAATGGGAGCTCAATTTCTAACTTTTTGAGAAACGTCCATACTGTTTTCCAAAAGGGCTGAACTAGTCGGCATTCCCACCAACAGTGAAGGCGTGTCCCTTTCTCGCCACATCTGTGCCAGCATTGGTTGCTTTTGTTCTTTTGAATGTGGGCCAGTCTCTGAGGTGTGAGATGGTATCTCATTGTGGTTTTGATCTGCATCTCCCTGATGATTAATGATGTAGAGCATTTTCTCATGTGCTTTTTTGCCATTCGGATTTCTTCTTTGAGAAAGTTTCTGTTCATTCCATTGCCCCATTTTTTGATGGGGTTGGATGTTTTCTTCCTGTGGAGTTCAACCAGTACTTTGTATATCCTTGATATCAACCCCTTATCAGATGTGTATTCGGTGAATATCCTTTCCCATTCTGTAGACTGTCTTTGTATTTTGGTCACTGTTTCTTTGGAGGTGCAGAAGCTTCTTAGTTTAAGATAGTCCCATTTATCTATCTCTGTTTTTACTTGCTCGGCCAGTGGCGTGGCATCTTTGAAAGTACCATTAGCCTCAATGTCATGGAGGGTTTTGCCAACTTTGTCTTCAATGTACCTTATGGTGTCTGGTCTGATGTTGAGGTCTTTAATCCATTTTGATCTTACTTTTGTACATGGTGTTAGGCAGAATTCTGAGCCCATTTTTTTGCATGTAGCCGTCCAGTGATGCCAGCACAATTTGTTAAAGAGGCTTTCCTTACTCCACTTCACATTTCTTGCACCTTTATCAAAGATTAGATGATCATATGATTGAGGGGAGATGTCAGTGTATTCAACCCTGTTCCATTGGTCTGCAGTTCTGCTTTTGTTCCAGTACCAACATGAAATAGTTTTGTTATGTTTGTTCACAAATCAGAGCTTGAGGGTTAAAATGCTGTATATTTTCAAGTTTATACAATATTCTCCTGAGGAGACTTAGATAAGGAACAGGCAAATATTTTTTTCCTCTGTATTAGTCAGAAGAAAGCATTTTTGAGAAGAATAGGAGATCATTTAACTATAAATAGTGATGAGATTTAACTATAAATAGAAATGGTTTAATTCCTAACCAAGTAACATGTCAGGTTTCAGAGAAAATTTCAGGACCTCTCTCGCTAAACGTAAGTGCTGTTCCCATGATAGTTCATCCCTACATCCCTTAACCAATAGTCCATGGCTCTGATAACTTGTGTCTAGAGTGAGTTCCTTCAACCAATAGTTGTATCCTTGGCTCTGTGTGCAGTGTCTGGTGCATTTTTAGCTCTGACAAGACAATCTTAGGATAGAGCTCTAATCTCTATTTATTCCTTGGCAGTAAGACAAATATGGAGAAGTAACAACTAGCTGCTAGGGTTATTATGAGATATTAGAAGGAAGGAGTGAACTCATTCTCCCTGTATAGAACTATGCCAAGGTCCAGTTCATGTATCCAGGAAGAATTTGCTGTCCCTTACATATGGCAGACCTGGACAATAGTGATATATTCGTGTAAATTCAGTCTCTGCTCTGAGCAAGGGGATGGCAGAGTGTGACAGATGTGTTTTAATCCAAAATCATTTTTGGATTAAAGCTATTGCTTCTATTTTTCCCTTAGTTTTCTCTTTTTATTGAATAAAACATTTATGGAGAAAATTTTACAAATTGTAAGTGTAGAACTCAGTGAATTATCAGAAATTGAACCATCTATATAAGTATGATCTTATAATTTGTATAAGTAATAACGAGATCAGAAAGCAGAACATTACCTTCACTGTAATGTAGTTATTTTTCCATTTCTGCAGTCATTATTTTACACTGCTGGATGGCACCGGACCTTGCTCAGTGTGACATATGGGATCCAGATTTCTCCTGTAAATGAACAAATAGAGTGTGGTCTTTGCCCTTGTTGCCTTGGGCATGATCTTGATGTCATTCCTTCACACTGATAATAAAGGCAGTAGGTTGTGTTGGGACAAGAACTTTCAATTTTCCTTATTCAGGAGTCATGGTCCTCCTAAAACATGGCTATAAAAATGTCAACCAGGGTTAATTTCACATGTTCTAAGTGCATACTTTGTGGATGATGAACAGTAATTGTTTAAGAATCAGCTATTTGTGAGAATAGAGTAGATAATAGACAATTAACATTAACATTAGGGAGTATTAGGTAAAGAATTACTAAACTTTACCTAGTAGATAAAGTCACACCCATGAGGGTTTGGGGAGTAGTTCTCTCAGAAGATTTTAGGGTCTATATGAACTTATGTGAGAGTAGTTAGGGGTTGAGCAATAGCATAGCAGGTAGGACATTTGCCTTGCACATGGCCAATCCAGGCGACCCGGGTTCGATTCCTCCAACCCTCTCAGAGAACCTGGCAAGCTACCAAGAGTATCTCACCTGCACGGCAAAGCCTGGCAAGCTACCGTGACATATTTGATATGTCAAATACAGTAACAACAAGTCTCATAATGGAGATGTTATTGGGCCTGCTACACCAAATCGATGAACAACGGGAGGACAGTGACAGTGACAGTTAGGGGTTGGAGAAAGTGGAATTCTGGTTTGCAGATATGAACAGAGTAGGATAAACAGACCTGTTTATCCTGTTGAGACTTTTGGTGAAGAAGATTTCTAGGTGAGAAAGTCTCTGTGGCTCTCACAGAGGCTGTAAGTGCTGAGTCCCAGAAGGGCATGGTCTTGTCATGTGTGCAGGGCAGGTGTGGAATGAGTAAGTAATCTGGAAGGAGAGCTGGGTGGGACATATACTGAAAGAGCTATGAAGAAGGCAGTAGTGAAATCATTTTTAGGGGTCATGGAATAATGCAAACTTGAGAATTTCTACAACCCTTTAGGTCTATGCTGGGGACTTTTGCAAGATAATGGCTAGGGGCAATTGAGTCGAAGGACTGCTACCCTCCAGCTCCATGAGTAGGAGTGTGGGCTTGGTGAGGCCAGATCTCCAGGTTTTTCAAAAAGAGGTGCGTAATCCAGATTGTTACCTGCAGATAACCTGATTTGTCAAGTATGGGTTATATTTATTAAGAACACAGTACCTACAGTTATACATTGGAGCTGAATGAGCAGAACTGGAGGGTGCTTTGAGGTTTTGGAAAAGCTTTGACTCAGAAGAAATATTGGTCCATGAGGCAGACACAGGTCAAAGCAGAATTCTGAGCCTGGGGAAAAAATTCCTTGTAAACTTTAAAACATAGACACATTCTGATTGGAGTGAGATAGCATGAGTAACCATGGAAAATCATACAATAAATACCTTTCTTGAACAGCTTGACTGTGCTAAGGAAAAAACAAGCCCCTTCCCTTTCCTGAGACTTCTGTTCTTGCATTTGTAGCTAGATCTAAGGAGAAGTGGCATTTTCCTCTGTGACCGGGTATTTTGTTCTTTGTCAGCGCCCCATATCTACATAACTTCCCAAGTATTATTGTTTGCATTTTTATTTCTGAGAATATAGACTACCTCTGTCAATTTGTGAAAATGTAGCTAACTTTTTTTCTGCTCTCTCATGAACCCCCTTACCTGGCTGGCTGAGAAATAGCCAGACCCATCAGAAATTTAAAAGCCTTTTGAAAAGTGAGAAGCAGCTGCCTCTGCTTTTTCCCAGCCCGTTATTTGGTACAATTAAAATGATATTTGAACAACTACTGTACTGGTGATGGAGATCAAAGTGCTAATTACCCTATATTCTAATTCTAGAATCCACTTTTCTGATGATGCCTCTCTTTAAACCCAAGATCACATGGATGCAATTGCCAATGATGACATCTGCTCTTTCACCTGAGGCTGACTTTGATTTCCTCTAATGTGACCACATCCATCACACCTATAAGTGCACTCCAGTACGGTTCCACACTGAAGACAAAATGATACCCATCTCCAGTCCCCCCAAAAACATACACACAAACACCACCACCTCCAGGAATATCTCTCTACCCTCACCAAGACCCAACAAACTTTTAAAAGGTAAGTGTATACTTTACATTGGAGGTAGCTTTCAGATATGGCAACATGACTAATTTATGGAACCTTCCTTTGATTCCCTCTCATCATTACCTCTGATTGGAAAGTAGCTCTCCATTAAAGCCATAGTTTCTATTTGTGCATGTCCAAGCCCTCACCTCTTCTCTAAAGGCTTCGGGACTTGGTTGCCTCTCCTCGGACTAACGCATGTGGTCATACACAAAGGCAGACAGGCCAATCCCCTTCATTGTGGGAATCCAGATTTTACTGACACTCATTTCCACTGACCACCTCATTTCCTCAGCTGAGAGTACCCACCAGTGGGGGTTTCTCAGAAATAGTTCTTGATAACTGGAGTACTTGAAAACTCAGAAGGTAAAATATGTGAATTCATATTCAGTTTTAATAAACTGAAGTAATTAGTCCGTTGAAATGCAATAGAAAGTGACAGCCTGTGACATAGGAAAGATGGCTAGCTGACAAAGACAGAGCTGTTCTTCATCACACTAATATCCGTTTCTTCATCAACATTGAATTCTTCAGTCTTTTGGCATTTCAATTACATTGAAGGATGAATTTATAAAATCTACACATCTAGACTTTTCTTTTTTCTTACTCTCCTGAAAATCTGAATAGAAACTTTGATGACATTCTTCTGTTTCCTTAACCTACACACATGCTGTGATTTAACTAGATTTCCAAGAGTATTTTATGTCTTGAATATTGATTATATACTGTACATTCCAAATGTACACATCTAAAATGGGTGTAAAAATAGAGAGACAAGAATATAATATATAACCTCTGTGAGGACAGAACTTTTATCTGCTTTATACACAGATTCATCCCTTCTAAAATAGTAAGTGACATATTGTAGGGCTGAATACAGTTTGTTGAATACATGATTTAGTGGCTAGAAGACCTAAGATTGTGGTGGGATTAATGGTCTCCCTGGAATAGATATGGTCACTTCCAAACTCTCAGGAGCTGCGACTATGGTCCTATATAGAAGAATCAACCTGGCAGGTGCTGTCATTTACAAATCTTGAGATCATCCTGGGTCATCGGAATGAATTCCAAATCTCCTGCTGAGATTTCTAAAGAGACAGAAGGTGAGATACCAAAGAATAAGAAATAATAAAACTGCAAAGACAGAGATTGGGGTGATTTAGGCATATACCATGGAACCCTGGAGCCACGTGAAGCAAGGAGGAGATGCCAGGAATAAAAACTCCTTTGGAGTTTCTGGAAGGAACAAGTCTTGCCATCACCTTGATCCCAAGCTTCTGGAAGCCAGCACTGAGGAGAGAATATATTCCTGTTGTTGGAAGGTACCCAATTTAGAGTGGCATGATTTGACAGTCACAGGACACTAATAGAGGGACTAAGGTGGGTGATCTGGATTGCTTTCAAAGTGTCCTGCAGAGAGGTAACTGCCTTAGAGTCCAGAGTGCTCTCAGAGATCACATTTTGGTTCATGCATCCTTTCTCCACGTTGGCTAGACTGGGGTGTCTTGAAGAAGCTGGTAGCTCTGAGGCACACATTGACTCCCGACCATGGTAGCGGGAAGGTCCTTCTCTGGGTGGGGAGGACATGCCACATGTGGGACCTAAATTTTTCCTGAATGCCGTGTGGCTTGAACAATGAAACTGAGAATTGGAAGATCAGAGAATCTCACGTCTTGCAGGTTGGAAGGAACCTTGGTGATAATTTTCATATAGATATAGGTGGAGAGACTGGGAAGCTTGAAAGGCACACATACTCACTGCCCATTTCAGGAGAGGAAATGGGGGGAGGTAGCCAGCCCAGGGCCTGGGTCTCCAGGACTCTGCAATGTAGAAGGCTCCTTTAGTGGATGTAAGATAGATAATATATCTTAATGTGTTTTGTTTTAAAATTTATTAATTTTTTATCCTAGTGTTAATGTTGTCTTGCCCTTACTCCCAACCCATTAGGGCATTTTCCTTGCACGCAGTCGACCCAGGTTCGATTCCTCCGTCCCTCTCAGAGAGCCCGGCAAACTACCAAGAGTATCCCACCTGCACAGCAGAGCCTGGCAAGCTACTGTGACATATTAAATATACCAAAAAAAGTAACAACAAGTCTTACAATGGAGACGTTTCTGGTGCCCACTTGAGCAAATCGATGAACAATGGGAGGACAGTGCTACAGTGCTATTATTTCTGAGGAAGAACTTTATATTGTAAATTGAATATCTCTAGATTCCATGATGTTGGATGGCCCTCCAACATAGTTGCTAAGGACTGTATTTGGGCATGAAGAAGACAAATCGACAAGCACAAATTTACATTTTCACTTTCCGGGCCACAGTGAATGGGTTGGCTTATGACCAGTGTTGCCAAAGCCATGGCTTGCTTTGAGGTCCAGTGGGACTCAGCTTTGATCTTGAGAGAGTCAGTGAGGGATTGTTTTTCACAGGGGCTTTAGCCTACAGTTAAGTGCAAACACCTGCTGAAGTACTGGTAATTAGTAGGTAATTAGTAGTTAATGTTCTTAGAATTTAAAAAGAAAGCTTACATAAGTAATTACTTACTATTTCTTATAATGTGCTGCTTTTCTTGAGATTTCATATCCCCAGAACATTTGCCAAGTTCCTAGGTTCCTCAACATACTAAATTGTTTATTAATTACACACGTATATTGCTTTCAGAAAAAAATGAAAATACATTAAATGTTGGAAATAGGAATGAGTTATCTTTTAAATTACAGCAGACAACTCATTTAAAATTACAAAATATGGAACTTGTAGAAGCTCTGGAAGGTGGCCCTGATTTAAAAAAAAATTTGGATGCATGTGCTGTGAAGGAAGAAATGGATGGAGAAAGAATGTTCATGAGCATTTAATAAAACACTATGTGTTAAATACATTTCACTGAAGGGTCCCTTTCATGTCAGCAGACACACACATCCCTGCCCTGGCTTGTCGAAATGCCTGCCAGGGCTTCAATTCTTAGGGGTGAGCACTGCCAAGCAAAGCTAAGTGCTTCTATGGCTCTAAGGCTCTCAGGCTGTCGAGGTGACTGACACAAAGGGACACTGGAATAATCAGCTGCAGAGTGTTGTACACATATTGTTAAAGGAATATTGCTGTTTTAGTTTTAAAGAAAATTCTGAACTGTAAACCCTGCAGACTCTTTATGCCAACTGAAAATGGGAATCCATTCACTTTGTTTCTAGAGCTTTGAGAATTACATCAGAAATCTGTTTCTTGCATTACATCACCTTAGAATTTTAGCAAAGTGCTCAGAGGACTTTGGTTTGCTCATTCTTAAAATGGGACTAACAGCATCACTTCTTGGCCTTTTGGCTAAGGTCAAGCATCCTATCTATTCTTATGAATTTTAAATGGGACTAACAGGATGACCGTTTTCTCCTGCTGTGCTCTGACACTCACACAGAGGTAACTCATAGGAAAGGTCAGATGTGTCACCTAATAGAACCACGGTGAGGAAGAAACCCCCTGAATTTTATATCTATTTGCATTAGGCTCATCTAATAACGTACACATAAAAGAGTAGGAACTAGGTGATAAATAAATCTGCTTCAGGTTTTGATGATTCCACAGTGTGACTTCTTCATTACTTTTCAGTTAATTACTGGTTGTCTCTATAGAATTACAAGTTAAAGGATCTTTTGAGAAATTATTAAAACGGGATATGTGAATAGAATCAAAGTAACTGAAAATGAAATCAAAATTCTGGAACCTAGTCAGGTCAGAATAGAAGACTCTCCATAACCTCCCCCTGCTATGTGATATTTGAACTGATTTTTTTTTGTTAAGGGAGTGTTTGTAATAATTGTTCGAAAGAATAAAAGGAAAAGCAGGAAAAAAATGGGAGGAAGTGAGAGGAAAATAGACCCCATGCTGGCAGTTATTTCTTCTTCTCTTGAGCACTTGGGAAGTTAATTCCAGATAAAAGAGAATCTCTTCTTTCTGAAAAAGTATCAGGAAAGAAATATTTTTGAGGGTGCTGGGGGCACACCCAACTGTGCTCAGGACTTATTCCTGGCTTGAAGCTAAGTGATCACTCCTGGCAGTGCTGGAGAGCAAATCACGGTCAGTTTGCAAGACAAGTACCTTAGTACTGTCTCTCTGGCCCTAGGGGAGAAACAGTTTAAGATTTATCTTTTCTGAAGCTGTTTTAAAGATACATAACATGTTTAATATTCTATATTTGTATACAGTTTTCCTTAGTCATCCTTAATGGACAAGAATCATGGTCACTGTCCTCCGTTGTTCATCGATTTGCTCGAGTGGGCCGAGTAACATTGTGAGACTTGTTACTGTGTTTGGCATATCGAATACGTCATGGGTCGCTTGTCAGGCTTTCCCATGTGGGCAAGATACTCTCGGTAGCTTGCCGGGCTCTCCAAGGGGGGCGGAGGAATCGAACTTGGGTCGGCTATGTTGGCTGCGTGTAAGGCAAATGCCCTACCTGCTGTGCTATTGCTCCAGCCTAATGAACAAGAATAACTTTTTGAATTCTCTAGGAGCATATTTTGTTTGTGTTTTTATTTCTCCACCAGGAAATATATATATATATATTTCTTAGATTTTCCTCAAACAACATATTTTTTCATCTTTATGTCATTATGTGGTATGTATTTATAGAGTATGTATATGATAGTGTCTTGTATATGTCACTATACTCTGTTCTTATCACTTGTGGCCATTTGTATCACCAATTTGTGATTTATGTTTATTGTTGTTTCTTTCATTCCCATTAGATAGTACTTTTCAGCAAGAGACTTTAATTTTGTTCTGGGGCCACACCCAGTAGTACTCAGGGCTTACTCCTGGCTCTGTGCTTAGGAATCTCTCCTGGTGGTGTTCAATCAACCGTATGTGGTTCCAGGGATTGAACCTGGGTCAGTGGTGTGTAAGGCAAGCACTCTACCCACTGTACTGTCTCTCTAACCCTGACCACCAAGAGACTTTGCTTATGTTATGGAGCAAGATATACCTAAGGTCTACCCCAAGCCTGGCATAGAATAAGAAGCTAAAAAGTACTTTATAAATAAAGGGCAGAATGAGTGAAATAGTATTCAATATTGTAACTCAGTAGGCAGGGCAATTGCCTTGCATGTGGCCATCCTAAAGGAGTTTGGTCCCCAATGATCCCTGTGTTCAGTGTCAGGAGTAAGTCTTGAACACTGCCAGGTATCGTTGCCTTCCCTAAGCAAAAAAAAAATGTGACTCATCATTGACTCTAACAAGGAGTTTTGTGGATTCTGTATTAATTGTTTACTTTAAAACTGACAACCAAGGCAGAGCTATCCAGCTACTGTGTCAGCCTTCTGCCATGTCTGAATATTGGGAACCTCTCCTAAGTCCTTCAAGTTGTCAGAGGCTTCGACCTGTACTATGCTTGCTCCAACTAGCTCCATTTTGCTGTCACCTACCATTCTTTGGTGTGCTGAGTTTCTCAGATCCTGACTCCACTTATTCTTTCCTCAACCTACTTCCATTTATGAAATATTCAGTACAACTTGTTTTGCCTATCTGGAATCTTAATTTTCCTATTATCTTACCAATGAGTATAAAATATGGATCAGAATCAAAAGTTATTACACAAACACTGGTAAATAAATGTGAATCTCTACATCTATATCTATGACAAACTATCATTAAGTGGAGATTTCCCATGTACAATAAATATAATAATCTTTTACTGAGTATAGAGCTCAGACAAACAGTTAATAAAAAAGTATTAGATACGTGAGCATTAGTAATTAATAAACAATTTGCAAAAGAGAAAATGAATTGGTTACAAAACGCAAGGGAAAGCATTGTCATTTATTGGAAATCAAATAAGTGCAAATTAAAATGATGGGTTTTTTTTTAATCAGGTTAGCAAAAATGTAAAGATTTTATTTTCAAAGGTTCTTACCTTTGAAATTTTCCTGATTATCTGTATTATTCCTTGCAGTTTTTATTGTGCTCTTTTTGTGTTCAGCAAAGGTCCCCCTTATACCTCTTATTTTCTGTGCAGTTAATTTGAGGAAAACTTAGATTTCATTTTGAACTTACCATTACTAAACATTTCTGTCCTTGAAATTTTTCCTTGAAAAATATAAAAAAAATATCTTTACTGATTCTTTGAGCCAGTTTTCTTAAGGATCTATTGATATACCACAACCAGAGTGTTTTCGGGCAGGTGAATGTACAGATTATAGGATTAAGTGGAAGCTCTTTAATCAGTTACTTTGCTTTTAAGGCATGCTTGTATTTCTTGTCAGTTTTTGGAGCTGACTACTCTAGAATTATATATTAGACAAGTGTTCTAGAAAGAGAGACAGGCAGCCGAATTTCAGCCCTTTAATGTGTCACGTGGCAAGAGATTTGGCACATTCAGTTAAATCAGAAGATTTAGTGTAGCAAAAGTGGCGAATGCCTAATGCTCCATCCCTCAGTAGATAGAACATAGCTGTGAACAAATGCACTGAGGGGCCATAATTCGCTGGCAGGAGAGGGACAAATGCGCCCTCTCGGTCTCCAACTTTTGCTAAACTGCAGTGGCACAAATCCAAGTTTCAAAGAAGTATCCTAAGTCTCTGGTTTTTCTGGATTGTAACTGTCTGTGGCTTTTGTAATGTTGGATTGCCTGCGCTTACGACACTCCCGAGTGTCACAAGGACCTGAAGATTTGATGCTGTGGCCAGCGCTGTTTGCCCAAAGCCATCTTAGAAGTTCATTGAAGCAAGGGCCAGCTCCTTTCCATATAGAGTACCTTGGAGGACAATCACAAATACTGATTGGAATCAGAATTGCACTGATGTGGACAATATAGATACACTTCTGCCCAGATTTAGAGCAAAATGCTGCATCATGTTCAGGATCAAATTAAAACACTAGGTTTACTTGATGTCTTTTAGTGGCGAACAATAGTGGCTCCTTTCGCTGCCTTGTTCCCAGTGAAATAGTCCATGTATAGAGTTTCCCTTTCAGCAGCAGTTGTGTCTACAAACGCTATTCTCCAAACGACTGCTATTCTCCAAGCCACCAGGCGAGCGACTGCCCGAACAAAGAGGTGCATTAAAAGAGTCTTGACAATTTCAGCTCCTGGAAACACAGGGGTCACACAAATCTGCCAAGTTGAAAGAAAACAAATCACTAGGGCAAGACATTTTATTTAGTTCTAAACAGCACCTAGTGCACGGATAGCATTCAAAAGCATTAATACAGCCATAATGCAAATCAACATGGGCCTGCAGACCAGGAGCTGAAAGAAATCAGGCGAAACCCAGAAGAAATCAGTCCATGAGTAAAAAAGAAATTTCAATAAAATTATCAAACATTATTCATTGGTATGGCAGTCAGTCATCCGTGCACACTGTGCTCACTGTGTTAAGTTACAAAAAAAAAGTCAACAAATAGGTAGAGACTTAAAGTATAATGGAGGAGACGGGACAAACAAATAAACATAAACAAAAGGGCAGAGACCATTATGCCAGAAGTGAAAACAATGTCAGTGTAACTGAGCTTGAGAAGATAATTCTGGGTATTTACAGAGGTAGGAAGGGAGCTAGAGGGTTGGAAGAAAGATATTTTTTCTGTTGAAGGAGGTACAGTCTGCTGCTTTTATTGAAGTGCTATTAAATATATGTACAGGATGCCAGGCACAGTCTCAGCTCAATTAAATTGAAAACAAAAACAAGAAAACACCTATAGGTTCTGAATTGATCCAGGGATGCAATTGGGTGGGCAAATAAGATCCTGGGTCTGTTTGGACTCCTTTCTTCCATCTTCCATACTTTATTAATTCAACAAAAATATTGACAGCTTGCTGAATCAGAAATGAGGCTAAATGCTGGGAATAGGGAGATAAATAAATCATAACCCCTTTCTTCAATAAAAAAATCCCTCATAATTGAGTGAATTAGATGTAGAAAGCAAATGATTATTAAAAAACACTTTAAAGAAGAGAGAGTGAAAGGTAAGAGTATAGAGAGCATACTATTAATTCTTTTTTTTTTTTATGAGAACGGTAAAAGTTTCTTGTGGCTGTCCAGAGTTCAAAGGATGAGCAAAATATTGGTAGAAAGGGAAAAAACTATGAAGATTTTGAAAATTCTGCTAGGAGCTTGATAGCTCAAGTGACAAAACAAATGCCTAGTGTGTGTAAGGCTCCAAGTTTGATTCCCAACACTACATGCCTCCACCAGCATTGCTGATTGTAGTCGTCATCATGACCCCCTTGAATACCACTGGGGATGACTGCCTATGTCCCCCTCCTATCCCTCCCAACCAGTCTGTAGTTCCCATGTTTTTCTTTTTTTTTTTAAATAAGAGCTCTGATAGGAGATTTGTCCTCAGTAGTATAAAGAGTTGAGATTCCAGGAGAATTTAAAATGGGGACCAAAGGAGCAGATCCGTTTAACCCAGAGATAATTTGTACCTAAGAGAAAATAGTAGACAGGAACCCGTGGGATGACCCAAAGAACTAGAGCTCTGGGTTTGGTCCCTAATATTTCAGTTCCTGAGAACAGCTAGGTGTGGTCCCCGAAATAACAACAGCAATAAAAATAAAAACAAACAGTAACAACAGCATCAACAACAAAACGTCATTAATAACTTCTGCTAGTGAAACATCTCACATCATTTTATCTTTATCTTCATGTCTCTTTAGCCACAGTTCAGAGCTCTCTGAGTTCAGTCTAATTTCTTTCAGCTCCTGGTCCTCAGAATTTGCATTATAGTGCATGCTCATGAGTGTCATCCATGAACGAGGTACCTTTTAGAATGCTATTTTTTGCATCATCCTCATGACTTGTTTCTTCTTTATTTGACTGATTTATGACTGCTATTCCTAGAAATTGCTGACCTGAAGTGATCCCCCAGGCTGGAAGCCATGAGAAGAAATGGACCCCAAATTCCTCTCTGTGTGTTTTAGTGGTTGCTATAGGTACCTCCTGTCTCCAGTGTCTCTGTCTTCCTTTTTTTGTGATCTTAATGTGGAGCAGAAGCTGTCTTTGAATAAAACAGAACACCAGTGATGGTTCTGTGTTCCACAGAAAAAAAGAGTATTGATAATGCATACAAGGGATCCACAATGGATGTCTTAAAATCAGTGGATGATAAGCAATAAAATACCAAAAATACACTAATATAGTCCTTATTACATGAATTTTCTGTTTTTAGTCCTTTCTATATAGTCATTCATTGAATCCCTCAGTATGATGCTATCAAACGGGTACTATTATCTTGAAGAAAATGAAGACAGAGAGGGAGTCATGTTTATTTAAGAAGCAAAACACCATAATTATCAGTACTGCCAAACATAGTACTTCAATAAAGATAAAAACAAAAGAGTCAAACTTGGGGCTGGAGTGATAGTACAGTGGGTAGGGTGTTTGCCTTGCACGTGGCCAAACTGGGTTCAGTCCTCTGCATCCCATATGGTCCCCCAAGCACCACCAGAAATGATTTCTGAATGCAGAGCCAGGAGCAATCCTTGAGTGTCTCCAGGCGTGACCCAAAAAGAAAAAAAAAAGAAAAAGGAAAAAGAGTCAAACCCCAAATGTGTGGATCAAGAAGATGCACAATTCACTACTTAATTTTAAAATAGTCACCTAAATTCAATTTTGTGAGAAATATACTTTGCCACTACAACATCTTTTATAAACTTGATCACAGCCAGATCACACACTCTAAACAATGGCTCATTTCATTATGAGCTCATTTTTTATGAGGTACCCTTAAGAGAATAGTTATTTGCTTTCCTGAAACATCATGAATTTTTTTTTTGTGCTGATCTTGCATCTCTGAAGCTATTCTGACTTAGTTTACATGACTTTCTTGAAAGATAATCCTTTGAGTGTCTAAAAGAAGCTATTGTGTTGCAAGCTCATGGAACTCTTTTTACCAAATTGAAGTTTCTTCTCTGGATGCCCATCTGTTTTTCTACACCCCCTCCCCATGAGATAGTTCTTTCTGATTGCAACATAATTTATCAAATGTGTTTGGTCCAGGAAAGAGTATAATTATCATCACTATCCCTCTTGTTTAGGGTATTTCTTCTCTTTTATTGTAATCTAAGATCGAAAGGAATGTCTGGACTTTGTTCAGCTGGGCTGTGATGGATTTCTAGTTAGAGTGAATACCACAAGGTGAGATATCAATAAATGAAGCGAGGCATAAGAGTGGTTAGATACAGAAGTGAGGTGGAATTTAAAGTTCATGACAAGAAATTTAATCTTGCTGAGAATCAACTGAGTCCACTGAATTGTTTCAAGGAAGGGAGTGATACAATCAAAGTAAGTTGAGGGTTGTTGGGGCAAGTTCACTCTTCTCAACTCATCAACTTTCCAACTCTGGTAAGAGTGGAGGAGGTTTCAAAGCATTTTACCGGCCAGTAAAAGGTTTTTCTTTTCTGGCTGGTAATTCGTTGTATCTTGTCTTCGAGAGAGTAATAAATAAGTGATCATGAGACTGAATTGGAAAGGTGTATTGGTGTTTGAGTTCAGGTATTGGGCTGTGAGTTAGGCATTGCATATTCTGTTCCTAAATTTGCTGTGTGGTTTGAGGTAGGTCAATTTACCTTTTCCATCTCTCCATCAGACTCAGTTTTCTGTAATGTACTTTGTACTTCTTAAATAAAAGATGCTACAAATCACTTAAAGATATATTTGCTGAATTTTTAAAATTTTAAAAGTAGATAGAATTCAGGATCCATGAACTTCTGAAAGTAATTGAGCCAATTCTCCAAGTAAGATCACCCTAAAACTTTCTAAGTAGATGATATGGATGGTGATATTACATGAGGAGAAGGAGAGGGAAAATGATATGATGATGGTGCTGATGATAATGGTAATCATATTGGACCTAATGCTGTTTATCACACATTTTGATAAAATGTTTTCTCATTGATTTATTACAACAACACTATGAGCACGGTACCTGTTGTCATAAATTTCAGAGTGAGACTTCTGAAGCTAAAAGAAGTAAGTACCCAAGGTTATAAAGTTAGAAGTGGTGGAGCAAGACAATCATGCAAAGTTCTAAGATTTAGCATATTAATCTTTCAAAGACTGTCAGGGATTTCCAATCCTACCTGATCATAAGAATGACATATAGTTCTTATTAAAAATACTGAATCTCAGGTACCTCTCTGATAAGGTAAGTGGAAATCAGGTCCATTTAATTGAAAGAAAAGAATTGAAAATAATTTTAGTTATTGAAGGTGATCAAATTCTTAGCGGTGTTTCAGTTCAGGATGTGGTGATGTTTCTGGTGGTTGAGGTCTAGTGAAGAAACTCTTGTTTATAGTTGAGGAGGGAGGAACAAAGAAAAGGCAAGGAGAAAAACTGTGACCTAATTGCCATGATTCTTTTGGAAAGCAGAAAAATTTCCTGGGTATCAGATGGAGAGAATGCAAACTCTTTTACCAGAAGGCAATTTGGACTTCAGAAGAGAAGTTTCTGCTTAATGCTAATTCAAATTAGGGGCCAAAAATGATGGGTGGCATTTTACAAAATGTTACCATTTTCACCTGAGCTCCCCTTAGAATTTTTTGATCTATAAAATTTGTGGTGAATTTCTTTAATTTGCCTCAATTTCTGCCATCTGAGATTCCATATAACATGTTCCCTTCCAAAGACTTTTTATTTTTTAAAAAGCTAAAATCAAATCGAACAGCACAAACAAAACAGTTTTCATTTCTGAAAAACTGCAATAATTAATTAGAAAGTTGCTTTCTTCAAAGAATATCTTTTCTAGGAAGACATTTCTTTTGTTTTTATTTCTTGTGTCAGGGCTCAAGCCCCAAATCTCATCCATGCAAAGCAGTTTCATAACCTGAGCTAGATCACCAACCAGGAAGATATTTTATTTTATGCTCTTTTTCTAAGAATCTTAACATTTGAAGAGAAATTCGAGAAACTGGAAATACACTGACATGTATTGAACATTTTATATTGTATTGTAAATGTATTTACATTTAATATTGAACATTTTATTGATGTGCTGTGATCAGTAAGGTCAAAGACAGAAGGGTTGATGCCACTCCTCCTTTTTAAACTAAATTTTTAAAACCATTTTTATTGATTTATTGAAGTTTCAAACACTGTTGATTCTACTTTCATGCACATCATTCAAATACCAGACCCATCCTTAGAGAGCCTGTTTCTCTCCACCAGAGACTCTGAGGGAGTCAACGAATTGCCAAATTGTAACATCTGTAAGGGTCAGGAGGCTATCAGAGAAACTTTATATTGATAACTGAACAATCCAAATATGCATATATCTTCTAATGATCTATTTAACTATAATCTATTTTCAGTTATCCCTGTGTCATCACCATTTACTATTTTGGGTGCAGAGGGGGATTTCAGTCAGCAATCAGCTGCCAGAGTGATAGATTGTAATATACAGGGGCAGGACTTTACTAGAGAGAATAGAGTTTAAAGTGGAAAATTTTAGGGAATGATCCTGGCTCCCATTATTACAGGTGCACATACTGTTCTTACATGCTTGATTTCTGTAGTAGGTGTCTGTGGTGCTGGGAACCACAAGCCCCCTGGACTACATACAGCAGGGGATAACTGGGGGCTAGAACTTGGGTCTGTTGGATTGCACCTTAACTCCTATACCTTTGCTCTGCCACAGCACACTAGTTTTAAACAGTCATAACATGGGAATTGAAGTGGTCTGGTAGGCATGAACATCTTGTTAGAGGTTCTTAAGTCTTTTTTTAAACTAATTTTTTAAATGGATCACTGTGGGGTACAGTTACAGACATACAAATTTTCATGCTAATGTTTCAGTCATACAATGATCAAATGTCCATCCCTCCACCGGTGCCTATTCTTCACTACGAATGCTCTCAGTATCCCTCCCATTCCCAACCCCCCAGTTCCCCCTCGCCCTTCCCCCACCCCTTCTGTGACTGGGACATTCCCTTTTACTCTCTCTCTCTCTCTCTCTCTCTCTCTCTCTCTCTCTCTCCCCTTTAGGGTGTTGTGGTCTGCGATGCAAGTATTGAATGGCCATCATGTTTGGTCTATAGTCTACTTTTGGCACACATCTCTCATCCCGAGTGGGTTCTCTAAACACCCTTTACTTAGTAGTCCCTTCTCTCTCTGAGCTGTCTTTTCCCCCAGCATATGAGGCTGGTACTCATTTGTGGAATATAAAGTAACAGAATGGGATACTAATATCCAAGGATAGTAGAGATTAAGTACCAGGAGGTTTGCTCCACGGCTTGGAAACCAGCCTCATATGTTCTTAAGTCTTTTAGGTACAAGAATTCAGTAATGACAGCCTAGCAGAGGATGGCTTCATAACTAAAACAGTTTCTTGGGATAACTTTAAAATTTTAATTATCCCAGTAGTAAAGACAGAGTCTTCTAAATTTTGTTAAAATAAGAGTAGTAGGTACTTAATTCTAAGGTTTTTGTTTCATATTATATCTGGGAGCTTCATTTCCTTTACTTCACTCCTTGAACAACTAAAATAAAAATATGCTGTAACTATTTTGCAGGCAATCAAGAAGCATATACTGACTTCGCAGTTACTAAATCTCCCTCCCTGTAATTAGCACTCCTTTATTAACATTAGATAAAAGGCTCGCTTTCTATCTTTGAATTAGTCTCTCTTTTAGTCAACTTACAACTTTTAGTACTATGGGTCATCTACAAAAGAGGCAGAACATGGTGTTTATAATGTTGAAGATTGAACAATCCAGTGCTTGATGTACAGATACTTGGTGTATGTTTAAAAAAATAAACATACAGAAAGAAAATTAAACAAGTGAAAAATCAATGTAGCTGCATGAAAGGAACTGACTCAATCAATATGTATTTGTTCGCTTATATTTAGAGGAAATAATGGAATGTAAAATGGTGGGACTGCATAGGTGGTCAGCTGGGAGTATCTGAAGAAGGCTTGAATAGGATTCTGGGCAAGGCAGGGTCATGACCCCTGAGGCTGGGTGACTGGGCTGGCTAGTGTCAGAGGTGACTGACCAGGGTGAGTCTAAGGATATGTAACAGTGATTTCAGATTTAGTGGCTAAAACTGTGGGTATACAATTCCTGAGTAAACATATGAACTTTCATGGTATTTGAAATGATCATTTTATTCTTTACCAGTTTCAGTTGGGTTTTTTTGCCATCCTCCATGGATAAAGTCTTAAAATTTCAGTGAACCCTTCATGTTTTCTCTCTTTTCCTGATTGTGAGGATTTATATGAGATTTTGTAGTGCTGTGATGTAGCTAGAGATTTTCTATCCCTGTGATCTAGTTTCGTTATCTTCTATCATGGAATTTCATATGATGAATGAAATGAGCACTTTTTCATAGGAGGGGCTCTGAAGGAAAGAATTTTGTCTTTCAGACCTTTGTGTCTCACTAGAGAGCCAACATCATCCCTGTTACAGACACTCCTGATGAATAAATGCCAATTCTACTTCCCTTTCCTGATGTTACATGACAGGAACAAAAAGAAGAGAACCTTATGTTCTTGAGCATATCACAGGTTCATTTATTTATGAATGTGGGTTGTGATCTGCGTCTTCTTTCAGAGTGTGAAGATGAATATGTACATTGTGCATTAAACTATAAAGTTTGACTGATTCTATGTCAACACTGGTGGTCTCAGAAGTTGTTATTATCGGTCCTGCAATTTTTAAAATATAGCACAGAGATTTAGCTGTTTGCTTCCCATTGACTTACCGCTATTGTACTTGCTCATAATGGAAACAGTTGTTCACTTGAACAAAACATCAATAAGGTGTATGTATAAGTACCATTTAAGGAAAAAAAAGAGAAAGTAAAGCATATATATATATATATATATATATATATATATATATATATATACAGCCAAGGGACAATTTTCTGGTTAACAAAAGGTTCTCACTTAAGTGAATGTCTCAAGTCATTCTCCTAGATCACATTCAGGAGGGGATATTGTCACCCAGAGGCCCAGGGAAAGCAAACTACCCAGGCAAAAAGTGAGGTTTCCTAGATGGTATTTTTCTCCTCTACAATGAGGTTTTCACTGTTTTCTCTTTCTAATTGATTTTAAAGAAGGACATGGCTGTAGGAACCTCAGACTACCTCTTTAAGCCCTTTGAACAGGACTTAAAAGCTGGCAGCCCCAACTGGCTTTCCTCCGCCCCTAACAACTCTGACTGAAATTAATGTGGCTCAAGCAGGGGTAGGGGCTGCCAGTTGTCCAAAGACAAATCATTGGTTTTAAGAAAAATCTCCCTTTTTAATGATTCACAGTTGAATTTGGATTTAAACTGCGCTTAACCAGCAAACATAACAAAGAACCACTGGAAAGGTTGGGCCTGAAGCTGCCAATGTACTGCAAGCCATGGATGGCTCCCATGGCCAGAGGGTTTCAAGGCTTTTAATGCCTTTTCACTAGATCCTGTGGAACAAGAGAAAGCAATGACAACAGGTGACACTGAGTAATGTGGGAGCATGACCTTGCTCAATTTATGCTGTTCCTGTCTTGGAAAACCTGGATTTTGATTCTACCCAATGTGCTTTCACAGAATTTGTACTTGATGCACGTATTCTGCCAGGTGCTGAGCAATGGAACACATGGAAGGTGCCACACACTCTTCTGTCCCAAAGACTGACCTATCAACCTAGGAAAATACATAAGAAACTCACAACTGAAATCTCATATCTATCTATGTAAGAAGCCACTAGTCATGAACTTACATATACAGACGCATGCACACACCCATATACATATACACATGATCATGCAAACAGAAGCACCAGCAAAATCACAAAAAATAACAGGAAATAATTCTATGACTCCACTCAGACTTCCCACTGAGTTGCAATCTCTGGAGATAAGATTGGAAAATGTGTATATTTAAAATATTCTGGTTAATAAAATAAGAAAGTACATGTTCCTTACTGATTGTTTAAAACTAAAATTCTACCTATGTACTCAAAAGAGTACTAGTGAAATAAACCATACAAATAAAAAATACTTAAATATAAAATCAAGCCATTCCAAATAACTAAACAAGAGGAAAATCAACATTTATCTCTTATCTACCCTCAATAAACTTATCATTTTATAGTAAAATTCCCCCCCCCCCAAAAAAAATTCTGGTAGGTTCCTCTTCATTAAAGGAGGTATGAGAACCATTAGTCCAGGTAGCAGGTGGTTTTGGCTATAAGACATAGGTAAATTATGACAAAGTGGAAATTCACTAGTGTGTGATATTTGCCTGTGAAGAAAGGAAAAGACTCACACATACACCTGTTCAGCTCGAAAGTGCCTACATGCTCAAAAGTGCTAAGTTTTGGAATGGAGCGAAAATGGCTCAACCAAGTGAGGTAGAATTGGTGCACTCTTGTGCTCTTAAGGTGCTCCTGCAGGTTTAATTTAAATGAGAATAGAAACAGGACCGCATATAGCTAAGACTGCAGTTAAAAAGTTCCAGAACTCAGGGGCTGGAGTGATAGCACAGTGGGTAGGGCATTTGCCTTGCATGCAGCCGACCTGGGTTCGATTCCCAGCATTCCATATGGTCCCCTGAGTACTGCCAAGAGTAATTCCTGAGTGCACGATCCAGGAGTAACCCCTGTGCATTGCCGGGTGTGACACAAAATGAAAAAAAATGTTTAGGAACTCTCAGCTTGAATAGAGTCAGGGCCCCGAAATTTACTGCAAGATGCAGTGGTTGGATATAAACTGTGAGCCCCTTTGTGACTCCCTTACTTAGAATCATTCTGTAGTGATCCAAGTATTGGGAGAAGAAGGCTTTTATTGTTGTTAATTTCCCCAAAGATAGGTTTAGTATTAGCATTTTTGAAGCAAGAGAATAAATGGAGGCTCATAAGTTAAAAAATTGAAAACTCTGCTAAATAAATATACTCTATCCACTTTACTTTGACTAGTATTCATTTTTACTGACATGGGAGATGAAGTTCAAATTTAAGATTATTGATCTTTAGGAATTTTTGCACTGGAACATGGTGGAGAAGAAGAATGCATCTCAAATCTGTTGAATATTTATTTTTCCCTTTCTACCAGCTCTGCACCGTTTCAGAAAGAATAGGTTATCATATCACACATCTAAAACTCATTTGAAAAATTTGATTGTAATGACTTCTTGACTTTCTAGAACTTAGAGGTACCTATACTTGCAAAACAGAGATATGATCATTCACCATTTCAAGAAGTATAAAACTTCATACAAATTCACTGCATAATTATTATTGGAATATGTCTTCTTAAGGTTGTATTATATAAACTGCTAAATAAGTGTAAGAATGGAAGTCAAGATGCTTTATTAATATTTTTACCATCAAATCTAACAACCTCCTTTGGAGTATTCTACTTGAAAGATTATTAATGAATCATCACAGAGTCTGATAGGCATTTCTTATGGTTTTTCTCTGCACAAATGAAGAAATTGAGACCTTCATAGAATGTACATATTCTGAGAGGTAGTGATGAAATGAGTATTTAGGACTATTTTGTTTTAATGTGCAATATAGACCTTTGTACCACGTTCTCTTCTTTTTTTAAAAGCTAAGAAATGTCATATAGAAGCTAGAGATATAGTACAATGTGTAGGGCACTTGCCTTGCATGCAGCTGGCACAGGTTCAATCCCTGGAACCCGATAAGTTTCCCTGAACCTGCTAGAATGATCATTGAGTGCAGAGCCAGGAATACTCTCTGAGCACTGGCTGGTGTGGCCCATCTCCAAAATAGAAAAAAGAAAACAGAAAGGTCAAATAGTCTAAACATGAGTAGTCTCGCACAAGAGAAAATTGTTTTTTGTTTAAAACTTTATTTTGTTTTGTTTTGAAAAGAAATGTTATTTGAAAAAGACATATCAGCCTAAATTGAATTCAATCAATACTAATTTGGGTTACTCTTTAATGTATCCCAATATGATTTTTAAATGAAAAAATTCAATTTAGGCAGTAGGGTGGAATGGTTAATCTTATAGTTTATTGAAGAAAAAAATCTGAATAGGAAGCATTTGTTGATAAATGGTTGGGATGATAAAAATTGCAGGGATATCTTCCACATATACCATAGTTACTAAATGAAATATAATTATCTAGGATAGGAGATAGGGTGATAAACAGTGGTGGGGTTGCTCTGGATCCTTTCAGAGAGTGCTTCTTTGTCTTTGGTACTTTTAAGATGACAGTAGAAGCAATTTAAGGAGGAAGCCACTTCCAATTGAGGCTCACAGGATTCTTACACATTGAATTCAAGCACTGAGTTTACAAAGTGACTATTACACACACCAGGGGAGATTCATCATGATTAAGCACCATCAAATACAATAAACAAGACATTCAGCCTCCAACTAAGTAAATTTTAAAATTGTTAAAGACACAGAAAAGTTATATATGAAATTTTTTAAAGAAATAAACAATATATAGATAAACTGCAGAATAGCCTCATCTACATAGAGAACTAGAAGATAATGTATAGGTCAGGGCTGTCTCATAAAGTTACATATAAAGATGCCAAAAGTGCTAGATGTGTGCCATTCAGTAATGTGTTTATTGAGCACTTAAAACATGCCCAGTGAGACTGAGGTCCTAAAAATTTAATTTTATTTGACTTCAAGTAATTCAAACTTAAATAATCATATGTGTGGTGGTTATCAAGTTAGGCAGTGATCTGGGCCATAAAGAAGCTCTCAGTGAGTTTAAAGGAATAAAAATCATATAGACAAGTGTTTTCTGAGCAAAATGCAGTTGTAACACAGTTGCAATTGGGTCTGAGAAACAATTTTTGGAGCAAAGGAAATGTTTACAAGGTGAATTGCAGTGAAATGTCGATGGTTGGCTACTCTATAAACTTAGTAAAAATCATCAAATTTTACTTTATGGTATAAAATATACACTATATATACTGTAATAAAGTTGTTAAAATAAATTTATATTATAGGAAAATTGCATTAAAAAATAATCTGTGGGATTGAAGTGACAGTACATCAGGTAGGCCATTTGCCTTGCATGTAGATGACACAAGTTTGATCTCTGGCACCCCATACAGTCCTCTGAGCACTGCCAAGAGCGACCCCTAAGTGCAGAGTCAGGAGTAAGCTCTGAGCACTGCCAGATGTGGCCCAAAAAACAGAAAATAAATTTCATATAATATGGAAACTTAAAAGTCATTCTACTAAGCAAATTATGTGGCAAATAAATGAATAAAGAAACATACTCAGATAATTATGGAAACTTTATTGCAAAATTTGCAAAGTGCAGTGAAAGTTATACTTTGAGGGAAAATAAAATCTTACATGTTTTCTTATGAAAAAAAAAGAATGATATGAATGAGTTACAATACAATACAAAGAAAACAAAAGTGAAGACAAAGTTTTTAAAAACCAGTAAATGAAAACAGGATACAATAAATATGATAAAATGGTGGATTTTCAAAGAGTAGTACTGTAGCACTGTTCTCCCGTTGTTCATTGATTTGCTCGAGTGGGCACCAGTAATGTCTCCATTGTGAAACTTGTTGTTACTGTTTTTGGCACATTGAATACGTAGGTAACAGGTAGCTTGCCAGGCTTCACCGTGTGGGTGAGATACTCTTGGTAGCTTTCTGGGCTCTCTGAAAAGGGTGAAGGAACCAAACCTAGGTCGACCATGTAGAAGGCAAACATCCTACCTGCTAGTAAAATATTCCAGTAAGATTTGGTAAGAAAAATGAAAGAGTGACAAAAAGCCCCACGGTGTAATAAAAAAGAGTTCTAGAACCCAGGAACACTAAGAACCTTTAGCAAACAAAATACAAAATATAGGCAAAATAGATGAATTATGGGGAAACAATATAATAAGAAAAATAGAAAATCAGAGTAAGTCTATGACCATAAACCAAATGAACCATTACTTAAATTTTGCACTATTTGTGAAACAAAAGATGAAATGCTACCATGTACATTCAGTGTAAGGATAAGTCTTATCTCACACAAGACCTTGCAGAGCAGAGAAAAAGGGAGAATAATCTCCAATATCATTTTTAAGATGTGTATAAAAGAAAGCTTGTCAAGTACAGTCCTAAAAAGAAAAATTATTGGCAATTATAGGCCATTCTGATTCATAAATATAGATGTGAAGGGTTTAGTAAAATATTTAAAAACTAAATGGGATAAGGAACACAGGGTTGATATACCATGACTAAATTAGGCTTGTTCTGGAACTAAAGAGTGTTATGTCGCCTAGAAAACTTATCAATCGAATTTATTACTGAACAAATGAAAATAAGAAAAACGTTATATGATTACCTTAATCACTTAACTTCCCGTTAATCTTCGATTTGCTCCAGCAGGCACCAGTAACATCTCCATTTGTCCCTGTCGCGTGCTAGTGTAGCCCAATGGCATCTGTTCGCTCTAGGAACATGAAGAGCCTCAAATCGATCGTTCATGATCTTGATGAAGAAGTCTGACCATCTGGTAGGTGGGCGGCTACACGGTCTTTTGACATCCCGTGGAATCCAGTCGGGAACAGCTCTAGTCCAGCGGTCGTCTTTAAATATCATTACGTGACCAGCCCATCTGATTTTCTACACCTTGGCAAATGAGACAGCGTCCCTGATTCTTGATCGTCGACGGATGTCAGAACTCCGGATTCTTTCTCTCATTTGAGTGAAACGTGAAATTCTAGCATAGCTCTTTCTATTCTTCTTTGGGAGACCTGAATAGCGTTCTCATCCTGTTTGTGTAGGGCCCAGGTCTCTGAGGCATATGTTAATACAGGAAGAACAGTGGAATCAAAGAGATGTGCCCAGAGCCGGAGGTTCTTCGTCCTCTTAGCTATTTCTTTGACGTTCTTGAAGGCGTTCCAAGCCGCTCTCTTCTTCCTGCACAGCTCGGGTGCCAGGTCATTTGTCATGTTGACCTCTAGACCAAGGTACACATCGCTGTTGCATTCGGAGATGGTCGTTCCATTGAGAGCGAATGGGGCGTTAGGAACAAGGCTGTTTCTCATAAACATTGTCTTCATAAGATTCAGCTGTTTTCCTACCTTTCCACACTCACGGTCAAAGTTGGCCAGCATTTGTGCCGCTGATGTTTGGTGTTATTAAAACAATGTCATCAGCAAAGCGGAGGTGGTGTAGTTGCCGACCATCTATCTTCACTCCCATTCCTTCCCATTCCAGTCGTCGCATGATGTTCTTGAGGGTGGCACTGAAGAGTTTGGGTGAAATGGTATCACCCTGCTGCACCCCTCTGTTGACATCAACGATCACTTCTTTATAGAATGGTGAGATCCTGGTAGTGAATCTGCAATACAGCTCACGGAGGATCCTGATGTATTGGGCTTGAATGCCCTGATTGGCTAGGGCTTCAATGACTGCTTCCATCTCAACAGAATCAAAGGCCTTCTTTAAATCAATGAACATTAAACAGAGCGGCATCTTGAACTCCCGAGAAAACTCAATGAGCTTGGTTATCGTGTGGATATGGTCGATGGTGCTGAATCCTTTGCGGAACCCGGCTTGCTCGCATGGTTGTCCTTCATCTAATGTTCTGCCAATCCTATTTAGGATGACTCGAGTGAACAACTTGTAGATGACAGACAATAGGCAGATCGGGCGATAGTTGCCAATGTCATGGATGTCTCCCTTCTTGAAGAGTAGTACTGTCCTGCTGGTTTTCCATTGGGACGGAACCTTGCATTCAGACAGGTAGCGAGTGAAGAATCGAGCCAGTGTATTGATGAGTACTGACGGCAGGTTCTTCAGGTGTTCAGGTCTGACCTTGTCTGGGCCAGGTGCTGTTTGTTTCTTTACTGACGAAATGGCGTGTCGGATTTCGGAAGGGAGAACGTTGGGAACGACATATCCATCCTGTGGAATTTGGTATGTCGGCAAGTGGACATGGCTATCGAAGAGATTTGAGTAGAAGTCATGGATATTCTTCTCCATTGCCGTTCTGGAGGATGTGATGGATCCATCAGGACGTCGGAGGGCAGTCATCTTGGTCTTGTAGTTGGCGAAGGACAGGTGGGCGTTCCGAATACTTTTCCCGGCTTCTGCCACATCTACCAGTACTTCTGCTCTTCTCTCTTTGAGGTCTTCCTTGATCGCATCTCTGCATTGCTTTGCGAGCTCGGACGTTAGCTTGCGGTTGCCTGAGGCATGCGCCAAACCACGCTGGTGAATTAGCTCAAGAGTTTTCGAAGATAGGTGATTTTTTGTGGCTATCTCTCTCTTGGCGTTCCTCGCACATTCAGGAGGTGCTGAACCAGTCGATCGTATTCCTCGTCAATGTTGTCAACAATGGCATCTTCCCATGTTGCCGCAATAGTACCAAAGAGTTCCCAGTTGGTGGTCATTCTGGGAGTTCTCTTTTTGAACTTTGCAGCCCCTTCTCCCCACTCTGTGAAGTAGAATTTTGCACGAAGGAGACGGTGGTCTGATCCCGTTCGAAATTTTGGGACAACAGCAACATCAGTCAGGCAAAACCATCGATTGAATGTGTTGTGGTCTATTTCATTGTGGAATTGTCCACCGGGAGACCCCCATGTCCATCGTTTAGATTCTGCCTTCTGGAACTGTGAGTTACCATGAATGGTCTTGGTTGACATGATGAACTCAGACAGTCTCTCAACCTGTTCGTTCCATTCTAGGCCATGGGTCCTGATGTGAAGTTCTTCAGCTGATCTTCTCGGTCCTATCTTGGCAGTAAAATCACCCACAATGATCTTGTAGAAGGTGTGGTCTTCTTTATAGAACTTCTCTAACTCCATGTAGAACTTCTCGATTTCTCTTTCATCATAATGAGATGTTGGTGCGTAGACAAGGAAGATAGAAACTGCAGGCAGTGAGCCACATCTATTCAAATGTAAACGTCCGATTCGGGTTGTTAGGTTGTTAGGTATTCGAATGAATCAATGCTCTTGGCCAAGTTTGTGTTGACAAGGACACCGACGCCTCCAACACCTCTTTTATCGCATGTTCCGAGGAACAATTCTTCTCCAGTGTCGAAAACCGCATGGTGAGATTTGTGCCTTCTTGTCTCGGTCATACCAATAATGTCGTACTTGATCATTCGCGCTTGCACCATCAGGTCCTCGATGAATGCATCTGATGCTAGCATACATGTATTGAAAGTACAGACGATCATTTTTGTCTTCCGACGAAATGGCATGTCGGATTTTGGAAGGGAGACCGTTGGGAATGACATATCCATCCTGCGGAATTTGGTATTTCGGCAAGTGGACATGGCTATCGAAGAGATTTGAGTAGAAGTCACGGATAATCTTCTCCATTGCTGTTCTGGAGGATGTGATAGATCCATCAGGACGTCGGAGGGCAGTCATCTTGGTCTTGTAGTTGGCGAAGGACAGGCGGGTGTTAGGAATACTTTTCCCAGCTTCTGCTGCATGTACCAGCACTTCTGCTCTTCTCTCTTTGAGGTCTTTCTTGATCGCATCTCTGTACTGCTTTGCAAGCTCAGACATTTAGCTTGCAGTGGCCTGAGGCATGCATCAAACCATGTTGTCGAATAAGCTCAAGAGGTTTCGAAGACAGGCGTTTTTTTGTGGCTCGCTCTCTCTTGGCATTCCTCGCACAATCATGGAGGTGTTGAACCAGTCGATCGTATTCCTCGTCAATGTTGTCTACAATGGCATCTTCCCATGTTGCCGCAATAGTACCAAAGAGTTCCCAGTTGGTGGTCATTCTGGGAGTTCTCTTTTTGAACTTTGCAGCCCTTTCTCCCCGCTCTCTGAAGTAGAATTTTGCATGAAGGAGACGGTGGTCCGATCCCATTCAGAATTTTGGGACAACAGCAACATCAGTCAGGCAAAACCGACAATTGAATATGATGTAGTCTATTTTGTTGTGGAATCGTCCACCGGGAGACTCCCATGTCCAACGTTTAGATTCAGTCTTCTGGAACTGTGAGTTACCCTGGATGGTCTTGGTCGACATGATGAACTCAGACAGTCTCTCACCCTGTTCGTTCCATTCTAGGCCATGGGCCCTGATGTGAAGTTCTTCAGCTGATCTTCTCGGTCCTATCTTGGCATTAAAATCACCCACAATGATCTTGTAGAAGGTGTGGTCTTCTTTATACAACTTCTCCAGCTCCATGTAGAACTTCTCCAGCCGCCACTTTAAATGATGATAAAAAGACCCCAGCCATATATGATTTTTAAATGCTAAAAATGGTTTAGATATGTAAGAAAATAATAAAATTTTAGTAATCTGATAAAATGTGTATATAAAAATATCATTCTTTTAAAAAAATGTATTGAGTCATCGTGAGATACACCTTTACAAAGTAGTTCATGATTGGGTTTCAGTCATACAATGTTCCACCACCTGTCCCTTCACTAGTGCACACTTCCCACAATGAGTAATCCATTTTCCCTCCTGGCCTGCCACCCCAGCCTGGCTCTATGCAGGGTCTCTCTCTCTCTCTCTCTCTCTCTCTCTCTCTCTCTCTCTCTCTCTCTCTGTCTCTCTCGCTTGCTTGCTCACTAGCTCACTCTCTCTTTCTCTCTGTCATTTTAGGCATTGTGGTTTGCAATCAGGTACTGAAAGGTTGTCATGTAAAAATATCATTATTAGTGGGGAAAAGGCTAGTGGTATTTTCTTATAATTTAGAATAAATGAAGAAAGTCAATTGCATTTATGTTTGGAAATCCTGAACAGTGCTGTGAAATAAATTGATGCATAAGGATCTGAATGACAGTCACCACCCACAAAAATAATTGGAATCAATATAAAGCTTTAGCAAGGAGGTTGATTATTATTTAATACTATTCTGTAAAATACAACATAATGGGTTAAGACAATATTTATTTTTAAAATTATTTTATAATTCCACTGGTTAGAAAGAAAAGGCATGCTGTATAAGGCTAAAATCAAGGTACTACAGGACTGGGTCCTTTCTGGAGGCCCTAGAAGGAGAATTTGTTTTGCAGTTTCCAGAGGTCATCCATATTTGTTTCCTCCATTTTAAAATCTTTTGTAGTTATATTGTCCTCTGACAATAGTTTGAAAGGCTCTTTGCTTTTAAAGAATCATGGATTGGATTCACATCTAATCTAGGATAATCTGCTCCAAGGTTGTTTTTAATGGCATCTGCCATTTTGACATATAAAAATCAGCATAGTTGCAGATTCCAAGATCAGGATGTGAGTTGTGAACAAATAACTTTTGGTGAGCCATTATTCTGCCTACCATACTAGTACAAAAAAGAGTCTTAAAATATAAATCAATTATTTTTCTGGATAAGAGTTAGTTGGACAAAAATTACTGCAGAGGAACAAATTGTTTTTTGTGGGAATCACACTTGCTGGACTCTGGAAGACCATATGGGGTGTCAGGGATCAAACTCGGGTCCACTGTACACAAAGCAAGTACCTTATCTACTGTACAATAGTTCTGGCTCTACAGAAATAATTCTAAAACACCTTGAAATCCTTTAATAAAATTAATCTACCAAAATGTTTTCAATATTCATTAAAGAAAACACAGCAACAAGAATTACACATTTTTTCCAAGTTGGGAATACCAAAGAGCTCTAAAATTCTTATGAAACAAATGAAGAAACTAAATGCTGAGACACTGCTAAAGAAGAAAAAATTAGCTGAATTTACACTAGAAGATATTGATTGATTCTTAGCACAAAGCTACATTAATTAAGACACTACTGTATAGTAATTGGTGAAGAAGGAGATAAATCAACTAATGGAACAAAATACAGAACTCAGGAAACATTTTGTCAAATAGAACAAATGAGGAGTCCCAAAGCAGATACAGAGAATCTATGATAAAGATGGTAATGCTGGTACTTTAGGGTAAAATTCCAGTGAATGTATCATCCAAAAATGATTAAAAGTCCCCAGTCTACACTCAAAGGCAAAACAATGGTTGGTGATACCAAGAATGAGGGTAGATGGTACCCCTCTACATTGTTTGTGATCAAGTTACCTAATGCAACCAGTTAAGGTCCTAGTCCTATTTCCCAGCTCCTTAATAAATGCCTACCAGGATACTCGTTTCTACATTGCTTATTGTACTAATGAGAGAAAGATCCTGTTTGCCATCACTAGGAATGTGACTAAGCAAAGCAGGAAAGGAGTGAGGGCTGCCAATTTGCAGATACAATACAGGAGGCCCATGTCAACAGTTTCAAATAAACACAAGATAATTTCTTAATATATTTTTAAAATCCATGGTATAAAGTTATTACTAAAATCTCTATTACTCATTATGTATCTTAGATTTGAATTGTAGCCTTAGGAGGGGGCATATTCAGAAATATAAGCAACAGTTTGTGACAACTATGATATTCTACAGTAGCATGGGTAGATCTGGTAAGCATAAAACCAGATGGTCAAACACCAAAAATACATTTTTTGTTGTTGCAGACACAATTTGGGTGGATTAAAAAGAAAAACCATAGTAATCCTACATTCAAGAGGACAAAGCAGTTAAGGACATATATCAGACACAGTTTACATGCCAGTGAGAAGAAGAATGTGAGATAAGGTTAAGAAGGGAGAAAATAAATAAAGCCAAGAGAATAATCTAATGTGGACAGATAATGATAATATGTAAAGAACAGAGGAAACGTTTACCCTAACTTCTTCATCTGAAATAGAAAAGACAATGACTTATTCATCTTAGAAAGATATAAACATAATGTAACCTAAAAAGTTGTTTCAAAAGCTGGCTCTGATCATGAGGGCAGTGATAACGAAAATACATATGGTGAATTTAAAAATAATTATTGTATTATTAGGGCAAGCTAACCATGACGTATTTGATATGCCAAAAACAGTAACAAGTCTCACAATGGAGACATTACTGGTGCCTGCTCGAGCAAATCGATGAACAAGGGGAGGATATTGCTATACACAGTCTTTGAATTATTTTTGTTGTATTTTTCCTATTTGGTTATTTATATTCCACATTAGGTTGAGATCATCATTAATATAGTTTTTCACCACTGGTCTCATTTTACTTAGCATGATTACTTGAAGTAATGACTCAATTCTTTATAATGGCTGAGTAGTAGTCAGTTGTAGTAGTGGTAATGTATATATCATTCTGCTTTATCCAGTATAACAGTTCATGTTGTTTTCTGTGCTACTGATTTAAAATGTGTTACTATAGACTTCATAAACATTGTGTTTGTGAGATTCAGCTGCAGTCCGACCTTTCCACACTTACGGTCGAAGTCGGCCAGCATTTCTGCCGCTTGGCTAATGTTTGGTGTTAGAACGATGTCATCAGCAAAGCGGAGGTGGTGTAGTTGCCAACCATCTATCTTCACTCCCATTCCTTCCCATTCCAGTCATCGTATGACATTCTCGAGGGTGGCACTGAAGAGTTTCGGTGAAATGATATAACCCTGCAAAACCCCTCTCTTGACATGGATGATCACTTCTTTGTAGAAAGGTGAGATCCTGGTAGTGAATCTGTAATACAGCTCACAGAGGATCCTGATGTATTGAGTTTGAATGCCCTGATTGGCTAGGGCTTCAGTGACTGCTTCTGTCTCGACAGAATCAAAGACTTTCTTTAAATCAATGAACGTTAGGTAGAATGGCATCTTGAATTCCCGAGAAACCTCAATGAGCTTGGTTATCGTGTGGATATGGTCAACCGTGCTGAATCCTTTTAGAAAAGTGGCTTATTTGCATGGTTGTCCTTCATCTAGTGTTCTGCCAATCCTATTCAGGATGATTCGAGTGAACAGTTTGTAGATGACAGACAATAGGCAGATCGGGTGATAGTTACCAATGTCGTGGATGTTTCCCTTTTTGTACAGTAGTACAGTCCTGCTGGTTTTCCATTGGGACGGAACCTTGCATTCAGACAGGTAGCGTGTGAAGAGCTGAGCCAGCATACTGATGAGTACTGATGGAAGGTTCTTCAGGTATTCAGGTTCTGACCTTGTCTGGGCCGGGTGCTGTTCTTTTCTTTACCGACGAAATGGTGTGTCAGATTTCGGAAGGGAGAACATTGGCAACAACATATCCATCCTGTGGAATTTGGTATGTCGGCAGGTGGATGTGGCTATCAAAGAGACCTGAGTAGAAGTCATGGATAATCTTCTCCATTGCCCTTCTGGAAGATGTGATAGATCCATTGGGATGTCGGAGGGCAGTCATCTTGGTCTTGTAGTTGGCGAAGGACAACTAGGCGTTACGAATGCTTTTCCCGGCTTCTGCTGCATCTACCAGCACTTCTGCTCTTCTCTCTTTGAGGTCTTCCTTTATCTCATCTCTGCACTGCTTTGCAAGCTAGGACGTCCGCTTGCGGTTGCCTGAGGCATGCGCCAAACCACGTTGGCGAATAAGCTCAAGAGTTTTCAAAGACAGGCGTATTTTTGTGGCTATTTCTCTCTTGGCATACCTCGCACAATCATTCAGGTGCTGAAACAGTGGACGGTATTCCTCGTCAATGTTGTCAATGATGGCATCTTCCCATGTTTCCGCAATAGTGCCAAAGACCTCCCAGTTGGTGGTCATTCTGGGAGTTCTTTTCTTAAACTTTGCAGCCCTTTTTCCCCACTTTGTGAAGTAGAATTTTTCATGAAGGAGATGGTGGTCTGACCACGTTTGGAATTTTGGGACAACAGCGACATTGGTCAGGCAGAACTGTCTATTAAATATGATGTGGTCAATTTCGTTGTGGAACTGTCCACCGAGAGACTCAAATGGTCTCATTTCTGACATTCCATTCTCTCTCAACAGGACAAACATCTCCAAATGCAAGAGTTATGTGTACCTAGGTCAAGAAGTCAATATGACGAATGACCTGGCACCTGAGTTGTGCAGGAGCAAGAGAGCGGCTTGAAATGCCTTCAAGAGCATTGAAGAAATAGCTAAGAGGATGAAGAACCTCTGGCTCCAGGCACATCTCTTTGATTCCACTGTTCTTTCTGCATTAACATATGCCTCAGAGACCTGGGCCCTATGAAAACAGGATGAGAACGCTTTGGGATGTCTCCCAAAGAGGAATCGAAAGAGCTATGCCTGGAGTATCATGTTTCACTCAAATGAGAGAAAGAATCCAGAGTTCCGACCTCCGTCAAAGATCAAGAATCTGGGACGCTTTCTCGTTTGACAAGGCGTTGAAAATCAGATGGGTTGGACATGTAATATGATTTGGAGATGAACCACTGGACTAGAGCCATTACTGACTAGATTCCATGGGACATCAAAAGACCGCGTGGCGCCCACCTATCAGATGGTCAGGTTTCTTCTTCAAGACCCTGAATTATTGGTTTGAGGCTTTTCATGTTCCCAGGATGAACAGATGCCATTGGGCTATACTAGCACATGACAGGGACAAATGGAGACATTACTGGCGCCCGCTCGAGCTAATCAATGATTAATGGGAAGTCAAGTGATCAAGTGACTATAGAACTTCAGTATGAATCCATTTGTCTTAAAATCTGGCTTGAGTTTCTCATCTGTACAATATATATATGCTGCTGTTTTGTTTTGATTTTTTTCTCTTTGGCCTCCCAGGCAGTGTCCCAGGGGCCTTGTGGGCCACCCCTGGAGACACTTGGCAGTATAGGCCTGATGATTCAGTGCTTGGCCCACATGATGCAGCCCTGTTGAATGCTCAAAAGTTCTTGGAGTCACTCAAGTGATGCTCATGAGATGATTGGGTGCAAGGGACAAAACTTGGGTCTGGTGCATGCCAGGCACGCATTCCAGCTCTTGGATTTCTCCCCAGTCCCCCAAACTCTGCATTTTTATCAGGGTGGTGGTTATTCCGGGTGATACTCAGGTCTTATTTCTGGTTTTGTGCTTAGAGATGGTTCCAGTTCAAGCTAGGGGGACAATATGGAATGCTGGTAGACCTGGGGTGGCCCAGAACAAGGTAAGCTCCATGCCCACTGTACTCTCAGGCTCACTTTTTTTTTACAGCTACTCTTTTTAAATTTCCAAAGAGAAAAGGTGTGTGGGCAACTCATAGCATTCCATGGAAGAATTTCCTGCCCCATGCCTGGCTGTCCTCACCGGGGCCCCTTCGAGGGGTGCGTATTGAGTTTCCCTCCCTGTTCCAGGCAAAGCCCTGGCAGCTGAAGACCTCTAAAACTAGCCACAGCCATGCTTAAGATCACTATCCACATGCTCGGACAACCTCTCGCATGAAGGAATCAGCAGAAAAACCCAGGTGTGTGGGACCCGGGGCTGAGATCTCCAAGGCTGCTCGAATGGGGACTGGGCCTCCTCCACCAAGATTCCCCATCTTCCAGTAGCTAGACAGTTACACCCACCAACTGCCCCCGGTGCTGTGAAATCCCATCAATGGCCAAGACCCAGAAACTAAAACCAAGCTCCTGGAATCACTTGGCCATGAATGTGGCCTCTTATTGTCTAGTTCTTGCTCTCGGAGAGCCTGGCAGACTACCGAGAGTATCCTGCCCACACGGCAGAGTCTGGCAAGCTCCTTGTGGCATATTCAATATGCCAAAACCCGGTAACAATGATGGGTCTCATTACCCTGACCCTGAAAGAGCCTCCAATGTGGCACTTGCTAAAATTTCAGGGCTAGGATGAATGGAGACGTTACTGAGTGCCTGCTCAAGGAAATTTATCAACAATAGGATGCCAGTGATACAGTGACACAATGATACTCTTTTTAAGTTTCCAAAGAGAAAAGGTGTGAGGGCAACTTGCAAGCATTCCATGGCCGAGAGTCACCTACCCAGGCCAGACGATGGCAGTGGCTGACAGACGGGTGAAGGACCCAGGGAAAGGAGAAACAGGAACCTGGTCAGGAATTTTGTATTTAATTTCGCTTCTTTTCTCTGTGATGTTGTGCAAATTTGTTATGATTTCCATTATATTTTTATATTTAGCATCACTTCTGTCATTTTTAAAAAGTAGATGTAATATCTTTATTGAAGAACTGCCTGTGCTCCTGCATTTTTTTTCTATTTCATTGTTTTATTCTGTTAGTGTGCATGTGATGAATATCATTGATTTTCTTCATAATAGTTGTTTAAAATTCATTGTCTGTTAGACTCCCCTTTTTATGTGTTAAGATTGATTTCTAAGAAATTTTCTTTCTCATTAATCCTGCCACCATATTTAACCCTCAGTCGTGTGTGTGTGTGTGTGTGTGTGTGTGTGTGTGTGTGTGTGTGTGTGTGTTTTGCATTTTGCTTTTCCAATAGGAGGTGCTCTGGCTCTTAATTTTCTTGTTTTGTTTTCAGGGCCTTGTATGGGATAGGAGTCGAGAAGGGGGAGAAAAGCTATTTTGTATGAAGGTTTCCTCCTATCAATGCTTTGGATAGGAAAAATCAACCTTAGTCTGAAATTTCTCACTGTTTTCTTCTCTCTTATGATCTGACTTATCTGTCTGTGCTCAATGATTGTGGTTCCAAACCCTTTCTTTAGGTTCAACTACAAGTATCTGCTGCCTTTAGTGGCGTACCCTGGTGAATGTTTTACCTGAATTTCCAGTGATGGAGAAGAAGTATTAGCCTTTCACATTATGCCAGTTCTCTCTTATTTGGACCAAGCTACACCCATATGCTTTTGGACTTTTTTAGCTTAAGATTGCAGAGACTGAATTCTGATGGCGTTTGTTGAGAAAATCCAACAGTCATGCAATGTTGTTGAAAGTCACTTGGACTTTTTTTTCTACTTTATTTCAATGAACAATTGTTGCATTCTCTGAAAAAGAATTAATGCTGGCATACAAAAAAAATAAGCGTCACATAATGGACACACTCCACTATTTTTGCAAAACAAATATTATAAAATCTGTGATGGTATAGTTCCATTTGTTTATTTTTGTTTTATTTATAAATGTATAACCAAATCATTGAAAATAACTCTGAGGTCCATATCCTGCAGAATCTGCCTAAATTTTCCTCGGTGTATTTTATAAATCTGATCTAATCCTCAGGTCTTTAATTCACTTCAATTAAACGTCTGTGTATGATTTGTTTTGTGTATGATTTAATTTTTTTGTATAGTATAAAATATAGATTCAATTTCATTTTTTTTGCATGTGTGGTTATCCAGTTTTCTCAACAATATTTGCTGAGGAGAATTTCCTTGCTCCAAAATTATTACTTAAAGAAAACTATTTTTTAAAAAATATTACTTAAGGAAATAAACAAATATTTCAGAAACTTATAGCAGATAGCTATCTGCTTTAGATTCTTGTGAAGGGAGAGTAAGACTAGTAAAACAGATTTTCTGTTTTACAACTCTTATTTAGCAGCTCAAATTGGTTATAGGCAAGGCAGGTAGAAAGGCAGGGGCAGGCAGTAAGATCTGCAAAAAGAGGCAAAAATGGGGACCATTTTGTAAAGTGACCTGGGCTTATATACAAAACATATCCTGCCCCTTAGTTATTTCTGTTATCTGATTGCTTAACCCCCACGTGATCATTCTACTGGAGCAAATAACCAGGTAGTGTATGTAAATGAAGGTGTGTAGTTAGTTACTATGGAATGTCCATTAGAGAGCACAGACCCTTAAAGGGATATGTGATGTGATGTCATCTATCTTAATGCAAATAAAGTCTGCAAGATGACCAATCAAATCACATGCATAACGGGACATATAATATGATTCGTCAGTAATCTGGTCCCTCCTTTTTTTCTGTAACAGAACCACAAAAATACTTGGTGAACTAGAGCCATCCTGGGACAATAGAATGGGAGTATCACAGTTCTTTACTTCACTCTATACTAAGAAATTATAGCAATCAAAACTGCATTGTATTGTATTGAAATAAAAATAGATTTACAGATTGACAAAGTAGTCAAGAAAATAAAATTAAAAAGTGAAAATATTTTCAATAAATGGTGGTTGGAAAGCTGAATAATTACATGCAAAAGAAAGAAAGTGGATCACTACCAAACACCATGCACATGAATGAGCTCAAACTGGATTAAGTACTTAAATTGTAGGTTTAGCCATTTGAAATATACTTAAGAAACACAGGAAAAACTCTCTATGATATTGGACTCTGATAGATGAAGGGAGTTAACTCCAAAAACAGTAGAAAAAAAAGTTTAAAAATATTACATTTGACTCAAATATTTTCGCAATTTTTTAGCTAAAAAACTACCATTAACCAAAAAAGGACATGCTACTGAATAGGAGAAAATATTTGCACATGATAGGCATAGCAAACAGCTAATTTCAAAAATATATAAGAAGTGTATAAACTCAGCAACAGCAAATCAAATGTCCCAATCACAAAATGAGAGAAGAGCTGTACAGATACCTCACTGAAGAAGTTATAGATATGGCCAACAGACATATGAAAAAAAAAGTTCATTATCACTTGTTATCATGGAACTGTAAGTCAAAACAATAATGATTTTTAAAATACTTTTGTTGTTTGGTAGAGATACCAGATAAAAACCCACATAAAATTCAAACTGTCATAAATAAACTGAGGAATTTATTTAGAAATTGCATGTATTGAAATAAACACTGTCCTTGGAAAAGGAAGCGATGCATATTTCCCTCTATAAGACAAAAGGTGATAAGAGCAGTCCCTTGCTTTGCCACACGTCTTCATCTCAGGCAGAGGGCTCTTGAGGTTGCCTCCAGCCCTTCTTTTCCAGACTGTATACAATTACAGCTTCTATAACCTAAAATGGAATTATTGGCTCCTGCCCACCTTTGACTCTAATAGCTAACCCACTTACATTCTCTCTCTTCCTGAAACCCACTTGCCATTCCTATTTATGTTCCTTCCTGCCTCCCAGCATTTGTTTAGCTGTTTCCTTTGTCAACTGTAACCTTACTTCCATTTGGGCTGGTTAATTCCCATTCAACCTTTTGAATTCAGCTTGCCTAAGAAGACTTTCCTGTGCAATCAGGCTGGCTTCAGTTACCCAATGAAACTCAAAGCATTCTTCCTTCTCATTTGTTCCAATTAAAATAAGAGTATCATGCTTATATTTCTTACTACAGGGAAACTCCAAGAAGGAGCCAGTTCTAGTATGGCAGTTGTGCACATGATCATACCACCAATTGCAGTTTACTGAGGAAAGCACTTGGTATTGAATTGATGGACAACAAAGCTAAGAAATTTAAAGAACTCAGGCTGGTGCACAGGGCACCAGGAAAAAACCTGTATAGACAACTTAGGAAAGACAAGAAGGAAGTAGTTTGAATGGCAGGAGCCCAGCTCTTAGGACCCTTTACAAATCACATGGTGTATCTCAAAATATTCTCTCTCAGGATTTGATGTCTCCTGATTGGTGTTTGTTTTCTTAACTCTGTATCTTTGGTTTCTCCCAGACATATATTCTTCTTGGTCCCTCAGTTTTCCTTGTCTCTTCGAGCAATAATGGGAGTTTACAGAAATGGCTATGTACCCAGGCCAGAACAAGAGTTCAGATGCTCAGAATTTTAGGTCCTTCTCCTGAACCTCACTGCTAACTTTACTGATCTTAAGAATGAGCAGCTTAGGGGCTGGAGCGATAGCACAGCAGGTAGGACATTAGCCTTGCGTGTGACCGACCTGAATTAGATTCCCAGAATCCCATAGGGTTCCCTGAGCACCGCCAGGGGTAATTCCTGAGTGCAGAGCCAGGAATGACCCCTGTGCATCACTGGGTGTGACCCAAAAAGAAAAAAAAAGAATAAGCAACTTATACCTCAAAGAATTAGCTAACTCAAAAAGTTAGCACCAAATCCTAAACAATGACTTTCTTGCTTCGAGTACTTTATTCAGGGAAGCCGAAGCACCTGAAATACCTTGGAAAGAACACCACTCTATTAATACCTTCAGGGAGAATTAACCTTCTTTACTATACTTTTCATACAAAGGTATTTATGACTTGACAAATATTCCTTAAAAATTACTTTAACATTATCTTTATAATGTGAGATGTCAGGAAACATGTATACAAATTTTAGGAGAAAATGAGTTATAAGGAAAAGAAGAACAATAGCAAACTAATCAGAAACTATAAGAACTACATCATTGCCCAAAATAAATTCCTGGTGAGATATAATTTAAATAAAATAACAACTACACAAATCCAGAAATTTTAAAAATGTTTTTGATAATAAAAATTTTTAATTATGCAGATACAAAATATAGTAGCACGGTAGCACTGCCCTCCCATCGTTCACCGATATTTGCTTGAGCAGGCACCAGTAACGTCTCCATTGTGAGACTTGTTGTTACTGTTATTGGCATATAGAATATGCCACGGGGAGCTTGTTAGGCTCTGCCATGTGGGCTGGATACTCTCAGTAGCTTTCTGGGCTCTCTGAGAGAGAAGGGGGTATTGAACCCGGGTTGGCCCTGTGCAAGGCAAACACCCTACCCTACCCATTAGGTAAAAGTTTATACTTTTTTTTGAACTTCAACTTTTAGAAATTTCCTTGACAGTTATTCTCAGAACCAAGCCCAAAATTGCATACAAAAATATTCATCGTAGAATTATTTAAATAGGAAAAAACTGGAAAAAAAGCCAGGTGTTTACCATTGGAGAATTAGATTATGAAGTCTATAACCTGACGTTGGTAATCAAATAGCATGAAATCACTGTAATGAATATGAATTGGCTTAAAAAAAGATATCTACAATATGCTATTAAGTGAACAAATAGATTAGTATATTTATGGTATGATAAGTAAAGAAAATTAGTAGATAAGTTTGAATATGTCCTGTAATCTGGTATGATCTGGTATGATCTGTAAAGAATATTTGTAGATAAGTTTGAATATGTAAAAATATAGAAGGTAGTATACAAAAATAGCAGTTATTTCTAAGGTATTTTAACTATGAGAGGAATAAGGATGTTTACTTTCAAATAGTTATAATGTAATTTTTATTTGAAAAAATCTCTAATATTTTGCACCCCCCAGAACCACTGTATAAACAAACGAAAAATAGATTTAATTTACAATTTACTAAAGAGCAGAAATAACATACTATTCATTCAACAGTTTAATTCAACTTTTTAGAATAAACACTAATTTTCAGACATCATGCTGGGAGTTTTGCATAACAGAAAACTGAGAAAAGCAGCCCAGGCCCCCACTGTCTTGGAGCTCATTGCTCAGTAGCAGCATATTTCTCTAATCATTATTAATATTATTAAGTACAATAATAAGAGTCCCTCAAGCACTGTGGTGGCACAAAGGATGAAGTGATGAACTCCACTTAAGAAAACAAGCTTCAGACAGAATATATTTGCTCTGAATCTTAAGGATATCATTCTAGAATTCTATTTTATCCTTTTTTGTATTATAATAACTTGGACCAATACTATTTTGAGAACACTGACAAAAGGTGTGAAACTCCTGGGTCAGAGACAAAGTGTTTGATCACTCATGACAGTGTAAGGAATAGGGTGTGAGACCTTTTCTTGTCTCCTAAGTTCACTGTGGCAATGTTAGGAGTCCAGATGAATAGGTTTGTAGTATAGCTGAGGAACACTTAGCTTGGGAATCTACTCTTTTATAGCAAGCAATAAGCAAGCTTGCTCTTTGTTATAGTGACTTCTTCCTAAAGGTTGCTCTCTGCCTACACAGACCTAAGGCATAGTCCTGGTGAAGAATGCATTTGTGGCATATTCAGCAAGATGTGCAGGACCACAGGAACCCATGAAAGAGTATTTCTCTTGACATGCAGTCAAATTCTCTACCACTGAGTCTTACCCCCACACCAAAAAGAATATTTCTTAATAAAGATTAGATAATTAGATTCCTTCTCAAAAACATGGGCTATACGAGACAGCACTGTAAGTCTCATACAGAGAGAAAAGAGAGGCAACCAATATGGCAAAAGATGACCTGAGTAGGTAAAGTAGGTAAAGGTAATTCTGATATTCTCAGAGGATTCAACCTTTAGATTGGTTGTGGAACTATCAAAGGGTTTTTTGTTTGTTTGGGTTGAACAATGCAAGATGTCTGCTTTTGTATATTAGAAAAAAGTTAAATAAAGGCAATTTCATTTCATTCAACCTAATTTGAGCTAAGCAAGATTGCTGTTTTTGTACATCACATAGATCTGAATAATGGCGATTTCATACTGCACCAGCTAATAGATTTCTCTAATGCATTGTGGAAGATGAATGGAGCTGGGGGAAAGGGCAGGACTCTTGATCTTTTTATCTCCGTGTTTAGCATAATAATGCCAAATGAATATTTTAGTAACTCAGTAATGTCTCAGTAATGAATGAACGAATGGTGAACTAATGAATGAAATAAACTGGAGGTTTGTCTTCTAAAAATAGTGTTTTTTAAAAAAATTTTTATTAGTGAAACACCATGAGGTACAGTTGTAGACTTACAAATTTTTGTGCTTGGGTTTCAGTTATATAATGATCAAATACCCATCTTTTTTTTTAAAAAAAAAAGAACCCTGGGATGTTGATGTTGTGGTAAGATTTCAATTCACTTGAGAATCTGTGAAATATTAGAAAAAATATATATGCACATGTTTCTGACTCTGGTTCCTAGAATAGAACTGCTAAACCAACCTCTTATAATTTCCTTTGTGATAATAGCAGTAGTAGCAACTTTATTCTAATATTTGGTCTTTGACCTACTTTCTAAAGCCTGTGTAATTTTCTGGGTGATCAGTATTTCTTTTGTTTTAATGAGGTGACTCTTGTGGAGTACTGGATGGGAACTGGTCACCAAAAAAAATCATTAATATAGTCTTTTAGGTCCCTTCTGATTCTCCTCCTCTGGGAAAGGAAGAACTTGAGATTGAATTAATGTTATTTCTAAAATCTGTGTGATATAGTATCCATAAATTTCCCTTTAGCAGGGGGTGTGAGAACCCCTCGATTGAGGAGTGTTTCCATGTTCCTGGATGGCAGCATATCCTAAATCTGCAGGGTCAGAAGCTTGTAACACTCCATCTGTTTTCCTGTATCCTTGATCATAGTAAAACAGTTTCCCTGAGTCCTAAATTATTCTTGCAAACATTCAAGGAGGAGAGACATGGTGACTTGTAAGACAAGTCAATTTGAAGTTGTGGGTAACTTGGGAACCTAAACTTCCCACTGGGTATCAAGTGGAAGGAAGATAGTCTCATGGAACTGAACCTTTTACTTTGGGTTTGTGCTAATTTCAGTTAGTACCAGAATTGAATTGAATTGTAGAACACCCAGCTGGTGTCTAGAGAATTGCATAGATTGTGAGATCCACACATCTGGTATCAGAAGCATTGAGTCTGATAGTAGGGTGCAATAAAGGTAAAACAGGAGAATTTTCCTAAATCAGGGCCATGAACCTATCAAGATAAAGATGGAGGCACACAATTAATATTATTTCAAATGTGTTGAATCATTCCATGAAATAATCACTGTCACTGTCCTCCTATTGTCATCGATTTGCTCGAGTGGGCCCAGTAACATTGTGAGACTTGTTACTGTGTTTGGCATATCGAAAACATCATGGGGAGCTTCCAAGGCTTTGCCGTGCAGGCGAGATACTCTCGGTAGCTTGCCGGGCTCTCCGAGAGGGGCGGAGGAATCGAACTTGGGTCGGCCATATTGGCTGCATATAACGCCCTACTCACTGTGCTATCACTCCAGCCCTCAAGAAATAATACCCCACACTTTTGAACCTTTAGATTTTTGAGAGTAACTAAGCTTGAAAGCTCTGGAATGAAGTAGTCCAAGTTTAAATCTTAGCTACTTATAACAATATGATCTTTTAGTATCAAAATGTCCTAATCTTAAAAATTAAGATGACAACTAACCCTCCTCTTGGTATTATGAAGATAACATGAGATGGAAATGCATTTAGCACAATGATTGAGAATGTAAGTGTGCTATTATTAACAATGACGATTTATTGAAACTAGTTTTCTTTGTTTGAGAAGCAAACAAAGACCTAGTAGAAGGTCTTTGCTCAAAAGACCTAGTGAAAGGCCCTAGATATGAAGTCATTGTGCTGAATCACTCAGAAGGGGAACAGTAGGACTGAGCATTAAGGTAAGTGCGTGTGTGTGCACGCACGCGCGCACACACACACACACACACACACACACACACAGGTATTGAAGCTGGTTTTCGTATACTGGTTCTCTGAGAAGAGCCAGATGCACCTTAGTGATGAGCCCAGGAAGTGAGATCAGATGAGGAGGAAAGGAGAAGTCAGAGTTTAGACTCAGAGGGGCTATGCTCTACATGTGTATGGGGTTCATTAGTTCTGAGGGGTTGCACAGTCTGCAACATAGTCCAGCACAGCTTCTTCCGGTTCTAAGGGCTAAGTATTTCAAAGTAAAGAGCACACACTTTGGCCTTTCAAAGCCATGATATAATGATGCTGTTTCTCATGTTCAAAGCAAAATGGCATTTGTGTTTTAGAGTTACACCTGCTCAATCAAAGTGAAATAGAAGCTAAGGCATATGTTAGGTCACCAATTCAAAATAGTTTAAGCGGCAGTGGTTTTTCCTGCCTGAATTAGATAACAGGGCTGCTTTGATGGCCCTCAATTCATCAGATGTCACCTAATCTTTCACTCGACTTTACCTGTGGGAGATGTAGTCCTTGTGGATTGACTACATACTCTCATTTTATGGCTTGCTTTATAAGACTACTATTTAACATTTAGTTAGCTTTAGCACTTCAGATCATCCCCTGCAACATAGTGTTCTACTCTGTCATTCTAGGATTAATACTTGACTCAGCTTTGCATCCCGTATCCTAACCTCATCCTCTCATGGTGATTATGGCCCTTACCAATCAATCCCCTTTACACACTTTCCAGAGTTTGTCTGAAGGTTCAGTTAAAAATATTTCTATGTACACTAGTCTAGAAATAGGCACGTTTTTGCTTTTGACTTTGGGGACACATCTAACAGTGTCCGGGGCTTGCTTACTCCTTGTACTTACTCCTTGCTCTATGCTTAGGGATCACGCCTAATGGTTTTCTGGAATCCTATATAGTGCTGGGTAGTGAACTGGTATCAGCCATGTGCAAAGTATCTGACATCCTATACTATCTTTTGGGCCCTAAGAGATACATTCTTAATTTATATTTTAGGGAAACTAAGATATAAAATTCTTCCTTGCCAAAGTGTACCAACAAATTTTGTGCACCAACAAACTTGATGACCTTCATATTGTTTTTCCTGTCTGTAGTTGGTGCTGCCCCAGGAAAAGCAGCAAATTGTCACTTTTTCACTGTAGATTCCTTTGCAACAAGATGAAAATGTAGGGCTTAGGGCTGAGTAAAAACAAAGAAAATAACCTAAGGCAAGTCACGAAGAGGCAATTTCAGAGCCATAGAAACTCTAGCTGAGGCCAAAAGAGATGATTTCTAAGGCTTAGCACTGTTATTGGCCTCTTGTGATGCTAATAGCATGCTTAAAAGCCAGGATCAAGAAAGGGGGTAATGTCACTTTAACCAGAGGAGTAAGGCTTCCAGGCTTAGTGCTGGCCAAGTGTAAAAGAGAAAGCCTAGCAAAAAATAATTGAAGCCCCTGCGAAATATTTCAATTTTTTTATTGATTGAAGGCAATTATCCCTTAATTGCATATTTAAATGAGGTATTAGGAGGTTTAACTAAGCAATGCCTCTTAATTGCTGCTGCACACTAGGTGTCACAGATTGTGTTTATTTCATATGTTAATTAAAGAGAAAGGGGTATTTTATTTTATTGACTACAAGGTTCTCTAAGGCTGTGTTGTTTAGGACAAAGTACGTCTCAGGTGTTTATTGCACGCTGGGTATTAATATCATCATTAGCAAGAGGTTAAAGTTTTTTAATGAAGAGGTGCGTCTCCATTTCATGTGTTTTCAGCCACATCGGCATCTCTTAAATGGGGGAGGGAGAAAGGCCCCAAATCCCACGGAAACAATTATCTTTATGAAAGAAATATTGAGCCCCTTTCTCAACAATAATAAAGCAAAGCACAAGTTCTGATATAAACAGGAAAAACAACACTGAATTATTAGAGATTAGGATTGTAACAGGAAGCCATAATGGCCTGTGGGCGCTGTGTTTTTCTTCTGAGCAGCAGTGGTCCATGTATTAATTTGCAAGTTGCTGCATGAGGCCGTGATAGTGAAATACATTATTGCAAGTTGACAGCAGAATAGTAATCTTTTATTTTTTAAAAAAGATCCACACTTTTCCCTCGATGTGATATTTGAAATTCTTGGTGAGAAAAATGTCTACACTTGAGCATTTGAATGAGGTTTAAGAATGAGGTTTAATATCCTATGGTACTGAGTGGGATGATAAGGAAGGCAACACTTTCAACTTACTTTCCTGTTATAGTGCAATGCAAAGATCATAATGCTGAAAATACAGAGTTGTTTGTTGCTGTTCTCTTTCATTGACTGATTTATCTTCTCAGAAGTAAAGAGATAGAATATGCCTCATAAAAATGGGATTGGGGACCAGGGTCATAATACAATGTGTAGGATGCTTCCCTTGCATGCAGCTGACTCGAATTTGATCCCTGGTTCCTGGATCCCTATATGGTCCCTTAAGCCTGTCTGGAGTGATCCCTGAGTGCAGGGCCAGGATTAAGCCCTGAGCACAGCTGAATGTGGACCCCAAACAAAACAAAATTAAAAAGAAAATCGGAATTGTAAACTGCTTTGAATTGTGAAGAGAAGATTCAATTTAAAAGCTCCTGAGCTTATGAGTGGGATTTGCTTCAGTTCTTATCTTTATGTTTCAGCAATGGCATTCACATATGATAAGTAGTCTTCATTGACCAAATTTTGTAAAAGTAATTCCAATGCAGTGAACATAAAAAAACAGGGCTATTGAGAAAAAATATTTTTTCCATGGAATAGAAATCATTATTTAAATTGTTAGATGCCTAAGGGTTCTATTTATACAAATTCCATTTCTGTGGTTAAAACATTCTTTTCCAAAGATTTCATATATGTATATAGATATAGTTATAGATCTAAGTTTGAAGGGATGTATGTGCATAACTATTTCTATGACTAAGATTGTAGTTTCTCCAATTATTCATATATTGAAATAATAACTTAACTTCAAGTCTTGGAAGGGTCATAGATTGTCAAGTAAAATATCTATAATCATTTTGAAATGTAATATTTTGTACGCAGAGACTAATTTTGAATTGAGCAGTTGGATATGACTATATGGAATCTTAAACTCAACAAAACGCTGCATATACACAAAGAATAAATTGAATTTAGAATCACAGAGCATAATAAGCATAATATCCCAACCGTTTTTACTTTGTAAAGAATAGGAATGAACGGTTTGATTTTAAAAAGAAGGAACCAATGTTATAGGGAGATTAATTCAGAAGAAATAATATTTTTTCCCAACAGAAAGGAGTCACTTTTTCAGAGGGTAAGAAACAGACCCAAATCAAGGTTTTCTAAATTTAAGTCTTGGTTTTGGATAGAACTTTTAAACTTTGAGAACTTTCTAGATTAAAAACACTGACTGTGTTTTTACAAACACTATCCTCCCGTTGTTCATCAATTTGCTCGAGCGGGCCCAGTAATATCTCCACCGTGAGACTTCTTGTTACTGTGTTTGGCATATTGAATACTCTCGGTAGCTTGCCAGGCTCTCCTAGAGGGGCAGAGGAATCGAACCCGTCTTGGCTGGGCTGGCTGTGCACAAGGTAAACGCCCTACAGCTGTGCTATCACTCCAGCCCAAGCTATGTATAAATAGCTTACATTTGATAAAGTTTTAAAAAGCACATATGATTTTCTTAGTGCATTTCTGGGGAGTTTTCAGGGACCTTAGAAATAACTGAAAGTCAGTGACCATGAAGCTGAGTGGCATTCATGGTCTTCATGGCCTTCATGGTTAGGCTCTCCTGTTCTGCTGCCCCTGATCAGATATTCCTCTTATTGCATAACAGTCTTCTAATGTGTTTGGTGTAGAATAGTCTTAAATTTTTAGTGCCTGGCTTTAGGAAAAATTATTTTCCTGGGGAAATAAAATGAAAATGCTTCAGTGTGTACCACTGAAACTGCAATGACCTAATGTAGTTTTGGACCTTGGACCCTTTTAGTGTTTACTGAAGAATTTATAACTTGGAATGGCAATGACAGGAATGATGTAATTGTTACCAGTTCAAACCCAATGATAAACATCCTACATTTGCAGATGTTCTTTGATAATCAGGAGAAAAAATACTTAAAACTTATTTTGAGTAAGTGGTACTGTGCACATTCCATTTGAAAAGCATCTCAGATTTTGCCAGCCAATGATGCCATTTTGAATAGTTTTGGAAACAGAATAGGCCCAAACTAAGGCTGCATATAATAAGCAGTGATTTTGTAATATCAAAGATGTTCTTAATAGAAGGCTGAAAACAGATTATTGGCTTAGTAGCAAAATGAAAAAGGAGGTGATATATTTAAGGAACAAACACAAACATCAATATGTGGTTCCTGAATATTGCTGAGTCCAGTCCCCAATTGTCCAATGGTGTGGCCATATAAATAATGCATAGGTGCTGGAGTGATAGCACAGTGAGCAGGGCTTTTGCCATGCATGCATCTGATCCAGGTTTGATCCCTGGCACCCCATATGGTCCCTAAGCTCCACCAGAAATGATCCCAAAATGCAGAGCCAGAAGTAAGCCCTGAGCACTACCCAGAGTTCCTTTCTCCAAAAAAAGGAGATAATGCATGGATTATAAAACCTGCTTTATAATCACAGAACTTCTACTCTCAAGAAGAAGAGCATGTTCTAGTCTAAGAGGTCCGTTTTTCATCTAAAATTTTCCTGCCTAAACAATGAATGAAAATATACATTTATTAATCTATCAGGAAGGCAGTGGAATGGTAAGCATTCCTATTTATATGGGTCAAATAGAAAAACTAATGAGTATCATGTAATAATGTGATAAATGTGCTGTTTACAATGAGAATTTAACAAGAAGATAATTGAATTTGGGTGGGGGACATTAAGATTTTTATATTGTGGTACGCCCTTTCAGTTCCATTTTTAAAATATCTTCCCCAAGAATCATCAAGAAGCGTAGCAGATAAGAGATCCCTATGGTCCAACTCAATTTATGCCCTGAGAGCACAAGCATACTTAGAGACTTGAGCTTGAAACGTCCTGGGAATTGAGACTTTTATAGAAATTTTGAGCAGTTTGAGGTTGAGCTATATCAGAACTATCTTAGGCTCATTTTCTGGAAACTTTACAAGAGAAAGGAGATCTAGTAGTTAAAGAAACAATGACTCCAAGGGAGAAAGCATTGTTCTGAAGTCAGGTATTTCTGGTCTGAGAGCAGCTAGAAAAATACATCTTCTCTAGGCTTCAGGATCATTGTCTGGATGATCTGAATAAATTTTACTTTCACATTTTATTTAAAGATTGCAGTCTTCCTCTCCCTCTACCCCCACCTACCCAGCGACTGTCTGATGCACATCCAATGGTCATTTTGCTGTGAAGTTGCTATTGTGACCCATTTCTGGTGACTCCATAAGACACATTCATGGAAAGGAGCACTAGAAAAACAAGGTTTCGTGGACATAGAAAGTATGCAAGTCAAGATGAGTGTGTTGATTTTTAACATCAGGCCATTGGTGTCACATTATATCGGATCCTTTTGGATCACCTACTTGAAAATAAAATGTATAATTGTAATAAAAATTGAGTGAAAGATAAACAAATAGAAGTCCTCCCCCTTTAAATCTTGGCTCTCTGAAAGCAAGCTTAGAGAATTAGAGAAGAAATAAACCATGGCTACTGAAAATCAATTGCACTAAGGCTTTGAGCCATTCAGAGTTGTGAAAATAGTCTCTTTGCTTTTTGGGGGGAGGAGATAGGTATTTGACCACACCCTTTGTTGTTCACTCCCAAATGTGATGTCAGTCCGGGAGCTCAAACCCGGTGGGCAGTGTGCAAAGCTGTGGTCCAATGACAAGTTTTTGTTCTCCAGAGGAGTGAGATGGCTGCTGAAGAGTTATGTGCCAAGACTCCCGCAGCCTTGGCTAAAAGCGATGCAGGCACCCCTTTAGAATGTGTGCTCCTTGGGGCAGGACTTGGAAAGTCTGTTTCATTGCTAGTTCCTCTGGGCTTTGAAGAGTGCCTGGCACATGGGGGTGCTTGATACTGATCTGTGGCATGAATAGCTGAATGAACAGATTGCTCTTTGGTTTGGTACTATTCACTTGGGATCAGACTTTGGGAACTCCAAGGTTTGCAGCTCTTCCTGGCCAAGAGCCATGGTAAAGGAACTCTGGTGTAATCAATGCCCAGTGCTGGCATGAATGCTTCTCTCAGGCATAGAGTGAAGACACCTGAAATAGGTCATGCACATTTATATATATATGTATATATATATACATACATATATACATATATACACACACGTATATATGCATGCATGTATATAATTTTTCTTATATCTAATAGTCAATATTACCCACTATCACTTTCAGAGATTTTTCAGAAAGGTTATTTAATAAATTATCATGTGAAAAAATAGTTGACACATTAGCAACAGCAATGTACTGAATTTCAGTTAAAAGTTCTAGTGACAGGGGCTGGAGCGATAGCACAGCGGGAAAGGCCTTTGTCTTACACACAGTCAACCTGGGTTAGATCTCCAGTATCCCACATGGTCCCCTAAGCACTGTCAGGGGTAATTCCTGAGTGCAGAGTCAGTAGTAACCCCTGAGCATCACTGGGTATGACCCAAAAAGCAAAATAAATAAATAAATAAATCACTTACACTGTTACTATCCTCCTGTTGGTCATCAATTTGCTCAGGCGGGCCCAGTAACGTCTCCATTGTGAGACTTGTTACTGTGTTTGGCATAACGAATACATCACGGGTAACTTGCCAGGCTTTGCCATGTGGGCAAGATACTCTCAGTCACTTGCCGGGCTTTCCAAGAGGGGCGGAGGAACAACAAATCTCACAATGGAGACATTACTGGGTCCCCTTAAATAAATAAAAATAAAAATTTCTTGTGACAAATGTTGGGAAAAAAGCTAGCTGAATTGCAATTCATTGTTGAAAAGTTTTTAGTGTCAACACTACAATGTTAATCAACTGTCGTAATTCATAGACTTGGCATTAGAGACTAAGATTATAGACCCTCTTTCAAGAAAATGAATGATCCAAAAATTCTATGTCACAGAGGCTAGAGCATAAAGAAGGGGATCAGTTTCAATGCATTTAAAGTTTATAGTTTCCAAGTTTACACTTTGTTTTAGCTTCAAGCAACAGAACTTTATCTTACAATTCTGAAGGTAAGAAAGAAGTCTGAGAAAAATAGAGACTAATAGAAGGCTTTGATAGGGCAACGTTATTGCTGGAGCTTCTAGAGTCTACTCTCATTTCTTCATTCTTAGTTCCTTTTCCATTCCTCCTCTGGCATCAGACATCTCTTTTTATTCTGACTCTGACCCTTCGGTCTTCTTCTCATAGGATTCTGGTGATTGCATTGAGCTCCTGGAATAGTCTAGAAAAATCTTACTATTCCAATCATCGTAGCTTAATCACATCTAAAAAATCCTTTGATCCATGTAATAGGACATGTTTCCATGTTTTAGAGATTACTGCATAGGTATATGGGGGCTTAGTCTACTTATCACATCAAGCAAAAACTTCACAATGTTTAAGAAAGCCATATTAATGCCACAAAATGTAATATAGCAATTGGAATGAATAGAGATATTGTGCAGAAATATACAAAAAGTAGTCTGCATTCAGATAAAAACAATTTAGAAACTTGATCAGTTTATATCCTCAAAAACACAGGAAGGAAAACTGTGAGCATAGAAAGATTCATGAGAAACTTTAGTATATTTTTATTATACTGATAATAAAATGTACAGAAATTATTATGAATAGGATTTGGATGCCTCAAGTTTTTTAACTTTCACAAAATCACTTTTAAAATGTTTTACTATTACAGGAGTAAGAGAATGTATTTTTCACGTAGCTTCATTTAGATATAACTGAAATAAAATGTTATTAGCAATTTCAAGTATACTGTCACTGTCCACCCATTGTTCATCGATTTGCTCGAGTGGGCCCAGTAATGTCTCCATTTTGAGACTTGTTGTTACTGTGTTTGGCATACTGAATACATCACGATAGCTTGCCAGGCTCTGCCGTGTGGGCGAGATACTCTCAGTAGCTTGCCGAGCTCTCTGAGAGGGGCGGAAGAATCCAACCCAGCTTCCCCGGGCTGGCTACGTGCAAGACAAACGCCCTACCACTGTGCTATAATATTGTTATCTATAACCACAATAGGATACGCTAGTTAGATCATCATCCCTTATTCACTAATGAGAGATTTGTATCTTTTCCATTTTCTTATTTCTTCTCATTCTAGCTTGTGATAACCACTGTTTTACTCACTTTCTATGAGTTAAGCATATTTAGATTCCACATGTATTATTTTACAGTACTTATCTTTATCTGTCTGACTCACTTAACTAACCAATGTCCTCATGAAACATCCATGTTGTTGCAAGTGACAAGATCATTTACATTTATTTCTGATCTATGAATGCCATTCCACTGGTATATACAAATCATATGCATGTTCGTATTCAAATCTGTCTGCATTTACCTGTTGGCAATCTTATAGGTTACTTCCAAATATTTGTGAATAATGTTGCAACAGGGCTGGAGTGATAGCACAGCGGTAGGGTGTTTGCCTTGCGCGCAGCCAGCCCAGCCGAGCAAGGTTCGATTCCTCCATCTCTCTCAGAGAGCCTGGCAAGCTACCGAGAGTATTCAATATGCCAAACACAGTAACAAGAAGTCTCACAATGGAGACGTTACTGGGCCCGCTCGAGCAAATCGATGAACAACGGGAGGACAGTGACAGGACAGGACAAATGTTGCAATATAAAGGAAGTCAGCAATCTTTTTCATAATATGTTTTATTTTGAACACGTACAAGTAGAATTGCTGGACAATATATAATTCTTTTTTTTTTTTTGCACCAGGAATAAAACTCAGGGTATATATGTGAAAAGCATATGCTCTACTACTAAACTACATCCCTGATCCATTCATTTAAAATTATTTTTAGGAATCTCACTCTGTTTTCCATATTGCTGTATTAATTTACATAACCATCAACAGTGCATAGGAGATCCCTTTTCTCTATATCCTGCTCAACAATAGTTCTCACTTGTTTTTTGCTTGTGCTTTTTCTCATACCCACTGACTATTTGTATGTCTCCTTTGGAAAGGTGAATGGATTAAACAAACAAACAAACAAACAAAAGAGCCAGCTATATACTGTCTACAAGGAACTCACATTAGTGTTAAAGACAGGCGTAGATTCAAAGTTAGGGGATGAAATGGAAATCAAGAGTATACACAAATGCATAGTTCAAAAATATAAGAAAGGCATTGTTAGCCAATTCCATTGTTCTGTGAATATCATAGTATATTTGTATAAGTTGTTATACAAGTAGGAATAGCTTACTGTAGACCTAGTTTATACATAAATACCATCATTGCATATACAATCATTGAACATAATGTCTTATTTAGCATATATGATTGTGCTTATATCAGACAAATAGACTGCTAGCTAAAAATTATAAGAACTTTTTTTAAAATTTTATAAAGTAGTTCACAATATTTGGTTACATTTAATATTCAAACACCAATCCCACCACCATTACACCTTCCTACAACCGTATTTCGGGTGTTTCCATACCAAACCCCAATCCCTGACCAAAAGCAGAACCAAAATAATACATTTTGTATTGTTTGTTATGAAAAAACTACTAAAATGCTGCAAAAAAAGTATCCTTAGTGGAAAGAATGTGAAGATTATTGTATTTCACCCAGGAAATCTTTAAGCCCTTCTATAAGAGACCACTAACATGTTGTTAAAGGTTGAGCCTTGTGTGCTTTTTATATATGTATCTGTAAAAGAAAAAATGTATATTTTCCCTCTAAGTTTGGTTGCCTCCTACTTTGAACACTATCAAATGTGGTGCCATAATCTCGGAATACTGGTAGGGTGTGTGGTTTGAAGTATTGCGGCCTCATGGTACAGGAATAGATTCACTCTTGGGTGAGGCTCTACCTGAGCATGTGTAGAGGGACCATGAACATGGCGGCAGCTGGGTTCTGGATGTTGTCTGCTGCCGGGGTTGGGTCCCTTGGGGTGGGGAGCAATCTCACCTGACACCCTCCTGGGTGCCCTGAGTGAAACAGCCTGGTGCGGATCCAGTGGCATGGTTCTAGCGAGTGAAAGTTTCTTACATGGTAACTCATCAAGAACAAAACAATTGCAAAAATGCAAATTCTTAACAATTGAACACCTAAATACATTATCTGAATGTTAATTGATTTGAACTTAGGGCTGGAGCAATAGCACAGCAGGTAGGGCATTTGACTTGCACTCAGCAGACCCAGGTTCAATTCCTCCATCCCTCTTGGAGAGCCCGGCAAGCTACCGAGAATATCCTGCCTGCACAGCAGAGCCTGGTAAGCTCCCCATGGTGTATTCAATATGCCAAAATAAAACAGTAACAAAAGTCTCATAATGGAGACGTTACTGGTGCCCGATCAAGCAAATCAGTGAATAAGAGGATGACAGTGCTACAGTGCTACAGTGCTAATTGATTTGAAGGAAAAAATAGACAAAAAAAATACAGTAAAATTAAGGACTCCAGTACCCCTACTTATAGGACATTCTATCCAACAGTGGAATACACATTCTTCTCAAGTGAATAAGGAACAGTCTCCAAGATAAGTCATATAACAGACCACAAAATAAGTCTTAGGAAATTTAAGAAGATTAAAATCACATAAAATATTTTCCAATCACATGATAGAAAAAATATAAATAAAAAGAGAAAAACTGGAAAAGAAACAAATACATGGAATTTAAGCATACATCTCAACAACCAATGGGTTAAAAGAAATCAAAAGAATTACAAAAAAAGGTTATAATTACATTTTTAGGAGGAATGGTTGCTTAGTTTTTTTAATGCTGAGATTCTTATGCATTTCAGAGCACTGGAATGATCTGTGTGCAAATGAAATTGGCCAACTTTCATGTTCAATTCACTGAAAATAAATATTAATATTGAATTTGTATTAATAAACTGATTTATTAATGTTAATCAAGTAACTGTTTAGCTTTTAAGATAATGTTGAATAATTAGAGAGATGCAAATCAAAACCACAATGAGATATCACTTCATATTCACTACACAAACTAAAAAGAAAAAGATAATAAAGAGCATTAGAAGGCTTGTAACAGAATTGGAACCTTCTTAAAATTTCTGTATTGGAAATGTAAAATGGTGTGGTCACTTCAGATGACAGCTTAAGCACTTATTTAAAATAATAAGCATGCAGATACCATATGACTCAGCAATCCTATTCCTAAGCTCAAGAGAAATGCAAACACATCCAAGCTAAAAGTTGTATGTGACTGTCCAAACCAACACTATGCACAACAGCCAAAGTGTGTAAACAACTTAAATACCCATCATCTAAAGTGTGTATAAACAAATTAATATCTTTTTATGTAGGAATACTGCTCGTTATTCAGCCACTGATTAGCTGATTAAATTGGGAATAAACTCCACCTTACTTTATTTTTTTTCATTTTTTATAATTTTATTTATTGAATCACCATGAGAGCAGTTACAAAGCTTTCGGGTTTAAGTCTTGGTCATACAATGAAACACCTGTACCTTCACCAGTGCCCATTTTCCATCACCAAAACCCCAGCATACCCCCATCCCCCCCACCAGTGAGGCATTACTCTCATTCTACTTTGATTACATTTAATATTTTGACACCAGACCCACTATTATTATTTGGGATTTTACCCCAACACTCAGATCTACCAGAAAGGCAACAGTAGACAATGTTTTTTCTATTGCTGGTTATGAATAACATATGATGTCGCATGGCTGCAGTAGTGGCTGTGCGATTTTGAAATTCAGAAATTTTAACCCTTAAATCTGGATAAATTTCTGCCAAAACCTGCTGCATTCCAGCAGTCTCTGGGATCAGTCTGCTGCAGTCTCTGGGATCAGGGCCGTTAAGAAGCTAGATCAGGAGCCAGAAAGGTCGTTCATGGGTGGCGACTCGGGGTCTCTTGGGACTGGGAGGAAAGGGCCGGCTCCAGCCCCATCCCGTGAGGCCCTGCAAGTCTCGTCACTGAGGGCCCAAACTTGACTGCCCAATGGCCACTGGAATATGGCGGCCACTGAGCCGCCTAGGGGGAGCAGGGGGAGGAACAACACCCTTTCCCCCCTGGAGTGGCCCGGCAACAAAAAACCTACTGCAGGGTCCGGACGCATTTCTACCAAAAGCCACTGGGTTCCAAGATTTGTTCCTGAGTCAATGGGATCATGGCCATTAAGCAGCTCGATCCAGAGCCTCAGAGGCCTTTTGGTGGTGGTGACTTGGGATCTCATTGGGGTGGGGAGGAAAGGGCCCGCTCCACTAACATTCCGTGAGGCCCTGCATGTCTCGTCACTGCGGGCCCAAACCTTACTATCTAATGGCCTCTGGAAGATGACGGTAATCAAGACACCTAGGGGAGCCAGTGGAGGGACAATACCCTTTCTCCCCTGGGATGGCCTGGTGACAGTATCCTACTGTGGGGTCCGGACGCATTTCTGCCAAAAGCTGCTGGGTTTCGAGATTTGTTTCTGAGTCCCTGGGATCATGGCCGTTAAGCAGCTTGATCAGGAGCGAAGGAGGCTTTCAAGGGTGGCGACTCAGGATCTCATTGGGACGTGGAGGAAAGGGTTGGTTCCACCCCCATCCCGTGAGGCCCTACATGTCTCGTCACTGCGGGCCCAAACCTGACTGTTCAATGGCCTCTGGAAGATGGCGGCCACCGAGTGACCTAGGGGAGTCGGTGGAGGGACACTATCCTTCCCCCTTGGGGTGGCCTGGTGACAGTATCCTACTGCGGGGTCCGGATGCATTTCTTCCAAAAGCCGCTGGGTTTTGAGATTTGTTTCTGAGTCCCTGGATCATGGCCGTTAAGCAGCTTGATCAGGAGCCAAAGAGGCCGTTCGTGGGTGGCTACTCAGGGTCTCATTGGGATGGGGAGGAAAGGGCCGGCTCCACCCCCATCCCATGAGGCCCCATGTGTCTCGTCACTGTGGGCCCAAACCTGACTATCCAGTGGCCTCTGGAGGATGACAGCCACTGAGGCACCAGGGGGAACAGGTCAAGGTACAAAACCTATTTCCACCTGGGGTGGTGCGGCGCCGTTAACCTACTGCAGGGATCAGACGCATTTCTGCCAAAAGCCATTGGGTTTCGAGATTTGTTTCTGAGTCCCTGGGATCATAGCCATTAAGCAGTTTGATCTGCAACCAGAGAGGTCATGCCTCCAATTATATAGCTGAGCTGGAGGTGGTTTGTGGGTGTGTCTCCCACATACCTATGGAGACATAACTTTTGGCTGTTTACTTTCTTGGTAAACTTTCCCCCAAGATTTTGGGGTCTGGCCAATGGCACAGCAGCAATTTTGGGGTATCTGGAAGTCTGAAGTCACCATCAGGCTGCTGATGCACTCGCCTCACAGGTACAGATTGACCTGCTGGAGGTCCATACACCTAAACAAATTATTTTATATTATTATATAATGTAATGGGCTTGAGCGATAGTTCAGCAGGTAGGGCATTTGTCTTGCACGTGGCTGACCCAGGTTCAGTTCCTCTGCCCCTTTTGGAGAGCCTGACAAGCTACTGAGAGTATCCCACCTGCACGGCAAAGCATGGCAAGCTCCCCCTGATGTATTTGATATGCCAAACACGGTAACAACAAGTCTCACAATGGAGACATTACTGGGCCCGCCTGAGCAAATTGATGAACAATGGGAGGACAGTGCTACAGTGCTACATAATGTAACATTATCTGCTATTAAAGTGAATGAGCAGTTGATGCATATTATAACTGATGAATTTGAAAACCTACTAATTAAAAACGGTAAATACCAATGACTGAATATGGTATGGTACATATGATTTTATTTACCTGAAATGTTCAGACTAGTTAAATACACAGTGACAGAAAATAGATTAGTAGGTTTCCAGAGACTGTAGCAAGGGAGAATAGAAGACTCACTGCTAATAGGTATGTGTTTCTCTTTTGAACATGAAATGCTTTAAAATTAGTGGGGATGGATGTCTAACTCCATGCATATTGTGGATATCTGAAGAAAATAGAGTGTATTAAATAATTCACAATTCAATGCGCTTTACATTTTATGGCAAGTAGGTTATTTCTCAATAAAGCGGCTATTTATTATTATTATTATTATTATTATTATTATTATTAATTTGCTTTTGGGTCATACCTAGCGATGCTCAGCAGTTACTCCTGGCTCTGCACTCAGAAATTACTCCTGGCGGTGCTCAGAGGACCATATGGGATGCTGGGAATCGAACCTGGGTCGGCCGCGTGCAAGGCAAATGCCCTAGCCGTTGTGCTATCACTCCAGCCCCCTAAAGCAGCTATTTAAAATGCTGAAATCGAGTATGTTCGTCAAATGCAAAATGGCCTTAAGTTGGAAATAAGAAAAGATTTGGATGATTCATCCTCACTTGAAGGAGGAGAAAATAAGAAACTATTCTAGTGAATAGCTCTTTTTTTTGTTATTTTATTTATTATTAGTAGTAGAAGTAGTATTTTTTTACTTACTAATAAACTTTATTTATTTATGCCACCCTGTTGTGGTTCCTTTGCTGTAGCAGCTCAATTTCTTCACCTCCAGGGTGGCCCTATATACCACTGGCCAGTCTGTTCAATCCCTATATTGTCATCCCAATAGATTGAGGTCCCACTGCTCTGGTCTTCACAAGGCCACAGTTTCCCAGCCTTGGGCCCCAAGGTGCCAGCTACCAGCAAGATGCAGGGAAGGAGGCCAGGGCCCAGGGCCCATGGTCACTTCAGCCCCATTTTCCAGGGTCACATGGACTGAGGTGCATCTCCATATTAGGTACCCTGGAAATAGAACACAATTGCTCCCTCTTCATCAGTGCTGTGCCAAACCCAAATCTTTCGGTGTGGAAATGTCTCAGTAAAAATACCAGGCTTAGCAGCATGAAGCCAAGGAACCAAGGATGCCAGACACTGGATTTCTGTTGCACTGTTCTTGAGCATCCAGCAGGATGCGCTGCTGTGTGTAGATACCATGCAGTGCACTTATTATTTTTTTTAAATGACTCTCGTGATTATGTTTCAGTCATATGATAATCGAGTACCCATTCCTTCAATAGTGACCATTCTCTACCACCAATATTCCCAGTATCCCTTGAAGCCACCCCTGCCCTATATTGCCAACCCAAGAGGTTGAGGTTCCTCCCTTCCCCCGACCTCGCCCCTGCCCCTTTGGCAGGCACATTCCCTCTTACTCTCTTTCTCCTTTTGGATGTTATGGTTTCCAATACAGGTACTCAGAGACCATCATGTTTGGTCCATAGTCTGCTTTCAACACGCATCTCCCATCCCGAGTGAGCACTCCAACCATCATTTACTTAGTGGTCCCTTGTCTATCCAGCTGCCTTTTCCCTCAACATATGAGGCGGGCTTCCAAGCCGTGGAGCCATCCTTCTGGTCCTTATCTCTGCTGTCCTTAGGTGTTAGTCTCCTATTATGTCACTTTATATTCCACAAATGAGTGCAGTCATTCCATCTCTGTCTCTTAAATGATTCTTGCTTAAAAAATGCCTGAGGTTCTATGACAACAGAAATTAAAGATATATTATACTCTATTTAAAACTGGAGTATAATATGACAACAGAAATTAAAGATATATTATACTCTATTTAAAACTGGAGTATAATTTTTATTACTTTAATCACAGTCACGGTCACGGTCCTCCCATTGTTCATCGATTTGCTCGAGTGGGCCCAGTAATGTCTCCATTGTGATACTTGTTACTGTGTTTGGCATATCACGGGGAGCTTGCCAGGCTTTGCCATGCGGGCGAAATTACTCTCGGTAGCTTGCCAGGCTCTCCGAGAGGGGCAGAGGAATCGAACTCAGGTCAGCCATATTGGCTGCGTGCAAGGCAAACGCCCTACTGCTGTGCTATCGCTCCAGTCCATTACTTTAATATAGAGAAAAATATAAGAATTAACCAAAATTAAATGAAAATGAGTATTTGATATAATGTAATAGAATGACTTAAATATAATTTATAAATGAATTACACATATACTAGAGGTTCCCTGTCACAAACTTTTTTTGAAAGGTGTGTGGTCAAAAAAGATAATAAAATGTAGTAAGAGCCCTAGATTAATCTATGACTATGTAGGATATAGTAAAGCTAATGCTATAAATTGGGTCAGCAAGTCTGTGTTCCACCTATTTTTAACTTTAAGTCATCTAATTGCTTATGTGTATTCAATCATTATCCAAAAAAGAAAGGACCAAGCAGTTCAATAAGAGGATATTTAATTTAGGGGAACTAAGAGTAAAGGTATTGGAAGGGCTAAAAAGTTTAAGACGAAAATTCCAAGAACTAGTGTTAAGAGAGACCAGGATACAGTGACAGAAAGGACATAGAAGGAGGAGTGAGCATTGTGAGTACAGGAGTAATTAAGAAGTGGGTCACCATGGCAGAAAGTTTACTATAAAGGAGGGGGTCGACATGAGGTGTGACTTCTCCCTCACTGCCCTCTAGAGATTTTTTTCAATACCTAAAGTTGACTAAGGCTACCCACAAGTCCCTGGTTGAGGAACCTGGGAAGCTTAATTCATTTTCCTCCCTACAAAAACGTCTAACTAGGTAAGGGCAAGGAATAATTACATGGCATCCTTCTCTTGAAGAGCAGAGTGACACCTTCACAAGACTACTGTAAAAATGAAATAAGATTAAATAAATATCACTGTATTACTGTCATCCCATTGTTCATTGATTTACTCAAGTGGGCGCCAGTAACATCTCCATTTGTCCCAGCCCTGAGATTTTAGCAGCCTCTCCTTACTCATCTTTCCCAATGATTGGAGGCTCTTTCAAGGGCCAAGGGAATGAGACCTGCTAGTGTTACTGGTTTTGGCCTATTGAGTGCGCCACGGGGAGCTTGCCTGGCTCTGCCCATGCAGGCAGAATACTCTCGGTATATCTGCCTCCGAGGGGCAGATATATATATATATATATATATATATATATATATATATATATATATATTTCCCTCTATGATTTGTTGCCTACTGTCTGAACCCCATCAAACATGGTGTGGTAATTACAGAAAATGGGTAGGAAGTGTCTTATGATGTGTCCGGAAGTCGGCCTGGAGTGTGGCAGCAGTTGGGTAGTGAAGGTCAGCATCCAGGGCTGGATCCCTTGAGGTGGGGAGGGGAGGGCTCTCACCCGCCCTCCTCTAGGATACCCCAACTGAAAAATGCCTGGGACGGAGTCCCTACCAAATGAACTAGCCCTGAAAATCGATGGCGCTGGAGCGTCGGGCCCATACCTGGCCATTGCTGGCAGTCGGTGAGAGGGGGTTCGGAGGGCCTTGAGTACAGGGCTTGCCCCAGAAAAAAACCCCGAGGACACAAAGCCACCAGGAATAGGAGGGTCCCTGTGGTGAGCCTTGAAGCCTAGGGTGCTGGCCTGGGTGGAGCCACCACAGATGCAGATCTTGGTGGTAGAAGCAAATAGTCAAACAAGAACTTTGAAGGCCTAAGTGGAGAAGGGTTCCATGTGAACAGCAGTTGAACATGGATCAGTTGGTCCTGAGAAATGGGCAAGAGCCGTTCCGAAGGCGAGCAGTTTTATCTGGTAAAGCAAAAGATTAGAGAGAGGTCTTGGGGCTGAAACATTAAATAAATCAGGTATTGAAAATCCCTTAGCACAGTCAGGAACTCAATAAGTCTTACCTAATAAATTGCAGTTGAAGTTTAGAAATACTCTGCGTATTTAAAATGAAATTTTTAGGATCACCAAGCTATCATCTAGATGATCTAGATTAGATGATCTCCAACTTCTGCCTTATACTCAAATATATTAGAGCATGTTTCCCAAAGTTATCTTGTGCTTACAGTGTTTTCAATGTACTTTTCCTTTTATCGCCTCATCTAATCAGTACCACACACTTATAAAGTGGGGAACCCAAGGACTTGGAATAGGTGCCTTGTCTAAATTTCACAAAATTCAGTGGTAGAACTAGTGCTAGACTTCAAGCATCCTGATGTCACCTCTTCACGTGTTCCAGGGGTTTGGAACATAGTTGTAGAGGTTGAGGAGAGTAAACCACTTTCTAATGGTTTCTGCCATATTTAGCTGGTGTGTGATTACACGAATAGTTTCTCTAAGCATCAGGTAATGACTTGAACAGTTTCACTCTTAGAATATCAAGCCCTCAAATATTTAGCAATGACAGTGGCATCAAGATTATCCGCTTTGTCACTGGTGCTCAATGTAGTTTCTAGAAGAAATAGTATAGCATACAGAAGGCCATTATTGATTTTGCTGATGATAATGACAGTTACTCTATAAAAATGTTTTATTATTGCTTTTTATTTTTTAAGGGCATATTTCATTTTAAAATTGTTTTACATGGCCCTTTTTTATAAATAAAAGATAAGAGAGGACTTATTTATATATACATAGAGGTATTTTTTTTTAGTTTTTTTTTTTTGTTTGTTTTTAGGGTCACACCTGGTGGTGCTCAGGGCTTACTCTTGCAAGGTAAGTATATCACTCCAGTCTCCTTTATGGCTAACATGTATAGTTGAGAAAACTAACATTAAAAGACCATACTGTATTTTATCAATTATATCAAATTTAGAATAATTGTAATTAATTGAATTCATGGCCAACCCAGTAAAAGGAAATTTTTTATTTATTAGTAAATAATGTAAATTCTGAAATGAAAATCACCTCCTTGGCTTATTAATTGTCTCCAGAATTGATGTTAATGATTATAATCATTATAAAGCATGATCAAAACATTTAGTCTTGTGCAACAGATGTCATGAACAAGATCAGATTGAAGCATTCCTGGTAAGTTAAAATTTTACTCACCAGAACTTACCGAAGTTGAACTATTGAGCTCTAACATATACCCTTGAGCTTTCCTCCTTTCCAGAATACTTCTTTAGGAGACATAAGCTATGTTTGTAGCAGTAGATTAAAAAAATATATTCTTTCACATATGGTGATGCTACATGCAATTTCTATTATTTATATATTATGCATACCATACAATAAGAATTCCTTGCATACATTAGACATATTCACATCTAATTATTATGACTGATTATTAACACTTTAATGCAAATGCAAAAGTAATAACATCTTCGTATTCTTTATCTCATTCTATAAAATGTATCCAATAATACTTTAATTTACTTTTTCTTCTGTTTTCTTTTATTCTTTTTTCCCTAACTCTGGACTTATTTGTAATGTGTAGCAGCTGTTTCTCATGTGGATCTGGTTTGTATTTTATTTTATTTTTTATTTCTTATTGTTCTGATGGACTGAACATTAGATGTTCAGGAATTCTCCATCAAATTGGGGGAGGGGGTTTGAGTGCTAAGTTCCTGATATAAGCAAGATCCTAATTTCATTTACTAAATCCTGAGTAGGGATTGGAAACTGAGAAGAAGCTGAATCTACGAATGGTTTCTCTCATCTGGCCCAGGACCTATATTTTAAATACAATTTCCTGGTAACTTGTTTTAGAGACCTCCTTTAGCATAAAACTCTAAAGATGCTCTATGTAAGGGGCAGAAGGAGTATGGAGAGAAGGAAAGAGATAAGAGATACTGCCTGAAGCTTTTCAAAGTATTCCCTGAGGATCCTTTGAATTTCTGTAGTTTCTGTTGTAATGACCCCCTTTTCATTTCTGATTCGGTTTATTAGGGTTTTCTCTCTCCCTTTCTTTGTGAGTTTTGCTAGGGGCTTATCGATCTTGTTAATTTTCTCAAAGAACCAGCTCTTGGTTTCATTGATCTTTTGGATTGTTTTTTTGGGTCTCCATCTCGTTAATCTCTGCTCTGAGTTTTATTATTTCCTTCCTCCTGTTAGGGTTGTGCTCCTTTTGTTGGTCCTTCTCCAAGTTCTTAAGCTGTGAGGTTAGTTTATTTATGTGGGCTCGCTCCTCCTTTCTGAGGAATGCCTGTAGAGCTATAAACTTTCCTCTTAAGACCGCTTTTGCTGTGTCCCATAAGTTTTGGTAACTCGTGTCCTCATTTTCATTCGTTTCTAGGAATCTTTTGATTTCCTCTTTAATTTCCTGTCTAAGCCACTCGTTGTTTAATAGCACACTGTTTAATTTCCAGGTGTTTGATTTAGTTTTCTGTTTTTGTGTGTGATTTACTTTTAATTTCAGCGCATTACGGTCTGAGAAGATTGTTGATATAATCTCTATCTTCTTAATTTTATGGAGGCATGTTTTGTGGCTCAGCATGTGGTCTATCTTGGAGAACGTTCCATGTACGCTTGAGAAGAATGTGTATTCAGCTTTTTGTGGATGAAGTGTCCTGTATATATCTACTAAGTCCCTTTCTTCCATTGTTTCCCTCAGATGAAGTATGTCCTTGCTAAGCTTGAGTCTGGTTGATCTATCAAGAGGTGACAAAGCGGTGTTGAAGTCTCCCACTAGTATTGTGTTGCTATCGATGTCTTTTTCCAAATCTATGAGTAGTTGTTTTAATACTATGCTGGTCTCTCATTAGGTGCATAGCTTTATGCCACGGAACATCAAAACCTCGAGGAAATGGATAAATTCCTAGACTCCTACAGACTCGCAAGGCTGAACCAAGAAGACCTGGAATACCTGAACAGACCTAACACCATCAAGGAAATTGAAATGGTAATAAAAAGTCTCCCCAAGCACAAAAGCCCTGGCCTGGATGGATTCACCAGTGAATTCTTCCAAATCTTTAAAGAAGACATACTCCCAATCCTCTTTAAGCTTTTCCACGAAATTGAAATATCAAATACACTTCCGAACAGTTTCTACGAAGCAAATATCACACTGATACCAAAAGCAGACAGAGATAACACAAAGAAAGAGAACTACAGGCCAATATCCCTGTTGAACACAGATGCAAAGATCCTCAACAAACTACTAGCAAATAGAATCCAACTACTCATCAAAAAGATCATACACCATGACCAAGTAGGATTCATCCCAGGGATGCAAGGATGGTTTAACATTCGGAAATCAATCAACATAATCCATCATATCAACAAAAGAAAAGATAAAAAGCATATGATCATATCAATAGATGCAGATAAAGCATTTGACAAGATCCAGCACCCCTTTATGATGAAAACCCTAGCCAAAATGGATATATAGGGGACTTTCCTCAACATAGTTAAAGCCATCTACCACAAACCTACAGCAAGCATCATCCTCAATGGGGAAAAACTGAGAGCCTTCCCTCTAAGATCAGGGACGAGACAAGGATGCCCACTCTCTCCACTGCTGTTCAATATAGTACTGGAAGTACTTGCAATAGCATTTAGGCAAGAAAAAGATATTAAGGGCATTCAGGTAGGAAAGGAAGAAATCAAGCTCTCACTATTCGCAGATGATATGATACTATACTTAGAGAACCCAATAACCTCCACCAAAAAACTCCTAGAAACAATAGACTTGTATAGTAAAGTTGCAGGCTATAAAATCAATACCCAAAAGTCCATGGCTTTTCTATATGCAATCAGTGAGAGAGAGGAAAGCTATATGAAAAAATCAATCCTGTTCACAATTGTGCCCCAGAAAATCAAGTACCTAGGAATCAGCTTAACTAAGGAAGTAAAGGACCTGTACAAAGAAAACTACAAAATGCTACTTCAGGAAATAAAAGAGGACATGAGGAAATGGAAAGACATCCCCTGCTCATGGGTTGGGAGACTTAACATTGTCAAAATGGCAATACTACCGAAAGCACTGTAAAAATTCAATGCAATTCCAATAAGGATACCCATGACATTCTTCAAAGAAATGGAGCAAACACTCCTGAAATTTATATGGAACAATAAGCCCCCACAAATAGCTAAAGCAATTCTTGGGAAAAAGAAAATGGGAGGAATCAACCTCCCTAACTTCAAACTTTACTACAAAGCGATAATAATCAAAACAGAATGATACTGGAACAAAGGCAGAACTTCAGACCTATGGAACAGAATTGAATACACTGACATCTCCCCTCAATCATATGATCATCTAATCTTTGATAAAGGTGCAAGAAATGTGAAGTGGAATAAGCAAAGCCTCTTTAACAAATTGTGCTGGCATCACTGGACGGCTACATGCAAAAAAATGGGCTCAGAACTCTGCCTAACACCATGTACAAAGGTAAGATCAAAATGGATTAAAGACCTCAACATCACACCAGAAACCATAAGGTACATTGAAGACAAAGTTGGCAAAACCCTCCATGACATTGAAGCTAATGGTATTTTCAACGATGACACGCCACTGGCTGAGCAAGTGAAAACAGAGATAGATAAATGGAACTATCTTAAACTAAGAAGCTTCTGTACCTCCAAAGAAACAGTGACCAAAATACAAAGACAGTCTGCAGAATGGGAAAGAATATTCGCCGAATACACATCTGACAAAGTGTTGATATCAAGGATACACAAAGGACTGGTTGAACTTCACAAGAAGAAAACATCCAACCCCACCAAAAAATGGGGCAATGAAATGAACAGAAACTTTCTCAAAGAAGAAATCCAAATGGCAAAAAACACATGAGAAAATGCTCTACATCATTAATCATCAGGGAGATGCAGATCAAAACCACAATGAGATACCATTTCACACCTCAGAGACTGGCCCACAATCAAAAGAACAAAAGCAACCGTTGCTGGCGCGGATGTGGCGAGAAAGGGACACTCCTTCACTGTTGGTGGGAATGCCGACTGGTTCAGCCCTTTTGGAAAACAGTATGGACGTTCCTCAAAAATTTAGAAATTGAGCTCCCATTTGACCCAGCGATACCACTCCTGGGAATATATCCCAGAGAGGCAAAAATGTGTAGCCGAAGTGACATCTGCACTTGTTTGTTCATTGCAGCACTCTTTACAGTAGCCAGAAACTGGAAGAGACCTGAGTGCCCAAGAACAGATGACTGGTTAAAGAAACTTTGGTACATCTACACAATGGAGTACTATGTAGCTCTTAGAAAAGATGAAGTCATGAACTTTACATACAAGTGGTACAATATGGAAAGTATCATGCTAAGCGAAATGAGTCAGAAAGAGAGGGACAGACATAGAAAGATTGCATTCATCTGGGGGATATCAAATAACCAGATATGAGATTAATACCCAAGAATAGCTGAGATCAACACCAGGAGGATTACTCCATAGCTTAGAGGCCAGCCGGGTATTCTAGGGGAAAGGACAGTTCAGATAGAAAAGGGAGCACCAAATGGAGGGTGTTTGGAGGATCCTCCCAGGAGGGGAGATGCAGGTTGAAAGTAGACTGGACTGAACATGTTTGCCACTCAATGCCTCTTTTGCTGATCACAACACCCAAAAGGAGAGAGAGAACAAAAGGGAATGCCACAGTGAAATGCCACAGTGGCGGGGGGGGGGGGGGGGGATGGGGGGAGGGATATTATCCTAGTGGTGGAAAATGGGCACTGGTGGAGGGATGGGTATTTGATCATGGTATGACCGAAATCCAAGCACAAAAATTTGTAAATCTACAACTGTACCTCATGGTGTTTCACTAATAAAAAATTAAAAAAAAAAGAGATACTGCCTGGCAGGCAAAGAAGACTTAGAAATTATATCTGCTTCTGAAAACTTATTGTTAGTAAATATTACAAGAATTATAACCCAAAATCACATAAAAATGGGGGAAAGTACACATTTATCAAAAGAAAAGGGAATAATGACCTATTAAATCTAGCCTTAGAAGCTGCAGTCTTTTCATTGTCCATCTTGCCAGTTGTATAAACACAAGACAGCAGCAGCTCTATCTCTCCTGCTGCCTGTGTTCAGTAGTCTCAGGGTGTTTTCCCCACTCTGGGGTGGTCAATGGTGATGGGCAGGTGAAGGAACGAGGGCCAGGCTGGTTGGTGTCAGTTGCAGTTTATTCCATTCCCATCTCCATTCTTCTCTGATTCTTCTCCTGCTTCTTCCTCCCCCATGCTACTTTATTCTCCTCCTAAATCCCTCTTCTTTCTCCTTCTGGCTCTGGAATCGGGATCTTGATCCCCACCCCCTCCCAGTCCATTCTTATTACCTAGTTAAATTCCCCCACATTAGGGGTTGGGGCTTACACATAGGTGTGGTCACGATCAATAGGGGTAAAGTTCTTTCCCTCAGGGAAAGACACTTCTAGGACAGATTCTCATTTAGCAGGTTGACCCACCCTACAACGTAATCTGATGGGTGTGTTTCTCCTCTCATTGTTCAACAAACATATAAGCATTCATAATATTAATAATTTTGTATGGACACAGTAAGAAATACATTAAGCTTATAGAATTGCTCTCCTGGGGTCATCTCGATCTCAGACTACAGTTCTCAGGCCAGATAGACTTTTCTATTCCTAGCAGGATTCTAGTCTCGTCGTTACTTTTGGATCATGACAGCATCTGTCCATGATCAAGCTCTTAACTTAGTTAAGAATTGTGGCACTTTGGCCTGGCCTATTTCGATGCCAAAGTAGCTCACAGCTTGCCCGGGGTCCATTCAGTCCCTCGTTGGGACCCTGCTTTTGGGGTACTAGGAACCAAGGGCAACTAAGGTTTAAGTCGAGAAAGCAGATGCCCAGGAGTGAATAATATTTGAAGCCAATTAAATCCCAAGTTACAAAAGCATAATATTAACTGTCTTCCTGTTTCTATACAAAAAGGACATTGCTTTAAAGTAAACTATTCAAAAGATATAAGGAGAGGAGAAAGGCAATATTAATTTACAATACAAGTTCAGTGTCCTAGAAGGATTTGACCTTACAAATTAACAAAGTCTGATTAGGGGGGAAAGCTGATTAACCGGTTGGGGAAGAGAGCATAGGAAAGAGTTTACAGATAAACACAATGGAATGGAAGTGACTCAGGGGCACTGTAATAAATCTGAGTTCTTTGTGGCAAGGGAGAAAGGACAAAGCAATGTTATTCTACAGACAGTCTGGTTAAGTTTTTGCCCCATCTTCTTTGTGGGAACAAAACAAGTCATCTTTGTTGTTGTCATTGTCAATGCTATTATTTGTTTTCCTTTATGTTAGAAGCTCCCTAGAGTAGAAAATATTCTCTGAACCAAGAGTCTAGAGAAAAGAAATGCAACTCCCCAATGCCATAATTATGTTAAAAAAGGAGACATATAGAAAATGATCCATATGGATACTGCTGTGGCTATAAAGAACTCTTGTAATGACCAAGACTTTCCATTTTACTATTGAGGTTTTGAGTGATGGAAGTTGGTGAAGCCAAAGGAATCTGTTGATTAAACTGCAGGGTGCTAAAACCATTCTCCTAAATTCCCCTCTTTCCTAATTTTTTTTTTGGGGTCGCACTCAGCGATGCACAGGCATCACTCCTGGCTTTGCACTCAAGAATTATCCCTGGCGGTGCTCAGGTGATCATATGGGATGCTGGGAATCGAACCCAGATCAGCTGCGTGCAAGGCAAACGCCCTACCCACTGTGCTATTGCTCCAGCCCCCGTGAGCTGAAGAATAGGGCTTGGAAACTGAGAAGATGAATCTAGCAATGACCTCTCTGATCTGGCTCAGGAACTATGTTTTAAATATGATTTCCTGGTAACTGCTTTTAGAGACTACCTTTAGGATAAAAATCTAAAATATTTATACACTATCACGGCACGATCTAGTCATTCAGTTCTTGAGGTAGTTGATAGGTAGCTCTGAGGATGGGAGCATTAAGAGAACAGCGAGTATCATTCTCTGTGGGCTACTTCTCCATCCATTGGCTTACACTTGGGTAGAATTTGTCTGAACTTCTCTTTTAGCTTCTTAGGACATGGAGCACGTACTTCTGCAATCTGAATTATCCTCCTCTCTTCTTCAATGAACCACTGCTCTCCTCTCACTAATGATCATTTTTATAACCTTACTTTTTCTTTTATTTATTTTATACTCTGTCTTATTGTTTATTAATTTATTAATTGCTTCCAGACTTCAGCTTCATTGTTATTAACTATTGTGCATTTTAATGGTATTTAGTTCCCTCATTGCTGGTATTTATCGCTTCACTATCAATTCCCTATTCCCAGCTGTTGTTTGGAACAGGCATTCTATATTATTATGTTTCTTCATTGCCTCTTCTCTCTGTCACAGCTGACTGCATTTTTACCTCTCCCCCTATGGACTTGCCTACTGTTCTCTCTCTCTGAATAGCTGCAAATACTTTGTTATACCCTCTTTGATTCACTCCCCTTCCAATGAAATATACCGTAATATTTGATTCTCTTTTCACTAATAGCTTTCTCCATTGCTTTAGGGAGTTTTGTGGTACATTTATTCCCTAGAGCACAACGAGGGTCTCAGTACCCTCTTGTTCTAGCTCATTCAATTTAACTTTCATCACCACCTTCTCATTGTTTCCCAACACTCTCAATCCCCGAATTGCTCTCCACCCAGTCTTTCTGCTTTGGTGTTCACCTGGCTGATTCTCCTCACTTCCACACTTTCTAAACGTATTGATCTTTGGCAAAGTGGCTCATTTAGTTGGGGTTTTACTCTAAATACAGTCTTTTCTTCAAAAAGAACTACATTAAAGGATGGAAAACAATCCTGCAAGCAAACAACTCCCTCAAAAAAAGCTTGGGTGGCCATACTAGTATTCAACAACATAGATTTCAGGTTGAAAAAAAATTAGAAGGGACAGCGAAGGCCATTTTCTATTTATCAAGGGATATGTACAACAGGAAGAAATTACACTTTTAAATGTGTACGCACCCAGTGAGGGACCAGCTAAATACTTAGAACAACTGCTAACAGATTTTAAGGAGGACATTGCTAGCAATACAATAGTAGTTGGAGACTTCAACACCACCTTATCACCTCTGGATAGAGCAACAAGAACAAAACTCAGCAAGGAAACACTGGCTTTGAAGAAAGAAATATAAGAGAGAGGGCTAATAAACCTATACAGGGCTTTACACCCCCCAAAAGAAAGAATACACATTCTTTTCCATTCTTTTCCAGTGCACATGGAACATTTTCCAAAATAGACCATGTGCTGAGTCACAAGACAATAGAATCAGGAAGATAGAAATTGTATCAACTATCTTTTCAGACCACGATGCGCTGAAGATCAAAGCTAATCACACTCAAAAAGAACTACATACACATACATATTTTATTTTAGGAACACATCTTAATATTTGTTTAATGTTTTCTTTGTTTAAGGAAAGAGAATAAGAGATTTCAGCTATATTGTTTCATCTCAGCAAGGATAATACAAACACACCTGAGAGATGCTGTGGCTTTGGTTCCAGACCAGCACAGTATTGCAATAAAATGTAAATCACTTAGTATGTATAAAAGTTATGTTTATGCTATGTTTAACTGCAGTCTGTTAAATGTGCAATAGCATCACTTAAAAAAGGTGTACATATCTCAATTAAATGTGACACAGAGACATGAAATTAACACATACTTCTGGGAAAATGGCTTTGATAGACATGCTTGATACAGGATTTCTCTAAGATTTTAAAAAGTATAACAACTGCAAAACGCCAGTAAGCAAAGTGTAATAAAGATACGATGCATTTCTGTGAGGGAGGAGCTATGATTTTGACATAGATGGGGAAACAGACCAAGGTGATGAAATATTTGTCCTCTCCTATTGGGTGGTGAATGATTGGATTACCAATCAGGTCTGACTCCAGAACTTAAACTCTTCACCACCTTGTTATACCAAGTTTACTGAGCATAGCCACTCTGATACAAAGAAGTCAGCCTCTCCATTTCCTTGGTCCCATCTTTAGAAACTCCTTAATAAAGGAGTTTAACCCTCATTTTCTATAGCTGTTTAGCTAGCATTTTATCTTTTTATTGCACTCTGTTGAGAAAATTCCATCTGTTCTTTTCCCCCCATGGGGAGAGGAACTGTCTGGCAGTAGACAATTGGTGCAGATGTAGGTGGCAGGTGGCTCTGGGAATCTGTAACTGAGCAACAGGAAGTCACAGGACTGGTCATCAGGCAAATCTCTGAGTGACCTTAGGGGAGACAAGAACTTATTCCCAAGGGATGTGGGACTCGGGCTGGGAACTAAAGAAGAAAGTAAGGAAAAAGATAAGCCACTGATGTAGTTACTGGAACTGAGCATACTGGGATTATACATCAATAGCTCAGCAAGTCACAGCTGACCCGAAGTGGAGCTGTCTCTGGCCCAGGGTCAGTGAGACCTTAGAGAATACTGGTAACAGGATGAGAGAAATATATTTGGATCTGAGAGAAGGTCTTAAGAAAGTTGTGTGGTATATGGTAAAAACGCTATCTTGAAACATTTCTTCAAAATACCTCAGTAAAATAAAAATTTATTTTTATTTATGCTTTAAATTTTCAGTTACTGATTCACAATCTACGTCAACCAAAATGTATTATTTTGGGGGTATGCAATAAGCCTTGAGAACATAGGTTTCCTCTAAATTCTGAAATTGGTTAAATAATCAGTGGTGTTTTTTTTTCTTTTCACAACAAACATTTTGTTTCTCAATGAAGTAAGAATCATTTTTCCAGGAGTTGTGAAAATATTCATTGTAAGATTCATGTTTTTTTTTAAATAATAATTTTCTGGTAGCCAAATTCTGGCTGGAGTTAGAAGTTTTAGTCTGTGACCGTATTTCCTGATCCACCTCCCTAAATAAATATATATTTTTTTCTACTATGGTTTTCTCTGACCCTCCCCTTCTCTATGATGTTGGGTCCTGCTTGAAACCCCATTACTATGGTGTTATCCACCTGTCCTACTGCTACAGACTTAGCTGCTAATAGCTGATCTCCCCAACCCCCAACCCACCCCATTCCCATAGAAATAAATGGCCTCCCTCCCTTCCTGTATGAAACCCATCAGTCATTGGTTGACTGGCATGAGTTACAAAAGTCTCAGGAAGGTACAAATTTGTTGTGAAATTCTAGTCCCAGAGCTTCCTATGGAATCTAACTCCTTCAAGCATCTTTTCCTTAGAACTTTCTCTTTATCAAACATGAGCACTCCTACCTTATCTCCAGCTTAGATTCTGCTGCAGACACTTCTTTACCAAAGTAGTAAAGATGAGAGTTTCTCAGGAAACTCCCCAAGGATCTGGATTTGTCTGGGTTGATGCTCAAATCACACACATACTTGAAACCACTGTGATTTGATCAGATGCATCTTTAGGTCCCTTTAGGAGCATTGGTTGAAATTATTTTGCTTTTTATTCCATGAGTTGAGTTATGACTAGCTCTGACAAACTATGATTATGTTACCAACAGAGTAATAATAAGGTGATAAGAATAACAACTGTCGCTATTGAGAAACTAATGTCTGTGTGATTCAGGCAATGTGTTAGGCAATTATCTACAAAATTTCTCTAATTCCTCAAATAACTCTACTTAAGTGAAGTTGGTGTGGATAATCTTTTCCAAAATTATGTCTGCTTGCAAAGTTTGGCATTCAGCAAAGGTTTACATTTTCCTGTTCCATACAATGGGTTAGAGCCCATTGCAAAGGTTCTGTTTATACAGATTATTCCTTTTCTACCAAAAGTTTCAACTGTGAAGACATAGGCAATGATTGAGAGAAAAAATTGCAGAGAATCTGACTTTCTGAAAGAGTGGGAATAGCAAAGTTGAATGCCAGTTGCGCAATCTCATAAAACGCAGACATTTAATCCATTGTGTTTGGGGAATCTCTTTATCACTATAGTCTGATATTAGTCTTCTATATAGTAAATAGTATTGTCTATAATTTACTAAGAAATCTAGACACAAAGAAAATACACAACTTTCCCCCCACAGCAATATTGACAGAACTAATATTTAGATCCAGATACTTCTGCTTCAAAGACCATCTGAAAATTAGTTTGTCAAGTGATTTCAGTTCCCTAGAAAATAAAACCCAGAAAGGCTAAGCACAATAGTCAATGAGCCAGACAAATAAGGTTGGTGATAGACAACATAGGGAGATTTTTGAAAAGGCAGGTGAGAAGGCTCACTGACCCCTCAGTGCAGATTATGCACTGAAGCTACTTTGTGACTTTCTGTAGAAAGGGTAGCCAATATGGAGCAGTGAAGTAATGCTTCTCAAACTCTGCAGTAAATGCCACTCTCTGGTGGATCTTGTTTGAATGCAGATTCCAGTTTGAGAGTGCTGAGCATCCTGAGAACCTGCCTTTTCATATTTCAGGTCAGAAGGCTTTCCATTTTAAGATAAATATCTTCAGTCCTAAGTGCAATTTCCCTAATGATCCTGGTATTTAAATGAATAATCCTATTTATGTTCCAATTACAAAATTTTGATTCCTAGAATGTTGTTCAGAGAAGTATGTGGACACTAGGACATCTGGCTATATGCCTACTTACTGTCCAATATGAATCACTAGCTACATAGATTTTGCAGGTACTGGTCTGCAGGTGATATGATTTTATAGTCATGAGAAGCAGTGGTTTGCTATAGATCAAAATATTTTTCACTTGTTTGACTGTAATCTATGGGGATGGGGTGAAATGGCCAATTGATTATAATGCAGAATATAAAAAGATCAAAGTCTTCCAGCACATAGCAACAGTGCTGTCCGCAGAAAGAGAGCAGGAGCTCACGGGAAAATGTTCATGTAATATATGAGGCATTAAAAATTCTGTTACATTATTCTTGCCACCAAGATTGTAATGAAAATGGGAAACGGCACCAACTTAACCCATTCTCATTACAATCGTTAGATTGTAATCTCATGTTCTCCCCTCAAGAGAATGCTAAATGAGATTTTAAACAAAAGAGAGGACAGAGAAGTATGGAGAATAAAGGAACAAATAGAAATTGGAAAGTTAAAGAAAGTGATGCATGATAGACTTCCCTGTGTTCGTTTGAAGCATTCTCGTTACTTTAGAAACAAGAGCAGAGAACAAGTACATTGCAAAGACCAATTTAAACCTATGTGAAAAATCCATATCACAGCCCAAACAGGAACTGTTTAGAAAGAGAAAGGGAAATGGCAAGCACGTTGAACTCTTACTCATTGATCGCACAGTTCACTCCAGATTAAAAGGAGAAATATGAATCTAGAAAAATAAAATAAAACAAGGAAAAAGACAACAAAGTCTGAAAGAACAAACCTTGTTAGGATTACATTGCCAGCACAGAGTTGCATTTTGAGCTCTCTTCATTTTTGCTGCCGTTGGCAAGTGAGCATGCTTAAATCATACACATATGTTTGCTTCTTTTGCTTTTGTGTTACCCAAACCAAGGCTCTCTGACAGTATTATATCAACAGGTATAGTATCTATGAGAAAATGCCATGAAGGACACATCTTTAGGATCTATGAAATAACTTTATTAATTGACCACACTAGTGAATTATTCAAAGAAAATAATATGCACCTATCAGCTCTACATTTATTGAACACTTACTAAGTGCACAATATAGTGGTTACTATGGGTGAGTTTCAGTCAATTTATTTAATCCTTAGGAAAAAACAATATTTACTAACACACTATGGTGGGCCAGATGTCAAAGATGGAAAGAGTGATGAATAAGAGAGATGGGATTCTAATTTTGTCTAGTTGATGGCTATGGCCCAGAAGTTTCATAAAGAAATGTGTGAATAAATGCATTGCTTCAAGTTGTTATAAGAAATAGAAACATAAGCAAGAGGAAAAAGGGCATAGTTTAAATTAGAATGGATGGAAAGTAAAAGTCTCGCTAAGGAAGTGGAATTTAAGGAGAATTTGAAACAAGTCAAGTATAAAATGGGTACAAGTGTGTTAGCAGTAGAGAAGAGACCAATCACCTTTACTGGTGGAAAATGACTAATCAGTACCTTCTAAAGAAGGTAGTGATGATGAACTATGATGCTCTGTATCATATAAGTAGGGGAAAATCCCATTTTAGGTGTTTCAAAGCTGATAGAATGAGAAGCACTTTTCAAAACTTAGAAGCACTGGAAATCCATCTAGAAAAGTAGGTTTCACCCTCAGATGAGCTGCAGTCATTTGCACAACTGGGTGGAGGTGAGGGGGGGGGGGCAACAGGAAGAATTTTTTTCCAGCATTCAGAATAAAGATGTTCAGGGGCTGATAAGGCCACTGAAGGAGATATATCTGTGTGGGACCTGAAGCGGGAGGGACAGGCAGGTCACTGCTGTCAATGCATTAGAAAGGATAGAAATTGGAGGGAAAGAGGAACATCTTTCACTTCTCTTTTCCTTTTTCACTTCAGCAATTACCTCTCATTCATGGAAGGACCTTGGAAGTGGGGTACATGCAGTGCCTAGAGGAAAGGACCATTGGGGAATATGAGAAAAAAGGGCCCAAATAGGAATCAGTATACAATATGTATAAACCAGTGACACCTGCTATAATGATAATTAAGCTGGTGAAAAGGAGTGGCGTGTGTGTGTGTGTGTGTGTGTGTGTGTGTGTGTGTGTGTAGAATAGTCACTCAGTGGATAATATATAAGGAAAGGAACTGAGGGGATGAGGTGGGAAGGGAATGGGAGGTCATGGTCCTCCCGTTATTCATCGATTTGCTAGAGCGGGCCCAGTAACGTCTCCATCATGAGACTTGTTGTTACTATATTTGCGGTGTTTGGCATATTGAATACCTCATGGGTAGCTTGCCAGGCTTTGCCGTGCGGCCAAGATACTCTCGGTAGTTTGCTGGGCTCTCCAAGAGGGGCTGAGGAATCGAACCTGGCTTGGCTGGGCTAGCTGCATGCATGGCAAACACCCTACCGCTGTGCTATCGCTCCAGCCCAGGAAAGCTAATAAATCAGAAAAAATCAGGAGAGAGTGGGGCTTGGGGATTTTGTAACCCTGGTAGATTTTTTTCTAATTGTTTTGGGGGCCACACCTAGTGGTGGTCAGGGACTGCATCAAGCTCTGTACTGGGAAACTGTGTGGTGTGAGGGATCAAACCTGGGCCGCAAATGCAAAGCATGTGTTTGACTCATTTAATTATCTCTCCAGCCTCAGAATTTTGTTCTTTAATAAATGAAATGGGAAACTACTGCACACTTTTGAGCTGAAGACTAACCCGGCCTGATTCAAGTATTTAAAGGATCCACTTGATGCCTATACAGGGAACAGGAATGGGGAAAGAGGAAGAGCAACTTGGATCAGTGGTGTGCTGATAAATGCTTAAGAACAAGCTCTCCAGGGCCATAAAATTGTACAATGAATAGACATTTGCCTTACATGAGCAGATCCGTGTTGGATCTCCAGCACTGCAAATGGTCCCTTGAACCCCACCAGTAGTGATCCCTGGACATAGAGCCAGGGAGTAACCCTTGAGTAAGCAGGGTGTTCCTTAAACTGAACAGACAGGTCCTTCAAAGGTAAAAAGGCAGTAAATCATGAAGCTTTGTCTAATTATAAGTTTTAAGAAGTATAAAGAAAGATAAGGGAGCTGGAGAACAGCAGTACAGCAGGCAGAGCACTTGCCTTGAACGTGGTTGACTAGCTATGGTTTGATCCCTGGCACCCCACACAGTCTCCTGAGCACTGCCAAAGTGATCCTTGAGTAAAGAGAACATAGCAAGCATTGAGCATTACCAGTTGAAACTCAATAACAAAAACTACAACAAAAAAGAAAATAATCAGGTTATAAGAGAAAATCAGAATGGCAGTATATAAGGCTAGGTGGGTGGAAAAGAACTCTCTGTGACTTGATATTTTTGAGGAGACCTAAGCTAGTCAGACAGACATCACAGATCATTCAGTATTTCCCTGAGTTACAGCAAGCCCACCTGCTAACAAAAAGAGTTGATGGAGAAAATTTACTTAAACAAACACTAAGAAAAATATATTCTTCTTTTTCAGTTAACATATCCCGGTGTTAATCAAGTTCTTGGAGGATATATCTTTGTATTCAAAGTGATCCCACCCTACTGCAGTTGAACACTTTTCTTTAATTATGAGCACAGAAAATTGAGTAGTTCACTAAGCTCCAAATTTGGTCTCATTAAGTTTTCCTCCTGCCCGTGGGCTAATATGGGTGTAGCCAAACAACTGCCCTTGCTGTGTTAGTCCTGATGATTGAGCCCTTATTCTCAGGAAGTTAGGGTGAATATTGACAAGTTTGAATGATGTCCTGAGTCACCTGAGTGGTTGCACCAGCCTGTTCTGATTACTTATTGCCTCTGGATACCAGCACTAAATAAGATGCAGAATGAGCCACAAAGGGACATGCCCTGAGGGTTTTACAATTCCCACTGTCGAAGCCTAAGGATTCCTGAAGCAAGTGGAAGGAAATGAGAAGAAAAAGCAGCTGAAACAGTTCATTGAACCTCTTCTGAGTTTGTAGGTTGCGTTCTTTTGACAGCTTTTATAAGCACGTTGCATAGATATGGTAATAGAGAAACAAGAGGGAAATTGAAAAGGTGCATAAATATAGAAAAATTACAAACACAATACAAAAACATACACAATTATATAATTATATCAAAGCAATTTTATATTTCAGGAACACCTCTGTTCTATTTACTGTTTTTCAGGTAAAGAATTTGGTTTTAAAAGAGAGAGACTTTGAAGGCATAATGAGTAAATCTAGGAAGGAAATGTTAATATGGAGAGCATGTGGCGGTAATTCATATGAAGAGAGAAATGAGATTACCAAAAGGTATATACTAGTAATATAAATACATAACACTGGTAATGTAAATGTGGCATCAGTCCAGAAAAGGGAAAAAAGAAACATAAAAACAGAGAACAGTCTTGGGAACTGATCACAGCTATGATTATGATTGTAGTGCCAGATGGCTTTGCTATTGAAATATTTTGATGAAGGCAGCTCCTTTGTGCCCATTGTACAGGTTATTGACAGTCCTGTGGTGTGGCGTGTGTATGTTCAAATATCTATGAACATGTTTGTTGCATATAATATATTTACCCAATTTCTGCTCCAGTGTTTATTAAACATATGTATATATTTTAACATAATATGCATAAGTAATCTATATTATTTGCCCAATTTCTATTCCAGTATTTATTACTAGGAAGTCACATAATATGAGCATGTAATTATTGATAAATTGATAGAAATAATTAAGTATGCTTGTTAACTATACATACTAATATATGACATATGACTATTATAATGGAAAATAGTGCTATTTCCTTGTAATAGAACTAGAAAAGAAAATAGGCAGATACTTCAGGAAAACATTTTACACTCATGATGACTTACAATGAAGCCCCCATAACCATGCCACCAGACTCTGCACCAGGCTGTTTTCACTTGGGGATCCCCAGAGGGGGTTGGGCAAGAGTCCTCCCCTCCCCAAGGGACCCAGAGCCAGCAAACAACCTCCACTAACCACCCATCACTACAATCCAGGCCACTTTCTAGACAGTGCGGTCGCAAAGCAGCCGGGCAACACATCCTAAAACACTTCCTACCAATTTTCAATAATTACCACACTGTTTGATGGAGTTCAGACAGTAGGCAACAAATTAGCACAGAAAGCTACCGAGAGTATCTCACCTGCACGGCAGAACCTGGCAAGCTCCCAGTGGCATATTCAATATGCCAAAACCAGTAACTATAACAGGTCTCATTCCCCTGACCCTGAAAGAGCCTCCAATCGGGAAAGATGAGTAAGGAGAGACTGCTAAAATCTCAGGGCTGGGATGAATAGAGACTATACTGGTGCCCACTCGAATAAATCTGTGAATAACAGGATGATAGTGATACAGTGGTGACTTACAGTGAAATGTGTCCTAGAGAGGAAAGAGGAAAATTTATCCTGGAGAAGAAAAAGGAAAATTATACTGAAGACAGGAGGAGAACAGTGCAGAGTCTCCTGTCCCTGCGCCTGGCTGTCCTCACCAGGGCCCCTTGGAGGGGGAAGGATTGAGTCTCTCCCCCCCCCCCCGCCCCGAGTAGAGCCCCAGCAGCTGAGCACCTCCAGAGCCAGCCACGGCCATGATGGGACTACTCTCCACACGTCCGGATGGGCCTCATGCATGAAAGAACTGGCAGAGGAACCCAGGCATGCAGGTCCCGGGCTGAGGTCTCCAAGCCTACTCAGATTGGGACTGGGCCTTCTCCAACCAGACCACCCATCTTCCAGTAGGTAGGCATCACACCCACCAGCTGCTGCCAGCGCCAGATTGGTCCCATCAATCACCAAGACGCAGAGACTATAAAACCCAGCTCCCCGAAGCGTGCGGCCGCAAATGTGGCTGCGCGACATCTCATTATCTTATTTTTTCATTTGGAGAACCTGGCAGGCTACCAAAAGTATCCTGCCCCTCACGGCAGAGTTTGGCAAACTTCCCATGTCGTACTCTATATACCAAATACCAGTAACAATGATGGGTCTCATTCTCCTAATCCTGAAAGAGCATTGAAATAACTCTTTTAAAATCTCAGGGCTAGGAAGAAGGAGACATTATTGGTGCCTGCTCAAGGAAATCGACAAATAACAGGATGACCGTGATCATGAACATGATACTGAAGACAATGGTGATAACATTTTTTGCAAATATGTGCATATAGCAACACTCTTGCAGTTTTACTAACACACACACAAAACCCCTTAACACATGTGCTGTCAAGAAACCTTGGCATTTAGGGAAGCGAAGGAAGGGATTATCAAAGAGACTTTAGAAAGAGTCCTTTCATAGAAGCAGGCTGGTGTGTGCATGGGAAATGGGGCCATTGGTGGAGGGGATGGACACCGGTGATGGGGTTGGTGTTAAAGCATTGTCTGCTTGACACTCAGTCACAGCTAATTTGTAATCCACGGTGGCTAACTTGAAAATAATTATAAAATTTAAAAAGGAAAGTGTCCTCACAAACTTTTTCATATCATCTTAAAATTGACCATGGAAGTATGACAGATTACTCGATAAAGGCAGAAATATTCCGATTCGGAGAAATTTTGTGAATTTGACAACAAACCGAACTCTTCAGGCTTGATCAGACTGATTCATACCTCATTATGTATTTGTGCCTGAAAATCACCAAGCTTCATTTTATATTGATAAACAAAGCGGTTTTTTAATATGTAAATATCCATTTGCATGCACAGGTATCTCTATCCATATGCCAAGCCCATTCCAATGCCAGCATGGCTGATGGTTATTATGTGTCCTAATTATGTTTCCCCTACTAACTCTTTATCCCCCAGGTCTCAGATCAACTGTCACTTCCTCAGGGAAGTCTTTCCTTTAATTAGAGGCTCACTACTCCCATCTCTAGTCTACTAACTCAGAAAACCCAAGTTTATTTTTTAATGATTATTATACATTTATTTTTGTTGTGTCTTTTTATTATCTAGCACCCCTATAGATAGAATGGGAGCTCCATTATATCAAGGAATATGTCTGTTAGCTCCTTGCTGTCTAGTCCTCTCTTAGGAGTAAGGCCTAACTCAGAATGTAGGCATGGAACAAATAGTTGTTGAAAGGTTCAATTGAAGCATCTTAAAATCATAAATGTTAATGAGAATAATTGTTGTGAAGGACCAAAGATTGAAATGTTGACTCAAGCCCTAAAACCTTTATTTATGTGCAAGAATTCTCACATACTATTTTCAAAAAAAAAGAAAACAAAATTATAAAGTTCATATTTAATACAAAATTATTTATTTGAAGGTTGTACTCTGCAAAAATGTGAGGACTGGATGTATTTTTAAGGCATTATTAATTGCATTAGCTTTTCTTTCTCCTTCCTTTCTTTAATTTTGGTTGGACTCTGATAGAACCAAAGAACTAAATCTGGCAGAGACAGTAATTTGCAATGTCTTTTTTCCTACTCTGTTTTTCATTTATTTTATTGCTTAAGGTGAATTGTTATTTGTTCCCTTAATCAAGTAGCTCAAAATGGCCACTCTTACCAGCTACTAGATATTTCTTAATGTAGCCACTTTATGCAACTAGTATACAATATAATGTTAGAATTAACCTTTCATTCCTCAAGATCAGTGAGTAGTTTTTGGCATGGAATGCCATGAGCTTTAGTGAGCGCTTTCTTTTCTCTATAGCTGTTGAGAGCAATAGCTCTCCTATTCTCTAGTGCTCTCCATTTAGTTGAATGAATACAGGAGACTGCCTTCAGGATTGGTGCTAGATGCTAATGCAAAGAAGTCAGTGGTGGGATTCTGAAGCCAAGGTCAATAAGGCTGTGTGGGAGGATGGAGGGAGAACATCTCGTTTCTCATGCTTCTGAAAACACTTCTAAATTCTATCATATTTTCCTGTTACCCAGTTAAAACTGTTACCCAGTTAAAACAGAGCCTGGCAAGCTCCCCGTGACGTATTCGATATGCCAAACACAGTAACAACAAAGTCTCCAATGAAGACATTACTGGGTCCGCTCGAGCAAATCGATGATCAACGGGAGGGCCTTTACTTTACTTTTTTACTTTACCCAGTTAAAACAAATGTCAAACAAGAGTCATCCAACTGATGGTGTGTGTATGTTTGTGCATGAGACATGGGGTAGAAGATTATTTTTGAAGGGGATGGCTTAATGTTGTAATTAAACAACTTTAGAGGAACTTCAATTTGTCTTATATGGTTGTTGTTGCTCATTACTTGTTGAAAAGGAAGTGACAATGGGGCTGGAGGAGTGGTACAGCAGGTAGGGTGTTTGCCTTGCATGCAGCTGACCTGGGCATCCTATATGGTTCCCCCAAGCTCCATCAGGAGTAATTCTTGAGTACAGAGCCAGAAGTAGCCCCAGATCTTTGCCAGGTGTGACCCTCCACCCCCACCCCACAAAAGTGACAATGGTTATATTATCATGGATGTCCTGAAAACCAAGGAAGGTACAGGTACTGCCAATTATCTAGAAAGAAGATCACTCAGCTGAACTTTAAAAAGTTTTATCTCAGAAGGATGAAAGGACTTGATCATAGTCAAAAGGAAGCTGTGTGCAGATTTGGATTAGGTAACTGTGTTGTGATTTTTTGGGGTTTTTTTTTGATATTTTGCTCATTTTAGGAGGGAGATGAGAAATAATTCAGCAAGTTTGACAAATATAGACTGGAGGAAACTATCCAAATGAACTCTATCCTGCCCACATTCCCTCTGCCCACACTTGCTAGCTATTTATTTTCATATGTTTGTGTAGACATGTCTATAAAGAGTTATATAAGCAGTATTATTATCGTAATTATTGTTATCTTTAACTGCTTTATTTCTTAGCATTTTCCTTGTGGTACATCTAGGGTCTTCTGAGGGTTATTAAAAAACAAGAATTATACTTGTAGAAATTTATTTTCATTGTATTATTTAGAACTTTATCCTAGGGAATCCTGATAATTCCCAGTTCGCTAATCCACAAAAACCTTAAATTCTCACCTCACTCCTCTATAAGCTTTAACAGCAGTAAGATGTAGTGAAGAGTCTTATTACTAAAACTTCATTACTCAGAGAAAAATATTTGTGAGCTCTCCTATGCTGTGGTGTATGATCATAAATAATTAAAATAGAACTACACTTGTCAGTAGAATTGAAGCAAAGATATACGGCTCTGTTTGCAGATACCATAGGCAATGACTTCCTCATTAATACAGCAATTCGCTGAGGATTGCTGTAGTTAATGGGAATTAGCAAAGTGCTAGTATGCCCATATTCATCTTTGAAGAAGCTATTCCATATTCAGAGTGATAGGTCTTTTTGAATGATACTTATTGAAAAGTATCTCATTCTTTAGGTCCTTTTCAACTAAAAGCCCCAGGAGTCATATTTTCAAAGAAGTCATCATAGTGTTTCCCAATGGAGATTAACAATTTTGAGGATATAAAATTCTTGAATCCAGTTTTTCCTGGATTGTTTTCCTTCTTTTACATCAGGAAGAATGGTTGCCTTTATGGAATTACTTCAGGTTTATGGTCTATAGGTTTTAATGTTGCTTGTTCATTCACACAATTGCACTCTCCTAAAAGCTCATCATGTATTTAATGTTTAATAAAATTGAATGAGATCTTAAAGCAGGCATACACCATTATAAAATTATACAATAGAAAACGCATTATCAATACTAAAAGAAACTTGTTATCATGTCAAGTTCAAATAATTAATTGTGGTTGAACTTGATAATGACTCATTTATGAAAATAGTTAATTATTTGCTCATTCACAAATGCCAAAAAACCATGTCAGAGAGCATATGAAGGTAGACCAGGTTTCTACTTTCAGGGTATTTGTTGCTTAAGATATGAGTATAGCTTAAACTACATAATTTTCTTTTATTTGATTCTTAGTTATATAACAAGCAAGTTGATTTTGTGTATTTTTATCTAATAGAAAGAAAATATGTTATAGGAAAACAGGAAGAAACATTTTGGAATCAGATGATACCTCCTTGCGGAAATGATATTTGAGCCTGTAGAGATAAAGAAAGTAGGAGTAAGTTCAATAAAACAAGAAATGTCCCAGCTGTGACAATGGCATATGTTAAACCTAGGAAGTAAAAGAGAGGCTGAGAGTTGGGAAACTTCTGTATCAAATATAAAAGGGAAGAGAACTGAGGGGACTGTGGAAAGATAGGCAGGTCCAGACTCAGAGGGTCACTGAAGCCATTATTGTTTAAATAGCACTAAAAATCTCAGAGGAGTGAAACAGAAAAAGTAAATGATCATATTTTTACTCTTGCTAAAACATATAAAGAGACCAGGGAAGGGCTAGTCTAGGGATGTATGACTGATTAACAGACGAGTAGATAATGCTAATTTAATCAAGATTGACTATGGTGGGGAGCTGTGGAGATAAACCAGTCAAGCAAACACCTAGCAGGTTCAAAGCCCTGAGTTTAGTCCTTAGCAATGAATACCATCCCACAGCATATAGCCTTGGTGCCCCCTGAGCAGTGCACTATAAACTATTTTTAGAAATAGATTGACCATAGTGGGAGATGAAACAAAGGACATTGGGGAAATACAGTTGATAAGACTTGTTGACCCAATAGATATGGAGAGTAATAGAGTAAGGAGTCAAAAAAGAGCCATAGGTTTCATGGTGGTGCCATTTGTGGAGACTTAGAATACTGCAGACAATATATATGGGGCTTTGTTGAAAAAATGGACACATATTTGAATGTTTTGAGCTTTACTCGATTCTTAAGGCTTCTTGGGAGACACTTAAGTAGAGAAGTCTGGCAGCAGTAAGTTATACAGATTTAGAACACAGGATAAAAATGAGGTGTTGGGCAGGAAGTGAAGATTTGAGTCAGGTAGAACTAGATGGCAATTGAAGCAAGAAGAGTCAAGGGATATATAAAATGTGAAAAGAAAATGAACAGATGGAGTAAAAATTGGCTATAATAGGAGCCGGGGGGGAAGGAAAGAATCCTGATGGGTAAAGGTATGAACAGGGTATCAGAAATATGATATTATTCTGAAAAAATAGTGAATTGTCATAGTTAAGGAGCTAAAAGTTTAAGAAAATTAGGAATTGCTAGTTTATTGTAAAATTCAGCAACAAAATCAATCAGGTAATGAAATATGTTACTGACTCAAAGAAAAAGAAATTTATTAGAATTTTTTAAATTCCAGTTTGGATTACAACAAAAACATTCTGACAGATTGAAAATATTCAAATTAAATTTTTTTCTTTTCCATCTGGTTTTAACTCTTACATATTGAGTTATATAACTGAGAAACAATAAATCATGTAATGAGAAAGCAGTAACTCTATGTTTGGATTGGATTCAAATCAGTGTGGTCCCAAAAGGACAGAGAGAACAAAAGGGAATGCCCTGCCACAGAGGCAGGGTGGGATTGGGGAATGGGGGGTGGGAGGGATACTGGGATCAGTGGTGGTGGAAAATGGGCACTTGATCATTGGAAAATGGGTGGTGGAGGGATGGGTACTTGATCATTGTATAATTGAAACCCAAGCGCAAAAATTTGTAAGTCTACAACTGTACCTCATGGTGTTTCTCTAATAAAAATTAAAAAAAAAACAAATCAGTGTTGTCTTCAATTTGGCAGGCATAGGATGATTCCAATATGGCTGAATTTCTTGGGAAAAATCACTTCCTCTCTTTGATCCCTTTGTATTTATTAGTAATTATCTCTTTTTACTCTCAAAAGTGACCTGGTTTGGACAATAAAAAATGGTTTTATAAGCTGTAGGTATAATGTTTCTATGTTTTTTCAAAGTAAAAAACTTACTGTTCAAATGGGAAGGTGCTCAATTTTCAAGAACTTGGTTTAGTGATATACTCTTTGTCTAATTATAAAAAAAGTTATAGGAAATATATTTATGGATCTTTTAAAGAAGAAAACATAGTCACAAGCAATTTATATAGAAAAAAGACACTTTTCTGCTTTGAGTGAGGAATGTTCAATCAGAAATAATCACTGTTTATTGAATGTCTATTATAGGTTAGGAACCATGTAGAGATTCTCACAATTCTTGCTCATATTAGCACTTTTTTTAGTGCTTTGATTTAGTCTATAATATGTGGTCCTGCTTTCTATTGACCTCTATAATAATCATATCTTCTTTCCCTTCCCTATTTTAATTATTAGAAATACAATTTACCTTATTATACATGTGCATCAGTATTATGCTTAGGGGCCATGTGTGCTACATATCAGAATACAAAACAGTGTATCATAATAAAGATATTTACATAAATAGAAGCTAAAATAGAAAAAGTCTCTAAAACAGAGAAAGGGGACATTCTTCTCAAATTGTGGTTGCATTTCTCTTTGTTGCATGTCAGGAGCAATGGGAGGGCCAATATAATGGGTGGAGGAGTTATGGAGAAGTCAGTAGGGACACAAAAAATTGAAGGTAAGTCTGGTTCCCCACAGTCTTCCCTCCTTGTTCACCTAGCCAGCATGGGTAATTGAATGACCAAGCACCCAAAGAGATATGTCAGGGTCATTATAGGCATAGAAAGAATGTTGAGAACCAAAAGCCTCTCCACAGGGTTGAAAAGATAGAGCTTTCATAATAGAAGAAAGTGGTGATGAGCTGGATGAAGAGAGAACTTTGCAAGTTCTACATCAAGGTCAAGGTAAGCAATAAAAACACTGAAGAATGAAGCTCTCAGGAACATATCTGGATGTGGGATCAAATACAAGACTAATGGCAAATCTGGGAAACAAAGGGTACAAGCTTCCAATCTTTAATAGCTTGAACAATCATAAAATTATCTGAACATGCTTTAACAATACGTGTATTTACTTTTTAAAATTTATGTACCTGTACACTGTAGAAACATAACATACAAAATATAAAGCACACAGAAATGTAGACTTAGACAAAGAAAAACTAATGTAAAAAGAAATTTTGATATTTACTCCTGACATCCCACTGGGTTATCTTGGAAGTCAATCACTATCCTAGGAGTTGAAGAAAAACTAAATCAATAGAGGGATCAGGAAAACACCCTGGGTTGTCTTGGTCATTTTCAAGAGAATCCTTTTGTGGCTCCATCTTTGAAAAGGAACCAATAATCTCCATTTTTCAGTTTGTACTGATTTTGTATTACGCTGGCCAGCTGAATTTAACATTCTCATTTTAGATGAGTATTTTCTACCAAGAATGAGGTAGTTAAGGAGTGTGTGTTGCAATATGTATGAAAAGGAAGAATTTGGAGTGAGCACATTACAGACGGCTGACAGACCGGAACAGACACAGGGAAGACTGTATTCTCAGGAGAAAGGACATCATGGAGGAACAAAGGGTCATCCGTTTCTGTTGGGTGAGTGATGAGAAAAGTGGGCTTCTCTTGTTTGTTTCCTTCTTCTAGAAAATAAAAAAATATGGTGGTCTTGTAAGTTTGTTTAATAGGCAAATAAAAATCATTATAACTGATTTTGATTGAGATGTGAGATACAATTTGTTCCCATATAATGACCAGAGGAATTAGTATAACCACATGGAAGCTTTCCTCTTATAGATTCCAAATTTACTTCTATATTTCTTTTTAAGAAATCACTACTTTCATAGGCAGAGTGGATTGGTTAGTTTCTCTTCCAGAATATGTTTAAATTTGCTCCTGTGACTAATACCCTCCCTCATTTAATAATTCACTCATATGTGTGCTTAATCACTCCATTTGTTCATTTATCTACTTAGTCTCTATTCATTTATTCAACCACTAGAGAATACTTATTACATTCTGGGAACTGGACATATCTATTAGTGTCTAAGTAGGAAGATATGCATTCTAAGTATAAAGGCTTGTGAAGTGTGTTTCCAAATGGAGAATTTTTTTTTCTAGCAGCCATTTACTAGCCAACTTGACTATCCTGTTATTGGACTTAAAATTTAAAATTTCCACAATATGAAATTTGTGTAAAGTTAATTCATATATTTGCTATTGTTGGTTTCATTTTATAGCTCAGGTACAAAGTATTGTTCTAGATAAGATACCTCTCTGATTTACACCTTTATCTATTTATCCAATTCCCAGTCCCACGTCCCTCTTTGTGTAGGTGCTCACTCTGTGTTTGATATATGCCTTTGAATCTGGGAATGTGCACTTCATGAAATACTATATGTATATATTGTGCTTTTTATTTATGTAATGATTATACTGGGGAATTTGCTCTTTTAAATTTCTCATTCAACTCGTTGTTATTTTTTTACCATAGCAGGTAGGGCATTTGCCTTGCATGCGGCTGAGGCTGACTCAGGTTTGATTTCTCCGTCCCTCTTGGAGAGCCCGGCAAGATACCGAGAGTATCCTACACACATGGCAGAGCCTGGCAAGCTCTCTGTGGCGTATTGGATATGCCAAAACAATAACAAGTCTCACAATGGAGAAATTACTGGTGTCCGCTCAAGCAAATCAATGAACAACAGGAGGACAGTGCTACAGTGCTACAGTGCATTTAATCTAGTTTGTTCCTTCTAAATTGAAATAGAATTCTATATTTTTTAAGTAGCCACATTTTGCTATGTTTTTCTCTATTTACATAAGCCTACTTTATTTCTTGTCATAATTATCACAAATAATGCTATGATAAGCATTCTTGTTCATATAACTTTTTTATTTTTCATATATTTAATTTTTAGTTAGACTACACAATTTACAATACCTTTAGCAATAAGGGTTTCTCAGGCATGCAGTGCTCCAACTCCACATCCACAGCCAGTGTCAGAGTCACTCTACCAATGTCTCAAGGTACCCCTGCCTCTCCCAGGCCACTCCCTTGGTAGACTAATTTGAAAACAAATATAGCTTGGATTATATGTTTGCATTATTGTTAATGCTTATGGTTTTTGTGTATACAGTTATTTGCTCCACCACCTCCAAAGTGTAGTGTCCAAGATCCTTCACCAATGTCCTTATGTTACATCAATCCACATCATCATTCCCTCCTCCACTTCCACTTGTCCTTGGAATTTTCAGTTCTCTAATCCAGAACCAAAAATTTGTGATCAGTTGGTATCTTTCAGTTATTCATCTCATTTTTCTATATACCACAGATAAGTGAAATCTTCCCGTATTTGTTCTTTGCCCTCCGCCTTATTTTACTTAACACAGCATCCTCCAGACTCATTTAAATTGTAGTGAACTGCTTTATTTCATTTTTTCTAAGGGATGCATCATATTTTATTGATCTCATTTAAGTTGCAGTGAACTTCTTTATTTCATCTTTTCTAAGAGATGCATCATATTTCATTGCACATATATAACACATCTTTTTTTTTAGCTTCTGAGGTGAAAGTTGTATTACTGATAGTATACATTTTAAGAATATATATAGTTAGTGGTTCAAAATGTCTGATTTAAGAAAAATATATTATGTACATGGTAGTAAAACCACTGAAGAATAATATATAATAATTTAATTTTCACAGTATCCGTGTTACATCTCTAGAGAATTTTTTTAAAATTTTTATTAGTGAAACACCATGAGGTACAGTTGTAGATTTACAATTTTTTGTGCTTGAGTTTCGATTATACAATGATCAAATACCCATCTCTCCACCAGTGCCAATTTTCCACCACCATGGATAATATCCCTCCCACCCCCATCCCTCCCATCTCACCCTGCCTCTGTGGCAGGGCAATCCCTTGTGTTCTCTCTCTCCTTTTGAGTGTTGTGGTCTGCAAAAGAGGCTTTGAGTGGCAAACATGTTCAGTCCATAGTCTACTTTCAACAACCATCTCCCCTCCTGGGAGGATCCTTCAAACACCCTTTGTTTGGTGTTCCCTTCTCTATCTGAGCTGCTCTTTCCCCTAGAATGCCTGGCTGTCCTCTAAGCTATGGAGTAATTCTCCTGGTGTTGATCTCAGCTATTCTTGGGTACTGATCTCATATTTTATTACTTTATATCCCCCAGATGAATGCAATATTTCTATGTCTATCCCTCTCTTTCTGACTCATTTTGCTTAGCATGATACTTTTCAAGTTGTACCAATTGTATGTAAATTTCATGACTTCATCTTTTCTAAGAGCTACATAGTACTCCATTGTGTAGATGTACCAAAGTTTCTTTAACCAGTCATCTGTTCTTGGGCACTCAGGTTTCTTCCAGTTTCTGGCTATTGTAAAGAGTGTTGCAATAAACAAACAAGTGCAGATGTCACTTCGACTGTACTTTTTTGCCTCTCTGGGATATATTCCCAGGAGTGGTATTGCTGGGTCAAATGGGAGCTCAATTTCTAATTTTTTGAGAATCGTCCATACTGTTTTCCAAAAGGGCTGAACCAGTCGGCATTCCCACCAACAGTGAAGGAGTGTCCCTTTCTCGCCACATCCGCGCCAGCATTGGTTGCTTTTGTTCTTTTGAATGTGGGCCAGTCTCTGAGGTGTGAGATGGTATGTCATTGTGGTTTTGATCTGCATCTCCCTGATGATTAATGATGTAGAGCATTTCTCATATGCTTTTTGCCATTTGGATTTCTTCTTTGAGAAAGTTTCTGTTCATTTCATTGCCCCATTCTTTGATGGGGTTGGATGTTTTCTTCTTGTGAAGTTCAACCAGTACTCTGCATATCCTTGATATCAACCCCTTGTCAGATGTGTATTCGGCGAATATCCTTTCCCATTCTGTAGACTGTCTTTGTATTTTGGTCACTGTTTCTTTGGAGGTGCAGAAGCTTCTTAGTTTAAGATAGTCCCATTTATCTATCTCTGTTTTCACCTCCCTAACTTCAAACTCTACTACAAAGCAGTAATAATGAAAACAGCATGGTACTGGAACAAAGGCAGAACTGCAGACCAATGGAACAGGGTTGAATACACTGACATCTCCCCTTAATCATATGAACATCTAATCTTTGATAAAGTGCAAGAAATGTGAAATGGAGTAAGGAAAGCCTCTTTAACAAATTGTGCTGGCATTACTGGACAGCTATATGCAAAAAAATGGGCTCAGAACTCTGCCTAACCCCATGTACAAAAGTAAGATCAAAATGGATTAAAGACCTCAACATCAGACCAGAAACCGTAAGGTACATTGAAGACAAAGTTGGCAAAACCCTCCATGACATTGAAGCTAATGGTATTTTCAAAAATGCCACGCCACTGGCCGAGCAAGTGATAACACAACTTCTTTATCTGTCATTTGTCATTGGGTATTTGAGTTGGTTCCATATCTTTACTATTGCACTAACAGCTGAAATTAATATGTTCATTTATCTTTTTGAATTAGTGTTTGTGTTTGGGGATAGGTGCCAAGAAATAAAAGTGATGGTTCATATGTAATCTATTCTTAGTTTCTTGAGAAATATGCATATTGTTTTCCATAAGAATCTAAACTAGACAACTCTTATACCAACAGTGGATGTGGGCTACTTTTTCACCACATCATTCCAACACAGATTGTTTCAGCCTTTTGGTATATGCCTTTCTTGCTGGCATGAGATGACCTCATTGCTTTTATTTGCATTTCTCTAATAATAAGAGATGATATGCAACTTTTCTTTCACATGTCTACTGGTCAGATATTCATATGCCCTCTTGTTGGAAGTACCTGTTTAACTTCTTTTCCATCTCCCGGAATTTCTAAAGGTTAGAGATTAGGGTTTTTTTTTATTCCATTAAATAATTAAAAAAACAAAAACAAAATCTTTAGTTTATTGAGTCTTTCAATTTTCACTTCTGTGAACATTAAGAGGACTATTGCTTTGAGATCATTCTCAGGTGGAATTGAAAACCTTTTTTTCATTTGTGTTGGATTATAGTTCTAAGAATTTTAGGTTTACCATTGGTTTGTCCTTTCTCACCCTAAAGGGAGCTTAGATTTTTTGATTACTCCCAACACAGTGCTCCCTATTTCATCAAGCATCCCTAATTCTCTGTGATTATATTTAACCCCTCATTTGTGCTTTTCTTCCCCTATCTGTTAATCACAAATATCCTCAAATCAGACCTTAACTTGTAAAGCCAAATTCTTCTGAGGGCCCTGGATTTTGTATATGCAAATCAAATATTTTCTCTTTCCTTTAAGTCCTTTGTATAGTTTATTTTAGAGCAATGTTATTTTGATATGGACATAGGAAGACAGTTAATGCTATGCTTTTGTAACTTGGTAATTAATTGATGCTGAATAATATTTACTCCTGGGCATCCATCATATTTACTTGACTTAAGACTCAGTTTCTCCAAGGGGGAATGCTCTGCCACAAAGGCAGGGTGGGACGGGGGGCATGGGGAGTGGGAGGGATGCTGGAACCCGTGGTGGTGGAGGATGGGCACTGGTGGAGGGATGGGTACTTGATCATTGTATAACTGAAACCCAAGCACAAAAGTTTAGAAGTCTATAACTGTACCTCATGGTGTTTCACTAATAAAATAAAATTTAAAAAATTCAGTTTCTTTTAGTTTCTAACACCCCAAAGCAGGGTCCCAGTGAGGGACTTGGAGAGTTGGGTAGACCCAGGGCAAGCCATTAACTACCCTGGCATTTATAAGGGACAGACTAAGCACCATAGGAATTATAATAAGTTAAGAGCACAGTCATGGAAAAAGATTCTGACATGACTCAAAAACAAATGACTGAATAAGAACCCTTCTGGGTTAGGAAAAACCTGGCCTGAGGACTGTAGTCAGGGATATATAGCGAGATGTCCCTAGAAAGAGCCACCCTTTAAACTTAATATATATCTCTTACTGTGTCCATATAAAATGACTAGAAATATTTGTAAGAAGTAAATTTAAGATGATTGTTCAAATTGTTACTGGCTAAGGAAAGAAAAAAGTAATACACCCTTAGATGAAATTCCACCCTTGGGCAAATCTCCTAGCAGGAATCTAGAGTGCTGAGCACTTAGATGTGATTTTTTCCTTGTGTAATTCTCCTAGAAGAACTTCCCCTGAAGGAAGGGTTTTACATCTGTTCATTGTTTATGGTAATGTTCTACCATACCTATGTGTAATTGCTACTCCCCAACCCTTCAAGATTTCTCTATAACCAACACTGTGAGACTTGAATAAATGGCCACTGATTACCATTCAGCTTTGTGGCTCCTGTTCCTTCCTTCGTTAATCCATTGCTGTCAGCCAGCAGGAGGGACAGTGAGCTCATACTGAATGCACCAAGAGGACTCTCAGGTCACTGCGAGTGGCCTTCTAATATCCAGGAACAGTGACAGTTTTTTTGCTGTACAACGATGACTTGCAGTGCTCAGAGCTTACTCCTAGCTCTGTGCTCAGAGATTACTTTTGACAATGCTCAGAGGACCATATGTGGTGATGAGGATCAAACCTAGTTCAGTTGCATGTAAGGCAAGTATGTCTGTGCTATCTCCCCTACCCAACAATAAAAGTTTTGATGTAACAGAGGACTGACCTAGACTTCTATTTCTACATATTGAAGTGATTGAAAAAATAATTGAATTCCTTATTTTATTATTATTATTATTATTATTATTGTTTTGATTATTATTCCTGGTGCTTTGTAGTTGCTAAGGATAGATCTATGAACTCTCGGTTGGTCTGAAGAGCTATTTAGTGCTCCAGTTTGCAATATCAGGTGGTATGTGCTTATGACTCTGCTGATTTATGACAGCCATTCCTGCCTTGTAAGGATTTCTTTGCAGACCCAACAGAGATCTTTAGCTTTAGGTCTCAAGTTCTAACTGGAGTGAGGTAGGGAACCAGCTGGAGGCACAGTAAGAAATGGAAGGCTCAAAGAAGATGGAGGGAATGTTTGAGGAGAGGAGCAGATGCCTTGAGGCAAGCAGAAATGTGTGTGTGTATGTGTATGTGTGTGCACACACACACGTGTAGAATCATGTGAAGATCTGGGAGGTGGATTAAGAGGACTAGCCAGGAGTCTGGTGATCACTTGAATTGCTGATCCATGATACTGCACATCTTGGCAAAGAATCACTCTGCCAGTTTTGCTGGTTGTTCAGACCAGTCCATTTCCAGCGCAGCCTTCGTTCAGAAGGAGTCCTGGTGATCCTGCAACAACTGAACTGAAAACCCACACTGAGGACTCCTGTATTTGATCTTCTCTGTGAGAAGAGCAGAGATTTCAGTTCAGCTGGGAGCATTCAGATAGATCATTCTCATCTACAGTGCAACATATAGCACAGCGGTAGGGCGTTTGCCTTGCATGCAGCCAACATGGCCGACATGAGTTCGCTTCTTCCGCCCCTCTCGCAAGCTACCTAGAGTATCTCGCCCAGACGGCAGAGCCTGGCAAGTTACCCGTGATGTATTGCATATGCCAATCACAGTAACAACAAAGTCTCCAATGGAGACGTTACTGGCCCCCCTCGAGAAAATCGATAAACAACGGGAGGACAGTAATATATATATATATAATATATATAGCTTTTTAGGCCTTTGTGAGAGTTTTTAGGGGACTGCTGGGTAGTATGGCCATATTTATTTAATTTTATTAAATATTTTAATATCTTTTGCAAAATATCTGTGCTTATTTATTTTCTATTCAGGAGTATCTGAAGGTTCAATTTTCCCAACATTTTATGACCAGATGAATGTAAGGAATTCCTTTATTTAAATTTGAATTTAATTACTGGTGGGTAATTAGATAGTCAATTATCTGTATTTTTCTATATTTGTATAATATATTGCTTTGATATGCTACGAGATAATGCTTGGATCCTTCAAGAACAATTCATATTCCTCAAGAAGCTAACAGTGCTTAGCCTATGGCTCTTAGCTGTCAGCTCTCTTTAATAATTTCCTTTGAGAGAAGAAAGCTGCTTGACCATGTGCATGTGCTCTTATCAGAAGCAGCTATATGCAGAAGTTTAAACCAATAACTGGTATATCTGGATTTGAGGCCCAACCTCTTCTTGACTTGGGATGGACCAGCAAAAAGGATCATTTCATCTACTGAAAGTTCTGAGTGAGGCCAAATGAACCTCTGATTGCCTTCCAATTCATTTTCCCTTCTTCTCAGTACAATGTCTTTCCTCTTTTTCACATGCATGGATCTGAGAACATTCTACAATGGACATTCTTCATCTAGTCTTCACTTCAGAACTGGTTTTCTTAATGACACATAGTCTATAGCAGTTCAATCCAAAAATTGTAGTAGTTTGAGAAAGTACACACTACGAGAGGATTCTAGGGCTGGATTACTTTTTGGCCAGCTAGCATTGAGGAATCCACCACACAGTGGTGGTAATGAGTCATGAGGAGACTTAAAAAAGGGTAGCAGTCAAATGATTTAAACTTCCCTCAGACATAAACTGAAATTATGTATCAATTAATGAAAAGAATGGCACCAGAGGAGCCCTGTGGGCTAACACAGACTGTTAGTTCTGTGGGTGGGTCACTTGTCTGGCAGGCTGTTGACCTAGGTTTGATCCCTTGATTCTCAGATGGTCCCCTGAGCTTCTCTATGAGTGATCTCTGAGCACAGAGCCAGAAGAAACCCTGAGCACCATGGGGGTGCCCAGACCCCTCCCAAACACACACACAAAAAGAATAACACAGAAGTTGCAATATAGTCAACATTTAATAATCACTGAGAAAATGGTAACCATGTAAGCAGTAAAATTAGGGACCAATGTTAAGAGAAACTGGCATTTAAGAGAAAGAAAAAGCCTGGTGGAGCTTCAACAACTGAAAGCTAGGTATACAATTAAAAAGGATATTCTGGCTGTTAGAAAACAGAAAACTTTAAAGCTCAAACTCAAAACTGAAACAGTAGAGTAAGAGAAGTTTTAGAGACGTTTTGCTTTTCAAAGTAGGTAGATATACTGCACCAAGAGCAGAGCACAAATTAAGAGAGTCTAGAACCCTGGAAAATCTTAATTGAGGCCTTTGAAAATTGTAAAGCAGTCCACTCATTCGTGTTCAAAGCTTGCATTCTATTTAATAGGAAAAACAGAAAACTAGAACCAGGCTCACTGATAGTAATAAAGATGATAGGTTCTCAGAATAATAGACATGTGAGATACCTAGGTTAGAAACACTGAAATGGTTACATTTAATCATCGGAAGCAGGTTAGACATGATAGTTGTAACGAGTTGCAGATCAGAGCAGCAGTAGGGAGTCGTAAGAATTTAGTATGATCCATTTTTCTGTGAGGTAAAAGCTGACATAGTGTAAAAGCTAAGCTCTGAAACTGTCCCTACCAATAAATAATAATTAAGGAAAAATTTCAGCCCTAGAGATAGGGAATGGCAGAAATTTGTAACTCTCTTTAAGACCTAAATAAATCAGAGGTAGTGCCTATCATATCTTGATTTAATTCACAAGTTTGAAACCTACAATAGCCAGATGATTCTGAAGGATGACAATTTGCAAGTGCAGTCCAATTGCTACTATCATTGTAGCCCAATTGCATTTAAAGTGCCATATATGGTATCTTTTCTAGATCAAATTAACATGACCACAGAGCCTAAGAGGTAGTCTTTGATATTTAGTGGTGCATTCTTTTTCACCTGTATTAGAAAGGAGAACAGAAAGTTTGCATTAACATGAAACAAAGAATACTATTTATTGTCAATCTATGAATGGCAAATATTAATAGTCCATTCCCTGTCATAATACAATTTAAAGATGCCTGGATTACAATGACCTCATACAAAATAGGGAGAGGAGATGAACAGACATTTTCCTAAAGAAAACATACAATAGCATATGAAGAAGTGCCACCATCACTCATGATCAGGAAAATTCAAATCGAAAAAATACTGAGATATCAGCTCATGCTAGTGAGAATGGTACTTATAAAAAATTCTGGAAACAATCAGTGTTGGTGGTCACAGAATGGTGGTGAAAAAGGAATCCTCATCCACTATTGGTGAGAATGTTATTTTGTTCAGCTTCATTGGAAAGCACTAAGGAGATCACTCCAAAAATTAGGAATAGAATTTCCATATACCCAACAATACCTCTTCTTTACATCTGTTCACTAAACACAAACCATTAATTTGAAAGTATATATGCTCACCTATGTTTATAACAATGCTTAATGCAATAGCCAAATTATGGAAGTCTACTAGTCTAGAACATGCTGAGTTTGTCCATCACCAAATAACAACAACAACAAGATTGAGTTTTATGTTTCCTAACACAAAGAAAGAGTGTCTTGTTGTATATATTCCATACAGAGAATTCAACTTTGCGTGTGTCCTGGAATAGAAAAAAAAGCTCTGCAGTAGGTGATAGGTGATCAATCTTGCCAACACAGATATAAATTGGATGCTCCTAAAATACTGGAGTATCTGAAGCAAGCAAAAACGTACTGTGTTTCAGTGTTCTAGATTTTTGCCAGATTTCAGTGTTCTCAAGCAAGGGCAAGTCATTTATAGTAGAGAATTGTATGCCAGTCAAAAACTGGCTCCTAGATATTACTGAAACCTGGTGGAGATAGAGCACCTTACTCTCATCACCAAGTTACCATATGGCCAGAACTGATCATTTTGTGGTATGTTCTATCAGACCCACCATTCCATAAGTTTTAACAGCCCCACAGTGATCAATAGTGAGACATAGTGATAAATCTGAAATCTGGCCTTAGAAAGGACTAGAAGGGAAAGTGAGCTGTACAAGCAGATGAACTAGCCAGCCTGCCACAATTCATACTGTTACATTGGAGCTTCTCATTTAGTTGACACATAATCAGCCAAGAAAGGAAGAAAACAACTGAATTTGATCACAGATGGATTGATGTGTATGTTGTTGTAGTTTTTAAAGCATGCCTGAGAATCCTTTGACATTCTATGACATTTTTTTATCATATCAAAAGATACTATCTAATCTTCCTCTCCTTGAATAGAAGTTCACCTTAAACAACTCTGTATCCAATATCAATATTCTTATTCTAATAGAATAAGGCAGAATGGAACATATGATTTCTGAGCAATGTCACAAAAGATGCTGTATTTCCCTCTAGGCTTTTTTCTTTTTATTGATATTCTTGCTCTTGGAACCAATTATGCATTGGTAAAATTAGAGAGTCTATTAAAGACCGTGTGTAGTCCTTCCAGCTGTAGCGGCAGCTGAAATTCCAGTATAAGTCTGTCATATGAATCTACTGACAGATTTATGAGTAAGAAAACTTCCATGATTCTTTCCATCAGTTTTCAGCTGTCTCATGTTTTTTCACATATCATGCCCAAATTTTAGATATATGAAAGAAAAAAATTAAAGTCATTTGAGTTATGTGCAATAGGTAGGTAGGAATAGAAGCTACACAAACCAATCATAGATGACCTTAAATAGAATTTTTAGTGGAATGCTTCCAAATAATTTGTGATAATTTGTATGGTACCTCTGAATTTCTTCTATATGTGGGAAGAGAAGAAGAGAATATATATATATATATATATATATATATATATATTTGTTTGCAGTAGCAAATGACTTTGCTATTCTGTTGAGTACTCAAAAGAATGAAAGGGAATCAGAAAGATTTGGAGGAGAATGTGGGTTTACATATGAATGATCAAAGTGTGAAAATTTTATAGTAGGCTAATAATGCCCTGCAGAGAAAATCTATCATGGAAGAAGCACTAAAAATTTAATTAACTCAATAACTTGACCAGGTGATGTAAGTTAGCTTCTGTCATCAACAGTAATGGCACACTGGCAAACAGGATGGGAAGGGAACAACCGTGGTGACAGACACAGAACCTGGACTGAACCTATAGTCTGAGTTCCTGCTCACTAAATCTGATCTAACTGTTGTTACTCCTAAAGGTTTTAGTTCCTGTAAGTGAAAATACCAAGTCCTTCCCTCCACAACTATAATTGAACATCATTTCTAAGAAATAAATTGATGGCAAGTCTAGTCTTGAGCTTTACCCTAAAAAGATAAAATTCATTTTACCTGAAAATGTATTTTAACTGAAATATAAACATGCTCTTCTGTTATAGCTTCTGTTAGCACCACTATCTCTATCTAAATACTTACTAAGTGCTTGAGAACTAATGTGGGATCACACATAACATCTCATCAGACTAATAGATTCTGATTCAGGAAAAATAGGAATTATACCATGGAATGGAGCAAGGAAAAAGGCATTTAGTGTTCAGAAGATCCATCTGGGGCTGTATTAATTCTCCTTTTCCTTGTTTTTGTGTAAGTAAATTTCCTATAGTGCTGCAGAAAGACTTGATCAGGAATTATATTCTTTTATAAGGCAAGTCACCTCTTAAGTCCCCAACATCAGGAGAGATTCAAAGCACAGGAATCTCAACACCTCTATTGCAAAGTACAACACCCTAAAGGAAAGAAAGAGCAAAAGGGAATGCCCTGTCAGAGAGGTGGGGCGCGGTGGGGGGAGGGGGGATGTGGTTGGGGGGTAGGGGGGCTACTGGTTTTATTGTTGGTGGAGAATGGGCACTGGTGGAGGGATGGGTACTCGACCATTTTATAACTGAAATCCAAGCACGAAAGTTTGTAAATCTACAACTGTACCTCATGGTGTTTCACTAATAATAAAAAAAGACAACAAAAAACAAATAAACCAAAAAAAAAAAAAAACAAAGCACAGGGAATCTTAATAGTCAAATATAGGAGGTGCAGCAGGGAATGAGATCTTCTAGAAAACTTAAGATAGGCAGCATTTATAGAACTGTGAGTCTCACTAACCTATCTCTTCCTAACTTTTCAAGGAAAAGAAACCTCCATGAGGATTGTTGTTACAGAATTAAAAGAAAAAGAAAGAAATGGATGTAAGTGGTTCAAGGTGGACTTTAGTGGATATTGTAGTATGTCATCTAAACCCTTTTTTTTTCAAGACTGAAGAATTCATTTCAAAGTTTCTGGGAGAGGTGCCAACCAACAACCCTCAGTTTATCAGACTTTTATGAAATTGCCTTTGTGTGGAGAAAGACTTTGTCCAAAGTATTTCATTTTCAGACCAGTCTACATTTAAATATTGGTTAAGATTGAAATATAATACCCAGTTTTTCCCCCCAATTCAGGACTATTCTTAAAGGAGATCTCTTCTATTTATTATTGTTATTTTGCAAGAAATCTATGATTCAATAGTTTACAATGGCTTTTCCCATGATTTCTGTCATAGACTAGCTGAAGCTTAAACAGAACTAGAATGCTTTGGGAAGTATTGCCATTTTGACAATGTTATTTCTCCCAATCCATGAGCAGAAGATATCTTTCCATTTTCTCGTGTCCTCTTTTATTTCCTGAAGTAGCATTTTGTGGTATTCTTTGTACAGGTCCTTTACTTTCTTAGTTAAGCTGATTCTTAGGTATTTGATTTTCTGGGGCACAATTGTGAACGGGACTGTTTTTTTCATGTCACTTTCTTCTCTCTCACTATTTGCGTATAGGAAAGCCATGGACTTTTGGGTATTGATTTTATAGCCTGCAACTTTACTATACAAGTCTATTGTCTCTAGGAGTTTCTTGGTAGAAGGTTTTAGGGTTCTCTAAGTATAGTATCATATCATCTGCGAAGAGTGAGAACTTGATTTCTTCCTTTCCTATCTGAATGCCCTTAATATCATTTTCTTGCCTAACCGCTATTGCAAGTACTTCGGTACTATATTGAACAGCAGTGGAGAGAGTGGGCATCCTAGCCTTGTCCCTGATCTTAGAAGGAAGGCTCTCAGTTTTTCCCCATTGAGGATGATGCTTTCTGTGGTAGATAGCTTTAACTATATTGAGGAAAGTCCCCCTCTATCCCCATTTTGGCAAGGGTTTTCTTCATAAACCGGTGCTGGATCTTGTCAAATGCTTTCTCTGCATCAATTGATATTATCATATGGTTTTTATCTTTTCTTTTGTTTATATGATGGATTATGCAATCCCTATAATGATATCCATGACATTCTTCAAAGAAATGAAGCAAACACTCCTGAAATTCATATGGAAAAATAAGCCCCCACAAATAGATAAAGAAATTCTTGGGAAAAAGATCACTTGATCACTTGATCACTTGACTTCTCGTTAATTGTCGATTTGCTTGAGCGGGCACCAGTAACGTCTCCATTTGCCCCTGTCCCGTGCTAGTGTAGCCCAATGGCATCTGTTCATTCTAGGAACACGAAGAGCCTCAAACCGATCGTTCATGATCTTGATGAAGAAGTCTGACAATCTGGTAGGTGAGCAGCCATGTGGTCTTTGACATCTGTGACATCCAGTTGGTAACAGCTCTAGTCCAGCGGTCGTCTCTAAATCTCATTAAGTGACCAGCCCATGTGATTTTTGATGCCTTGGCAAATAAGAATGGGCACTGGTGGAGGGATGGGTACTCAATCATTGTATAATTGAAACCCAAACACAAAAATTTGTAAGTTTGCAACTGTACCTCATGATGTTTCACTAATAAAAAAAAAAACTAGAACAGCTGGGAGTAGGCTGGGCAACTTTCTCTCTGTGTCTCTGCATCTCTGACTTCATGTAATCTTGCAGGGCTCAGTCCTGGCTCTGAGCTCAGGAATTACTCCTGATGGTGTTCTAGGACCATACCACTGGATGGATGGGGATTGAGCTCGAGTTGACCACATGCCAAGTGCTTACACTTGTATGAGAGAAAAAATAACCCTGAGAAATGGACAAGGAGTATGAATAACTAATTTAAAAATAAATATAAATTGTTTATTTATAGTACATTGTGGTCAACCTCCCCTGTAAACTAAGAAATACAAATTAAAAAAATAATATCCCAGTATTTCACCCATCAAATTGATAAAGTTTTAAACGTTTGACTGCAACCTATTTTAATAGGGAAGCAAATACAAATATTGTTAGTTAGGACTTCAAATTATGAAAACTCTTTGAAGTGAAATTTCTTAATGTATCTCAATAGTAAAAGTACAGTTGCATTTTAATTTGCAGTTCCACTAGTATTTTTTCTTCTCTTCATACACATATGTGCAAAGTTATATTAAGAGGACTGGCTGTTCACTACATTATTGATGGTAAAAAAAAAAAAGCTAGAACACACTAAATGTCCTTTGGTAGATGTGATACACAAGTTATTTTTCCATTTAACTAAATATTATTCAGCTTTTAGAAACAATTAGGTATATAGCCTTTTATTGTGATATGAAGTAAATATAAGCCATTAAGTGGAAAATCTCAATGTGAAATATGTAAAAAATTTACCTCAGTTGAAAAAGCAAAAAAAGATATTTTAATATTTGTGTTTCGATTCCTGTAGAGTATTTCTGAAGTTATAATTTAGAAGTAGATAATAATGGTTGCTTTGGGGAAGGACAGCTGGGAACTGAGAAATGAAGTGGGAAAAGGCTTTCTTTATTTTCTTTATTCCTTTGAAATTCTATTTTAAAACAATCTGTGCACAGTAGTTTTTAAAATAAATTAGTTTAATCTATTTTTAAAACTTAACATCAATTCTTCTAGAAATTGTAGTAGATTATGACATAATGATATTTGTTTATATTTATATTTAGCCTAGAGTCTTTGATCCTCTCAGTTGATTATGTCCCTTGGATTCTTTTTTGACAATTCAAGGAGACTATTAGGAGAGAGATGCCTCCCCACCCCATGCCATGCTCATTTCATCTGGGGAAACTTGGAGGGGTGCGGGTGTTGCCTCTGCCTACCCCAACTGAACTCCAGCAGTCACACACTCCAGAATGCAATTGCTACCATGTTCACAGCTGATCTTCACAGATTTGGGATAAGTCCATCATGCATGAGAATGAATCCCCTGAAAAAACCCACCTATGTGGATTTTGTGACTGAAACCTCCAGGCTCGCATAAAGCCAGGAATGGGCGCCTCTCCCCATCTCACTGTGCTTCCGACTGACTAGCAGTTGTGCCCATAAAACTAACTCTGGGTGCCATATAAGTTCATTGATGGCCATGTTCCAGATACTCACAAATAAATTTCAAAGAAAGCAACACATTGCAGAGATGCCCTCAGACCTCCAAATCACCATCCAGTTAAAAATTTAACTCCAGCTCTAGCATCTATTTAAAATTTTTGAATTCCTGGAGTGCATGGCCATAAAAGTGGCCTCACAATATCTCATACTTTATGCCACTGATATACCAAGAGAATCACACCACATTTAATGGGGTGTAAAGTAGAAGTCAACCTATCTTGATCAAATATATATATATATATATACATATATATATATTAGCACACAAGTCTCAACCTGTAACAACATGTTAGTGATCTCTTATACAGGAGCTTAATGGCTCCACAACAATTTTCACAAAATTTTCTCTAAGGAAATATTTTATCATTTTTAGTGGATTATTCATAATAAGCAACACAAAATAAATTATTTTGCATTTGCTTTTGGGGCAGGGTTGGGTGATGGTGGGAAAATTCGAAATAATGGTGGTAGGAAGGTGTTGAAATTTGAATGTAATAGAGTATTGTGAACAACTGCACAAAAATAACTAAAAAATAAATAAAAAACCAAATAGACTATTAGGAGAAAATGTTTATCTAGTAAAAAAATGGAGAAAAACGTTGCCATGATTTTCAATCTGTTGCATGTATTACTCCTCTAATTTAAAGTGAATGAGGTTTGGATAGCATTTTATTGCATTTGAACAATATTGAAGTGATGTCTAGAAGATTCCTACCAGACATGAGCTATAGCCTGAATTCTGTTCTTTTTCCCTAAAATTCACATATGAAAGTCATAGTCTCTACAACATCAGGATGTGATTGTCTTCTGAGATAGGTTTTTAAAGAGGTCGTTAGGTTCAAATGTAGTCATCAGAATAACCCTGTTTCAATATGACTGGTGTCCTTATAAGACCAGTTTAGGACACAGACAGCTGCAGAGGGAAGACCCTGGAAGGACCCACAAAGAAGGAGGCAAGTCTCAACAAGCCAAGGAAATAAGCTTCAGAAGAAACCAAACCTACCACCATCTTGATTGTGGACTTGCAGCATCCAAAACTGAAAGAAAATAAGTTTCTGTTGTCTAAGGTGGTCATTCTGGAAGTTCTCTTTTTGAACTTTACAGCCCGTTCTCCCTGCTCTGTGAAGTAGAATTTTGCTGGGAACCCCAACTGGGAACTCTTTGGTACTATTGCGGCAACATGGGAAGATGCCATTGTTGATAACATTGACGAGGAATATGATCGACTGGTTCAGCATCTCCATGAACGTGCGAGGAACGCCAAGAGAGAGATAACCACAAAAAATCACCTATCTTTGAAAACTCTTGAGCTAATTCACCAGCGTGGTTTGGCGCATGCCTCAGGCAACCACAAGCTAACGTCCGAGCTCGCAAAGCAGTGCAGAGATGCGATCAAGGAAGACCTCAAAGAGAGAAGAGCAGAAGTACTGGTAGATGTGGCAGAAGCTGGGAAAAGTATTCGTAACGCCAGCCTGTCCTTCGCCAACTACAAGACCAAGATGACTGCCCTCCGACGTCCTGATGGATCCATCACATCCTCCAGAATGGAAATGGAGAAGATTATCCATGACTTCTACTCAAATCTCTTCGATAGCCATGTCCACTTGCCGACATACCAAATTCCACAGGATGGATATGTTCTCCCTTCCGAAATCCGACACACCATTTCGTCGGTAAAGAAACAAACAGCACCTGGCCCAGACAAGGTCAGACCTGAACACCTGAAGAACCTGCCGTCAGTACTCATCAATACACTGGCTCGGCTCTTCACTCGCTACCTGTCTGAATGCAAGGTTCCGTCCCAATGGAAAACCAGCAGGACCGTACTACTGTTCAAGAAGGAAGACATCCATGACATTGGCAACTATCACCCGATCTGCCTATTGTCTGTCATCTACAAGTTGTTCACTCGAGTCATCCTAAATAGGATTGGCAGAACGCTAGATGAAGGACAACCATGCGAGCAAGCCGGTTTCTGCAAAGGATTCAGCACCATCGACCATATTCACACGATAACTAAGCTCATTGAGGTTTCTCGGGAGTTCAAGATGCCACTCTGTTTAACGTTCATTGATTTAAAGAAGGCTTTTGTTTCTGTTGAGACAGAAGCGGTCATTGAAGCCCTAGCCAATCAGGGCATTCAAGCCCAATACATCAGGATCCTCCGTGAGCTGTATTGCGGATTCACTACCAGGATCTCACCATTCTACAAAGAAGTGATCATTGATGTCAAGAGAGGGGTGCGGCAGGGTGATACCATTTCACCGAAACTCTTCAGTGCCACCCTCGAGAACATCATGCGACGACTGGAATGGGAAGGAATGGGAGTGAAGATAGATGGTCGGCAACTACATCACCTCCGCTTTGCTGATGACATTGTTTTAATAACACCAAACATCAGCCAAGCGGCACAAATGCTGGCTGACTTTGACCGTGAGTGTGGAAAGGTCGGACTACAGCTGAATCTTACGAAGACAATGTTTATGAGAAACAGCCTCATTCCTGACGCCCCATTCGCTCTCAACGGAACGACCATCTCCGAATGCAACAGTTATGTGTACCTAGGTCGAGAGGTCAACATGACAAATGACCTGGCACCCGAGCTGCGCAGGAGGAAGAGAGCGGCTTGGAACGCCTTCAAGAACATTGAAGAAATAGCTAAGAGGACGAAGAACCTCCGGCTCCAGGCACATCTCTTTGATTCCACTGTTCTTCCTGCATTAACATATGCTTCAGAGACCTGGGCCCTACGCAAACAAGATGAGAACGCTATTCAGGTCTCCCAAAGAAGAATAGAAAGAGTTATACTTGGAATATCACGTTTCATTCAAATGAGAGAAATAATCCGGAGTTCTGACATCCACCGACGATCAAGAATCAGGGACGCTGTCTCATTTGCCAAGGTGTCGAAAATCAGATGGACTGGTCACGTAATGAGATTTAAAGACGACCGCTGGACTAGAGCTGTTACTGACTGGATTCCATGGGATGTCAAAAGACCACGTGGCCGCCCACCTACCAGATGGTCAGATTTCTTCATGAAGATCATGAATGATCGGTTTGAGGCCCTTCATGTTCCCGGAGCAAACAGATGCCATTGGGCTACACTAGCACGCGACAGGGACAAATGGAGACGTTACTGGCGCCCGCTCGAGCAAATCGACGACTAATGGGAAGTTAAGTGATTAAGTGATTAAGTGTCTAAGGTACCCAACTTGTGATATTTTATAATGGTTTTGCTTACATATTATAATATGATAAAATATGATACTATGATATATTATGATATCTTGATAAATGGTATTATGACAAACTGAAAACATGATGATAATAAAGCAATCTTTGAAAAATGCTAAAAAGAGCAGTGACATCAAATATTTACTAGATGAATTTGATGAAGTTTTCTGAGTTAAAATATTTCAAAAGAACTGACCCAAACAGTAATTGTGAAGCTTTTCCTGAAGAACAGAGGGAGCCTCCAATAATTACCATTTTCACCTGGGTAAAGTGATAGCCCAGAGGAGTTTAGTGTTGGTGAAAACAGGTAGAACTGGAGGATGTGCTATGTTCCTGTTAAATGGGGGAATCTGAGATCTTGAAATTTACTTTTTAAAGCATAGCAAAAGACACGAAATCAGACATAAAGCAGACTCTTGGCCACAGGTGGTAAAATTTCTCTTTTGCAAGACATTGTAAAAAAATTAAAGATATTTATAACCATTCCTAAAGACAAAAATGAGAACTCTCTGTGGATTAGACAAAATTGAGTAAATTTGAAAAGATAGATGAAAGGCAACCCTCATCACCAGGCCAAATCAGAAGCTTCAGCTCAAAGACTGGGGTTGATGATACTGTTCAAAAGTCACCCCTCACACAATGAGAAACTATTCCAACCAAGGATACATGATGGATGAATCTTTTCAATGTTAATGTAAGTTCTAGATCTTTATAACTATATTCAACTTCAGCTACAGTGGTCTGTCCTTGGAAGTAACTGAACAAGTCTAACCCTAGTTACACTGTCTTTTCTGCTTTATGCCCCACATCCTTTTCCAAATCTAAGGCAACCCTTTTGGATCATAGGCAAGCACAGTGTATGTATGGGGATTTAACACACCCAGGAGAAGACTTCAATGAAAGAAAGGAGTTCTTTTGGAAGTAATTCTGTGAGGATTTCATATGCTTCTCAGAGGTCTTGTCAACTCCTTTCAAATGCTTTCAAATGCTCCTTATAAATCTCTTCTATTTTTGAGCTCACACTCATTCCTTCTTTGCTTGTGCTCCTTGGGATTCTTTTTAAATAAACTACATACATTCCCTTCGGAGGTTACTTCTCGGGTTCCATTTTTGGAAAGTGATATAGAGTATAATCAATAAATACCTAATATTCAAAAATGACAAACAATGTATGAAAAAGAGAGTATTAATATCCCATAGAGACAATATAATATAAACAATGTGAAAGTGATTTTAAGAGTAAATAATAACATCAGAGAGAAGACAGAGGATTTTGCAAACATGATACATAAGCAGGAGGTTTATAAAGCATAATAAGTACTTACAAAAAATACCTGGCAGTTATAACTTCTTAGAAATGAAATGTGATTGTTGAAATTTAAACTTATTAAGTTGGCTGAGTATAATACTGGATACACCTGATAAGAGAATCAGTAAGTTAAAGTGAGAGAAGGTATTCTCTCTAAATGTAGCTCAATAACATTTAAAAAAATAGAAGGTATGAAACATCAGAACTATAAAGAAAAGCTCTGGGGGGGTTCACTAGTCATTGAATAGTGCTTACAGAAATACTGGAATTGAGATAGTTGAAGGGAGTCAACACAGAAATAGTTCTAAAGATTTCCATAACTGAAGAATTCAGAGTCCATCACGTGCTATGCAAAATTTTAAAAATATGTAAGAAAATACATTTATTTTAAAAATTAATATCCCAGGGACATAATTCTGAGTAGTTTAGTTTGATTTATGATAGTGATATTTATGGTCTTATGGTTGGGTTGTTTCAAATGATAAGGACTTTTTTTTTCTTGAAAAAAGATACATGATAGCAATAGAGATATTTTTAAAGTGTTTAATGACATGAAAATTGAAACATTAAGGGTAGGCAGGAAAAGTTTTTACATTCCCCTTATTATTAAAGGAGTGGACAGTAAAAATATCCATGCATTGATGAATTTTGTGCTCATAAAGAAGGAAAAACAACTTTCGGGAGAATCACTGCTGGTCATTTTATGATTAATTGGACCGCATCAAGATTAATGAAATTGATTCTGTGGAGAAGATTGGCCATATAAATCTCTGCTTCTGTTAAGATAATTTTCTTCTTATACCAATCTTATTTTTCCTAGTTAGTTGAAGAGTTGGAGAGTGATGGTCTATTTGACTGACACTCAATGAGTCATCTTCAGGTCCCAATTATTTACATGGTGACTGTGCCTACATGATATCAAAATGATTAGTCACTCCCATTACAAAGAGAAAGCAAACATACTGTTGATTACATAGACAAAAAATTGTGCATGTTGAGTCTTCTACCTTTCATTTGGTTGATCTGATAATGTACATACATAATCTGCACTGGGTATTGAAGTGCCATTGTTTCCATTGTGCCAACATTGTAGGTTGGCTTACCTTTATGTAGAGTGATCTGGTTTACTGGTATTTTGGCACTGAAAGCATTGTCTCTTTTTCATAGCTCAGTACTAAGAAGGGCAAATCCATATGCTCCCTCCAATCTAGACATCTCTTGCCATGTTTAGGGACTCCTGCCTGAATCTGGAGGCAAGCATTCCAAGAGCTCTGTAGAGCTGGCAACCAGAGGTAGTGAACACACACTTTACTGTATCTTAAGGGAAGCAGCAGTTTGTCGGTGATGTTTGATGGCTTTCTTTATCTTAATATAAAAATCTCTGGGGCACATTACGGTCTCTCAACGTATCCCTATTTAACTACACTCCTTACTTTTAGCTGCTTGGGCTCAACTAACCAAATGGTGGCAGAGATGTGTATAGGCGATCTTAAATCATTCTGATTTTCCCAAGTCCCTCTGCAGTTTTCGGATGGAACATATGGCAATGTTATGTCTATTTGAAAAAGCCTTTGCATCATATGTTTATACAACTGCTCACTATCCCAAGACAAAAATTCTTTTCCTGTTATTGCCCATTTGCTGACTAAAGAAATTATCCTCTTTATGTATTCTGGTACTTTACCTTGATATCTTACATGTTTAATTATGTAGCCCTCAGTCCATAATCTATATCTTCATCATCTAAGGCCATTTTGCTTCTGTGAATTCAAAGCTTAATGATAAGTTGGGAAATAAAGAAGTTTTTTAAAAATCTTCTACTAATACTCTCTCTAAGATTGAAAAACAATAGAATCACAAATACAGAATAAATAGGGAAAGATCGGTAAATTTTCAAATGTCTCTCAGATGTCACTCAGTAATATTGTAGCACTAATATAATACCTTTAACCCCCTTTACATGAAGCTTAGATGTTGTAAACAAAAGATAATGGGAATGGTTTTACTTACCCTACAAATTCAGTAATCCCAAATGCATCAGGGTGGATTGTTGTTATCATTTGACCCATGTGAACACCAGTTTCCATGGAAATAAAGGTAAGTAGGGTTATGGGAAATCCAACTGAACTTGATTTTTAGTAGAGTTACATATAAAAGAATAATAGTGGAGATCAAGTGTCATGGAGATTTTAGAATTCAATTTTGGTCATAGAGTAGCACAAAAGATTTGATGGAGATCTTATAAATAAAATTTGCATCTTTCCTTTTACTTAAATAAAGCCCTTTAACTACTTTCAGAAATAAATTTTCTTCCTAGAGTTTCTCTAAACTCCATGTATGCCTTTTATCATGTCACAGTTAAGCAAATGATTCTAAGGTGAATTATTTCCTTTCTTTATCTTTCTTTATAATATGAACTTCCCTGTTGCATTAATGGAACCAATTATCAACTTAGGCCCATAATTTTCGTAAAAGTTTCTACCTGGAGTCTTGGGAAGGCAACCATGCACTATTTAAATATTTCAAGGTTGAAATTCAATGATTACATGGCCATTCAGTGATTTGTGAACATTTTGCTGAGGTCTCAAATCAAAGTGCGTCTGAAATGTGAAGGTTAAATTGGCTGACCTGGGAACTTCTTGGAAGAAGTTCTATTACATTAGCTAATGCAATGTAAAGTCTAACCTGAATTGGGCATCATGTTTTGTATGTAAACCAAAGGTATCGAATTTGTGGCTTTTGCTAGCTTTGCAGAAAAGGTTTTTTAAAAATACATTTCTTGATAGTGCAAAACTAGCAAAAGCCACAAATGGAATGGGCTTGCTTCTCATGGAAAACCTTTTGCATCATAGAGCTCCGGTAAGCCTCTACAGTACTTTGCGGTTTGCAGCTCCAATCTCAGGATGAGTCTGTTATCCTCTTAGTTCCTCAAGAAGCAGAGCAAGTTTCACATAGACTGCTGGAGTGGCCAATGGGATACTGTCTGTCTCACTGGCAGGCTAATGTTTCTCCATCAGTTTCCATATTCATAATAGTAGGACCAGGAATCATACTCAAGAAGCAATTTATTGGACCCAGATGAGTAGACAGTTGGAATGTCAGGCATTGGTGTATCTAAAGATGGATTCTATGGTAAAATGCTCTGAATCAGCAAATTTAAGAGAGAGAATACAGAAGCTATTAGAGGCGATGGATATAATATCTGAAATTTCAACCCCTGTGGTTATACTTTTACAAAACACATAAAGCTTATTATAGTATGGAATAATCTACCTTTGGGTGATGTATGCTGTCAGTATTGTTGTCTATCCACATATAACTTACCAGAAAAAGTAAACAAAGACTTTTGATTATCTATGCTCTTATCTAAAGAGAAGATCTAGAGATAGAAAATAAATTGTCTGGTGTTCTTGTATTACATAAGGCTATAAAGAACTGGAGTCTAAAGTCTTGACAGTTATGTGATTTTCTGATTACACTGCATTACTGGCCTGCAACGTAATCATTTGTATTCATTTTATTTCCCATTCTGAGGATCCAATCTTTCAACTCTTTGTTACTAGTGATAATTTCAATGCAGAGATGCAGAGGATTAGAATTAACAAATGAATATCAGAGAGAGAGAGAGAGACAGAGAGAGACAGATAGAGAGAAAGAGACAGAGAGACAGAGAGAGACAGATAGAAGAGTGAACCAGGTGAGTTCTCTTTCTTTTAACTGTTCATTTATGAGTGATAAAATGGGGAGAATCCTGAAACTCTTAAAAAGTAGTTTCTAGGAACCAGAGAGTTTGTGGAAATGTGAGGGTTAAGCTACATGCCCTCCTCCCAACTGACCTTTAAATTATCTATAAATTTGATGATATGTGTATCTCTACACAATTAAAACTAAGGGTAGAAGAATGTTTCTGTGCATGTGGGACTCTGTTGTTCTTGAGAAACATGAGAATACAATCAACATATCCAAGAGGTATTTATATATTTAAAATTATTATATTCCTGGAATAACTGTATTGATGCACAGTGCACTATTTTCCTCCAGATATTCTGACCATTTATGTCCTTTTGGGGGGGGGGATCAGGAACAGATATAAGTTGAAATGGCTATTTAGTGCCACCATGTTAGAATGACGACCTAAACTGGAAAGTTGAGTAGGTGTCTGTGGGTCTCCATGTACCCTTTCATTATGAATGGCTATAACAAACACCTACCCAAATCGTTGGAGTTTTCATACACAACAGTCCAGTGCAAGATGAGATAGTCCATTTTACTTGGAAATGTGACAAATCTACTTCTCAACAAATTTCCCAAGATGATTTTGAACTCCTACCCATTCTTTAAAAACTGGGATGCTTTCCATCAGTCACAAGTTCTGAAGGAAGAAATCAGATTTTTTTCTTGAAAGTTGAGAACTGAATCCATCATTTGCTCTAGAGTTTGTGTCTAAAATTCAGAATCCTATTAACAAGCTAATGTTCCTTGACCCTCAGAGATGGGTAAGGCTGGGGCAGCAGAATGCCTGCCACTGCACTGAGGAATGTCAAATCAGACTGTGTAAGGCAAGTCAGTGCCTGGGGTGCATTTTTTGATTAGAAATTAATATCTCTTTCTGGATAATCTCATCTGGGCTTCTCCTAAAGATGTTCAAAATCTCCACCTCACCCCACCCCCTTTGCACTCATTATCTGCGCAACCAACTTTCATGTGGCAGTTTTAAGGGTGAGACTAAAGCTTAAAGTCCCACAACCCTCAGAGATAATGTCACCTCTTATTATTTGTATCCAGGTAATGAGGTTGTCCATTAAGCGAACACAATGCCTGAATTGTATGCTGAGTAGAGGAAAATGTTTGACTTTTGCTATCAGCTTTGCTCCCCTCACCCCTCTAAGCTTGCCTAATTGATGATTCTTCTTCCAGGATAACTTTTTGAGCACAAAATTCATTTTAACAGCTGTTTTTTCCTTATTAAACAAACCACAGCATATTTTTATTCCTGTTTACTTCCACCATCAGATTCACCGAAGCACAAAACAAATCAGCCTAATTTTGCCGTGAACTTTGCTTTTGACATCTTTCTATTTTTCAAAGAGAATAAATGTGCTGTTACTTGACCGCTCTCTTTCAGGCTGAGGAAGCAGAGAGCTATTTTTGAAGCTCCTTAAATCAGAAGCTATGGCTTTTTACAAAAGCCGCCCCACAGGACATCAAGACTGTGTTTGGAAACATATGTGATAAAAAAAATAAAGAAACAAACCGTAAAAATGAACTGGGATCACCTTGTAATTGGGCAGAGAGGACTTCCTGCTGCTCTTCCTGTTTTTTTAAAAGCCAATGCTCCTGCATTTCTCACCTTTTGCTGTAAGAGATTGTACACAAAATCTTCAATTGCCAAGCAAATCACAGCCAAGAGTCAGACCCCCTGTTTGGAAGAGACCTTTCTCTCCTCAATATTCTCTTTTATTGATGCTATGGAAAGAAATTAGAGATACACAAAGAATCAACAGTGGTTAGAATGAAAACTCAAGTCCTATACAAAGAACCCTTAGTGAGGGCTTACAATGCACCACCATCCACATGGGATGACATTAGATAGCTCAATAAGGTTTAATTGTTTCACAGCTGTGCTACCAGGCAGACACCTTGCATGCCATTGGAACATTAGTGCCCTGTAAGTAAACTACGTTATTACTATTTTACCTAGGATCAGTAAATAGCTGTTATCTTCCCCAGCCAGCATAGGAATAGGAAAGACTGGAATGCAGTTTATCTTGGGAACAATGATGCCTCATCTCACCCCAGGATCTACCCTCAAGTGATAAGGTGCTAACTTCAGTAAGTGTTCCTCCTCTTCAATTGCTCCTACTCAGAAGTGGAGTTAAAAAATAATTGCTGTGCCTATCTTTTACAACTCAACATAGCAGGGTTTCTGGCACATGTAGATGGTTATTAACCACAAATAATACTTATTGGCTGCCCACTAGCTTAATGGTACTGTGTTAGACATAATCTGAGGATTTTTTTAATATAAGAAGAGCATGATTAGTTTTGAAGGTGTTAACAATGTTTGAACTATATTTTCTAGAAAAAAATTTTGATTGTGCAGACACTGAAAACGATTAGCATGACAACGGTAAGAAAGTTATATTGAAATTTTCTCTTATAATTTTTTTCCTTTTAAAAATTGTGTGTAAAGATATGCACATGAACAAACACTACAAGAAAACTAAAAAGGCATAGGGATATGAAAAAATAATAAAATTTATAAATATGTGGGTTTTTTCCTACCAAAATGGATACATTGATCAAGTTTTACTGTCTTATGCATTAACAGTTTTGCCTGAGTGTAAGCTTCAAGAATGTACATTTTATATTAGGTGCTCCAAATATATTTTACAATGAGTGAGAAATACAATGCAAAATTATGGGACAGGAAGATTATATCCTACTTTTTAAAGTAGGTCTTAAATTTACGGTATCCCCCACATCCCACTACCACCAACATTAAAAAAAAAAACCTTGTGATGGTGGTGAATTACTGTTTTCATCCATATGTTTATGGCATGTAAACTTCCCTGTATGGATGGATAGACAGGAACGTTATTCTTGGAATTTGTTGACAACATGGGTACGATTTTTCACTTCACCTATTCTCAGGGAATTCTGCAAAGCCATAAATTCAATGTTAGCTGCCTAGCGTGTTTCAAGGAAAAAAATACACAAAAAACTTTAACATAGTGAACTGCTTGGTTTCAAAGAAATCTTAGTAGCATATTGGAAACTTACTATACTTTGTTGCCCCTGTGGAGGCTGATAGTGGAAACAAAGGCAGCTTGACTTGAGTTGGTGATGTCTTATCTAGTGCTTCTTAGTTTTGTGTACTCTTATGATTAGTGGTTGTGGAAGAACTATTGAGTGTGATTTTAAAAAGGAATATTCTGGACAGTAAGAAATAGAAACGGCTAGTGGGAGGAGGTGGGGGGGGAGAAAAAAGAAAGCCAAGAAAACGTGTCTCTTTTGTAGTAAACGATTCTTGATCCTAGGGCTCTTCCTGATGTGCTCCTTGTGTTGTCCTACTGATGATTAGGTAGATCTCTTTTTTAGGAACTCATATGCCATGCTCTCCTTTATTTTCTATATAGGGAAAGATGGAATAAACCCAAGGGTGTTGCCCAAGGAGTTCGCAGTTCAGTGGAAAAAGACATTTTCACAAAGCACAGTATTGATTCACTGCATGTAGCAAGTGAAATGCTCTGGGAATGTGGAGGCCAGGGGGTCGGCCTCTGGGAAGGCCGAGAAGATGTCACAGGAGAGAGAGAAGAGTTTGGTTTCTGCTAGAGTGTCTACCTTGTTGACCAAATACCATGATTCACTCACACCTTTTTCTTTTGGGGGTTTTGGTTTGTCAGGGCTTGAAAAATCAAGCCAAAAAAAAAAAGTTGCTGGCTCAACCAAATGTGAGAGAAAAGAAGGGAGGGGAAAATATATGTATCTCTATCTTGAGAGACTTCAAAGATTTCCTTCCTGAGATAGAACCACCACATCCATTCATGAAAAGTGGCTGTTAAGCCTAGTCTCTTCCTAGTCAGAATAGCTCCTGTCACCCCTTTGTTTCTGAAGAGGAGAAAGTCAGAGAAGATGAGAAATCTATAGTGCTATCTCAAAGTTGTCTTGAGGAAGCCTGTCCTTTAGAAAAATGGGGAGAGGAAATGTGGAAGATGCCTAGTTGTGTATCAGGAGAAGTTGAAGGGATGGAATAATTTGCAATAATGTGACTGCAGGAAAAATTAGATAATATGGGAAATAGCAGGGTTTGATAAATGAAGGGAATAAAATGAAAATTGTAGGATATGGGACAGGGCATGTTGGTCTACAAAACACTTTAAAGAGTTTGACTATTATGCTTAGAAGTACAAACTTAATTCAAAGAAGACTAATTACAACCAGGTAAAAAACACGTTCGTGTGTCTATGTGTACATTTAATAATTTTGTGTTTTAAAAGAGTTTAAACACATTCAAAACTGCAAATACAGCATGGAGAATTTCTATGTATGCTGTGTTCAGATTTACCCAATAATAATATCTTAGTCATAGTATGCTGTCAAAATCAGGAATTTGTCATTAATATAATAAATCAGATACTGACCTGAATTATTTTATAACTTTGTAAATATAAGTTATTTTACTTTTAAGTTTTTTTTTTCTTTTTGGGTCACACCCAGAAATGCTCAGGGGTTACTCCTGACTCTGCACTCAGGAATTACTCCTGGTTGTGCTCAGGGGACCATATGGGATGCCGAAGATCAAACCAGGTTCAGCTGTGTGCAGGACAAATGCCCTACCCGCTGTACTAGTGCTTTGGCCCCCATAAACATCTTATTTTTAAACTTAATAAAGAGTTTGTATGTTTCTATGAACTTTTTTTATAAGTATAGATTCAAGTGATGAATTTCATAATCAAGATATAGAACTGTGCCATCATTAGGGGAAAAATCTTTATAGTACTGTTCTAAAAACGATTTGTATTGTCTCATTTTCTCATTTCTCCACCCCACTCCCAATCCTTTGTTGCAATGACTGGGACTCCAACAGACTTGATTGTCTGTGTGCACATTTAGTTGTGTTGCTAGTTGGGAGTTACACGTATTTAGCTCTTGTGTTCTCACACATCTAGTTATAACACTTGCAGTGATGCATATACACATGTTTATCGGGGGTCAGACTGCTGCCTGCAATGCTAGTCATTTTCTTGTTTCAGTGCTTGCCAGAGTTCACCCAAGGTTGGTAGTGGCCATTCTCACACAGCCTGACTGAGCACCGGAGATCTCTCATTGTTATGGTGTCGGTAGTTCTTAGACAGCAGAGCTCAGTGACCTTGCTCAGCACCTGTGGGTTGGCACCAGGGCCTGAGCTCATGACCTCATGCTTTCAAGGCAGGCACTTTTAGTCACCAATCCATTCTCCCAGTTTCTCAATTCATCATACTAGTCACATTGTCCCCCAAATTCCAACTCTGGCAGCCATTAATCTCTTCTAGTTATGACTTTGTCTCTTGGTGATTGTTACATAGATGGAATCATGCAGTATGTAACCTTTGGAAACTGACTTTTTTTCACTGAGTGTAACCGCTTCCAGATACATGTAGGTCACTTGGTGGCTACAAAAACTCCCTTTTATTGTTAAGTAGTCTTCAGTTGTATGTTGTATGATGCTTAGTTTATCCTATACCCATTAAAAATTGATTCTATTTCCACTGGTATTTATTACAAATAAATCTTCCAAGATTACTTGTGCACAGGATTTTGCATGATAACACTTGGTTCTCTATGACAAATATCCAGTGATATCATTGCTGGGTATATGGCAATTTATACTTACCTTTATAAGAAATAGCCTAATTCTTTCCAGAGTGGTTGTACCATTCTATACATCTACAAACAATATATGAAATACATAGCTTCTCTGAATCTTTGCCACCATTTTATTAACAGCAGTTTGTTTGTGCGTTGGGGATGGGGGTGGGGGAGTGGGCCAAAATTGGCAACGCTCAGGATCACTCCTGGTGGATTTGGAGCAGGAACCATATGGGGTGCCAGATATTGAACCCGTGTGAAAGGCGTGTGCCCTAACTGCTGTACTATCCTTCTGACCCCCTGATATTAGTTTTGACTTTGTACTACAGTAGATGTACAATGATATCTTACTGCTGTTTTAATGTATAATGACTTAATGGTTAGTGTTATTAAAATATTTTCATGTTCTTATCATCTGTATATTTTCTTTGGTGTAGTGTCTTAAGTATTTCACCAATGTATACTGAATCTTTTGATTCCTTAAATTTGAGTCTTGGGATTGTGCTACACATTCTGGAGATAAATTCTTTATCAGATACATGATATGAAATAATTTTTCCTCATTCCTGATTTTTCTTATCATTTTCTTAACAGGGCAAAAGTTTCACAGAGCAAAACTTTCACAGAGCAAAAGTTTTCGAATTTCACAAAGTTCAAATTATTAATTAGGTGATATGACTCTACCTTTGGTGTTATACTCAAGTACTATTTGTCTAACTTTAAGTCATTATTTTTTCCTTTGCTTTTTTCTAAAGCTTTTATATTTAATATATACATTTATGTACTTTAATTTAAATATACAATTATATTATAAGCATAATGTAATACAATTATATAATTGTTTATCTATAAAATATTTTATAAATTACATAAAATATATTCAAATCAATAAAAACAAATTTTGAGTATATTTTTTATGTTCAATATGGGGCATAGGCCAATTGTCTTATTTTTTCTTTTCTATGATTATCTAAAAAGTCTTAAACCATTTATTCAAATATTACCATTTCTCCATTTAGTTACTTTTACATCTTGATCAAAATTAGTTCGTTATATTTATTTGTATCAAGGTTTTGATTTTCTTTTATGTTACATAAAATGAACTGATGTCTACCCTCTGCTAATATCATACTGTATTGATTATTGTGCTATATAATCCATCTCAAATTTAGTAGTGTGATTGATTTCTTTAATTTCATCCTACTCTTTCAAATTTAAGTATTTTAGTTCCTTTGCATTACCATATTTAGTATCAGCTTGTCTAAGTCTAAAAGATGATTTATAGACATTAAAAATTGCATCAAAGTTATAGATAATTTAAAAAAATTTATTAGTGAAACGCCATGAGGTACAGTTGTAGACTTACATATTTTTATGCTTGGGTTTCAGTTATACAGTGATCGAGTACCCATCCCTCCACCAGTGCCCATTCTCCACCACCAATGATCCCAGTATCCCTCCAACCCCCCATCTCCCCATCCACTCTTCCTCTGTGGCAGGGCATTCCCTTTTGTTCTCTCTCTCCTTTTGGGTACTGTGCTTTGCAAAAGAGGCATTGAGTGGCAATCATGTTCAGTCTATAGTCTACTTTCAACATGCATTGCTCATCCTGGGAGGATCCTCCCAACATCTTTTACTTGGTGCTCCCTTCTCTATCTGAGTTGCCTTTTCCCCTTGCATCTGCAGCTGGCTTCCAAGCCATGGAGTGAACCTCCTGATACTTATCTCGTCTATTCTTGGGTATTACTCTCCTATTTTGTTACTTTATATTCCCTAGATGATTGCAAACTTTCCATGTCCGTACCTCTCTTTCTGACTCATTTTACTTAGCATGATACTTTCCATGTAGTACCACTTGCATGTAAATTTCATGACTTCATCTCTCCTAACAGGTGCGTAGTACTCCAATGTGTAGACGTAGCAAATTTTCTTTAACCAGTCATCTGTTCTCAGGCACTCAGTTATTTTCCAGATTTTGGCTATTGTGAACGTGCAGCAATGAACATAGAAGTGCAGAAGTCATTTCGACTGTACTTTTTTGCCTCACTGGGATATATTCCCAGAAGTGGTATTGCTTGGTCAAATGGGCTGGAGCGATAGCACAGCGGGTAGGGCGTTCGCCTTACAAGCGACCGACATGGCCGACCCGAGTTCGATTCCTCCGCCCCTCTTGGAGAGCCCGGCAAGCTACTGAGAGTAATTGATATGCCAAACACAGTAACAACAAAGTCTCCAATGGAGACGTTACTGGGCCCGCTCGAGCAAAGGGGAGCTCAATTTCTAATTTTTTGAGAATCATCCATACTGTTTTCCAAAAGGGCTGAACCAGCCGGCATTCCTACCAGCAGTGAAGGAGAGTCCCTTTCTCGCCACATCCACGCCAACACCGGTTGCTTTTGTTCTTTTGGATGTGGGCCAGTCTCTGTGGTGTGAGATGATATCTCATTGTTGTTTTGATCTGCATCTCCCTGATAATTAGTAATATAGAACATTTTCTCATGTGCCTTATAGATCAGTTTGTTGAGTCTTCAATTCATGAACACAGTCTATAATCTAGATCTTGTTCCATTTTTTTTGCATCCTATTTTTTTAACACACACAAACCCAACATACAGCATATTTTATGGTATTATTCCCACAAGCTTTTTGTGTTATTATATTTTTTGGTTTTTATTTTCAATTTCAAATCGTTCTTTCCTAGCATATAGAAATATGGTTTACTTTTTATGCGAACTTCCTAAATTTATTTATTACTTTCAGTAGTTTTTGTTGTGAGATTTTTTTTGAAATGTTTTATTTCTTCCAGCCTTAATCTATTTTAAATTTCTCTTTCTTGTCTTCTTAAGTGGTTAAGACTACTAGTACTGTGCTAAGCAGAAATGGGGATAGTAGACATTGTTCCTTTCTTCCCCGAAGACATCCACTATTCTCCATTAAGTCTGGTATTAACTGGCTCTGGGGGGTAGATATTTATCACTTTGAGGAAGTACCCTTCTTACTAGTTTATTAAAGGAGTTTTATCATGTAATTGTTCATTTGAATTTTGTCAAGGACCCTAAATTCATTCAGAGTTTGAGTAAGTCATTTGTCTCCTGAAAGGGAAGGTAAGGGGATTCCTGTCCTTACTCAGTCAAATAAGACTTCAGGGGAATTATTTGGAGAGAATGATAAGTAGGCCACTAGGGGGGTTGGGAGGTCTAGGATCTGAAATGCCTAAGAAGGGCATAATAAGGCTAGATCTCAAAAGTGAGACTTTTTCTAGTCTTGTTTTCTGTCTAGCCTGCTGTTCCAATCCCGTGAAGCCAGTGGCAATATAATGAAGAAGTACTGCGTGGAAAAGTGAGGTGGGAAAATGAAGACAGAACAAAAAGTCATCCACATCCTTTCTCCTGATTTGTTTCCTTGATCAGTATCAGACCTGAGATAGGAATGACTTTTTTTTACCTAGATTGGTATTTGGAATTCTAAAATTAGACTTATTAATGTTTTATTATTTTTAAATTGAGATTTCAAAAATAATATCTAGGAGTAAGAGAAAAATTCTAGGTGACTCGGTCAAGATTTCAACAAGGTTGAAGCAAGTATGAATTGATTGGTCTGTAGGGGTGGTGTAATAAGATGATAAAATTAACTTTTTGAGACATAGGATATCTAGGTGAACACTCTTAATTGTGTATTTAGAGAAGGTTAGAGAAGGATGTACCATGTTTGGAGTTCACCTAACTTCTCTTGCTAGACTTAGGATCAGTTCAAGCTACAATACTTAGCTCTAGTATTTCAACACACAATTTATTTTTAAATAATTTCCAAAATTGTTCATTGAAAAATATGTACACGATTAATGTCAGCTAGATTGTGAAATTAGAAGTACCAATTCTTGTTCCTCTACAGAAACTTCAATTTAAAGACCACAGAAACTTCAATTTAAAGACCACATACGAATCAAAATACAGCCTACATCTTCAGAATCCAGGTAAGAAGTTAAAGCACCCCCCATGTGGGCAGACTTGAGAATTCCTATAATGGAATGGGTAAGAACAATTTTACTTTACCCGTATCTGTCCTTTCTACACACACAGCTCAGTGTCTGGAGAGTAAATACCATCTTGTAACTCCTTCCTGATGTTGAAAAAGAAGAGTTAAATATGTGCCCCAATATTTTTAGAGGGATTTTTAGAAGGATATTCAAGGCACAGATATTTGTCTTTCCTGATTTGAGGTGCTGACATGGAATTTGCACATTTTTTAATAATTGAATCACTGTGAGATACAGTTACAAACTTTTAAGATTAAATTTCAGTCATACAATGATCGAGCACCCATCCCTCCACCAGTTCCACCCATTCCACCCCCAATATTCTCAATATTCCTCCCGCTACTCCCACCCCATCTCACCTCCTGCCTCTGTAGCAGGCACCTTCTTTCTTTCTTTCTCTACTGTTGGGCATTATAGTTCGCAACACAGATATTAAGAAGCCACACTTTTTTAAAAAAAATTTTTTTATTAGTGAGACATCATGAGGTACAGTTGCAGACTTACAAATTTTTGTGCATGGGTTTCAATTATACAATGATCAAATACCAATCCCTCCACCAGTGCCCATTTCCTACTACCACGGATCCCAGTATCCCTCCCACCCCCCATCCCCCCCATCCCACCCTGCCTCTGTGGCAGGGCATTCCCTTTTGTTCTCTCTCTCTTATTGGGTGTTGTGGTTTGCAAAAGAGGCAATGGGTGACAATCATGTTTGGTCTATAGTCTACTTTCAGCATGCTTCTCCCATCCTGGGAGGATCCTCCCAACACCTTTATTTGGTGTTCCCTTCTCTATCTGAGCTCCCTTTTCCCTTAGCATGTGTGGTTAGCCTCCAAGCCATGGAGTAAAATTCCTGGTACTAATCTCAGCCATTCTTGGGTGTTAGCCACACTTTTGATGGCTGGTGACTGATAAGAACACGGGAATGTGGAAAGGTTCACTGTAGTAGTATGAGAGAACTTGCAGTGTCACAGATAGACACCAGAGGGAGCAAGAGATTATGAGCTCCTGAATATAAAATGAGCAAGCCTCTAATTAAAAATAAATTGCTCAACCAGGTCCAGAGAAGATGCATCACTTCCCCAAAATATTTTAAAGCCTCCAAAATTCTTTCCTTGGCTAATAGTCAAGAGTTTTCTCTGGTCAGCAGCTAATCTCGAAGGACGGAGAAAGTGTCTGGTTTTCCAAATGTGTAGATTCCAACCCAATGTTGGAATTTATTCATGAGACACATGAATAAACAAAGCAAAACGTACACCACTCCCCCTGCAAAGAAAGCATAAGAAGATAAGTCTCTAGAAAATTTTCATAAAAAATGTATTGAATTATCCAACAAAGGATTAAAAATAAAGATTCTCTATGAGCTCAAGAAAATGAGGCTTGTGCAAAATGAGAATATCAAACAGAAATAGAATAAAACATAACCAAATAATCTTGTGAAAGAAATATACTTTCAGATTTAAAAAGTCCGTTGGACTAAAAGTATGATATATTGAAAGAAATCCACTGTGAAATATAGTAAAATCAAATTATAAGAAGAAAAGAGAATCTTGAAAATACAAGAGAGAATTAACTTGTCACACTTAAAATAAATTACTATAAGACTACCAGTGAGTTTCTGCACAGAAAACTTACAGGTCTGAAGGAGTCCAATGAGCACTGAGAGAAAGGACTCAACGCTTTCTTGTAAAGCATCCAGGGAAAAGAAAAACTATCAAAGCACCAAGAGAAAAGAAATGCTTAAAGCATGGAGAGAAAATAAAAACTACCAACCAAGAATAATATATCTGGAAAAACCATCCTCTCAAAAATAAAGCCTAGATTTTCTAGACCAACACAAGCAGAGGGATTTTTTTTTTTTAGCATTAGATCTGCCATATAAAAAAATGCTAACAGAAGTTCTTCACCTTGAAAAAAAGTCATCAAAGAGCAACATAAATTTATATAAAAATATAAACCCAGGTAGTAAATATAATTATATGGGACCAAAATGAAAGTACAGTAGATAGAGCACTTGCCTTGTCCATGGCCTGCAAGTGCTCAATTCCCCATACTACATATGCACCCCCAAACCCTTACCCAGCCCTGCTCAAATATATAGACACTGACATAATTGAGAGGATATATGCTCAGCAATACACGGTTGGTAGGGAATTTTAATATTAAGGCTGGAGTGATAGCATAGCAGTAGGGTGTTTGCCTTGCGTGCAGCTGGCCTGGCCAAGCTGGGTTCAATTCTTCCACCCCTCTTGGAGAGCCCAGCAAGCTACTGAGAGTATCTCGCCCACAGGGCAGAGCCTGGCAAGCCACTTGTAACGTATTCAATATATCAAACACAGTAACAACAAGTCTCATGATGGAGATGTTACTGGGCCCGCTCAAGCAAATCGATGAACAATGGGAGACTGTACTTAATACTGTGCTAATTTTAATGACTAAAAGCATCTTTTGGGGTGCTCCCAAACAGTGCTTGGAGTTCCCAGTAGTCACTCTCAAAGGTATTTTGACAAGTGGGCTAGGTATTTCAATTCTTGGTGCTACTTGGGTCCTGTGCTGGGAATTGGAGTTCTAAGCATGCAAAGATTAGGAGTTTGAATCAGTGATAAAAAGCCTACCATCAAAGAAAATTCCATTATCAAATGGGATTACTGGTGGATTCCATCAAATATTTAATGAATTAATGCCAACCTATCTCAAACTCTTACAAAACACTAAGAAGAGATGATAATTTCACAGTCATTTTATGAGACCATCATTATACTGATATCAAAGCCAAAGATAGCACATGAAAAAAACATTATGGGCTAATCACTGTCACTGTCACTCTCCTCCCATTGTTCAATTTGCTTGAGCGGGCCCAGTAACATTGTGAGACTTGTTACTGTGTTTGGAATATTGAATATGTCACGGGTAGCTTGCCAGGCTTTGCCATGGGGGCGAGATACTCTTGGTAGCTTGCCAGTCTCTCCGAGAGGGTGAAGGAACTAAACTCCAGTCTGCCGTGCGGCCGCGTGCAGCCCTACTCGCTGTGCTATCACTTCAGCTATGGGCTAATATACCTAATAATTTGAGGTGCAAAAATCCTCAAACAATAATGCTAAGTAACTGGATTCAACAGTATGTTAAAAGAACATCACTAAAATGGAATTTATCTCTAACAGGAAATGATGGCTCAGAATATAAACATAATAAGATTGGAAATAGCACAGCGGTAGGGCGTTTGCCTTGCACGCAGCCAACATGGCCGACCCGAGTTCAATTCCTCTGCCCCTCTCGGAGAGCCCGGCAAGCTACCGAGAGTATCTCGCCCGCACGGCAGAGCCTAACAAGCTCCCCGTGACGTATTCGATATGCCAAACACAGTAACAACAAAGTCTCCAATGGAGACGTTACTGGGCCCGCTCGAGCAAATTGATGATCAAGCTCAAAGGGCTGATTTGTGTGTGTGTGTGATACCCTGATTTTAGTCCTAGAGCAACATGAACCCATGAGCACTGCCAAGAGCTGCCCTTGAACTTAGCCAGAAGTGGCCCAAAAGTACAACCTGGTGTGCCCCTCCAACTCCTCAAAACACTAGATAAAAATATAAATCAATCCACATAAAACAAGGTTGGCCAGGTTCTGGAGCAAAAGGAACACTGTGTACTCTTGGTACGCATACAAATCAATGCAAATGCGATAGGAAACAGTAGGGAGGTCTCTCAGAAAAAACTTAGAATAGGACTACTTGGAGAGATAGCTTAAGGGATTGGGGCACTCTGCATGCTAGGACTCCAAATTCTACCTCCAGCACTGCATGGTCCACTGAGAACCTCTAAAAGTGACTGGACCAAACTGGAAGTTGTTGCCATCCCCAGCTCTGTCAAGGTATGATCCAAAAACTCAAACTAGAAAAAGCATCACTGATTCTGGGTAGTTATCTAAAACGTTACTTGTTTCTACTTGCATGAGATATTCACCGTAGTTCATGGAATCAGAAAGTGGAATTGTAGCCATCAGGGTTGGGAATCAGAAAGCAGACTTGCTGTTCAGTGTATCTAAAGTTTCAATCATGTCATGTTCTAGAGATCTCTTATAAAACATGTGCTCAAGGTTAAAAAGTGTGGAATTGTTAACTTAAAATTCTGTCCAGATAACTTATATCTTGTTCAGTGTTCTTTTATTCCCAATAAAAAAAAACTACCAAGATACTCTTAAATTTTCTCTTATTCATATTTAACCTCCTCTGTTGTATGGGTAATTGATTTCAAGCATATATTTCTTAAGTTTTGTCAGATTTTGAGTTCTAATATTAAATAAGGATTATTCAATATTGTGCAAATTTGTCTTTTCCCTGCTCAGTTTTATTTTGGGGGGGATGGGTAAAAGCACAAGTTGGTAATTGCTGTGCCACTAGTTCTACATAACAACTGGGTTCTTTCTTTCTTTCTTTCTTTCTTTCTTTCTTTCTTTCTTTCTTTCTTTCTTTCTTTCTTTCCTCTCCTTCCTTCCTTCCTTCCTTCCTTCCTTCCTTCCTTCCTTCCTTCCTTCCTTTCTTTCTTTCTTTCTTTCTTTCTTTCCTTCCTTATTTTTCTACCAAAGCACATACAACGTATTTGAGAGGTAAATTTTCATTAACTATCCTGCATAGCTTCCTGTCCTTATCTTTATGTGCTCTGAAATCAACATTTTTCACATGTAGAGATTTGTTCTTACATGCTATTTTTTTAAAAAAATACTTATTTCTCGTACCTATTTCTTACATGCTATTTTTTTAAAAAATGCTTATTTCTCTTACCTATTTCTGGATTCACTGCTCTACAGGAGTATGATTATCTTTACAAAACCATATAAAGCACTCTTAGGCTTAAGGATTGATTCAAGAAGACAGCACACGTTTCTTTTTTATACTCTATTTTTAGTTTTGTCTTATTTTATTTTTTGTTTTGGAACCGTACTCAGCAGTGCCCAGGGATTCCTTCTGGCTCTGTTCATGGAACACTCCTGGCTGTGTGTGGAGACAAAATGGGGTATCGAGGATGAAACTGATTGAACCCACATTGGCCACATGCAAGCTAAGTGCCTTACCTGCTGAGCCATTTATCTGGCCCCAACATTTCCTTCTTTTAAAAGGACTTAAAAATCTATGAATGAAGAATAATATATTATTATTCACTATCATATTAATGAACAGAACATTAATATGATTTATTAGTGTTATTTAATATTAATACATTGACATTAAAACTTTAAGGAAACAAGTTCATTGATACCAACAGTTCAATGAAAACAACAGAAAAATGTGGTTGGGGTTCAGGGAATAAAACTTTCATTGTCATTGAAGGATGGTTCTTAAGGGAAGATTTGCCCAAATGTAGAATTTTAGGGAAGCTGGTGGTTCAAGATCCTTCAAATTGTGAGACATATAATGTATATGTAGTCAGTTTCAAGTAGCATGTGCTATGATCTTAGGTAGTATGTTAACCTGGTTTCACAGAGAATTGAGTGTCATTCTTACACAGGCAATGTAGAGTGGTTTTCAGACAATTCCAAGAAAAATACCCAGACTTGAATACTGGCCACGTGATTTTGAGAAATTGCTTGACCTCTTAACTTTTGTTATGTTCCATGTTTCTCTTTTGTGATATGGGGATACCAACAGTATTACCTTTAGTTTTAATAGTTCGACTGGGTCCTTATGAGGATTACATGAGTGATGTTTTCAAATTATTTAGAAAAAGACTGTTACCTGGTGAGTGTTCTGTATATGTCTATTAAATAAGTAACTAAGTATTTCAGGTGGAAGCTATTTTTTAATATAATTTTTTTCCAACCTTATGATGAAGTCAAGAAGAAAGCCTCTGTCTGGTACTGGAATAACTTTAACACCTTTCTTGCCATTGCTAATTTCCATCTGCAACAGAAAGCAAACATCTCAGTCTCCAGCTTTGACAGAAAATAGTGTTATAACAGCACTTAATAGCACAGTTTTATTTTCAAGTTATTTCTTTTTATAGTTATCATCAATTTATGTCAAGAGACTCCGATTTTCCATTTATGGTAGTTACATGACAGTTACTTTAAAATAGATTTTAGCAAAAATTTTGAAAAAAAATCAAGAAAATCAATAATTCTTATCTTAAAAAGCAAGGAATGAAGTAGACAATGCAATATCAATATCAAAAAGGTTGAAGTTTGGGGAGATTTGAATTGGATTGAAAGCAGCGAACTAGTAATTCAGGAAGGAGAAAGCTCTATTTTTCAGCATTTCCTTTTACATAATTTCTATCACACTAGCCTCAAGCTTTTTCTTTATCAATCTGGGAAAAGTGCATGGTTTTATCCACCTTCCAAAATCACCACTCACCTTGTCTAAAACACACTGTCAAATAGAAGTGGGCAGAGAGTGTAAGCACTTTGTATTGTTTCTTGAGTGGACCTCTTCTCTCTGCCGAAAAGTGTTTGGTCCAGCTATCTGAGGAGTTCCACTAATTGCCTCATTAGGTAATCTCAATGCAGAAACAATATTTAAGTACATCAGTGTAACTCTTGGGTATATGTAGGATTTAATAGCAAATGAAGCCAAATGAGCTGAAATGGAAAATTTATTTCTTTTTTAATAAACATTCTTAAATTCTCATTAAAAACAGACAGTAGACAATTCATGCTTTTCAGCAAGATGTAGTCTTTCTTAAGCTGTAAATGCTTCCGAGCCATTTAGAGAAACTTTGAAATATTTTCAGCAATTTACTCTAACATTTTCCAGCAAGGAATATTTAATAAGAACTTTGCTTTTTTCCAAAGATAGATGTAGAATATGTGTATAATAATATCAATATGCAAAATAGTAATCAATTCATATGTAATTCATGAATTCTCATACGTAATTACCTACTTTTAATATTTAAGTTTTAAAGAATAAAATCAAAAATTTTTCCAACAAGGACTTATCAAATTCCACATTTGATTTTTTGGTTGTAAAATAGTACTGTTGCTCATTCAGGAACAGTAGAAGAAACACTGGCAAAATCAGAAAGAGGCAATCTGCCTCCAAGATTTGAGACAGGCTTACCAAAGGAGAACAAAACCTTCGAATGCGGAACTGTTGTAATGTTTGGATATTCTCATTTTCCCCAAATCACTGAATCTATCTGGTCTCTAGCACCTAATTATTTCATATCAGATTGTAAAAATAGAACCCAGACTGGTCTTGATGTCCACTTTTCTCTTGCCACCTTAGGAAGTCTGGCCTTCCTAAAAATCTTGTTCTTGCCTCCAGCCCCTTCCTCTATAATTTTCTCTTGTTTCCTGTTACCTGAGGAGGGAGTTCTTATTCTTGTTTAGCTTTCATAACATGCAATAATAAATTCTAGCTGCTTTTTCAGTATCTTCCTCCTCTTTCCTTCACACAGAACTCCCCACTCCAGCAAGCATATCCCAGGGTTCTCACTGCTTCCTGCTCTCTGATACACCTTGTGCATTGGATGCTAAGATGCTGTTCAGGATGATTTCCTATCGTCGTACATTCCTTCATTCATCTGCATTTTATCCCTGAAATCCTTGTTGTTGACCACTACACTTTGGAACAAAACAGACTGGTCTCTTAGTTAAATTTCTGCAGCTCTTTCTATCAGTACCATGCATTGTCTTTTAGATTTTGAATATGTATATTGACAAGTCTTTTGAAACTACTAAGAACAAAGACAACATTGTAGTATTTTGTGGTTGGTTTGAAAGAGCTGTTCAACAAAGCAGTACATTAATTAACAATTGTGTGTTTCACTTATTTAGCTTGGTAAAATAACCAGATACCATTTTGAACAACTATTAGATATTCCAAAATCTGGGACGAAATTTCTGGCAAATACATGCTTTTAAGAATTGGATTTTTAAGTTTTTCTAAGATTTGTATTATCATTGAACCTAGTATTGTATGATGAAAACAGGGATAGTCAACCACTGCTGAAAAACCAGTGAATGGGTGAGAAAAAGCACTGAGTTTGATCTTTTATTCTTGGTTTGTTTAGTTTTGGCTATATTATACAAATGAATTCTATATTCTGTGACTAGAAAAGTTGACTGTAAGGTGATGGTGTTTCCTTTCTTGTATTTTTTAGAGCACTCAAATGTGATGATAACTACAATATTTGTAGCTAAACTTTGATAGTGTAACAACTATGTCTTTATAGGAAAATCTTTAATTAATAAACCATGTTAAATCTATCTTCACCATCATTGCTGAAATGAAAAATCTTTATTATCATATTGCTGGCAGTGTTACTATCTAACACAAATTTGTATTGAGGTCAGAAATATTAAATTACCTTTTATGAACAGAACCTGCTATTTATCTTTTTACTTGAAGATATATGTATATCCATTGCTGGAATAAAAGTAAATTGATAGAACCTTTCAGGATATTAAAGTTTGCAATGTGAAATAGTAGACTTTAAAAGATTGAATGAATCATTTGATCTTATAATTCTATTTGATATGTTAGAAATAATCATTAATGTGCACATGGATTTAGTTCTTTTTCACCTTAATATTGTTTCAAATACAAATAATTGGAACCAGTTTAAATGTCTGATTATAACTTGGATAAATAGAGTAAGCTGCTCGCTAGTGTTTTCAAGCCCATGTTCTATCTTGTACACGTATCTCTCTCCTCTGTTTTCCCCACTCTGGAGTATCCCATGTTTTCTTTTAAACATGTGTTCCTTGCTTTCTCTCCTCTCACATCTTTCTCTGTGAATTTCTTTACATAAAGACAGTATGGCTTCACCAAAAATATTTTTGAGATAATCACATGATGGAACAAATATATTTTATTAAAAAAGATTTTGTTATACAAATAGTAATTAATAATTTGTTGATGATAAGATGGAAAGGTAAACAATCTCTATGAAAATAAAAGAGCATGTATCAAAATAATATGAAGATGTTAACTCATCTGACAAATATACAAGAATATAAAATGCAGAGACCCAGTACGTTTAGATTATATAAATATTGTTAATTTTTTTTAAAAAATTTATTAGTGAAATATCATAAGGTACAGTTGTAGACTTACAAATTTTTGTGCTTGGGTTTTAGTTATAAAATGATCGAGTACCCATTCCTCCCTGTATCCATTCTTCACCACCACTAATCCCAGTATCCCTCCCACCCCCCATCCCCCCATCCCACCCTGCCTCTGTGGCAGGGAATTCCCTTTTGTTCTCTCTCTCCTTTTGGGTGCTGTGGTTCACAAAAGAGGCATTGAGTGGCAATCATGTTCGTTCTATAGTCTACTTTCTGTATGCATCTCCCATCCTGGAAGGATCCTCCCAACACACTTTATTTGGTGCTCCCTTCTCTATCTGAGCTGCCTTTTCCCCTAGCATGTGTGGTTGGCCTCCAAGCCATGGAGTAAACCTCCTGGTACTTATCTCGGCTATTCTTGAGTGTTAGTCTCATATTTTGTTACTTTATATTCCCCAGGCTTGCAGGCTATCAAATGTAGCCTGCCCACAGGAAGAGTCTGGCAAACTCCCCGTGGCGTACCAAATATGCCAAATACCAGTAACAATGATGGGTCTCATTCTCCTAAAGAGCCTTGAATATAATCTCAGGGCTAGGATGAAAGAGACGTTACTGGGGCCTGCTCGAGGCAATCGACGAATAACAGGATGATGAATGAATGAATGAATGAATGAATATGTTCCCCAGATGAATACAATCTTTCTATGTCTGTCCCTCTCTTTCTGACTCATTTCCCTTAGCATGATACTTTCCATGTAGTACCACTTGTATGTAAATTTCATGGCTTCATCTTTTCTAACAGCTACATAGTACTCCATTGTGTAGATGTACCAAAGTTTCTTTAACCAGTCATCTGTTCTCGGCACTCAGGTTTTTTCCCTGGCTATTGTAAAGAGTGCTGCAATGAACAAGCAAGTGCACATGTCACTTCGACTATACTTTTTTGCCTCTCTGGGATAAATTGCCAGGAGTGGTGTTGCTGGGTCAAATGGGAGCTCAATTTCTAATTTTTTGAGAATCATTCATACTGTTTTCCAAAAGGGCTGACTCATTCAGCATTCCCACAAGCATATATTGCTAAATTTTTAAAATAGACATATTTGGTAACATGTGCGAAAAGTATTTACTTAAAATATCTTATTACAAGGAATATTATATTAATATTTATATCTGACAAACATACATTTGTTGTCAAAAGTTATATCTTACTAAGCAAAAAATAAATATCTAACTGAGAAAACAACAATAACAACAGCTACTCTTACTACAACTACTACTGCTAACCACCATTGCCCTCAAAAAGCTTTAAGTTTTTAGCAGTCTTCTATAGATCTAGGCTGTCAAATTTAGGAGATAAAGAATAAAGTTTAAGCACACAAAAAAGTTTTTTTTAAACATTCCCTTTTATTGTGCCTTGCAAAAGAGAGAGATATATAGATCCTTAAAATATAATTCCAGGGAGAGAATTCTGATACTTGTAACAAATATATTCTAAAATAGAGTTTACTGTAGTTGATAAAAGCCAGGGATCAACTTCCTCTGGGAGGCAAGTGGTGACTGTTTTCAACTACCTGGAGGGGCTTTGAGACATGGGGGATTCAGTTTTTGCAACTCAGAAATTTCAAATGCAGTCAGGACAAATAAGAAATACTATACATGTCACTTGCTCTTTCTTCTTTCTGTGTCTCTTCCTCTGCCTTTTTTCTTTTCTTTGGCTCTCTCTTCTTTCATCCTCTGCCTTTTTCATCCTCTGGTCTACTAAAAATGACTGAGTTAATACCCTCCAGAGTGAAGTACTCATGCATGATTAAAAAAATAATAATTACCCTCCTTTCCCTATCTTTCTTTCTTGCTGACTTATTTTATAAAATTTTAGGGTTTTAAAACTCTATTTTTCCGCAGTAAAGTATAACCCTTACTGTAAGTGAGTTATATACTATTTGGCACTAGGGAATCAATTTGCAAAATACTAGTATGGAGTCTGTCACTGTCACTGAACCAAATTCTTTCTGGTATATGAGAGAATCAGCCAACTAGAAGTGAACTCCACAGGGGGTGAGGGGTGGTGTTGGAGAGTATTGCTGGTAAGGTGCTTATATTCATGTGGCTTACTCATGTGGATCCCTGGCAATGTATGTGGTCCCCTGAATTCCACCAGAAGTGATCCCTGAACACAGAGACACGAGTAAGCCTGAGCTCCCCTGGTTGTGGCACAGAAATCAAATAAAAACAAAAATGCCCATTGGACAGCGTCTCTAGAGGGTGAAAGGGAAGTAAAATTAATTACCCTCATCCCTCTCTTTCATGTCTCTCCCCATCTTTATTGAGATACAATTGACATAAACATTTTATAAGGTTAAGGTAATATAATACAGATGTATATGTATATAGGTATATACATAATACAAACATATGTATATATATATACATACACAAACACTCTATCTTTCACCTTTCATTTCAGATAATCACCATTTTGTTGGTGCGATAGCACAGCAGTAGGGTGTTCGCCTTACAAGCGACCAACATGGCCGACCCGAGTTCGATTCCTCCACCCCTCTCGGAGAGCCCGGCAAGCTACCGAGAGTATTCGATATGCCAAACACAGTAACAACAAAGTCTCCAATGGAGACGTTACTGGGCCCGCTTGAGCAAATCGACGATCAACGGGAGGGCCTTTGCCTTTTTTTTTACCTTTGTTGGTGCAGTTGTGGTGAGAATATGTAAAATCTACTCTCCTAGCAACTTTTAAGTCTGCAAAACAGGAGTGGCAGCTATCCTGTCTTCCTCGTGTTTTACTACATGCTCTCCTTACCAGGAAGACAGAATCCACGATTTTACTTGACTTCTTACAATTTGGCAAGTTTCTTTTTTCATCAGAAAACCTGCTGAAGACGGCAGTAGGGGCAGTATGTTCAGGAAGGCTGGAAAACAACAGACTAAATAGTTTGTTTGTTTTTTTTTAGGTAATTGAGACCATTTATATTACTGAGAATACCACAAAGGGAGTAAATGGCCTTTGAAGAAAGAAACAGGTGGAGGAACAGGAAGACCTGATATAAGAAGACTAGGAGAATACACTCCTAGGATCTCCATTTGTGTGAAAAATGGGGAAAGCATACATATCAAACTGTGCAAACCTCATGAACATGTGACAAAATGCAGCAATTACCTTTAAAGTGAAAGAGTATCATGTGCTATTAAACTGTAGACGAAGAACTGCATTCAGATTGGAAAAACCACAGCATATTGAGCCAATTCTCTTGGTAAGTTGAATATGTTTGTGCCAACACCATTTTTACCTGCCACTTGGATCACTTCTGTCCTGCTTACATTCCACACCCTTTCCACTCAGTGTGCAGAATCTGTGATTGCTGGTAGATCAAGGTTGCTCTACTTTTTGCAGAGGGCTTTGTGGGCTTCTTTCAGCCTCTGGGAATTCCAGTGATAGCTGTGAAAACTTAGGGTTAACATCTTTTGCATTGAGAATGGTGTCACTTAGTCTCTTAGTTCCATCTATTTACACAGCAGGCAGCTTTGCATTTGGTTGTAAAGAAGAAATGCCCCAATAGGTTTTCTCTATATGCAGAGAAAGTGTGTTCCTGTCCCTTTGTGGGTCAGGCAGAAAGAAGAGGGAAGAGTTGAGGGAAAAGGGGTTCCCAGGTGTCCTTGACCGCAGATCCCTGACTAAGGAGAAGTCAGAATTCACCAGTGTACACAATAAATATTTAAACATGCTTTGTTCTAAAGCAAACTGATAAATGTTGGTATACTCTTTGTGTTTATTTACAAATCTGTTTGCTAGGGTGTTTTTTTTTGTCTTCTGGAGTTTGAAAACATGAATTATTGTTTTTCTTAGTTGCTTTAGGCATGTCCCATTGGGCTCTGAAGGACTGCATGTTTTCCAAGACCTTGCATGTTCATTCAGGCTGAGCTTGGAAAAGTATTTGAAGAAGAGGAATCTAAAGGAAGCAAACAGGAAAGGATGCAGGTCAGTAGCAAAATACTAGTGCTTAACGGTGAAGAGTGGAAAGCATTTTGAGAAAAAGCAAAGTGGGAACCAGTTCAGTAACATTGTCTTGACTCTTGGACATAGTATTTGGGGTTAACTCAAAGCCCTGATGCTTATGGAAGGCACAATTAGATCAGAATGCATTAAGGAGTCCATACAATTTGGGGAAATGATAAATGGAAGGGTTCACTGCTATTGCACAAAACTATCATTGTTATTTTAAGCTTCAGTTTCATTGAGACTGGAAGCATCCTCCATCGCCTGGAAATAAGTGCTGTTGCCACGGCCGGCACCCGTCAGCAGGAATATCTGCCAACTGCTGTCCTTGGGGAACAATTCTGTGTCCCGGGATAAGTACAAATTTTATTTTATTATTTTAGCTGGCCTGAGTCCTTGTTCAAAAGGAGCATTGTGCGTGTGCTAGTGGCTTGTTTTGTTTAGAATAGCTGTTCTCCAACTTCACTGTCCATCGAGGTCACCTGGAGAGCTTGTTAAAATGCAGATTCTGAGGCACCAACCCAGAGTGACTGATTCATTGGAACTATAGTGGGACCAAGGGAAAATGTTTGACATTTTTAACTAGTACCCCAAGTGAAGCTTGTCGCAGTGATATACAGATCATAGTATGAGAAACGCTGTTTTGCATTTTGAACCAGGATAATCTTTATAAAAGAACGACTACTCTTCTGGGGAGTCAAAAAGCCATTTATACAGTTGAATTTTTCTGGTTCTTCCCTAGTGTAGCTCTGGCAGAATGGAACTCTCACTCCAAAATGCTTTGTGCAATTGCAATAAAAACAAGTAAATGTTGAGTGTGGGTATCCCTCTCCAACTTCCCTCCTGAAGTCAGACTGTTCCAGTGGCTGCTGTATTTATCTGGTAATTGACACCTTCAGTTTGAAACTCAGCTCTGTCCTGGCCCTGCGAGCTCTCTACAAGGACCATAGATCTCTTAGAAATGGGAAAAGACAGCGTAGACACGGTGTTTGTTTTTTAATTTCCAAATATTTTCATCAAACTATTTTTGGTTTTTGTTTTGTTTTAGTTTGTTTGGGGGTATATCCAACTGTATTCAAGACTTATTTCTGACTTTGTGTTTAGGATCATCCTTGGCAGTGGTGGGGCAAGCCCTTATGTGGTATTGGGGATTTGAAGCAAGAGTCTGCTACATGCAAGTCAAGTGTCTTATATCCTATACTATCCCTGTGGCCCCTATTCCAAGTTATTTGACATAGAATATTTTTTTAATCTAAACAATACAAATGGTAGTTTCATTCCTTCTTATTTATTTAATGGTATAATTTTGTTTAATGGAGTATTATACCTGATTAAATGAACCAGAAAGCCTTCAAACATGCTGGTCCAGAGATTTCTAGGTGGATACTATGGTACATTTGTGTCACAGTGGATTTTGGTGGAAAGAGCGCTGGACCTGAAATCTATAGTTTATTTAACAGAGGGAGTAACAGTGGCTCGGGAATGTAAAATGACTTGCTTGAGAAGGATCTGGGATTCAGCTTTACCATTCAAAACCCAGCATCAATTTATTTGCAGTTAGCCTTTCAGCTCTTTAAGGACTTTCTTTCCAGAGAATACCCACATTGTGCCAAATCCTGAGTCCTAGAAACATGCCCCCACCTCAGAGTTTCCATTTCTCGACTGTCAATCAAGGATTATAATCCCTTACTCTGTAGTCAAGGATAAAATAAACTGGGTGCACAATGGTTGGTGAGTACTAGACACTCAGAGAACAGAATACTTATATTGAAAATAAATTCAGGGTCTACAATTTTCTATTTATCAACTACATAGGAATGGGAAAAAATTCACATTGTCAACCTAGAGCTGAAATAGGAATCACATTGTCCACCTAATTCAGGTAGTAAAGAGCGTGATCAATATAAAACAAGTTAGATTACATTGCAAATGAATATTACCAACCCATATTATAATCATTTATTCTCCAACACCTAATATACTAAATAGTTGCTAAGAGAGTATCTGGTCTTCTGTACAGAATTTTAGCCATGAACACTTTTGGGCCCTGTATCTCAAGTTTTTTCAAAAACATGAATTTATTAAAACTTTTGCTAGTATTCAAGGTAAGAATAGATGTGGCATAAAGGTATTAATCATACAAATTAGTGGGTTTATTCTAAAACCCAAGGTCTGCAGATTATTTGCAAAAATGTATGCTTTGTGAATGACCAATAAGTAATTAATGCCAGTCTCTTCCCTTCTTTTCTGAGTCTAAAGCAGTGTCCATGAGTGAACCAAACCAGGTCAGGGTAAATATAGCAAGGAACACTTCTGAAATTTCCCATTCACCAATCAAGAACCTACAAAATACAAAGTCCTAATTCTTCTACTCATGTGGTGACTTCATAGTACTCTTCACATCTGTCTACAGAGAGCATCAGCCTCATGGAAAAATTGAGGGATAGGATTTCCCTAGTGAAGATGTAGCGCATGCCTGAAACAACTCTTAACCTTAATTATACCTCCTATTCATCCTCTCCCATGATTAGTACCAATGTCTATAGGATCAGGAAATTAGAGGGAGATTTAAAAAGTCAGTAGCAGATCCCTTAACACTGGCTTGGGATCTTTGGAGACAGAGAGAAATTTCTGGCAAGTTCCTCAATGAGACCAGTCTCCATTGCCTTATGCACATATTTTCTCCAATCTTTGTTATCATTGCTTCATTCCATCATATCTTATATCATTCATAATAAGGGTTTATGGTTTGGCATCTTGAGGATGTTTTGGTCTTGAAAGAGAACTTCAGGCCTTCTGCACCCGTGACTGTCTTGCACTTGGGCCAGCGCCTGGTTCAGCTGCAACTAGATTATTTGTTTCAGCACCTTGTCCACCACCAACCTTCTTATTCAAACAAAATCTCCCCCTGACCACCCTTCCTGCTCTCCAACTCTTCTCTTCCCTGACTGTCAGGATTTGGTTAGAATACCTGTTTAGGCCTCAGTTTATCATTTGAAAGACATTCTAAGGAAATTGTCACATTGAAGGTGCCCAGCAAATCTTTGCTCCTTTCCCTCATGAGTCCTTTCCTGATCACAAGCTGTCAAGGGATGCTCCTCCTCCTCCCAGTGCTCAGTAGTCAACTATACTCAACAACTATACTCCAAATGTGTGATTTTTAATATGTGTAATATTTGGGAGATCAAAATTTCTTATATATACATATATATATACATATATATGGTATTTCTTTGCACAACAGCTTATTTAATCTCAAACAAATAGAAAATGGTATTGTTGGGGCCCCGTCTTGGCATTCATGAGGCTGTTCCTAGACTCTGCCCTTGAGCTGTCAACGCAAACCATCCCAAGGGGGGACAAACATTAGACCACCCCGCCCTGAGTCACATTTATTCCATTTTCTATGCTGTCTTGGATATCACTAAAACCCAGATGTTTAATAACAAGTGTTTTTGAAGCTGTGATAATGAAAGTCAGGGGTTTTGAGCAATCATGGAATGCAGAGCTTCACTATTTCAGCCCTGTTATTATTTAACATTCAGCCTGCAGCCCCCTGCCACAATTCATTTTTATCTGCAACAGTAAACGTGCTGGGGATACCTGTGGACAGACACCCAGGCCAGGAAAAAGCAGTATTTGTGTAGTTGTCTTCTAATAAGGTCAAAGGAACATTGTATTATACGGCTCTGCAGGCAGCTAGACTCATTAGAGAAGGAGTGGGCTGGGGTACCTGTGTGAGATATTCAGAAGCAAGGATTTCGTTTGGGGTCTATGGGTGTCCTAGACTCTTGGCAGAATGTGAATTGGGGGCAAATAAGAGACGGGTTCTAAAGAAAATATCACCTTGTGGGTCTGGGAGCCCCTCCAGGCACTTTGCTCTTCTGAATCTCAGGTTTGATTTCTACCTGGAAGCAACGCAAAGGTAAAGGCCCTGGTACCTCTTTGTGACTCCCCCTTCCTCCCCCCAGTACCTCCCCATTACTAGATCTTGCTGAGGCCGTCTCCCAGGTTGAAAGTGGGTTTTCCTGCTGTGTGCGGGGAAGGTGAGCAAGGGTGTTGAGCAATAAGAGCCTTGCAGGTTGCATTTTGGTGCACTTAATGAATAGTGTGAGGCAAGGAGCTGAAGGCCAAAGCCTGACAGACTGACAGGCCTGATTGCCATTTGCATGAACAGCTCTCTGCAAGTGGAAGTGACTAGGAGATTGATTGATTTGTTTTGCTGAGGCTCCTTTGTGGTCTTCTGGGTGGATTTCTGGCCCCACCTCTCTGCCTCAAAGCCCTTGCTTTGCCTGCTGTTGCTTTTTTATTTGGGGGTAATGAAAATTTGTTATAAGCCTTCCCTTTCATCTGTACGTGGCAGGCTGTCACAGAGAAACGAGCCATTCTACAGCCTCACTCCTGTCCAAATTGCTAAATGTTTTTTTTCCAATTGCTTCCCTAATGGGCCTGGATAATGGGAGCGGCATGCTCTCTGCCCACATTGGAGATGCCAGCGCATTTGTCCAGTGCACATGTGTGGTGGGCACCCGGCCCCTATTGCCCAGGGAGGGCCAGCCCCTGGCAGCTGAGCTGCTGTTCATGCACCTGCCCCTTGTTATGGAGGCCACCAGGGGCTCAGCACCCAGGAAGGTGCTCTTTGGTTGGTCCTTTAGGCCTGATCATCCCTTTAAGGGAGACTCTCTTGAAGGGTGAGTGTTGACCTGGGCCAGAGCCCCAGACCCAGGTTCATGAAGGAACTGGCCAGACCAGTTTTTTATAGACGCCAGTTGCAGCTTTTCAGAGGGGTGGGATCCAGAACTCCCCGCAGCCGGCTGTTCCGTGGGCTGGATGCTCAACTGTGGCTGACCCACAGTTTTATGAGCCTAAGTGCTTATCCAGGAACAGAAGTGAGGAGGTTGTGTGTGATAAGAAAATAATTTGCCAAAACTGCAACAATAAAGAGGGCCTGGTGGGATCTCTTATGGTATGAATAGCCCCAAGCAGCTGCAGATTTCTCTCTGCTTTCACAATTATTTTCATTTTTATAACAATAAAAGCTAAATGCCTTGTACAAGCCTGGTGAATCTTGCTTCGACTTTTTCAAGACCACATTTCTTGCTCTTTCTGGGAATCTTAACAGCCACATCGCCTGGACAAAATGTTCCTTGGCATTGGCTTCAGCTGGTCTGCCCCTTGGCCGGCTGACAGCTCTCACATCACTCGGTTCTAATATCATACTCCCCCAAACAATCCCCTTCATAGAAAAAGCTCCAGTTGCACCCACAGGGCCCCCCAGAACAGGTGCTCCTAAGACTGCGTTCTGCAGGCAGGGAACTCTTCAACAGAAACTGGTGCCTTGAGAACCACAGCAGTTGCTCCATTGACAGGGGACAGGCGTTCGACGTGAGAATGAATGAGCTCACAATATCCTGCCTCTTCACGTGCTTGGGAGTGTACAAAGGGTGCCTCTAGATCTTATTGCATGTTCCCCAGCTTTCTATTTTCAGGTGTTGAGTATCGCTATCACTCATATTTGTTAAGCAGATACAAATGGATGCTGCACTAAACATGCAATAAATATCATAACAAAAGACAGGCCTTAGAGTTAGTCAAAATAGGACTGGACCTTGGCTCCACCAGTTAGTAAGTAGCTGTATTACCTATACCCCTAGTTTCTCTATGCACTGGGGCTAAAGTAGCACTTACCTCATTGAACTTTGAGTGTTGCAAGTAGTTAATGAGAGCAAGGGTAACATACTTGGCACTTTGTTAGCACTTAGGACATTCTAGCAAGAATTGTTGCATATATTCCTTTCTGAGTACTTTCTTTTGATAATACACGTGTGTGACATGAAAGAGTGTGCATTTGCTGAATGTTTAAACAAATGAAGATTTTAAAAAATGCTATGGTTGGGACAGAAGCCATCACTTTGGGACAGGTTTCCCAAATATGCCCTATATTTAAAATTTCCTGGGGTCCCTATTAAGATACCAGCCTTGGGGGAAAGAGGGACACAAACTGGTAGTTTCCTTGCCTATGGTTGACCTGGGTTTGATCTCTTACACTGTGTATGGTTGCCCAAGCATTAACAGGAGTGATTCCTGAGCACAGAGCCAGGAGTAAGGCCTGAATACTGCCAAGCATGGCCCCCAAACCAAAAATCAAAATAAAGAAATAAGACACCAACTCCAGAGCCTTCTTTTAAAGACTGATTGATTCAATCTATGGTGGGTCCTAGCATCAGTATGAAAGTCTTACTGTCTATAAGGGTACTTTTATAAAGGAAATACCTGGAAGAGCACTGTGCAAGAGAATTAGAAGTGGTGCATGGTTTGAAATGTACTTATCAGTAAATTTGACATAACACAAATTAAATGAGACTTTTGATAGCAAAGTGGTAGGGCATTTGCTTTGCACGCGGCCAGCTTGGCCCAGCTGTGTTTGATTCCTCCACCCCTCTCAGAGACCCCGGCAAGCTACCGAGAGTATCTCACCCACACGGCAAAGCCTGGCAAGCTCCCCTTGATGTATTACATATGCCAAACACAGTAACAACAAGTCTCACAATGGAGACGTTGCTGAGCTCGCTCAAGCAAATCAATGAACAACGGGAGGACAGTGCTACAGTGCTTTATTCAATTTATTTAAAATAGTATGAGTTCAACATGCCATCATAAAAATGTTAGTAAATTATTTTTGAAATCAAGTTTTCAAATTTTATTGTGTATTGTACACTTACTGTATACTTATTGTATTGGTGTTATGTATTCTAGCATATCTCAGTTTGCTCCAACTTTCATCATGAATATTTGATTTGTATTTTGATACCAGGGCTGGAGCAATAAAACAGTGGGTAGGGTGTTTGCCTTTCATGTGGCCGACATCGTCGACCCGAGTTCGATTTCCTCCACTCCTCTCGAAGAGCCCGGCAAAGATACCGAGAGTATCTTACCTGCACGGCAAAGCCTGGAAAGCTATCCGTGATGCATTCAATATGCCAAACACAGTAACAAGTCTCACAATGTTACTGGGCCCGCTCAAGAAAATTGGTGAACAACAGGAGAATAGTGACAGTGACAGTGATTTTGATACCATAAAATTTACAGTTTCAGAAAGTCCATTTCCATATTAAGCTGTTCAAAATATGCATAAGCACTCCTAAAATGGAACTGTTAGTTTTAAAATTAAATGGATTTAAGAATTCAGTTCCTTAGTGACATGAATCATTTTAAATACTCAGGAACAACATGTAGCCAGTGACTGCTGGATCAGGCAGCATAGATGTAGACAGTCAATATTTTATAATAGTCGAAATATGCTTCACTTTATTGTGTCAAGACTTTAGTGTAAGGGAAGATGTGTCAGGGAGGAATAGCAGTCAGAGAGTAGAAGTGTTCTGAAGAAATGAAAATTTTGTTACAGGAGCAGAGGAAATGAGATTAGCAAAGGAAAACGGACCAAATTTTACATTGCTATTATCTTAAGATGAGGAGATTAGCCTTCACTGACTGACCAGGCAACAGGAGCAAAAGATATTTTTGAACAAAATAGTGGTATGGTCAAAGCGTCTTTCAAGATGACTGGATTAACAGGAATCTATAAAAAATGGAAAATGGAAGATTGATTGTTGATAGTAATAACAATAAAAATAATAGAATGGGAAACAATAACACTACATGGAATTCTTCTGGTAAGAGAGGCTAGGAGAAGAGGGAGTTACGAGACAATTTCTAAGCTTTAAAAGAGTGAATGAGGGGTTAAGGTCTTTGCCTTGCACACAGCCCACCCAAGTTCTATCTCTGGTATCACACTCCAAGCCCCGCTAGGAGTGATCTCTGAGCCCAGAGCTAGGAGTAAACGCCAAGCACCGCTGGTGTGCCACCCTTACCCCAAAAGGTGAATGAAGGGGCTGAAGAAACAGTACAGCAGATAGGACACTTGCTTGGCATGCAGCTGATGCACATTCGATTCCCAGCATCCCCTGTGGTTCTCCAAGCACCACCAGGATTAATTTCTGAATGCAGAGCCAGGAATAATCTCTGAGTATTGAGAGGCATGCCCCCCCCCCGAAAAATAAAAGTGAACTAAAATTATAATGAAAATAAACATTTGGACAGAAATCTGGTTCTAGAGAAAAGATATGCTCAATTTGAATGAAATATTTGAACTCAATTTTAGGTTACCCAAATAGGTGACTTGATAACATAATTAACATGTGTGTAACAGAGTAGAATAGAGGGTTGGATATAAACCTGAAGAATGCCAAGGATGCAAGTTAAGAACAAATCTACAGTAATAGAAGAAGAACCATAAGTTTAATGCCATGAAAGTCATAGCAACAAAGAGCTTCCACACTAGTGAAGGATCAGCAGTGGGTAGTGATGATACGGTCAAAGAGAATGAAGACTAATGTGAATAGATAATTAGGAAACCAATAGAAATACAAAAAGATCAATTTCAGTTCCCAGGAGCTGTTGTAAATCTGTTTTATTGGTTTGTTTTGTTCTGTTTTTTGGGGCCACATCTGGAGGTATTCAGGGTTACACTCAGGCTCTGCACTCAGGGATCACACGTGGTGGAGCTTGGGCGACTATATGTGTTGCTGGGGATCAAACCTGGGTCTGCTGCATGCTAGACAGGTGCTCTGTCATTCTACTGTCTCTCCAATCCAATTCTGTTCTCTCTCAAAATTGACCTGTCTCACTCAGAAAAGTAGCTATTAAATATAAGATTCCTATAATTACTCTGAAGTTGTTTTTGCTTTTCTTCCTTCCATCCTTCCTCCCTCCCTTCCTTCCTTCCTTTCTTTTCTTCCTTCCTTTCTCCCTCCCTCTCTTCCTTCCTTCCTTCCTTCCTTCCTTCCTTCCTTCCTTCCTTCCTTCCTTCCTTCCTCCCTCCCTCCTTCCCTCCCCTCTCTCTCTTTCTTTCTTTCTTTCTTTCTTTCTTTCTTTCTTTCTTTCTTTCTTTCTTTCTTTCTTTCTTTCTTTCTTTCTTTCTTTCTTTCTCTCCCTTCCTTCCTCCCTCCCTCCCTCCCTCCCTTCCTTCCTTCCTTCCTTCCTTCCTTCCTTCCTTCCTTCCTTCCTTCCTTCCTTCTTCCTTCCTCCCTCCTTCCCTCTCTTTCTTTCTTTCTTTCTTTCTTTCTTTCTTTCTTTCTTTCTTTCTTTCTTTCTTTCTTTCTTTCCTTCCTTCCTTTCTTTCTTTCTTTCTTTCTTTCTTTCTTTCTTTCTTTCTTTCTTTCTTTCTTTCTTTCCTTCTCTCTCCCTCTTTCCCTCCCTCCCTCTCCTTCATTCCTTCATTCTTTCCTTCTTTTCACTTTATTTATCCTTTCTTCCTTCTGATAAATTGTATATAGTTTCTGTAAATAACATTACTTAATCGCAAGTCTCAAAATTTAGTAGTATGCAAGACATGCAGTCTCTCTTCTTTCATAAAGATATTATGCATATGGAAATATATAGTAGTTGGAAAGCACTGAAAATAAGATAATTTAATAAATAGTAAGGTTTTGGGAAAGGGGATATAATTTAATACAGATCATAGAGGAATGTTTTCAAGAACATTATATTTGTTCTGATTCCACTCTGATAGACATTAATAGTGACAATCTAGGATAGGGACTAGGATATGGGAAACAGGGCAAAGGCCTTGATGTGGATGAGACATGGTTTGACAGAATCCAGTTGAAAGAGTGAATGCAGATGGAGATGGTTCATAGTAAGAAAATCAAGATTAAGAGGAAAACTGCTTCTGAGAGGGTTTGTATGTTAAGGAGTTTGAACTTCAAGTGCAACAGGAAATCATTGAAAAGTTTTTAGATATGAAATAACTTGATGCATTATGCATGGAAAAATTAAATTAGCCACACAGAATGGTGAAGGAGTAGTGGGTGACAACGTAGAAGACTTCAGAGGGATATAAGTAGTAGAATTACATGAATCACAAAGTGGGGGGGGGGGAATAGATTCTGGTACAGCTGAAAGACCAAAGTAGTAGCATAGAAGACATTATGTTGTAGTTGTGAGATTGGAAATTTGATGAGGATTTACATTAGAGAAGGAGTTATAGTGATAGGGGAGAGTGGAAAAATAAATAAATTTTGAAAGTAAGAATAACAGGATTGACTGAAGATTGGCTGTAATGAGTCAATATGGACCCTAACATGCCTTATTTTAGCAAATTGACTGCATCACAGAATCATACACAAGAAAAGCATCTTGATTAATGTCCTTAACTTTCCAAGCTCTGTTATTATCAAGAGTAGTGCCTCCCCATATAAAACAACCAGAATCCTGAAAGCTGATGCTAAAAGTATAAACAAAAAAAGAAAAATGGACTATCAGTGTCTAATGGACTTATGTTTATTAAATTCCTCAATAAAATGTATGTGCTCAATACTTGAACGTGCTGGAATTAAGCTTTTTTTAAAAAAAGAGAATGACACGAAGCCATATTTTCAGACAACAAATACCTCTTTGAGTAATGGAGGCATTTCCTAATTTTTGAAGTAAATATCAGCTAAGAAAATACTTGATAGGGCAGGAGAAAATGCACAGAAACACTTTCTAGGCAGACAGCAACAGAGGCTGAACAGGTTCACGTACAGCACCCAATCCATGTCTGGAGAGGAGAAAATTAATAGCTAGGGAATTAAATGGCTACCAATTTGTGAACACCCAATCCTAATACATTTATTGATTTTAGTTTCCAGTTTAGTGCTTGAGCTGTCTCTATCCATCAAACTTTACACAATAGGGCAGAGATCATCCTGAAGGGGGAAGGGTAACTCAACTGTCAAGACTGCCATTGGAAATGTGAAGACTGTGGTAGGTTCAAATCCACACTCTGTACAGACCCTTGTAGAACCCTGAGAAGCTATCTGTTCACAGTTTTAATGTTTTTGATAAAGGTATTGATTACAGAGGGAAAGTCTAATCATACAAAGGAGATGAGTTTCAAACAATGAAATAAAGGGGGAAAATGACACTCCATTGCTAATATTTAAAACACACACACACAAACATGTTTTCACTAATTTTCAGATTACCTTATATCTCTTTAGGGTGGTTAGATGAAAGCTTGGCAGCTGTATTGTCTTCTGAAAGACAAAGAGTTCCTAAGGAGAACCTTCAATTCTCTGTGTCTTTGGAGGAACAAGGAAATTTCCCAAACCCTCTTCTTACAGAATTTTGTGCTCCTCTGAAAGGCTCTGACAATAAAGGCATTTTAGAAATTCTAACCCTATGACGTACTTCATGGAAATACATACCTAAGTTAAATGTAGTGACTGAAAATTCCATCTAAGACATTGATGTCAACTTTGAGGGGCGGAGAATATGAATAAATCAGTCAATCTAAGATCTAAGTGATTTGTTTTAGGTGTCAGGTAAAAAATAATTATACTTGGTTTTACTCCTAGTAAGACATACATACCTTATGAGCTTATAAAAATTATGAAATTACACCCTTTGTACTATCTTATCTTTATTGCAGTATTCCTTGATAACTAGCAAGAAACACTTCTGGTTCTCAGTAAACAATATTTGTTTTGGCTAAAGTATTTGGCAACACATATCACGAGTCTTAAAAATATTTATAGGCTTTGATCCAATAATTAAAGTAATTAGAGACACAAACATTTATATATAAGAATGATTAATAGTTAATTGTCTACAGAAAAAGAAAAAAGCTGGAAACATTAAGGAGAGGACTTATTGAGTAAGTCATGGCATCTGCATGTAATGTGTTAATTCATAATCGTTAAAAGTGTTCAGTGTGTGTAATTAATGATTAGTGACATAGGAAATTGCTTTAATTTTAATTATAATATTTAAGCGAAAGAAAGATATAAAAATGTGTATATACATTTATACAAATAGTTTTACTAAATTTTGCAGCACTGTCCTCCCATTGTTCATCAATTTGCTTTAGCGGGCACCAGTAATATCTCCATTGTAAGACTTGTTGTTAGTGTTTTTGGCATATCAAATAAGTCATGGGTAGCTTTCCAGGCTCTGCCGTGCAGGCGCGATACTCTCAGTAGCTTGATGGGCTCTCCGAGAGGGGTGGAGGAATCGAACCCGGGTCCCTGGGTCGGCCACGTGTAAGGCAAACGTCCTACCCGCTGTGCTATTGCTCCAGCCCACTAAATTATGTAATAGTATAATATAGCTTATAATAGCTATATGCAGACAATATGTGTGCTTATAATGTATACTATATATTTGTCATGTTTATTAATAGAGTATGTATGTGTGTTTATGTACACACATATATACATGTACAGATAATTTATATATTGTCTTTGTGCATATATGTGAAGGAAGCTATAAATATAGAAATATACAGACAGAAGACTGGAAAGAAATATAGCAAAGAGATATTTTGATCTTATAGTGAAATTATAGGTATATTTTTCTTTATAGTCAAAATGTCCAGGAATGAGTATGCTTCATTATAATAAAAATATCAATATTGATTTTAGAGCAGTACTGACAGCACCATGAAAAAAAATGTTGTAAAGTCAAGCTTTGGCTGCAGCTATCTCAGAGACACACCTTTGTCACATATTTGTATGTGTACATATGTATTTATTTTTAATGTCAGAATTTAGCAAGCCAGTTCACTTGCTCAAGGAGAATATTCCTTGTTGATGCTGCAGGCAAAACTGCTAGGATTTTTTTTAACCCTAGGTCTATTGTGAAAACGAGCCATCTGTGGCAGCAGTGGTGTTTTTCCCAATCTAATAGCACCTTTTGTACTGAACTCTTGGGGTTTTTTTCCAGGCATTTCTGACAGCTGCAGAATAATTATGGACACTAAAAAATATATGTAAACCTGTAGAAGATGACATACCAGAAAAAGTCCGCATATATGTGCTGTGTGAGGAATAAAATTAGGGTAGGGAAACCCCTGTGGTTTGGTTTGTAGAACACCACATGGAAGACTGTTTTTGCTGAGTCAGGCTTGGGTGAGCTAAAATGGCTTCAGGACTTCAGAAATGAGGGACTGTCCTCCCCATCACTATTTTCTGCAGTTATGTTAGAGTCTTGGGAACCTGTGAAGCATACAGAAAACTAGTGAGTGAAAGAATGAATGAATGCTAAGTTATGGCCACTTCTTCCTGAGGGTTACAGAGAACCTACCTTTCTACTTATTCTCTGGCACTGAGGAAGATTAATGTGAATTCATTTGCTTGAGAAGAAGGCAGGGCTTCTAGCATCCTTAAAATCTAGAAATAGGGGCTGAAGATATTGTACAGCTGATAGGGCTCTTGCCTTGCACACAGCTGACCCAGGTTCAATCCCTGGCATTTCATACGGTCCCCTGTGCACAGCCAGGAGTAATTCCTAAGTGCAGAGCCAGGAGTAACTTCTGAGTATCTCAGATGCGACTCCCAAACAAACAAACAAACAAACAAAAATAATTAGGCGGTTACTTCTTCTCCTTCCTTCCTTCCTTCCTTCCTTCCTTCCTTCCTTCCTTCCTTCCTTCCTTCCTTCCTTCCTTCCTCACTTCCTTTCTTAATAAACAACAGTGAGATACACAGTTACAAAGTTGTTCATGATGCAACCCAAGTTTCTATGTCTACTCATGTAGAAAAATAAACACTGTCTTTAATAGTAGCACATCCTCAAGCTTCCCCAATGACACTTAATCCTTCTTAAAGTTATGAGGAAATACTTGCTATAGGAATAGCAGGAAAGAAAAATGGTTCAAATTCTGTAGCAAAGAAATTCCTGTCTCCCATATACGTCCAGGGGCTTGTCCTAGTGGAGGCTGTTATTTCCATGCTCCTCTCAAGTATTGAATTTTGGCAGCCTTTCTTTAGTGGAAGAAAGCAGGAAGTAACTCCTGCTCATATTCCCTGGCATGTCAGTGTCACTCTTTAACTAACAGCTGAGAGTGAGGATCATGCAGCATTTGGAATCCACCCTCTCATCAGGGCAACTGGAGAAATATACTAGGTGGCTTATAACTTACACCCAAGGCTCCTTGGCTTTCTCAGAGTTGTACTAAGTACTGCAACATATCTCTGGCAGTTCACAAAAGTGTCCCTTCTGGGCCTTCTTTGTTTAAATGTAATATTTCCTGTATTAAGTCTTATAACAATCATCACGAGGTAGGTTGAATACTAAAGAATTCAGAATCAATTAAGACTCCACCAGGAAATCAAAACCTTCTGTTAAGCTGTAAAATGCTCTGGGATGAATTGGTGTCACCTGATAATATTGCACCAGAGATGAATTGTAAAGCCTGACACTCAAGGCCAAGTGTCTCTTTTCACAAAAGCAACAATCCCCTCTTCACATGAAGTTTATCAGTGATAGAAGAATAGAAGTAATGAGTGATTACACACCACCTTAAATGATGTTTCTTTTCACTAATATCGATAGAAAGCTTTCTTCATCCTTGTGACTTTCTTCACTGCTATTAGAAAAAGAGACAGTAAGGATACAGTTTGCCTATTGTCAGCAGTGAAGTCTATTTGCAGGATTCTTTTCTTTTTCTTTAGTGTAATTCTAAGATTAGAGTCTACAGATTATAGCAACTACAGGATCTCAGACAATGAGGACCAGGGGATCTCATAGTTGCTGAATACAAGGTCAGAGTCTTGATGTGCGCTTACAATACCTAGGCCCTAGGTAATGAGAAAGCACTTACCTTAAAATCAATAGATGTACAGAATCAAGACATTTTCACAGAAACATAAAAAAATTGTCATAAAAAATCCAAATAAGGCATGAAGGATACACTAAAAAGTCTATGTGTACTTCCCTCATCTAGAAAGTTTTAGATTGGATAATAATTGGGAAAATAATGATGTAGATAGGGTAATTATGAGTATGCCATGACTTAGGAGTTCTGATACATAAATAGCTAATATCAAGAGAATATTTGGGACCAAAGGGGCGGTACCGTGGGTAGGGAACTTGCCTTGCATATGGCTGACTCACTGGTTGTCTTCCTGGCATCCCCATAGGATCCCCCAACCCTGCCAGGAGCGATCCCTCAGTGCAAACCAGGAGAAATATTCAGGCAAGTGTGAACCAAAAACTAAGAGAGAGGGAGAGAGAGATAAAAAAAGAAAGAGAGAGAGAGAGAGGAGAATTCTGGAGAGAGACACTGAGAAAGATTGAGAGAAAGAGAGAAAGAGAGAAAGACACTGAGAAAGATTGAGAGAAAGAGAGAGAGGGGATATACTGCCATTTCAAAAAACAGTAGTCAATACCACGTCTTTCTTCAATTGTTAATCAGGTATTAGAAGTCTTCTCTGCATGTCTTGGGACTTCCAAGTTCCTTACATACACTAGACTGAACAACACGAGACATTTATTAACTGCTCAGAGACTGTGATTGCTGAGGGATTTCCCACGCTTCCTGTGCAGAGGTCCTTTGTAATCAGGCTTGACTGTTTTATACAAGGCCCGCTTTTCCTTTAATGGGCCAGATCTCATTTTTATCCCCACTTCTGCAAGGAACTGACTCACGGAAACTTTACTGGACTTTGTTAATGGGGCAAGTATGCTGTTTGTGGCTGGTAGGTGATTTTAGTAGCATATAGGTGGTTCATTCCATTGCCAAGGAAGCTGAACTCTCTGCATGGTCAGTTTGCTGTGTGCTCACTCCGTGTGTATATACAGAGAACACTTGCAGAAATACTTACCCACTCTCAACACAGCATGCAAGCTGTTAGCAATCTTCTTTACATTACCTCAGGCCCACTCCATCACCCCTTTCACTTAATATGATAGATTGCAGGACGTAATATAGAAAAATGTAGTGTGTGTGGCATATAAACTCACAGTGCATATCGGATTTAATATATAATGCACAGAAGCCACTCTGTAATACATAGTCAAAAAGGCTGCAAGCTGCTGTATTGATGCCATGCCCAGTTCAAGAGAATAAGGCAAGTTTCCATTGCCAGAAAGGAGCATAGTATTCAATTTCTCATCCAGTATAGAGTATAAATAAAACATGGTGTACAGTAATACCAAACTGCATGAAATGATTTCCCTTAGTACATAAACTTATAGCACCCCAGTCTTTGCTTCAAGCTGAATTTTCCCAGTTCTCTCAGATGGCAATAGGGAATTATACATGACCTTCTGCAGCAAGAACTTCCCACTTAACAGATTCTAGGGCTCCACTGGGCCTCACGCTAATGGACAGCCATTATCATCTTGGAGCTCCCCAGAAACCCCTGGAGCTTTGCAAGCAGAGTTCCTGGATCTCTCCAGAGCCAGAAGTTGATAGGCAGCTGTCAATCAATGGAAAATTTCTTAAAGCTATACCTTGTAGCAAATAAAAGTGCTCAGTGTTTGTAATGAGAAAATATTATTGTGCCGACACTAATATGATTTAATAAAAACATTAACCCAGTAGGTGTAGACTTCAAGTCTAGTTATCACTATACAAATGCACATGTAGTATGCATTTCCTTTTACGTATGGAGAGCTATTGATTAATTTTGCTTTACAGTTCCTGAGGAGAGTAAGTCAATTTAGCTTTTATAATTGTACTTTGAATGGGTAGCTTTTAACTATAGAAGTTCTCAATTTCTGTGAAATCCTATCAAAATTTGATAGCAAGGAAAATATATTCTAGAGCAAATGTTTAACTGCATTAGTGTAACTGTTTTCATAGGTTTATGTGGTCTAAAGGGACAAAAGAGGACCAAATGCAGAAACTTTCTGAGATTAGTTTTATTCTGGTCTTCCCTCAGGGTTTTCGGTATCTAACTTGCTGCTCTTTTCATTTAACTCATTCTCCTCCTACTATGTGTGATTGGTAAACTTATGCCTATTATACATGCTCCATCGGTTCAAGCTTGGTGCTACTTAAGCGTGAGCTGTGCTTATTTGTTTAGGAAGCAAAACAGTCAAGAGTGCTTTCTTGAGACTGATGCAGGATTGTAAGTCAATTGTTCTTCTGAGAAGAACTCTCTAGCTGATCCTAAATGGGCTGTGAAATCATGGTTAAGAGGAAATTTTAAGTGGTCACTACTATCACCCTTTGATCTTGGTGATTAGAGTGTAATGTCTTTCACCTTATCACAACCTCTGTGTCATTTCTGGCTCTAAAACATAGGAAATAGATAGAAGCTGGGAGTTGAGGAATTAAGAACTGTCCTCTCAAATCCAGGATTTTAACTTGTAGAGCAGATAAAGGACACAAATGAGTATAAGATCCAGATCATTATTCTGACTTGTTGCTGATAACACCAGTCAACAGACCCACTTAATTAAAGTCATGGCCTTTTTATGGACAAATTTTGAATTCTAAGTGTCTCTTTTAGAGTCTGAAATTTATTTCAGACTTAGAGATATAAGACTCTTTGTTGCAAGACTAATGTAAAAAATTTCTGAATATCCTTTACTCGAATTATATTTCCCTTTATTTCGATTTCTTTATATTCTCTATTATTGTCATTTTTATGTATGTATGTATGCATATATTTAAGTGAGTTACTATCATGAAAGATCTTTATTCTTAAATACTTCAAGAATATTTTTATTACCAAAGCTAAGTAAAACTATCAAAAATCAAGAAATTTACATAAATAATATGCAATTAGCTATTCTACAGACCTATATCAAAATTTCTCCAGTTTGTCTAATAAAAGATATCTTTATAAGATTGCACTCATCTGGGGAATATAAAGAAACAAAATATGAGATTAATACCCAAGAATAGCTGAGATCAACACCAGGAGGATTACTCCATAGCTTAGAGGCCAGCCAGGCATTCTAGGGGAAAGGGCAGCTCAGATAGAGAAGGGAGCACCAAATAAAGGGTGTTTGGAGGATCCTCTCAGGAGGGGAGATGCATGTCGAAAGTAGACTATGGACTGAACATGTTTGCCACTCAAAGCCTCTTTTGCAGACCACAACACCCAAAAGGAGAGAGAGAACACAAGGGATTGCCCTGCCACAGAGGCAGGGTGGGATGGGGGGATGGGGGTGGGGGGATATTATCCATGGTGGTGGAAAATGGGCACTGGTGGAGGGATGGGTATTTGATCATTGTATAATCGAAACCCAAGCACAAAAAATTGTAAATCTACAACTGTACCTCATGGTGTTTCACTAAAAATAAAAAAAAAAATTTAAAAAAAGATCTTTATAGAAAAAGAGAGGGAAATTTTCTTGTCGAGGTTCAATCTAGGATCAGACATTGCCATTTGTTAGCAAATTTCTTTAGCCTATTAATCTAGACTGACTCTTTCTCCTTCTTGACCTTATCATATTTTCAGAATGTTCTCTGATCTGGGATTCTTAGTGTTTCCCCATCATCAGTCAAATATCCCTAAAAGTTTCAAAAGAAATATTTAGAGAAAGTTCCCATTTCCTTACAGCATGTGACCTTTTCAGTCATACGAACAGGTATTGAAATCAGATCATTTAGAGCACAAGCCACAATGTAAGAGAGAGAGAGATCTACACATTTCAGATTTATCTTCATAATTGGGCCTGACATGTTCCTATCATTTTCTATATTCTTTCAACCTTCAGAACATAACATTTGATTTTGAATTCTAGCAAGAAAATGAGGAAAAAAGGGGCAACTCGTGAGCAAAGTACCTGAACTTAGAATTTGAATGAAACTTACTTGTATAACTCAAGTGAAGGGCATGCATATGTGCTTTTGATTTCTTGCATCACCTTTCATTATCTTAAGACTGAAAAGTTAATAACCCAGTGTGTAATCATGCCATTATCAGTTTACATTGTAGTAAAGCCCATTCGAATGATGATTACATATGTTAATGAGCGTCGTTATAATGCACTACACAGTACATTACCTTCAATAAATATAATTGTTTATGCACTTTAATGAGGGCATATAATGCCCCAAAACTAATGGTATTGACTGAATTGTGATTTATTGCTCTAAAACTTTGCCATTAAGAAAGGAAATCTTACAAAACCTTTTATATTTACCTAACTTTCTTTCGCCTCCTAAAAGCTGCCACTCATTTCTCCCTCCCCCTGTTACAAGAAGAAAATAGCTCCAAGACGCTTCTACAATGTTCCCTGTCAATGCTTTTCTCAACCTGAAGAAGCAGGAGGTGGGTTCATTTAAAGCGTTTAATGAAGATCATTATGTTTACCCCTTAGTAAGGTTTAATGCATTATCTGGCAACAAAACTGATACCACGTCAGAATTTTGGCTTCAAATCAAATAACAAAGAATGAAAACATTGTTTGTTAAACTACACACTAGGAATAGAAAATAAGGCCAGGATAGCATTTGGCCCAGGGACTTGCATCAGACCAGGGAAGGACTGAGCTTGATTAAATTGTCCCTGAATATACAGAACTGCAACTGGGGACAAAGAGAGAGTTGGACCTCCCTAGGCGATTTAGCTAATTTTAAATCTAAGAATATATTTCCCCCTTTCCTTGGAATTTTTCTATAAAAATTGAATCTCGTATTTGTTATCAATGGACCATATTTATTATGCATGATTGGCATTTTTCAAATTAACACATATACTAAAAACGAGGGCTAGCATCTCCAAATGGGCTTTATGTTACCATACATTTTGACTTTAGTGGTCTTCATGTGTCTAAGCAGAAATAGCTTATAGCCAATGTCCTTTGCAAAGGTTTCATTAATTATTTCTACAGATTATTGGCGAATATGCACAAACACTGAAGTTGTGGCTTCTATATCAAACCTGAACCAAACTCACCAAAACCGATTGCAATCACAATTCTTTTCCAGCTAATAAACAAAATCACATCTAGATATTTATGCCATCTTTGTAGCTGCAAATTAACCAGTTTATCAACTATCTGTTCTTAGCCAGCATGTGGATCTCAACAGTAATCAGGGTGGGACTCATTCCTCTTTGATATCACATCCTTTAGTCCTTGAGTGGCAGCACCTGGCTTCTTGGTGCAACGCAAGCTTGAACGAAGAATTTTCCCTTGAAATTACTGAAAATGGAGTTCTGTCACCTTTGGAGGCAAATCTGCATATAAGATTCCAGTCTTTTTTTCCCCCCTTTCTTTGCAGCATGCTTTCTGAAAGAACTTTCAGGAGCCTTTATGAATAAATAAACTGTGCAACTTAAAGAAGAAGATTAATTCATCTAGATACTCTAAATGCCCAGTAGAAATGACAACAGGGAATCTGTTCTGGCATCTTCAAAGAATTTTTGAACAATAGCAGTTTCTTAAAAAAGATTCCCAGGGTGGAAGGTAATCACTTGAGAAACTTTTCAAGGGTTACAATGCTGTTGCAAGTAGTTTGAAAGTCAGTAGTTTTGAAAAAAAAATTGACATTGAGATGCAATTTGTGGTAAGATCTAATTAATTTTTTTGCTCCTAAGAATAATTTATTATTTACACTTCTTATTATATATGTATTTTAGCTTCATTAGTCTGCAATGCTGGAAAAAATTATACCTTCAAGTCCTATTTATCAAATTAATGGTGCAATTTCATAGTGACACATTCCACATTCATTAAACCAAGTACAGTAAAAATGCATTTAAATTAGATTAGTGTGATGTAATAAAGATTCCAGTGTAGGGGTTGATATTCTAGCTGAAAAGAAACACCCAGATCGAGTTGAAAGTAAGTTTGAGATAATGCTTCAAAATTGATTTTGGCACTGGTTAAGTGAAAATATATGCCATGATGGCACTCTCTCTCTCTCTCTCTCTCTCTCTCTCTCTTGCTTGCTTGCTCTCTCTCTTCTGTCTTTATTTAGCTATTTTGATGCTTTCCTATGATAGGGAAAAAAAAGACTCAAAGCCTTAGCATAAACCTTCAGAATGTTCAAACTTTGTTCAACCAAAGACTACGGCAGTAACTTGCTCAAAGATTCTCAATTGTAGCAGATTTACTTGTATATTAACCAATACTTCAGCAGCAGCAATATTATCATCATCATCATCACAATAAATTTATATTTGTAGATGACAACACTGTGTACTCACTGAATGTTATGCTGCTATACTCACTGCCTCAAAGGATTAAGGGTTGTAACCTGTAATATCTCCAACGGCAGATGTTACATTTCTCTGCTAAGTGTTGTAATGATTACATCTGACGATATTTTTTCTTAAATACTCATAATAAAAACACTTTAATATTCAAAAAATGCATGTGTTTACACATACATGTCTGTGTCATTGAGTTGCAAGGTCCTAGGAAGCTCTTCAATGACCTTTGTCTGGTGTTAATGGCTTTTTAAATATAATACTTATTAAACACGTTTAAAGGTTGGCAAGATAGTACAGTGGGTATGGCCTTGCCCTGCACACAGCTAACCTACATTTAATCCCTGACACTACATATGATCACTTGAACATGTCCAGAAGTGACACATAAGCATAGAGTTGGGAGTAAGCACTGAGCACTGCCAGGTGTGCCTCCCCCCAAATAAACAAATAAATACATATATGCTTTCAAGCTGTTGGGTATTTGGGGAGATTAAGTGAGATAATGTGTGAAGGCAAAGAATAGGCATTTTCCGTGCCAGCTCAGTCAGAATATAAATCTGTAAGACGAGTACAGAAACCTTAGGGCAATGGGCAAGATAAAGACTCTGCAGATTCTGCTGCTCTATAAAATATACAGTACTTTTTTGTTTGTTTGTTTATTTTGGCTGTTCTCAGTAAAAAATATTAGAGTTTAGGAGAAGGCAGTGAGGGGTCTAGGTGGGTGTTTTAAGGTGATTCATGGGAACCTAGATGCCTGCTCTCAAGGAAGAATTGCTGGAGCATGCTTACCTTGAATGGAATTCTCTGAACCTCTGTGTGAGACGAAAGAGGGAAAAACTGAGTAGGAAATAAGCCAACCACAATCTTTTCTTGGTCTAAGCCAGCACTAGATAACTAGCCATACTAATTTATATTTATCCACTCAAAAACAAAAATCTATTAGGAGGTCTCAAAAAAGAAATGTTAAAGAAATAAGGGGCAATATAAGGCAACCTAAGATGGAAATTTCTAGTTTTTAGCACTGTGTATTGGTCAGAGAAACAAAAAAATGTATATCATAAGGCAAAAAACAGTGAAGAATGATGTTAGAATGGATTGAATTATGACCAATAATCAGTCCACATACCGCATATTCTACATAGATATATGATGTGCTACTAACTCCCTAGGGAATCTGAGGTAGCATAGACAACTTGACTGACAGAAAAATATTTCTGGTTAAGATTACACTGACTCGCCATTTGCAACTGCTAAGTCATCTAAAAAATTGCCAGCCTGTCCCAGGATTTTGCTTTCATAAGCTACATGGATTTCATAAGCTACAAAGTCAACACGTTTAAATGAAATTGAAGATGATATTTTTTAATTTAATTTTGTGACTCTCTCCTTTTTTGGAGGGGGTCTATATCTAGTAGTGCTCAATGCTTATACCTAACTTTCTGCTCAGGGATCACTCCTGGCAGTGTCTCGGGGACCATATTCAGTATCAGGTATTGAACTCAGGTTGGCTGAGTCTAACTTAAGTGCCCTATACCTTGTAGTATCTCTCTAGCCCTTGACTTTAAAAATTATTTTATGAATTTGTCAGACTAAAATGGAAAAATATTAGGAGGAATACAATTAATGTTTAATATTCTCCAAGCCTACAGTTGTATATTATTAAAAATACTAGGCAAATATAACTTTCTAGAACCAGAGAAATAGCTCAATGAGCTAGGTGCATGAATGTTTTGCATGCAGGAAGACTTGATTCAGTTCCCAGTACCATATGGTCCCAAATACCACCAGGATCCCTCAAATATCATAGAGTACAGAGTTGGGTTAACCTCTGAACATTGATGGGTGTGTCCAAAAGAAAAGGAAAAAAATCTCCACACCCTAGATATAGCATATAACTTTGTGAAACAACCTCTTTTTTTCATGTAGAAAAATGCTTTGAGATTTATCTAAAATGCTACATATATAACATTTTTTTCTTTTTATTACTGGTCACTAGTATATTTTATGACTAGATTAGTTTACTCAAGCGGGCCCAGTAACGTCTCCATTGGAGACTTTGTTGTTACTGTGTCTGGCATATCGAATACTCTCGGTAGCTTGCCGGGCTCTCCTAGAGGGGCGGAGGAATCGAACTCAGGTCGGCCATGTTGGCCACTTGTAAGGCGAACGGCTTACTCAACCAATGAAGAACATTGTATTGATCCCAATTTGGGGTTAGTATGAGTAGAGTTAGTATAAATATACATGAACAGTTTTTTAATCAGTGCCTACGCCCCTCATCTACTGAATTTTTTAAAACTGTCATTATAGTTTAGATTATGTGTTTATCATATTTAAAATATTGCCATTTTCTGATGTACACAGCTATTTCCTCTTACCACCACCAAAGTGACCAAGACCTTCCACCAATGCTCCTGTTCATTGTTCCCTCATTCATTCTCTCTAACCTGGTATTATTGGTTGTGCAATCCACTGCCCAGAGTTTCTTATCAATTGCTATTGTCTATGCCATTAACATGTTTCTCTATATTCCACAGATTTTTTAGTAAGGTAATGTGTACCTTACCTTATTACGAGTAAGGTAATGTGGTACTTGTACTTCTCCCTCTGATTCATTTTGCTCAACATCATACCCTTCAGTTCTGTCCAAGTTTCCACAAAATGCATCATTTCATTTTTTAAACTGTGTATATTTACTGCAGCTTCTTTATCTACTCATCTGTTTTTAAATATTTGGATTGTTTCCATATGTTGACCATTTTACTAAATGCTGCAATGAACGTAGGTGTTGGATATGTTATTTTTAGTTCATATATCTTATTTTTAATTAATGTTTTTGGGTAGATTCCAAGAAGTGGAATAGCTTGGTCATATGGGTACCCCAATTCTTATCTTTTTATTGCTGTTGTTGGGTTAAATTTTCGTTTTCTTTCCAATGAGACAGAACCAGATGACATTCAAACTAATCATAAATTAGAGTTCCCTTTTCACCACATACTCACCAAAACTGGTTGTTTTCAGCTTTTTTCATATATGACATTGTCACTGGTATAAGATGATTCCTCATTGTTATTTTAATTCGTATTTCCTTGATACTGGTGATGATGAACACTTTTCATTTACTTCTTGGTCTATAGTATATCCTCTTCATGGAATTGTCTATTCGTCTCTTCATTTTTTGATTGAGTTGCTGGTTTGTTTGTTTATTTATTTACTTATTTGCTAACTTTGTGAGTGCTTTATATATTTTATCAGATAAAGGGTGTTATGTACTGTAGCACTGTAGCACTGCCCTCCCGTTGTTCATCGATTTGCTCGAGCAGGCACCAGTAACATCTCCATTGTGAGACCTGTTGTTATTGTTTTTGGCATGTTGAATACGTCACAGGTAGCTTGCCATGCTTTGCCATGCGGGCAAGATACTCTCAAAGCTTGCTGGGCTCTCTGAGAGGGGCAGAGGAATCGAACCTGGGTCAGCCACATGCAAAGCAAACGCTCTACCCGCTGTGTTATCGCTCCAGCCTGCATCGTCATACATAGTATATAATAATATATAGTTAGTATTATGTACAAATATATTATCTCAATTTGTAGAATGTCTTGACCCAGACTTTCTTTTCCTGTAAAAATATTTTTAGCTCAATGTAATTCCTATTTATTTATTTTTGTTTATATCATTTTTTCCTGTTGAATTAAGTCATTTAAAATACCTGTGGAAAAAATATCTATGAGATTCTGGTACTGGTGGTTTTTCCTATGTTTTTCTCAATGCAGTTTATGGATTCTGGTCTAATTAACTTTGATTAACTTTTGTACATGGTATGGATACAGATTGAAAATGATTTTTTCAAGTGGCTGTTCAGTTTTCCCAGCACCACTTGTTGATAACATTTTTTTTGTTTCACTTTATGCACCCAGCTTCTTTGTCAGAGATTATCTGACTGGCTGAAGATTTACCACTGAACAAACAAGTTGTTTTAAATATATATATGTTCAATTTTCTATAGTAGATACTAAAATATGGAACACTGAAGAAACACAGGTGGTTAAAATCACGTTTAATCTGCCAAACCATTTCATAGTATTTATATTGTTTTATATATTCTGCAGCAATGTAGGAGAGCTGTTGTTTTGAAGAATCAGTATCTTGACACTGTGTAATAAAAGTGTAATATTATCTCATATGGGTTTTAATTTGCATTTCCTACATGGCTAAATGATATCGAATATCTTTTCTTGGGCTTATTTTCTTAGAAATTTTTTTATTAGTGGAACACCATGAGGTACAGTTATAGACTTATAAATTTTTGTGCTTGGGTTTCAGTTATACAATGATCAAGTACCCATCCCTCCACCAGTGCCCATCCTCCACCACCACGGGTCCCAGCATCCCCCCCATCCCTCATCCCCCCACCCCGTCCCACCCTGCCTCTGTGGCAGGGCATTCCCCCTTGTTCTCTCTCTCTTCTTTTGGGTACTGTGTTTTGCAAGAGAGGCATTGAGTGGCAATCATGTTTGGTCTATAGACTACTTTTAGCATGCTTCTCCCACCCTGGGAGGGTCCTCACAACACCCTTTATTTGGTGCTCTCTTCTCTATCTGAGCTTCCTTTTTGCCTAGCACATGTGGCTGGCCTTCAAGTCATGGAGCAAAATTCCTGGTACTAATCTCAGCCATTCCTGGGTGTTAGTCTCCCTTTTTGTTGCTTTATGTTCCCCAGATGAATGCAATCTTTCTGTGTCTATCCCGCTCTACTTGAGCTTATTTTTTATCTTTAAATATTTATAGTGGAAGGGTCTGCTTAAATCTTTCCAAGTTATTTTTTTTTACTTATTAGTTTCATGGGAAATTCTCTATACATTTTACATAAAGTTCTTTTGCTAGATGTATGATTCACAAACATGTTTCCATCTAGATTGTCACTTCTTTCTTTTAACATTGATATTTAGAGATTAAAAAAAGGTATTACTTAAAAAATTATTTTGGTTTGATTTTGGGCCATATTCGGTGTATACTCAGGATTTCTCTCAGCTCTGCATTCAAGGATTATTCCTGGTCGAGCTTGGGGTACCATATGGGGTAACAGGGATTGAACACAGGTCCACCAGGCACAAGGCAAGTACCCTACCCATCGTATTATCTCTTTGCCCCCAAAACCTTTTCAATCTATGAGTTTTGTTTCTTATCTGGATTGTGTTTTTGTAAGATATATAAGATCATTTGTAAGATCTCTTAGCTTAGACCAAGGCAGAAAGATTTCCTTCAAGAAATTTGTAGCTTATGTTTTGAATTTAGATCTGCGATCCATTTTGAAGTAATTTTTAAAATAGGATCTGAGTTTCAGTAGAGGTTTATTTTTCACATCTGCCTGTGCAATTATTGGTCATTACTGGCCATAGTGAATTTTATTGGGGCTGGTACTATAAAAATGAAGAAAATTGAAGTGAAAGAAAATAACAACTCCCTGAAGATTTCTGCATTTTCTGAGTCAAAGGAGTTCCCTCTTCCAGTCCCTGATTGAGAGATAGAAGGATTATCATGAACCTCATTGTATGCTGCTAAGGCTTGCTCAGGTTGCAGTTACATTTGATTTAGACTGAGAGTGAGATACCTGAGAGGCATAAATGGTAAGTTTACCAGAGATATACTGGCACTTCAAACTGAGGATCTCCCTTGATAAACCTGTTGTTATTTACTCCTAAGACGTCATACATAAACTTCATGTATTTGGTTAAATGCTCATGATACTACTTAGTAGGAGAGATGGGCTTAATTTGTTTCTTTCATCTGACCTGGAATCTTTTCATCTTTATTGTCACACTCTAGTATATTTAAAATGCTCCCGCACCCTTCCTCATCATCATCTAAAAACTTCATTAAAATTTGAGTTGTGTTTTTCTGACATTTCCTTTGTCTGATAGCTTGGTGATTGCACAGAAGATATTATGCCTTTGATCCATTAGTTTATTTACTCATGTATCCATAGCTAAAGTAATTCTTATGCATTAGTTTAAGGTTTTGATTTTCTGTGGCAAATGTTAGCCTCAATAAAGAGAATGAGGAACATAAGAAGCAGTCAACTAGTGAGCATGGGTCACCAAATATTTATCAATTTCTGAACTTCACTGAAATTAGGATATAACTAGACTTTCTACATTAGCTTTCTGACTGTATCAATTTTCCTTTAATATTAATTATATGGGAAAATTACACTGGCACATTTTGGAGATGTATAGACCTAGTTTCACATCACCCCAATAGAGCAAAAATACAAAACAAGTAACTCATGAATTTATTTTCAGGGGGAAAAATAGAAGCTCTGTTTACATTATCATTTAGTCTATAACAGTGATCTTAAACCACAGGGCTAAAGGTGGGTGCTGGTCTACAGAAAGTTTGAAAACCACTGATCTACTGCCTTATTTATAACCACTGGTCCATGAACCCTTATTTAGAACAGATGCTGATTCAGAGGTGTAGAAGGGTTGAAGAACACAGGTTTATAAATTGTATATAGTATTACGTGTAAAAAAGTCTGCTGATGTACATGATTAGTTGATTCCTTATTGATGAAAGAAATATTAACCATCATCTATGCCTTCAATAACAATTAGTGATTGTTTTGCCATAAGGCTTCATTCTGTGAAAAACACACTGCATGGAAAATGCAATAAAGTGGCATGCAGAAAATCAGGAATGCCTGCTTTTATTTCTTCGAACCTTTATATGTCAACTCAATGCATTTGAGCATTTAAAGTTTTTTTTTCCTATAGAAAGGTTTATTATCACCCAATTGCACTCTGCTCTAACAGGTAGTTTGTTTTCACATTGCCATAGAGAATGAAACTTCACTTGTTTGCCCGGGCTTCCAAATATAGACTTGAATTCACGTCTCTCTGCACTAGCTTTCTGCCAATTAGAGTTGATGTTATGTCTCCCTATTGTGTGTTTTGCTCAGATTTATATACTCAATACTCATTATTGACTGACTTGTAGCATAGACAATAAAAGATTAATGAAAAGGGAGTGAGGCCTTGGCTCTTTGCTCTGGTTCCTATTTTTTCTCCATTTAAAACTAAAAATTATTTTAAATGGGAGAAAAAAATAGTAGTTAACCATAAGTTGCTGAAAATAAGATTGTCTACTTCCATTTTCATCATTAGAAGATACAATACTACTTCTCTCTGTTTCAAATTCTATTAGTCTGCACCCATTGTTAGGACACTGAGGTTCAAGATGATGGTTGTTAACTTTAGGACCTGGAAACAAAGGCTGTTCATACGAGGGACCTCCTTATTAAAGAGAAGGGCATGCTGGGATGCAAGAAATTCCATGAGATAAAATTTGAAAAGTTCTAAGCCCAGCACAGAACTCTAACCCTTCATGTTACCTCTTTTGGCATCCTTTCCTGATTTGCTGATTTCTTCCTACTAGGGTCCAAAGTGGTAAGAGAATGAAAACTGTTTTTGTTTTTGTTCTTTTTTTTTTCATACCACGGACTGTCCTGCACAGAGAACAATAACATAGTAAAGGTTTGGCCAAGTTCTCTGGAAATCACAAAGGTCTTTTATCTAGATTGAGTTAAAATTTAATGTTCAAAATACATAAAAATTTATTATTGTGTCTACACTAATGAGGCTTGATTTCTCCCTTTGGTTTTAGGAGGAGTGTTCTGGCAGTTTTGTCCCAGTAAAATGTCAGAGCATGAGTCTAACATAGTTAATGCTTACCTTTTGAAGTTTTAAGATGACATTCCTAGATTCTGGATGAATCACTCTACTTTTCTGTCCTCCAATCCCCTCATCTAAGTAAGGGCAGGTGCTGCTCCTTTGCCCTGAATGATTGTTACAGAGAAAATTGTTCAAATGATTGTCTAACATAATTTGTATGTGCAAAGTCCTTAAAATACTAGTTGAGGGCAATATAATTCTAAATCAATAAATTAAAATGTTGATGATATATGTAAAGAAACACAATGTTCCATGAAAGATAGGGGAAGAGGCCAGTGGGATGGCTCAAGACATAAAGCATTTACCTTGCATGCACCCACATCATTCCCAATTCTGAATCTCTGGCAGCATATTTGGTCCCCTGACCACAACCAGGGGTTGTCCAATACCCAGCCTCAAAATATAAATATTATAACTAAAACTTCTGTAAGAAGAAAAATCAAACACCAAGTGTCTCCAGACTATAGGAAGTAGGAGAGAGAACAGTCTTTTATAATAGCAAAGACTGTAAACAATAAATAAAACAAAAATAAATCCTAGGAAAGTCTGGAAAAATCTTAAATTCACACATTTTTGAAATCTCTTAGGAATAAGAGGTCACCTGGCAAATAACTAACCCAAAATCTAAAGAGATAACAGATTTTCTTTAGGAAAAGAGAACTGAGCAAGGCTGATATAACCAAATACAGAAAAATTTTATAAATAAGTTTTAATGAGGAGCTAAGCATGCAGATGGCCAACGGGTATTTGAAAAAGTGCAAAGGTGCTTATCACCACTGATTTTCAGAGAAATGTAAATCAAAGCAACAATGAGAAATCACCTCATGTTATTGAGAGTGGCATACAACTTAAAGTCTGAAAAGCACCAGTTCTGGCAATTAAAAAAGTTTCTTTCTTTCACTCTTGATTAGACTATCTGATTCCATCTCTATGGAAAACAGTGTGGAGATAGGGAAACTTCCCCAAAATTAAATAATTAAATATATATAACTAAATATATATCACTAGGTCACTATATGACCTAGTGATTTCACTCCTTGGAATCTATCCCAAGAACAAAAAGCACTTTAATTCAAAAACATGTTTCACTTATGTTCATTGTACTTCTGTTTACAATAACCAAAATCTTCTGTTTACAACAACCCAAAAACTGCACAATAGGTGAGTGGACAAAAAAAAAATTGTGATACATACTTGCCATGGAGCGATAGCACAGCGGGTAGGGCGTTCGCCTTACAAGCGGCCAACATGGCCGACCCGAGTTCGATTCCTCTGCCCCTCTCGGAGAGCCCGGCAAGCTACCGAGAGTATTCGATATGCCAGACACAGTAACAACAAAGTCTCCAATGGAGACGTTACTGGGCCCGCTCGAGCAAATCGATGATCAACGGGAGGGCCTTTACCTTTACCTTACCTTTACTTGCCATGGAATATTACTCAGCAACAAGAAAAAATGAAATCTTGCCTTTTGTTACAACTTGTATGGAACTACAGGGTTTCATGTTAAGCAAAATAAACTGGAGAGAGGACAGATATGGAAAGATCTAACCCACATGTGGTATATGAAGTAACAAATTAAAGGAATGGAAAGTAGAAACAAACCCTTGGATCCTGACAATAGAAATGAGGTAACCAAGTGCAGAGAGGTCTGGGGAGTGGGGAGGACTAGTGTAGGCTGGAAGTGGCAAAAGAAAAGTAGTAAAGCATCTTTCACGCTTTGATGGAGGTGCAGTAAATTTGTGTATAAAGTATAAACATTGACAATATTGATAACAATGTTATATGAATAATAATAACAATAATAATATAAAGATTGTTAATTAATTGGTTTATATTGAATATGGGATATTGAGAAACAATGTAATTCTCTGAGATCAATGATATAGGGAGAATTTGCACCAACTTTTAGACTCCTCTCTAGAGACTTTATTAGAAAAACTCTCTCTCATTCCTTCTTTCTTTCTTTCTTTCTTTCTTTCTTTCTTTCTTTCTTTATCTCTCTCTCTCTCGCTCTCTCTCTCTCTCTCTCACACACACACACACACACACACACACACACACACACACACAAGAGGCAGTTCCAAAAGCCTCTCTCTGGTAGAAATCTGAGGATGGTGACAGTGGCTGTAATGAGAGGAACACAAAAGTTATCCATAACTTTTTCCTAACTTCTAGTATGAAGCAAAAAGATTGATCTATGGGAAGAAAGGCTAAAAATACTGTCACCTATACTACCAGAGGAAACTCAATTCAGCTAGGCAGATGTGTGTGTGTGTGCATGTGTGTGTGTATATATATATATATATATATATATATATATATATATATATATATATATTTGTCTTTGGTCCCCCCAAATTCCACAGAATGGATATGTCGTTTCCAATGTTCTCCCTTCCAAAATCCAACACGCCATTTTGTCAGTAAAGAAATGAACAGCACCCAGCCCAGATAAGGTCAGACCTGAACTGAACACCTGAATAACCTGCTGTCAGCACTCATCAATATGCTGGCTCGGCTCTTCACACACTACCTGTCTGAATGCAAGGTTCTGTCCCAATGAAAAACCAGCAGTACTGTACTACTGTACAAGAAGGGAGACATCCACGACATTGGCAACTATCGCCCAATCTGCCTATTGTCTGTCATCTACAAGCTGTTCACTTGAGTCATCCTGAATAGGATTGGCAGAACACTAGATGAAGGACAACCATGCCAGTAAGCCAGGTTCCGCAAAGGATTAAGCACCATCGACCATATCCACACGATAACCAAGCTCATTGAGGTTTCTCAGGAGTTCAAGATGCCGCTCTCTTTAATGTTCACTGATTTAAAGAAGGCCTTTGATTCTGTTGAGACAGAAGTGGTCATCGAAGCCCTAGCCAATCAGGGCGTTCAAACTCAATACATAAGGATCCTCCGTGAGCTGTATTACGGATTCACTACCAGGATCTCACCATTCTACAAAAAAGTGATCATCCATGTCAAGAGAGGGGTTCGGCAGGGTGATACTATTTCACTGAAACTCTTTAATGCTACCCTCGAGAATGTCATGCGATAACTGGAATGGGAAGGAATGGGAATGAAGATAGATGGTCAGCAACTACACCACCTCCGCTTTGCTGATGACATTGTTGTAATAACACCAAACATCAGCCAAGTGGCACAAATGCTGACCGACTTCGACCGTGAGTGTGGAAAGATCGAATTACAACTGAATCTTATGAAGACAATGTTTATGAGAAACAGTCTTGTTCCTGATGTTCTATTCACTCTCAACGAAACGACCATCTCCGAATGCAGCAGATATATATATATATATATGTATATATATATATATATATATATCGAGAAGACATGATCTGGTACCTGAGTTAAGCAGGAGGAAGAGAGTGGCTTGGAATGGCTTCAAGAGCGTTGAAGAAATAACTAAGAGGACAAATAACCTCCAGCTACGAGCATATCTCTTTGATTCCACTGTTCTTCCTGCATTAACATATGCCTCAGAGACCTGGGCCCTATAAAACAGGATGAAAACGCTATTCGGGTCTCTCAAAGAGAAATCAAAAGAACTATGCTTGGAGTATCATGCTTCACTCAAATGAGAGAAAGAATCTGGAGATCGGATCTTTGTCAATGCTCAAGAATCAGGGACGCTGTCTCATTTGCCAAGGCATCAAAAATCAGATGGGCTGGTCACGTAATGAGATTTAGAGACGACCGCTGGACTTCAAAAGACCACGTGGCCGCCCACCTACTAGATGGTCAGACTTCTTCATCAAGATCATGAACTATCAGTTTGAGGCTCTTTGTGTTCCTAGAATGAACAGACCCCATTGGGCTACACTAGCACGTGACAGGGACAAATGGAGACATTACTGGTGCCCACTCAAGCAAATCAACGATTAACGGGAAGTCAAGTGATCAAGTGATCTTTGGTCCCCATATGAAAGAATGGCTATATGCTTGGATTGAACTATAGCTACAGGATTGGACAGCAATACTCTTTCTCCAGGAAAATCCCAGGTACATGATGTCTGCTTGACGACAGCTTACTGTAGCAAAGTGATTTCCATCTACTCTGTCATGCTTATTTTAATGTAATCACTGTATCACTGTCATCCCATTGTTCATTGATTTCCTCGAGCAGGCACTAGTAATGTCTCCATTTGTCCTAGCCCTGAGATTTTAGAAAGTGCCACATTGGAGGCTCTTTCAGAGTCAGGGTCAATGAGACCCATCATTGTTACTGGGTTTTGGCATATTGAATATGCCACGGGGAGCTTGCCAGACTCTTCTGTGTGGGCAGGATACTCTCAGTAGCCTGCCGGGTTCTCCAAGAGTGAGAACTAGATAATAAGAGAGATAATTAGAGTTTAATGTAGTAGTAGAGTAAAAATAATAGGAGAGTACTGCTGGAATATTTTTAATACCAGGAAGAGAGCTTTTATCTGAAATGCAGCACTAAGAAGAACCTAAAAAGTTGAGGGAGGATGGTGTGAACAGTTGGAAAACCTCTGAGAAAGTAGTTCCCACGCTAAAAGCAAAATTATCAATTAAAGAATTTAAAGCCTTACTGATGATGTGAGTTATCAAAGCAACAGCAAATAATTGAGAAAATTAAGTAATTCCTCAATACATTGATTCAAATTCCCACAAAAAATTGTCCAGAAATCAATGTGTGACCATCACTAGACAAAAAAACTTCACTTCAACCTTTACTGTCCTATATAGGATAAGTTCTTCTGTAAACAAAAAATTATAAAACCTTTGTCTATAAAAAGTAAGAAAAAATCCCAATGTATTATAAAGCTACAGACCACCTGAAATAACCAGTTTCAGGATGATATTACTTAATCACTTAACTTCCCGTTAGTCCTCGATTTGCTCGAGCGGGCGCCAGTAACGTCTCCATCTGTCCCTGTCGCGTGCTAGTGTAGCCCAATGGCATCTGTTCGCTCTAGGAACATTAAGAGCCTCAAACCGATTGTTCATGATCTTGATGAAGAAATCTGACCATCTGGTAGGTGGGTGGCCACGCGGTCTTTGACATCCCGTGGAATCCAGTCGGTAACAGCTCTAGTCCAGTGGTCCTCTTTAAATCTCATTACGTGACCAGCCCATCTGATTTTTGACACCTTGGCAAATGAGACAGCATCCTTGATTCTTGATCCTCGAAGGATGTCAGAACTCCGGATTCTTTCTCTCATTTGAGTGAAACGTGATATTCCAAGCATAGCTCTTTCTATTCTTCTTTGGGAGACCTGAATAGCGTTCTCATCCTGTTTGCGTAGGGCCCAGGTCTCTGAGGCATATGTTAATGCAGGAAGAACAGTGGAATCAAAGAGATGTGCCCGGAGCCAGAGGTTCTTCATCCTCTTAGCTATTTCTTCGACCTCTTGAAGGCATTCCTAGCTGATCTCTTCCTCCTGCACAGCTCGGGTGCCAGGACATTTGTCATGTTGACTTCTCGAACCTAGGTACACATAACTGTTGCATTCGGAGATGGTCGTTCTGTTGAGAGCGAATGGGGCATCAGGAACAAAGCTGTTTCTCATAAACATTGTCTTCGTAAGATTCAGCTGTAGTCCTACCTTTCCACACTCACGGTCAAAGTTGGCCAGCATTTGTGCCGCTTGGCTGATGTTTGGTGTTATTAAAACAATGTCATCAGCAAAGCGGAGGTGGTGTAGTTGTCCACCATCTATCTTCACTCCCATTCCTTCCCATTCCAGTCATCGCATGATGTTCTCGAGGGTGGCACTGAAGAGTTTCAGTGAAATGGTATCACCCTGTTGAACCCCTCTCTTGACATCAATGATCACTTCTTTGTAGAATGGTGAGATCCTGGTAGTGAATCCGCAATACAGCTCAAGGAGGATCTTGATGTATTGGGCTTGAATGCCCTGATGCTAGGGCTTCAATGATCACTTCTATCTCAACAGAATCAAAGGCCTTCTTTAAATCAATGAACATTAAACAGAGCAGCAACTTGAACTCCCGAGAAAACTCAATGAGTTTGGTTATTGTGTGGATATGGTCGATGGTGCTGAATCCGTTACGGAACCCGGCTTGCTCGCATGGTTGTCCTTCATCTAGTGTTCTGCCAATCCTATTTAGGATGACTCGAGTGAACAACTTGTAGATGACAGACAATAGGCAGATCGGGCGATAGTTGCCAATATCATGGATGTCTCCCTTCTTGAACAGTAGTACGGTCCTGCGGGTTTTCCATTGGGACGGAAACTTGCATTCAGACAGGTAGCGAGTGAAGAGCTGAGCCAATGTATTGATGAGTACTGACGGTAGGTTCTTCAGGTGTTCAGGTCTGACCTTGTCTGGGCCGGGTGCTTTTTGCTTCTTTACAGACAAAATGGCGTGTCGGATTTCAAAAGGGAGAACGTTGGGAACGACATATCCATCCTGTAGAATTTGGTATGTCAGTAAGTGGACATGGCTATCGAAGAGATTTGAGTAGAAGTCATGGATAATCTTCTCCATTGCCATTCTGGAGGATGTGATGGATCCATCAGGATGTCGGAGGGCAGTCATCTTGGTCTTGTAGTTAGCGAAGGACAGGTGGAAAAGTATTCAGTCAATAAAAATAAAGTAGTGATACACAAAACAGCATAGATAAATAAAATATTATGTAATTGCATTAAGTGAGAGAAAGTAGACTTAAAAATATATGTTATGATTAAGATGAGTACTGACAGCAGGTTCTTCAGGTGTTCAGGTCTGACCTTGTCTGGGCTGGGTGCTGTTTGTTTCTTTACCAATGAAATGGCGTGTCGGATTTCGGAAGGGAGAACGTTGGGAACGACATATCCATCCTGTGGAATTTGGTATGTCGGCAAGTGGACATGGCTATCGAAGAGATTTGAGTAGAAGTCATGGATAATCTTCTCCATTGCCGTTCTGGAGGATGTGATGGATCCATGAGGACGTCGGAGGTCAGTCATCTTGGTCTTGTAGTTGGCGAAGGACAGGCGGGCGTTACGAATACTTTTCCCAGCTTCTGCCGCATCTACCAGTACTTCTGCTCTTCTCTCTTTGAAGTCTTCCTTGATCGCATCTCTGCACTGCTTTGTGAGCTCGGACGTTAGCTTGCGGTTGCCTGATGCTTGCGCCAAAGCACGCTGGCGAATTAGCTCAAGAGTTTTCGAAGATAGGCGATTTTTTGTGGCTACCTCTCTCTTGGCGTTCCTCGCACATTCATGGAGGTGTTGAACCAGTCGATCATATTCCTCGTCAATATTGTCAACAATGGCATCTTCCCATGTTGCCGCAATAGTGCCAAAGAGTTCCCAGTTGGTGGTCATTCTGGGAGTTCTCTTTTTGAACTTTGCAGCCCTTTCTCCCTGCTGTGTGAAATAGAATTTTGCACGAAGGAGACGGTGGTCCGATCCCGTTCGAAATTTTGGGACAACAGCGACATCAGTCAGGCAAAACCGTCGATTGAATATGATGTGGTCTATTTCGTTGTGGAATTGTCCACCAGGAGACTCCCATGTCCATCGTTTAGATTCTGCCTTCTGCAACTGTGAATTACCATGAATGGTTTGGTCGACATGATGAACTCAGACAGTCTCTCACCCTGTTCGTTCCATTCTAGGCCATGGGTCCCGATGTGAAGTTCTTCAGCTGATCTTCTCGGTCCTATCTTGGCATTAAAATCACCCACAATGATCTTGTAGAAGGTGTGGTCTTCTTTATAGAACTTCTCTAGCTCCATGTAGAACTTCTCGATTTCTCTTTCCTCATAATGAGATGTTGGTGCGGAGACAACGAAGATAGAAACTGCAGGCAGTGAGCCACATCTATTCAAATGTAAACGTCCGATTCGGGTTGTTAGGCATTCGAATGAATCAATGCTCTTGGCCAAGTTTGTGTTGACAAGGACACCGACGCCTCCAACACCTCTTTTATCGCATGTTCCGAGGAAAAATTCTTCTCCAGTGTGGAAAACGGCATGGTGAGATTCTTGCCTTCTTGTCTCGGTCAGACCAATGATGTCCTACTTGATCATTCGCGCTTGTACCATCAGGTCCTCGATGGATGCATCTGATGCTAGCGTACGTGCATTGAAACTACAGATGATCATTTTTGTCTTCCTACGTTGTGGCAGCCTAGGTCGGCCTTGAGATTTTGTCGGCCTCTCCTTTTTCATCCTTCTCAGTGCAGCCATGTCGGTGAAGCCTTCAGGGTCAGGTGAATGAGACCAGTTGTAGTTACTGGTTTTGGCATATCGAATACACAATGGATAGCTTGCCAGGCTCTTCCGTGTGGGCGGAATAATCTTGGTAGCTTGCCAATCTTTCCGAGAGGGATAGATACTTTGGGGGAGACCTCTAATCACCCTTGTAGGTGTTACCATATTTGAACCCTATCAAATACGGTACGACAATTCCGGAAGATGGGTATTTAGTGTCTTATGATGTGTCCAATGGATGCAAAGCGGCCGCGCGGCTCCGGAAAACGTCCTGAGGTGTGGCAATGGCTGAGGAGTGGAAGCAGTGTCGACAGTGGAAGTCTGCCAGTGGACTCTTCACTCGCTACCTGTCTGAATGCAAGGTTCTGTCCCAATGGAAAACCAGCAGGACCATACTACTGTTCAAGAACGGAGACATCCATGACATTGGCAACTATCGCCCGATCTGCCTATTGTCTGTCATCTACATGTTGTTCACTTGAGTCATCCTAAATAGGATTGGCAGAACACTAGATAAAGGACAACCATGCGAGCAAGCCGGGTTCCGCAATGGATTCAGCACCATCGACCATATCCACACGATAACCAAGCTCATTGAGGTTTCTCGGGAGTTCAAGATGCTGCTCTGTTTAACATTCATTGATTTAAAGAAGGCCTTTGATTCTGTTGAGATGGAAGCGGTCATTGAAGCCCAAGCCAATCAGGGCATTCAAGCCCAATACATCAGGATCCTCCATGAGCTGTACTGCGGATTCACTACCAGGATCTCACCATTGTACAAAGAAGTGATCATTGATATCAAGAGAGGGGTTCGGCAGGGTGATGCCATTTCACCGAAACTCTTCAGTGCCACCCTCGAGAACATCATGCGATGACTGGAATGGGAAGGAATGGGAGTGAAGATAGATGGTGGGCAACTACACCACCTCCGCTTTGCTGATGACATTGTTTTAATAACACCAAACATCAGCCAAGCGGCACAAATGCTGGCCAACTTTGACCGTGAGTGTGGAAAGGTAGGACTACAGCTGAATCTTACGAAGACAATGTTTATGAGAAACAGCTTCGTTCCTGACGCCCCATTCGCTATCAAGGGAACGACCATCTCCGAATGCAACAGCTATGTGTACCTAGGTCGAGAGGTCAACATGACAAATGACCTGGCACCCGAGCTGCGCAGGAGGAAGAGAGCGGCTTGGAACGCCTTCAAGAGCGTCGAAGAAATAGCTAAGAGGACGAAGAACCTCCGGCTCTGGGCACATCTCTTTGATTCCACTGTTCTTCCTGCATTAACATATGCCTCAGAGACCTGGGCCCTATGCAAACAAGATGAGAACGCTATTCAGGTCTCCCAAAGAAGAATAGAAAGAGCTATGCTTGGAATATCACGTTTCACTCAAATGAGAGAAAGAATCCGGAGTTCTGACATCCCTTGACGATCAAGAAGCAAGGATGCTGTCTCATTTGCCAAGGTGTCAAAAATCAGATGGGCTGGTCACGTAATGAGATTTAAATAGGACCGCTGGACTAGAGCTGTTACCGACTGGATTCCACAGGATGTCAAAAGACCGCGTGGCTGCCTACCTACCAAATGGTCAGACTTCTTCGTCAAAATCATAAATGATCGGTTTGAGGCTCTTCGTGTTCCCGGAGCGAACAGATACCATTGGGCTACACTAGCACGCGACAGGGACAAATGGAGACGTTACTGGCGCCCGCTCGAGCAAATCAAGGACTAATGGGAAGTTAAGTGATTAAGTGATAAGTGATGATTAAGATAAATGGTCGGCAACTACACCACCTCGGCTTTGCTGATGACATTGTTTTAATAACATCAAACATTAGCCAAGCGGCATAAATGCTGGCCGACTTCTACCGTGAGTTTAGAAAGGTCAGACTACAGCTGAATCTTACGAAGACAATGTTTATGAGAAATAGCCTCATTCCTGACGCCCCATTTGCTCTCAATGGAACGACCATCTCCAAATGCAACAGTTATGTGTACCTAGGTCGAGAAGTCAACATGACAAATGACCTGGCACCCGAGCTGTGCAGGAGGAAGAGAGCGGGCTTGGAATGCCTTCAAGAGCGTCGAAGAAATACCTAAGAGGATGAAGAACCTCAGCTCCGGGCACATCTCTTTGATTCCACTGTTCTTCCTGCATTAACATACACCTCAGAGACCTGGGCCCTATGCAAACAGGATGAGAATGCTATTCAGGTCTCACAAAGAGGAATTTAAAGAGCTATGCTTGGAGTGTCACGTTTCAGTCAAATGAGAGAAAGAATCCGGAGTTCTGACATCCATCGATGACCAAGAATCAGGGATGCTGTCTCGTTTACCAAGGCGTCAAAAATCAGATGGGCTGGTCACGTAATGAGATTTAGAGACGACTGCATACTAGAGCCATTACTGACTGGATTCCACGGGCTGTCAAAAGACCGCATGGCCGCCCACCTACCAGATGGTCAGACTTCTTCATCAAGATCATGAATGATCGGTTTGAGGCTCTTTATGTTCCTAGAAGGAACAGATGCTATTTGGCTACACTAGCACGCGACAGGGACAAATGGAGATGTTACTGGTTCCTGCTCGAGCAATCGACGATTAACGGGAAGTCAAGTGATCAAGTGAAGTTATGATTAAACTTACACAGCATTTAAGAAAATTTAAAATAATGGGAAAGACCACATAACAGAGATATCCAATGATAGCAAAGTGGGGCTTTCTACAAAAAGGCATTTAGGGTAGTAGAACTATTTTGTATGAGGATTGTGATGATGGATTCAAACCTCAATATATTTTTCAACAACCATAGAATTATAAGCCATAAGAAGTGAATTTGGGCATATATAAATAAAACAACATCAACAAAGAAAAGACTTGTAAAACTTCTTTTAACTGTATACTGTATATATATGGGTATAAAAACAACATAGTAAAGGCTGAACAAACTTTCACGATCATTGGATATTAAGTAGAATTATGAGGGAAATTTATGTAGCTCTTCACTTCAATGCTTCTAATACAGGGAAGGCTAATTTATCCCAAATACCAGTTACAAAATGCACAGTTATATTTGTGGAGCAGGTTAAAAGGAAAAATCAGCAAGAGACTTCAATACACAATCCATTTCAATAGATATATTTTTACATGAAATAATTATTTATTTTCACTGTAACCTAAAAGATCCTATTATTTACTATTGAAGAGACGAAGAAAAGAAGGCATTGAGAAATCAAAGTTCAAACTACTGGCAGTTAGCAAGCAGGAGAATCAGGATTTCTACGGAAAGCTGGCTATCTTCTTTATTACGTGAGATTGCTACCACCCACTGAATTAAAAGCAGAAAACCAGAGGTTGGATCAGTTGTCACCGATCCTATGAAATCTGCAAATGTCACATTGAATTTTTAAAATAGAAGATTACAGGGACTTCTTTTTCTATTATTTCTATTATGGAATAAAATTAGTTTTAAAAATTTATTCAAACATTCTTAAGTGAAATATAGGATTTGACTAACAGTTTATATTTCAAGACTGGCAAATTTAAAAATAATGGAAGATTCTTCTGAGCTTATTATATTGGTGAATGATTATTTCAAAAATTCATTTTAGAAGGAGTTCAAGAAAACTATTTTTCCTTATATTTTACTTCATTGCTACAAATAACTCTTTAAGAATTCAAAATACATTTTGAAATTTTCAATTCCATAGGTAGTGATATGGATTAATTAGTAGAGCATATATCTAACATGTAAAAGACCCTAAGTTTAATTCTTGGCATCACATGAGCCTGCGTACCACTGGGGATAGCCCTGGTGGTCTGAGTACCACCTGCTGAAGCAATGAACTGTCAGGGTCACACTATTGCATGAACATTGCTAAGAGTGGCCCTGGATTCTTCAACATTGCTGTTGTGTGGCCCCTAGTTTGAAAAAAATACCTTAATATGTCATAGAATTTTCATTCAAAAACTATAGTTTTAGAAATCTCACTAAGGAAAAACAATCTCGGCAAAAACTTCCCATGTTCATTATGTTAATGTGACAAATGGAAATAGCTTACATGTCCCCAAACAGGGTGTTTAAAATTTTATTTCATGGAATACTCGTAGTGACATGTTCTGCTGGGGCTTATGCAGGTTTACAACTGTTGAGTCAGGAATTTTACAAACCAGTTGTTGAAACTTTAGAAGTTTGAAATCACTCATGGAGTGAATATCCACACCTTGGAAAACCAAAAATGCTACAAATCTTTAATTTTTAATTCTTGAAGAGTCAATTGATGAACATTTATCAACATTTTATTGATTATTATTGATGATAATTATTGAATACGAAATGAAAGAGAAAATGTTTACTATTTTTCACTGTGGGAAGATGGTAACTTTTAAAATTATATGTAAAATTCTAATTATCTAAGCAACATGGGAGAGGGGTTGGTGTGATAGGACAGCGGGGAGGGCACTTGCCTTGCATGAGGCCAACACAGATTCGATCCCCAGCATCCCATGTGGTTCCGTGAGCACCACCAGGAGTAATTTCTGAGGGCAGAGCCAGGAGAAACCCCTTTACATCACAGGGTGTGACCCAAAAAGCCAAAAAAATAAAAAATAAAAATGTTTACAGCACATGCTGGTTATTCATCATAAATAAATAAATAAATAAACAACATGGAGGAGTATTGGAAGAATAGGAACAATATTATACATATATTCATATTTTTACCTTTGGGGATTTGCAGTTTGTTTGGGGGCCATATCAGCATTTCTCAGGATTTACTTCTGACTCTGAACTCAGGGATCATTTCTGGCAGTGCTTAGAGAACCATATGAGGTGTTGGGCATTAAACCTGGGTTGGCCACATGCAAGGCAAATGTCTTTCCTGCTTACTATCACTCTGGCCCAAACTATGTTTTATTTTTTGAGAGGTTTGATTAAAGTACTTTTCATTTGAATTTTCTACTTGTAATGTGTGATACTTTTGTGGTTAAAAAGTTATTTTTTAGGGGCTGAAGCGATAGTACAGGGGGTTGGGTGTTTGCCTTGCACGTGGCAGACCCAGGTTCGATTCCCACCAGCATCCCATATGGTCCCCCGAGCACCGCCAGGAGTGATTCCTAAGTGCAGAGCCAGGAGTAACCCCTGTGCATCGCCGGGTGTTACCCAAAAAGCAAAAAAAAAGTTACTTTTAAGTTAGCAAGTTTTGTCATTTCTGGTATAATGGAAACATCCTGCATTACCCCTAAATATAATTGTGAGAATGACCTATGATAATCTAAAGCAGGATTCAGCCAATTAACAGACTGTGTTCAAGTCCAGCCCTCCACCTGTTATTGTAATTGAAGTGTGATTAGAACATGAGGACACTCAATTATTTGCATATTATTTGTGACTGCTTTCAAATCACAACAACAGAGAGAGCGACTGTGTGGTTCACCAAACCTAGCAGAAATTTGTCATATCCTGTTCAGCAGATTTGGGACTCCATGCACACTCTGCTTCTTGAAGGATTTGTTTTCATTCATAAATCCTCGAGAGGGGGTTTATACCATTCCTGTTCCTGTCTTCAGACTATGATTGATTGGACTAAGGGAAACTGACTCTCCTTAAACTAGAGTATCACTTCAACGTATGTGGCAGGTGAACTCATTCTCTGTAATTTTGTGCTTGGAAAGATGTACACTGCTGGATGTTGCAGTCAGACCAAAAGAGTCTCATGTTTAGGTTAGGACCTCACAGAGGCAAACTAGCTGGGGTGTGGGGAGCTCCCCCCGTAAATAGTATCTAAGGTAGAAGTTGTGAGACGAGAAAGACTGCCTTGTGTCTGAGGAGAGAAGAGACACTCAGTTCCTGCTTTACCATTTCTCCATGCCGTTCTCAGGAAGCCAGGCTTCATTGTTGACTTTTGTATGAAAATTTCGTCATATCTCCTATTTTATTACAGTTTTTAAAAAAACTCTCTTTTCCTTAATCTAGTGTTAAGGAAACACTAGATTAAGTGTTGTATGCAATCAGATGAGCCTTGAACAAGAGAATGTATTCTTACAGGTATATCAAGACCCCTGGGATAAGTTCATTGCTACTGAATGGCAAAATAATTTGTCAACCATGATTAGGAACAGTGGGTAATTTACTTACAGGATAATGACTTGTATGTCATAGCAAAAAAGTCACAATAAATACAATTTATTAGGGTGATATACTATTTTGTACTACTGAACTAAAATCTAATAGATGAATGTTCATGCTGCTCGGTGATAAGATATTTAGGCCACTAGCAATGTCCTCTAATAAAATGTCATTTGTATTTTTGTATTTTATATGCTCAAAATTTAAAGCCCATCCTCGGAAAAGTAGTAACATCCCTATTTCCCCCCATTTTTTTTTATTATTTTTGCCACCTGGAGTGATCTAGTCTAAGGACTGAAACTTGGTTTGTTCCAACTTCTAAAATATTTTTCATTTGTTTCCTGTATAGTGCCAAATGCATTTTCTTAATATGTGATTCTCAGATTCTCATTGTCTCTTTCTTCTACAAAAAAAATGAAAGGGGAGAAATGGGATTTAGATATTTGAAGATGCAGCTGTTCTAATTGGAAAATCATAGATAAAATCAGATCCACTCCACAATCAGGAAAATGTACAATGCACACTTGAGAGTAGAAGGAAGATTCACCCACTAGAGCTGTAAGGTTCTGGGTGTGCACTATGGGTGTGGTAAGACTAAAGTCATAAAGGGATTTATTTAAAATAATGCTTGCAAATGTGTATAAATTTTGAACATGACGTGTCTGTGTATGTTTGTACTATAAGTGTGTTCATTGTTAACGAGGATAAGCATAAATGTATATGTTTTGTTATTATCACTATATTTGTTTGTAGGGGGCACACCTGCCAGAGGTTTCTTCTGGCTCTGCACTGGCAGTGCTTGAGGGACCATATCTAGTGCTTGGGATCATACGCTATTTGACTACTTCCAAGGCAAGGACCTTAATCTCTGTACTATCTCAGCAACTCCTCTGATTTTAATTTTTTTCAACGATCTTGTTATAAAACACAGTTTAGAGCATGTTTCATATGATCCCTGAAAACAATGAAAAATAAGACATGCTGTGTACTTAAAATCTGGCCAATGATACATAAATATAGATAATTAAGATATATCCTGCATTGTATTGGCCTGGTGAACAAACATCTCTGGAAATGCAGAAAAAGATGAAAGTTAAGAGACATAGGTCACGAGGGTTGGAAAAGGTTCTACAGAGACAGAAGCAGGTGCTGCTCAAGTGATAAATAAGATTTTAGTTAGCACAGAAGTAAGGCAAAAATCACTCTAGAAGATGACAGAAAAGCACAGGCAAGCTCTGTTTCTGGATGAAGTTGACTCATTTGGAGAACAGTGCTCTGCTATGATTTGTTGGGAGACCAACAAGTTCGACAAAGAGCTCATATCCAAAGGTAGCTGTATTGACAAAGTCAAGAAGAAAGCAGGAAACAAACCAATAAACAATTTAGCTAAAACTTTACCAGTCCACTGCTTTTAACCCCACAAAATAAGGTATGAAAAAATTTTCTTAAATTTCTTAAATTTTCTTAAATGGTTTAACATTCAGAAATAAATCAACATAATCCATCAAATCAACTAAAGAAAAGATAAAAACCACATGATCATGTCAATAGATGCAAAGAAAGAATTCGACAAGATCCAGCACCTGTTTATGGTGAAAACCCTCTCCAAAATGAGTATAGAGGGGACTTTTCTCAATATAGTTAAAGCCATCTACCAAAAGCCTACAGCAAGTATCATCCTCAATGGGGAAAAACTGCGAGCCATCCCTCTAAAATCAGGGTTGACACAAGGATGCCCACTCTCTCCACTGCTGTTCAATGTAGTACTGGAAGTACTTGCAATAGCGGTTAGGCAAGAAAATGATATTAAGGGCATTAAGGTAGGAAAGGAAGAAATCAAGCTCTCACTATTCACAGATGATATGATACTATACTTAGAGAACCCTAAAACCTCTACCAAGATACTCCTAGAAACAATAGACTTGTATAGTAAAGTTGCAGGCTATAAAATCAATACCCAAAAGTCCATGGCTTTCCTATACACAAATAATGAGAGAAAAGAAAGTGACATGAAAAAACAATCTTGTTCACAATTGTGTCCCAGAAAATCAAGTACCTAGGAATCAGCTTAACATAGGATATAAAAGACCTGTATAAAAACACACACACACACACACACACACACACACAAAAACGCTACTTCAGGAAATTAAAAAGGATACGAGAAAATGGAAAGATATCCCCTGCTCATGGATCGGGAGAATTAACATTGTCAAAATGGCAATGCTCCCCAAAGCATTATACAAATTCAATGTGATAAGGATACCCTATAAGGATACCCATTATATTCTTCAAAGAAATGGAGCAAACACTCCTGGAATTCATGTAAAACAATAAGTCCCCATGAATAGCTGAAGCAATTCTTGGGCAAAAGAAAATGGGAGAAATCAACCACCCTAACTTCAAACTCTACTACAAAGCAGTAATAATTAAAACAGCATTGTACTGGAACAAAAGCAGAGCTGCAGACCAATGGAACAGGGTTGAATACACTGAAATCTCCCCCCAAACATATGATCATCTAATCTTTGATAAAGGAGCTAGAAATGTGAAGTGGAGCAAGGAAAACCTCTTTAACAAATTGTGCTGGTAAAACTGGACAGCTACATGCAAAAAAATGGGCTCAGTCTCTGCCTAACACCACATACAAAAGTAAGGTTAAAATGGATTAAAGACCTCAACATCAGACCGGAATCTATAAGGTACATTGAAGGCAAAGTTGACAAAACACTCCATGACACATGGTATCTTCAAAGATGTCTCACCACTGGTCAAGAAAGTGAAAACAGAGATAGACATATGGGACTATCTTAAACTAAGAAGGTTCTGCGCCTCAAAAGAAATAATGACCAAAACACAAAGACAGTCTACAGAATGGGAAAGGATATTTGCCCAATACCCATCAGATAAGTGGTTGATATCAAGGATATACAAAGTACTGGTTGAACTCCACAAGAAGAAAACATCCAACCCCATCAAAAATGGGGCGACGAAATGAACAGAAACTTTCTCAAAGAAGAAATCCAAATGGCAAAAAGGCACATGAGAAAATGCTATACATCATTAATCATCAGGAAGATGCAGATCAAAACAACAATGAGATATCATCTCACACCACAGAGACTGGTCCACATCCAAAAGAACAAAAACCAGAATCTGGAAAATCTTGAGTGCCCGAGAACAGATGACTGGTTAAAGAAACTTTGGTACATCTACACAATGGAGTACTATGTAGCTGTTAGAAAAGAAGAAGTCATGAAATTTACATACAAGTACTACATGGAAAGTATCATGCTAAGCGAAATGAGTCAGAAAGAGAGGGACAGACATAGAAAGATTGCATTCATCTGGGGAACATAAAGTAACAAAATAGAAGACTAACACCCAAGAATAGCTGAGATAAGTACAAGGAGGTTCACTCCATGGCTTTGAGGACAGCCGCAAATGCTAGGGCGAAAGGCGTCTCAGATAGAGAAGGGCGCACCAAATAAAGGGTGTTGGGAGAATCCTCCCAGGATGGGATATGCATGCTGAAAGTAGACTATAGACCTAACATGATTGTCATTCAATGCCTCTTTCGTAAACCGCAGCACCCAATAGGAGAGAGACAACAAAAGGGAATGCCCTGCCACAAAGTCAGGGTGAGATGGGGGTGGGATGGGAGGGATACTGGGATTAGTGTTGGTAGAGAATGGGCACTGGTGGAGGGATGGGTATTCGATCATTGTATAACTGAAACCCAAGCACAACAATTTGTAAGTCTACAACTGTACCTCATGGTGTTTCACTAATACAAATTAAAAAAAAAGAAAAGCAAAGCACAGCATACCTCCACTGTGAGCTAAACCTGAATGTGGTTCTTGGGTGTGCCCTTGACCCACTTCCAGCTTCACTAGTTAGTAGGAGAAACATGAGTCCAATACAAGTGGTCTGCAGCAGATTGTCTCCAGAAGCTCTGGCTGTGGTAGTGCTCCCTGCATCAGAACCTTTAGGATCATCTCATCGGTGCTGCAAATACTGTAGTGTGCATGGCTGTGTCTGTGGCAACATGGCATTTTGTTTTCATGCTGGTAGAGGAGAGGCTAAATATGGTGGATGTCCTAAAGAATCCCCCAAACCTATAGGAGTCCCTTCCTGAGGGGGGACTCAGAACTAGTTTTGGAGAAAGGAGAGTCTTGGGGTTCTGAGGTTTAAAAAATGATTTGTGAGAACTTTTACAATGTTCTTTGCTTAATATAAGCAAACCTGTGAAGAAAACAGGTTTGAGATAACTCGTCTTAAATCAATGACAAAGATAGTAAATCTCAAACTTGGTCATGGAACTCATAAGCCAGCGTTCAGCTTCCAGGGTAGTACTGCCAAGTTTTTTTTTTTTTTTTGACGGATGGTTCTCAGTTTGGCAATGCGTATTATATGGCACATATTTGGAAATTAAACTTTTGACACTAAACATCATTCTATAGCTCTGGTAAAAACCTTCTCTAAAGTGGTTAGTCTAGTGGCTTGTAAATGGGCCCACGGATTTTTGAAAATATGTTCCTTGGTCTGATCTAGACAGATAGGCCAAGGCATGTGTTTACCTTCTGTTCTTCTATTCAGGAAAACAATGGTACCAGGGATCTCTGAGGACACTAATCCCTACTTGGGTCAGTGACCTTCAGCATCAAGCTTCTTTGCTCTGTATCTGTGAGACTGACCTTGTGAAGACCAAGAAGGAATGTCAAGTCATGTGCGTTTTTCCACAGCAGATCAGATTCCACCCACTCCCTCCCCCACCTCTGCATTTTTTTAAAAATAGATAAAGGCATCAATATTATCTCTGGTAGGTATAGATTTTTAAAATGGTTTTCAAGGTCAATACATATTGAGACTGCTGCAATACCGGAGTGACTTTTCAAAGAATTATCTGAGCATTACCAGAAAGTAACAGATCTTACTGGCTTTTAGTCTCTCTTCCCTGTGATTCACATAGGTTGGAACTGATCAACACTGGGTTTAGAAAAGAAATCTGAAAACTGGATGGCAGGTGGATAGGAATCATCAGTTTCATTGTATTCAAATTCATCTAAACTTGTTTTCAAAGATCTGTATCCCACTCGTCTCCAAGAAAAAGAGCAAACTAGCATTCATATCAAAACAACATGAAAAAACCATCTCACCTATTTGGGAAGGGTTTTGAACCTGAGAAAAGATGAGGTAGGAGAGGTATGTGAGTACCACGGGACTTTGCAGTCCTGAGAACAAGGAAGCTTCCTTTCAGATGAAGGTGGTGTGAGAGGGCAGAGTGAGCCCCCAGCTCTCATGCTGACTGTGACATTTTTTTGGTCTCCTTTTGTAAGCAGGTCCATATGGAACAGCTAGCACCTAGGCAGAGCTAGGCTAATTCCTTCTGGAATGAGGAGAAGGTGGAGCCGCCAGGAGCAGGCTGAAACATTTGTGTCTGCCGGGCTTTGCCAAGATGAAGCATGCAGGTTACTGTGGGTGGCTACTCTGTGCCAGCTCCTCCAAGAGCAAATCACAGTGCAGGATAGCATCACTTCCTCCTAGTCTGCGAGGCACAATCCCAAGTAATTATTTGACTGCAGGATCCTCAGGATCATTGATGAGCAAGTGCTCAGTGGTCATGAGAGATGAGAGAGACAACTCTGTGTCACCCACTGATGTGGGGGCTGAGGCTACAGAGATGTTCAGAGCTTTAGCTTTTTAGTCCCAGTGGCTATTCTCTTCTTACCTTCTGTTCAGAGAAATTTACCCTTCAAGAGAACCACCTCTTGAATGATGTAAATTCCAATTATTTAAGATTGTGATGATCTGAGAACTAGATATTGCCTTTTGCACCCTGCTTGGCTTTTTTTTTTTCCCTGCCTCTCCCCTTTCCCTCCTACTACTGTCCATTTCCTTGTCATTAACAATTTCACTAGAGTGTGTGGTAGAGACAGCAGAGACCAAGCACCAGCCACTTGTGCTGGGGCCAAGGAGTTCTGTGTCCAGGTTCCAGGCAGGCAGAGATTAAAGTACTGCGCTTTGCTCTCCCCCCATGTGCCAGTTTAGCCTTGTCTCTTCTTGCAGAGGTATCTGGGAATTGTGTAGACAAATGTTTGATGTTAGTAGCTATCCACAACTGTGCTCCAGGGTTGTTGGATTAAGCGGATTCTCACATTCTTTGGATTGGCCCTGGGTTTCCTGAAATCTAGTTGCTGCCAGGCAAAAGGCAGTCACTGTCAGAATTGCATTCATATAAAGAATTCCCTTTGACAAAAGAAATACAAATGGCCAAAAGGCACATGAAAAAATGCTCTACATCACTAATCATCAGGGAGATGAATATCAAAACAACAATGAGATATCATCTTACACTGCAGAGATTCGCACACATCAAAAAGAGCAAAACAACCAGTGCTGGGGCAGATGTGGAGAGAATGGGACTCTCTTTCATTGTTGTTGGGAATGCTGACTGGCCCAGGCCTTCTGGAAAACAATATGGGCATTCCTCAAAAAACTAGAAGTTGAGCTTCCATATGACCCAGCAATATCACTTCCAGGAATATATCCCAGAGGTGCAAAAAAAGCACAATAGAAATGACATCTGCACCTGTATGTTCATCGAAGCACTGTTCATAATATCCAGAATCTAAAAACACCCCGAGTACCCAAGAATAAAGAACTGGTTATAGAAACTTTGGTACTTCTACCATCTACATAACGGAATACTCTGCAGTTGTTAGGAAAGATGAAGTCATGAAATTTGCTGATAAGTGGATGGACATAGAGAATATCATGCTAAGTGAAATGAATCAGAAAGAGAGGGACAGACATAAAATGACTGCACTCATATGTGTAATATAAAATAACATAATATGAGACTGACACCCAAGGACAGTGGACACAAGGGCCAGGAAGATTGCTCCACAATGGAAGCCTGCCTCAAGAGCTGGGATAGAAGGCAGTTGAAATAGTAAATGGATTACTAAGTCAGTGATAGTTAGAGGGCTCCCAGGGGAGATGTGTGCTGAAAGTAGATAAAGAACCAAACATGATGGCCTCTCAGTATCTGTATTGCAAACCATAATGCCCCAAAGTAGAGAGAGTATAGGGAAAATTGTCTGCCATAGAGGAATGGGGGTGAAATGGGGGTGACAGGAGGAATACTGTGGACATTGGTAGTAGAAAATGTACATTGGTGGAGGTATGGGTGTTCAATCATAGTGTGACTGAAAATCATGGAAGTTTTGTAACAATATCTCATGGTGATTCATTTAAAAAATTAAAATAATTCCTTTGACAATGCAAACCCATGTCCACCTCTTACAAACCATTTAAGCTGGGGTCAACGTGAGAACATGTGTGGTTTCAGTCAACTCACTGTTCATTCACTGGGTTATTGACAGTGATTGTTATTATGTCCCTCATAAAATCTGCATGATAATAATAACTTTATTCACTGTTCATGTCTGGGTTGAGTAGAAAATAGAAACAATCTACAAGGTTTTTTTTCTTCCTGTCACTGTCACTGTCCTCCCGTTGTTCATCAATTTGCTCGAGCGGGCACAGTAACATCTCCATTGGAGATTTTGTTGTTACTGTGTCTGGCATATCGAATACATCAGGGGGAGCTTGCTAGGCTCTGCCTTGCGGGCGAGATACTCTCGGTAGCTTGCCGGGCTCTCCGAGAGGGGTGGAAGAATCGAACTCGGGTCGGCCATGTTGGCTGCATGCAAGGCAAACGCCCTACAGCTGTGCTATCTCTCCAGCCCTTTTTCTTCCTAAATGATTAAAACCTTTAGACATTAAAGTAGTTAAAACCTTCAAGTCCTAGAAAGACTATAGTGAAATAGAAGAAATTGAAAGAAATAGGAGAAGGACTGATATCTGTTTCATCTCGAACAAAGAAGTTGTGACATCCCCAGAGAGAAATGGCTTCATGATCGGTCTTCTCTGCTTGCTTTTGGTTCAAATCTTGTGTTATTGGGAGATAATGTGGTAATGGAGCAGGTATCTGGTCCTCTTGTATGTCAATCTTGTGCTCAGTCTATGAACTATTATGCTTGTCCCTACACGATGTGTCCCGAGAACAAGAGGTATGCCCCAAGCAAGTCTTTGGGGGATAGAAAATGTGTCACTTATCTGGAGTAAAAATTGTGGTTTAAAAGGTACTCATCAGCTATGAAATTTACATACAAGTAGTACTACATAGAAAGTATCGTGCTAAGCAAAAAGAGTCAGAAAGAGAGGGACAGACATAGAAAGATTGCATTCATCTGGGGAACATAAAGTAACAAAATAGGAGACTAATACCCAAGAATACCTGAGATAAGTACCAGGAGGTTCACTCCATGGCTTGGAGGCCAGATGCACATGCTAGGGAAAAAGGCAGCTCAGATAGAGAAGGGAGCACCAAATAAAGGGTGTTAGGAGCATCCTACCAGGATGGGAGATGCATACTGAAAGTAGACTATAGACCAAACATGATTGCCACTGAATTCCCCTTTTGCAAACCACAGCACCCAATAAGAGAGAGAACAAAAGGGAATGCCCTGCCACAGAGGCAGGGTGGGGTGGGGGCTATGGTGGGTGGGAGGGATACTGGGATTAGTGGTGGTGGAGAATGGGCACTGGTGGAGGGATGGGTACTCGATCATTGTATAACTAAAACCCAAGCACAAAAATTTGTAAGTCTACAACTGTACCTCATGGTGCTTCACTAATAAAAATTAAAAATAAAAATAAAAAATAAAAGGTACTCATCACCCAGGCATTGTATTTGTCTAAGACCTCAGAGAAAATTTTCTGAAGTAAATAGGTTCACTCTTCTACCAGTAAAAAATAGGTTCTCTGACACAAAAACACATTTAAAGTATAGAAAATTTGTTCTTTCCTTATTTTAGGATCAAAATTCTGCACAGATATGTTCAAGTATATTATTTAGTAAATATTTATTGTTCCCACAAAATGAGATAATTATCAAACAATCTCTCATCTTTATATATTTGTGAGTAAATAACCTCATTTGTGTAGTTACAGCCTAATAATAGAAGAACTTTAGGTGTTAAGATCCTAACGTCTAAACTCAGACACTTTCAGTTAATTAAAAATGGAAAGTATTTTTCTGGAAGATGACTTTACAAAATGTAACAAAATATCTAAACATGCATATATATCTTGAAAATTTAACTTTGAGAAATTTTTCACAACAAACAAGAATCACAAAATATTTATGACTTAATTATAAGGAAATTCTTAAAGGCAGCAAAGTTAAGTTTTTTCTTTTAAAAATATTTTTATAGAGGTGAAATCTATGGTGAAATGCACAAAGAGTAAAGGTCAATAAGTTCAAACAAATAAGTTTGAACAAATTTACAAACTCTTGTAATACAGGTGCCTTAAAGTTATGGGGTGCTTTTTTTTCACTCGAGTATTTATTAATGCCCCTTCTTAATCAACATCCCCACTCTTCTGATTTCTAACACCATCATCTCCTTTTCATTTGTTTGTGAGACTTGAAATCAAACCCAGCATTTCTACATGCAAGGTTAGTTCTGTATTGCTGAGCCACAATACCTGGTCCCATTCATGTAACTTAGTTTAGTTTTTGTAGAGATTAAATTGTGGCGATATAAATGTATGTGCTCTTGTTTTTGTCAATCATAAATCCATGATCCTAACAGCTATTCTAGGCTACCTTAAAGGTGGAAGACTTATCTCTCAGGTAGAAAGTAGGAGGAATTGAGAAAAAATTCTACTCTTACCCCCAGTGGCCTGGAAAAGTCAAGATGATGGAATCAGGCCAGATGACCCATTTGTCCAATCACCCCACAGTAGAGAAATGGTGGACAAGAAGAATTTGGTAATACACTTTTCTTGCTATCTTTTACTGTAAAGTCTCCCTCTTGGAGAACAAAACAGCAACAGAAATGATTATTGTGAGTATTGGAAGTTACTTGTGCTTTTCTTATGGACAGGACAGGCATCATTTGTGTCATCTGATGTCAGTTCTCTGCTTGAGATAAGTAACCCCCAAGCTTGACAAAAATCCAGTGTGCTAAAGGATGGGACAGGGACATCTCAACTAATGTTAGTTATTGCTTATCCCTGATTTTCATAACATATGAGAAATGAAATGTAAATTCTGATTTACAATGCTACTAATACATGGGCTTCAGGTATTTGCTACTGAATATATTTTCAATGGATTCTGCCTGTTTGGAACTTCAAGAGGATATGGCCTTCCAGGATACTATATTTTATTTTCATCAATTTATTTCCAGGACCAGCCACCACCATGCTGAGACCACTCTTCGCACACCTGAAGGTACCAGCAGAGGAACAAAGGCAAGCGGGTCCTGGGGCTGAGACTATAAAAACCAGCTCCTGGAACCGCACGGCCTCATTCGCGGCCGCACGACATCTTATTATGACATCTTATTATCTCATTCCTACTTTGGACAAACTGGCAGGCTACCGAATGTAACCTGCCCACATGGCAGAGTCTGGCAAACTTCCCGTGGCGTACCCAATATGCCAAATACCAGTAACAATGATGGGTCTCATTCTCCTAAAGAGCCTTGAATATAGCACTTTCTTAAAAATCTCAGGGCTAGGATGAAGGAGACGTTACTGAGGCCTGCCTGAGGCAATCGATGAATTCATCAATCTGGGGTGACCACAGTAGAGTAATATTGGTCGCATGCTATGATGAGTCAGAAAAGACATTTGTATTAAACGATCCTGTGTTTCCCTTAGCCTCCATGTGGAATGGAAGAGATTCAGAAGTTCTGATTGAATTCATGAAGGTAGACAAAGTTTAGCTTGAGTACTGGTGACTGAGGTCACTGAGGAAAATGTCGTGATAGGGCCAGAGTGACAGTACACTTGCCTCAAACACAATAGACCTGGTATCATTAATTCTTGGCATCTCATAGCTGAGGGATCAGTCCAGGAGTGATTCCTGAGTGCACAGCCAGGCTTAACCACTTATACTGCTGGGTATGGCCTCAAAACAAAATAAATAAAGAAATAAATAAAATGACTATGATTATGAGGTTTATTACGGATCACTCAAGCCAATGATTGAACTTGCAATGAATGCACAGATAACCTCAAGGCAATACCCAAGGCCACTATAAATTTAGGCGGAGTTAGTCTAATAGCAAGAACCAGCAGAAACTGAGAAGTCAAGATAATGTGAACTAAGAATCATTCAGAGTTTGGTCTCAATAGATTATTGTCACATGGCTCTCCAAGACGAGCCAGGAGATACAAACCTGGATAGATGAATCCAAGGTTCTTACTTTCTTCTTCTACCCTATGAGCATACATTGCCTTTAAAACCCAGGCACTAATGTAGAACAGACAAGATAAAGAATTATGAAAAGCTTGACATTTATTCAGAAGGTATTCAATTTCCTAGAGTAAACATTTAAGTTTCATTTACCTGTGTCCTATTACACTTTCTTTGCAACTGTATCTCCACTTCCACATATCTATTACACATCAGCATATGTAAAATATGAAAAAGAAAGAAGAAACTGTGATATACAAATACTATATAAACTCTATAAGAAAAGATGAACACGTGCAATCTGCTGCTACACAGGTGGAATTATAGAGTACCATGCTTAGTGGAGTCAGTAAGAAGGAGAGAGACAGATATGAAATTATCTCTTTTATATATGGGATTGAAAATACATAGTAAGGGAGCAATAAATGACCAAAGAAAACAAAACTGTGGAGAGTAAGTCTACATAACTAAGCTAACCTGGCCAAGAGATGGGAGATGTCTTTGGGCTGCTGGTGAAGTAGGCACCCTTGATAGGTGTGATGTTGGAATGATGTATGGATAAGACCAATAGTTATAAATCATGGTGTCTCAATTTTAAAGAAGTGAAAATTCTTTTAAAGTTGGAGAAGTATGGGCCAGAGAGATAGAACAGTGGGTAAGATGCTTATCTAGCACATGACTAACCTGGGTTTGACATCCCGGAACCATAAATGGTTCCACCCCTCCAGTACTGCCAGGAGTGACTCCTGAGCGTGGAGTCAGGAGTAAGCACCACCAAGTGTGACCCCCAAGACAAAAAATAAATGGGGAAGAAGCAGTATAAAAGTCAAAGCAAATCATTGTTTAGATAAATTATATAATCTCTGTTGAACAGATTCCTCTGTCAGTTAAGCATAGTGAATAAAACATTAATCTACTCCCACTCCTGTGACTTCATTGAAGTAATAAAAAACAATAAATGGGAAATGAGGGCTAGAAATAAATGTTAGAAAGGGTCAAACAAGTAGTTAATAACTTTAATAGATTCAAAAGAAAAGTGCATTTTTGACCAGTAGTAGAGAAAGTTCAGAAGTTGGCTAATACAGATCATGAGAGATGCTTAGGAATAGCAGCAATAAAAGTTTTGTGTGTGTGAGAGAGAGAGAGAGATAAAAGAGAGAGAGGAAATATGTACCACTGTAAGTATATAAAAGTAACTAGCAAAAATGATTGAATTTCTATAGAGGAAGCTTTATTATAAGATTTCAGATTCTTTCTCCACTTAATTCCCACCTGTGTGTGTCCCTTTACCAGTCTTCTACTCAGCAGAAGACAGGGAGTTTATTCCCTGAAGAAATTAATACACCAACAGACACTATAAAGAATTTAGGGCTTAAAGGAGAGCAATTCTATTAAGGAATTAATACTGGGAATAAGATTATGGCTCCTTTTATATTTTCTGTAAAAAATAATGAAACTAAGCCTTCTAGCTTTCAGGAGTAATACTAAAATGTTTCCTCTTTCTGAACTCATTCTATTTTAGTGAAAAAAAGGAGATGTATAGATACTAATAATTAAAGGTCCACACCCGTACCCCAGCTCCCCTCTCACTCTTCTTCACCTCTATGCCACAGAAACATCTTAGAGTAAGACCAGTCAACCAAGACAACAAACTTTTAGTATTTCCAACAAGCTCATTTTCAATAAAATATGCAATTGTGCTCAACCAGACATTTTAAAGAACGCTTATGTATTGATCAGTTTCCTGAATTACAAACACAGACTCTATTCTTGGCTAGCTTAAACAAAAAGTGAATGAACTGAAACATATTGGAGGGTAATATGTTGATAGGATTAAAAACCTATCCAGTGGATGATTGACTCTAAAGATTATTATGAGTAACTTTGAACTTTTACTTCTTGGTTTGTGGCAATGGTCAATGAGTGAATTTGTCATGGAAGTAAAAACAAATGAGGTTGTGAATCCTCCTGAATTTGTAGGGAGAGGAACTTGAGGGGAAGTAAAGATATGATTGAAATTTTCAGGTGGGGGTTAGAGGAGCTTATTTTTACCCCAAGGTGTGTCAGCATTAATATAGTTCTGGTGATAACATTTCTTTGTCTCATTTGAAACACATGATAACATTTTTGTATGTGTTTCACAATTTATTTCTGTAATCAGAATTACTTCAAAATATTATTGGGGAAAATATTTTTGTGGTTCAGGTGTGCAGATAGATGAGCTAAGCAATCCCAATAGACTCATATTTGCCTCTGTAAACTTATTCCTGACTGTTTCTGGGGTAAGCAAGCTGCTCTTTGAGAACAGTCACCTGTACAATGACTGTCTCAGATGTTTTATGCTATTATTAGATTAAAACCAATAATAAGAAGTCTATCTGAGATAAACCATGGCGAGCAGGGGAAGAGGGCTAGGTTGAAATGCTGATAAACTCTTTAAGTGGCAACTGCAAGAACTTCCCATGTGAACAGGAGTGATAGTGATTCTACAAAAAAAGAACCTACATGGTACTCAGGAGAGTTCTGAGCACAAACTGTTAGAGAGGCCCTACGGACTCTGTTTCCTGCCTCTCACGGTTTCATCCAGCTTACTCACACTGCTTCAGAGTAAATTTTGATTTCTGTCCTTGTCTCACCTTTCACTTTGGATCACTCATCTACCTGAATTTTTCAGTTTGAATTCTAGTTCTGAAGCAACTTTCAAATGTATCCCATCATCTTCTGTCTAAAACCATTCAGATTAGCCACCTTCAACCCCTGTCTAGCAGTGGATAGTGACAAAGAATGAGACAAACATACACATAAGGAGACAAACACACATGGACTGTTTAAGCTTCATGGTTGTCTCGGCACCCATCACTGACCAGCCTTTTATTCAATACAACACTGCTCCTCCACCATTCTCCTTGGCTCCCAACAGGTGAGCTATTGTTGACAGAGACAATAAGGACATAATGTTGACAGGGGCATTAAGGATAGTTAGCAGATACATTAGCATTCAATAGTACATGAAGAAGAGAGGCTGGGTATTTCATGTAGCTATCAGACTGCATCATTAAAACATAAAGTCCTGACAGTTTTCTATTCAATTTTTGACCATGTAGTCTCTACATCTACAAGAGCCTAAACAGTATTATCCTACACTTGCCTGGTGCCTTTTTTCGCAGTCTGCAGATATTTGTTATGTATTATATTCTTTCCAACTGTATTGCTCTTTTCTGGGTAATAATTTTGCAAATCTTTACCCACAATCTCCTTTCCCCTGGTAGCGGCTGATTTCAGACTTCAATCAGTACTTACTTTCTTAAACTAATCTGAGACCTCCTAGTTATCTTGACATCCTTGACACAGTTACCTTTATAAAACTCTGTCAAAACAAAGGCCCACTATTCCCTGCAAGGTCAAAGCCAAGACTCATTACATAGAATACAAAATCTTTCATGAACTGACCCTAACCTACAAATATAACTGCTACTCTGAGGACAACTAACTAGTCACAGTTTACCTAAGATTTTTTTAAGTTTTGCCAGCTGGGGGTCACAGGACAAAAAAACCTCAGTTCAGAAAAATAAATGGGACATTCAGCTATCCTAGCTTACATTCTGCAACACCCCTGCCCTGCCCCCCCCCCCCCCCCGCCTTCACCACACCACCACGTTAACTATGTTCCTTGCATGGTACAAAATAGGACTTCCATGTCCAACTAAATTGCACAGGGTCTTGGAAGCCCTAGACACTGCAATTTATCAATCTTGAACAATCCAGATGTATCACTTCAAGTATTTTCTTCATGACTTTTTCTTGCCACCTTACAAAGAAACTTCATTGTGTCGCTCTTTCTTTAATTAATGACAAGTGCTTTAGATGCTGTGTTTCTCTACAATCCTGAACAGAGAAACAAACAGCAATATTCATTTGCCTAGAATTAGAGAAAAGAATGAATTTTATATCAGGGAAAAGAAGTGGAAACAGCTCTTACATTCCATTATATCAAGTAGTCTGGAACATGTGTATTTTTGAACATTTTTATATCATCTTCTTGATGAATGGTCTTCCCATTATTCTACATGCCGTTTTCCTGAAGAAACATCTTAAGACTGGGGAACCAGGGCTGGAGTGATAGTTCAGCCAGTTGGGCTTTTGCCTTGCATGCAGCCAACCCGGATCCAATTCCCAGCATCCCATATGGTCCCCTGAGCACTGCCAAGCAGTTATTCCTGAGTGTATGGGCCAGGAGACACCCCTGTGCATCACCAGGTGTAACACACACACACACAAAAAACCCCTGGGGCACATGCTCTGAAAACCTTGACTATTACTTCTCAAGGCCATCATTATAAAGAGTAGGCAATGAGAAACTCATCAAACACAAGAAGAATATTTTTATTTTGTTCTCTTTATCTGTTTTTGCATTTTAATAAATGAAATTAATATTTATTAAATAATATTACGAATCACGACCTTCCTGTTATTCGTCGATTGCCTCGAGCAGGCCCCAGTAATGTCTCCTTCATCCTAGCCCTGAGATTTTTAAGAAAGTGCTATATTCAAGGCTCTTTAGGAGAATGAGACCCAACATTGTTACTGGTATTTAGCATATTGGGTACGCCACGGGGAGTTTGCCAGACTCTGCCGTGTGGGCAGGTTACATTCAGTAGCCTGGAGTTTGTCCAAAGTAGGAAAGAGATAATAAGATGTCATAATACGATGTCATAAATAATATTAATATTTATGAAATTAATATTTAGATATATTTGCCATCAAAATATTTTATTACTATCAATTCTTTAAGGTTTTTATATTGATTTAGAGCAAAACTCACTGGAAATAGATTTGTTTGAGAATACTAAAAGAGAGTTCTCCAAAATTAGTCACAATACATTTCTTATATTTGACTGTGACTCACTCAAATCTGCAAAACTCCTGGCTCCTTTAGTGATCTGCATGTAACTCTGTTCTAAGAAGTTTTTGTTTGCTTGTTTCTGGGTTTTGGGTCATACTCGGCAATACTCAGGGATTGCAGCTGATTCTCCACTCAGGAATCAATCCTGGACGTGCTCTGGGGACCATAGGAAGTGCTTGGGAATGAACACTTGCTTGCCACTACCACAGCCATGCATCTTACTTGCTGTATTATCTCTCCAGCCCCTGTCCTAAGAAGTTTTTTTTACCTGTGTGGCACTCCAGAAATCAGAACTGGTTCTCTTCAGTTGCTTAGCTTCTAAGTTCTTATGCACAGTTTCCAAGTACACTAGAAAATCCCTCAGGCTTCAATCTAGAGAATACGCTTTTGTATAGTCAGGCAATCATACACATAACTTGCGAAGACATCAAAGTTTATTGCAATTTCTTACAACCCTTTTCACACTGAGAAAGACTTTTTTTAAAAGGAGTCTTTATCAATCAATTATCAATCAATCAAAGGAGATTTTCTCTGATTTTATGTGAACTACATAGTGTTTGCTCTAGAGGAATCTTTTCACATATAATCCCAACTCCCTCTTTATGTTCATTACCTTCCCTGAACTGGAGCGATAGCACAGCGGTAGGGCTTTTGCCTTGCACGCAGCCAACATGGCTGACCCGAGTTCGATTCCTCCGCCCCTCTCGGAGAGCCCGGCAAGCTACCGAGAGTGTCTCGCCCGCACGGCAGAGCCTGGCAAGCTCCCCGTGACATATTCGATATGCCAAACACAGTAACAACAAAGTCTCCAATGGAGATGTTACTGGGCTCGCTCGAGCAAATCAATGAACAACGGGAGGGCCTTTACCTTTTACCTTTACCTTCCCTGAACAAGAAGTTATCAGAGTATTTGATGGGTAATCATGCTATAAATTACATTTGTTTTGATATTCAGAAATGTATCATTAAGATAACTGAATATTATCAGTTTTTAATTCTTTTTATCCATGCAGGCCTCTGAAGGACTTTTAAGCTACTAAATGAGTTAAAGATATCTGCACAGGATCCAGATAAAGTTATACTTGCCATGTACTGACTGAATATCCTACATAAGTTTGATGAAGGCCTAAAAATAGTAATGCAAAAACCTAGGATGTCAGTGAGAATCTGAAATCTGGAGTCAGAGACTGCAAAACATGAGTAAGAACTTTCCCTGATTTGCACTAGGATGCAGAGAACAACTAAATTTCTTTCTACAGGGAGTGGAGAAACTGATATTTAGAGAAGATGGAGTGAATGATGAAGGACTGAATGGCTGAGAAGGACCTCTAATTTGGGAAGTCAGTAAGAATTTGGCATGTGAGAATTGAATAATGTATAAAGACATCACAGGATTTGAATTAGAAATTGGAATAATGTTCAACTCATTGACGCATTCTCTCTTGCCTCTAAGAACACAACATAAGCTGTAGTCCCTACCCCACTTCCTCCTTCATCAGTACCTCCCCACCTCCATCTCCCACTTCCTCCAGTAGCGCCACCATATCCCAGTGCTCTCTGGGTAAGTTTCTTTTCCAGTGATGTTTTCCCAGACCTGATTACTTTATATAGATAATCATCTCTATTTACTCCCCAAGTGCTAGCACTTAATCCTTTTATAAAAATACTAATGTCCCATCTGCTGAGAGCAGTGACTAAGTGCAAAATTCTAGTTAGTTTTACAATACACATAATATATGATTTGACTTTTCTAATAATAAATTAACTAGGTGTCATCAGTATGCTGATTTTACAGGTTATATAATAAGAGCATAGGGTTGTTAAAAAAACTGTTCAAGGTCACATGGCTAATATCAGATTAGAGATATTAGCTGGGATCCGAAGCTAAACTCAGTCATCCTGAACTTAGAATTATCAATATTTCTTGGGCTTCCAGAATATACCTAGATTCAAGGACAGCACACATAGACCATAAATTTTTAACCAGAGAACTGTCAGAGTACTTGAAATACTCTTAAACCACTGTATTTGTTGAGTAAAAAGAAAGAAATTATCGTGCATACACATAGTGGAATACTACTCAGCTATAAGAAAAGATGAAATCATTTAATTTGCTGAAATATAGATGGATCTGAAGAGTATCATGCTTAGTGAAGTTAGTAAGAAGGAGAGAGACAGGCACAGAGTGATCTCTCTCATATACACGGAACAAAAGCCCAAAGACAACAGAATCTGAGCACTGGTCTTTATTTTTTTTTCTTTTTGGGTCACACCCGGTGATGCACAGGGCTTATTCCTGGCTCATGCACTCAGGAATTACCCCTGGCAGTGCTCGGAGGTCCATATGGGATGCTGGGAATCAAACCCGGGTCAGCCATGTGCAAGGCAAATGCCCTACCCGCTGTGATATCGCTTCAGCCCTTAACTGGTCTTCAGTAGAATGCATGTGACAGAGAAGGGAAAGGGGTGGAGGGAAATAGTCACTCAAGTGGAGGGTGTGGTACTGAAACGTGTTATGCCTGAATCACTATCAGTAGCAGTATTGTAAACCACAGTGTCTAAAATAGAAATAAAATAAAATATAAGAAATGCCTGTCATAGGGGCAGAGTGTGGAGTGGGAGAGAAACTGGGGACAATGTAGAGGTGATGGGATTCATGTCTCAGCATTGTATGCCTGAAACTCAATCATGAATAACTTTGTAAATCATTGTGCATTAATTAAAAAAAATCAGGATCTGGAGAGATAGTATAGTGGGTAAGGCACTTGCCTTTCATGCAGGTAACCCAGGTTAAATCCCTGACATTCCATATGATGCCCCTGAGCACCACCAGAAGTAATTCCTGAGCACAGAGTCAGGAGTAGTCCCTGAGCATAACCAGGTATGATCCCAGTTACACGCAAAAAAAATTTTAAGTTCAAAAAATATATAAAACTTATATAAATGTTACATATAAACTTGTTTATATATATAATACAGTAATATATGCGTACTTAGCACTGTAGCACTGTGCTAAGTTCCTCCCGTTGTTCATCGATATGCTCAAGTGGGCACCAGTAATGTCTCCATTGTGAGACTTGTTACTGTTTTTGGCATATAGAATACGCCACGGGGAGCTTGCCAGGCTCTACGGTGCGGGTGGGATATTCTCAGTAGCTTGTCAGGCTCTCTGAGAGGGAAGGAGGAATCAAACCTGGGTCAGCCGCATGCAAGGCAAATGCCCTACCCACTATGCTATTGCTCTGCCTATATGCATACTTATGCTAATTAAATATTATATTTGATTTTATAGATTTCAAATATAAAATTTTAACCCTTCCAGATAAATGCTTAGAAAAATTTTGAAACTTAATCTTTTATTTTGTACAGTCCTCTGTCTTGACCCAGGGCCAGGCTTAATGCTTAAAGTTTGATCTCTTTGTTATGATTTAAAAAAATGTCTAAATACTTCATAATGTCACTTGACTTATAGCATATCATCCTGATTTTCCATTTTGGCAAAGATTCCTAAATTAGCTGATTTCTATGCAGCTTCATACAAATATATACCATTCCTTCTTACTATACCCTTAGTAGATGCCACTACATAATGAGGACATTATGGCTCTCTCATATCCAATTCCATAGGTACCACTGCACTGTAGCACTGTCCTCCCATTGTTCATCGATTTGCTTGAGCGGGCACCAGTAATGTCTCTATTGTGAGACTTCTTGTTACTGTTTTTGGCATATCGAATACTCCACACCATTAATTAAACAAACCTGGCATATAAGATAAAGTCAAGTTGATAACTGCTCTTCTTTGTTATCCTTTCCTACATTGCTATTCCTCCCAACATAAAAAATGTTAGAGTAGAAGACATTTTTAAAAATTTTTTTAATCTGTCAGAACTAGCCTCCAGTTTTCTAGAATTTGAAAAGAAATTTAAACACCTATAATCTCGTTTATCTCAAAAATATAGTTGTACTAACACTATAAGATTATACATTAATATTAAGGGGGCTTCCAACACTCTTGAGAAGCAAATATAATTGAAATTTTATTTTCCATCCCCTTAAAGTGTTTATTGAATACCTAATTATATATGGTTCAAAGTTAAGAATTGCATTAAGGTAGGTTACTCAGAAATAGTCCAAGTTCATAATAGTCTGAGACAAATTATTTTGCAGGAGTTAGCAAGGCTGGCTTATAACTCAATATACTGTTTTATAGGGTGGGATTATTTTAGAATTTATGTGTCATGAATTCAAACAGCTAAGCTATTGCTAGTGGTTACACTGAAGTGGCCAGATATTGTGCTTAGAAGCAAAGCCTTCCAATCAACGAGGGCACTATGCAACTATTTTACTCCCAATTGTACCCTCCACCCCCACCATTTCAGATAAAGTGTCAGGTTGGAGCTCAGCTGCTGGGAAAACCAATGATCAAAACTCAGGAAATTCTACACTATAGAGATTTTTCTGGCAGATACCTATAGTCTGAAGGGAAGTGTTGCACAGTGAAAATGATCATGTTTACTCCTAAGCTAAACGGGCATTCATCTTATTCTTATGCCTGTTGTGGTGTACCCAGAAGGTGCTAGATGGAGTGAGCATAATAGAAAAACTCCCTGTCCTCTCCAGGGAAAGTAACTTCTCAATTTAATGTTATAGTGTGCTCTATAATAGTAATGATCTGTATAGCTTTGTAGTATACTCTCAACAAACAGCTCTGGAAATGGATTAAATAATTTCATTTTGCTTTGGATATTAGTCTATCTCAGAAACTGTTTACTGTCTCTTATGCAATATACCAATAGTGATTATCCCTTATTTCTAAATAATACTATCAGGAATTCAATGACAATGAGAACAGCAGGAAACTATGAGTAGTGTGATAATAGCTTCCTAAGCAGCTTTCCAACTTTTTACTGCTCTGCAGTCTGAGGTAAGTAAGCCATGAAATGGTGGACAGAGAGCTGGTATCTTCTGAATGTCATCTTGCTTTGGCCTTAAGATCTGTTGATTAAGGGGAGGCAATGAAAAAGAACTTAAACTAGCAATGTAAATTTATTTATATCTTGGCAGAAACGTGTAATCCAATGTGATAATGGTATTCTTTCATGATCCATCACAGGAAAACCACGAGGGTCATACCAGGGCCAGAAATTAACTCTTGATTTATTTTTTTAATTTTTTTGTCAAGTACCAATACTTGACAAAAGTACTGTACACGTAGAAGAATTGATTTATTCTGGTGATAGCAATCTGCCTTTTAATTTTTCTGTCTTCAACAGCCAGCTGTGAGCCGTTATATAACACTTCACAGTCCCTTAATTGCCATATGACAACCTCAGGGCTACTAATCCTAATACTGTTCTGAAGTAAGGGACTTTGGACATACCATCAGTTTCATGTAACATTTTCTGTGGTAATAATGGTTAGTGGAAAATACAGTTTTTCCTAAATGGAGTAAATTGCTAACCTTCAAATGTTAAGGTTCGTTTATGTTAAACATATGACAAAGAAAATTGAGAAAGACCTGTAGATGGGAAAAAAAGTGGTTGAAATGGAAAAGAAAACATTCACTAACTGATGCATTATACTGCTCATGTATGGTATACTAACATTTTTGTTTTTCTAGGTATGAATTTGATCATAGATGTAGCATTCCTGGGCTATACAAGGCTCTAAGCATTCCATGTATGCTTTGATGGTCTTCCATGGCAGTCAGAACAGTATTATTATTTTAAGGCTCGTAAAGACACCAGAAGGAAGAAGGAAAGTTTCCTCTTATTGGGTAAAAATGGAAACTTCAAATTGTTTCTATTATTCAGGTCCAATATTGATTGGAACTCAAAAAAGTTGGACTTGGTTTTTGTTTTTTTCCTCAGTTTTGGCCCAAGTTGGTATGCTACTGGCAGTCAGAAAGCAATTAATCTGGCTTACATTTCAAACATAACACTATAAATTTAATATGACACATGTTGTTGGGTGAGTTTTCTAAAAGCTTTAGACATATTATTCATTCAACAAGTACTTACTAGGTCTTTATTTTTGCCTGAGTATTTTTCTGAATTCTCTGAGAGACTTAGACATATGAGATAGTATACTAATTCTCCAAGAAAGAGTGATGAGATGATGTCAGGCTTTGAATTCTAGCTTGTCAATAAGATAGGAAATCTTGAGCAACAGAAGTTACTCATCATCCCACAAGTTTAAAAATTACTATTATAGAGTAAGAATTTCCAGCTCAAGTCCTCTCTATGAGTGACGAAGTTGTAGATCCAAGCATTTCCTTGTTATGTCTGCTCAGCATCTAGCAGAATCACAAACCAAGCATGTCTAAATGCTTTATTCTTGTGACTCGACTCCATGAGATTACTGCTATGGATATTTCCCTATAACTTTTCCAGCCTGTCAATAACTGTTATTACCTCCTTTAAATCATATAATTCATCAGAAAATCCTACTAAAGCTAGTGTACTCTTGAAGATACACCTGAAGTTCTCGTTTTTCTTATCTTCGTTCCCTTCACCTGTAATAAAGATAACCATCATTTCTTTCCTGGGAAAATTGCATCAACTTTCTAGATGGTTCCACAACTTTAAATCTTAACCGTCTTCCAATCCATTCCCTGTCTGGTAGTTAAAATTATCTGAAAACATAAATTGGTGCTTTCTCTGCTGACTAATCTAAAAAAGTGATGATTTCCTATTTTTAAATAGTTTATAATTTATAATGTATTACTTATTTCAGTTATTCAGACTCAACTATGTAATCTAGGATTAGTCACTTATCTGAGAATTCCTGGTTTCTTTTACTGAGGAATGATCTTAGAGCATAAGTTATGGGCTTGAGCTGTGATCAGAATTCCCAGTATGTAGTTGTTATTCCCCACCCACTTCCCTTTTGTTGTTGTTTTTTCTTTAATTTTTTTAAACTTATTTCTTCCCTTCTGTTTTATTTCTAGTGTTGTTGTAATTGGTTGAGATCCTAGACACTTGACTGTAGTACTTGAGGGGGGTTACACACTATAGTTTGGGTATTTTGTGCTTGCTGGGGGTTATGCTCATTTTGTTGTGATCTTCATATACATTCTGGTATTAGAGCTCTGGTGGTAATGGGGATACTGTAGTACTCACAAATTGTGCTCACTGAGGGTTGCATCCTCTGGCTATACATCCATAAAGTGCATATGTGAAGGCATGACTGGCAGATTTTATCTTGAGCTGTGAACTAAGATCCCATCTTTATTTAAAATAGCCTTAGTGCCTAGGCCATCTATTGAGATCTTTGCAATCAAAAATCAATAGCAGCAATTTTTTTGTTTCCCATTTTTCTCCACATTGAAGGCAGGTGTCTTGGGGCACCACACTGTGCCAACTTCTGTTCTTAGTTGTCCATATGGTGAAAAGGATTTGGTCTACACAGCAGAAAATCTAGCATCCAACACTATCACCCTGGGCCATACTTTTTAACTTTTAACTTTAACAAAGTAATTTAGTATAGACCATAGAAATAAACAGAGAGCACCCAATATAATGAGGAGACAGAGGGATTGTCTCCAACTGATGGAGTCAATTCAAAATCCTGGGAAAATTCCTGAGAGAACCAGTCTAAGTAAATTATATGAGGATTTCAAACCAATTGCCATAATGATACACTCTAAAATGAGATCAATCACAGATCATTTCAACAGAAAAATGTGAGAAAATACTAAAAAATAATAGAGCTACAAAATACAAAATTGAACTAAAAAATACAACAGAGGATCCAGAGAGATAGTACAGGGGTTAAGACACATTTATCACATGCTAGTGATCCCCAGGTACATACTCAGAAACACATGGTCCTCTGAGCACTGCTGGTATAGCTCTGGAGACCCCAACCACCTGTGAGGTAACCCAGTTAATCCCTGGCACCCCCAGGGTCTGAGCAGCACCATACATCCAACGCCACACAAAACGGTGAAAAACTGGGAGCTTTTCCTTAAAAGAAAATAAATATGTAAGGCAAAGATCTCCACTCTGGCTTCTATTATTCATCTGATATTTGAAGTCATATTCAAAGCAAGTAATCAAGAAAAGTAAAAGGATTTTAAATTGAAAAAGAAGTGAAACTATCAATTTGTATATGACAACATAATATACATAAAATACTAAATATTTTACTAAAAACTGTAGCACTGTAGCACTGTCCTCCTGTTGTTCATCGATTTGCTCTAGCGGGCACGAGTAACATCTCACAACAAATTGTGAGACTTGTTACTGTGTTTGGCATATAGAATATGCCACTGGGAGCTTGTCAGCCTTTTGCAGTGTGGGCAAGATACTCTCGGTAGCTTGCCAGGCTCTTCAAGAGGGGGGGAGGAATTGAACCTGGCTCGGCCAGGCGACCGTGCCAGGCAAACGTCCTATGGCTATGCTATCACTCCAGCGATACTAAAATATTAATACTAATACTAAAAACTATTATCAGAAATATAAATCTATGCGTAAGGGAAACAGAAGTTAGTGTATATGACTGTGTGATATTTTTAATTTCATACAACAACAAAAAAAGAAAATTAAAATGTTTCTGTGAAAAGAATAAAGTAACTGAGGATAAAGTTAACATAGGATGTGAAAAACTTGACCGGAAAAAATGATATGACACAGTGAAAAGAAATAGAAAGAGACATAAATAGATACTGCATGTCATGAATTGAGAGAATTAACATTGTTAGAAATATAGATTAGATTCAATGCATAAATAAAATTTAAATAGCATTAAGGATATCACTGTCACTGTCCTCCCATTGTTCATCGATTTGCTCGAACGGGCCCAGTAACATTGTGAGACTGTGTTTGGCATATCGAATACGTCACAGGAGCTTGCCAGGCTTTGCCGTGCTGGCGAAATACTCTCAGTAGCTTGCCGGGCTCTCTGAGAGGGGTGGAGTAATCGAACTCGGGCCCGCATTGTCAGCTGCTTGCAAGGCAAACACCCTACCCGCTGTGCTATCGCTCAAGCCAGCTAAGGATATAGTACAAATATTACTGAAATTTGTAGGGACTTGAATAGCCAAAACAATCATGAAAAACAGTGGAATAAAAGAGCATCATGCTGCCTCCTTCAAAACAGTGTGACAGTGTAACAGAAGTAAAAATGTATGTACAGATCAATGGAGTAACTTGAGAGCCCAGAAATTACTCTGCACACGTATGGAGAGTTAATCTATGATAAAGGAGGCAAGAGCATAAAATGGAGAACAAAAAATTCTCTTCAGTAAATGATTATGTTGAGAAGACTGGATAGATAAATCTTTTTAATAAATAGTGCTGGGAAACTGAAGAGCTATATGCAAAAGAATGAAACTATATGATTATAAAATTATGATAGTAGTTAGATATTGTGGCATTTGAAAGAAAAGACAAATGGACCAATAGAGTAGAACAGAGAGCCAGATATAGATCCAATATAGATTCATGTAAATATAGACAACTGATCTTTGAGGTAACAAGAAGGAGCAAATATTTAATTTTATCAACAGTGTGCTAAAACAACTAGACATACACATACACAAAGTAAATATAGACATAGATTCTATACCCTTCAAAAAAACCCCAAATTAATAATAAATATAAATGCAATATATAAAGATGTAAATACAAATGCACCCTCTACACTACACATACATAAAATTATATAGGAATATGTAAAATATAATTTAATTAGAGATAGATCACAGTTCTAAATATAAAATCTAAAACAATGAAGCATTTAGAAAAAAATTTCTGGCAGAGCAAGCTGTGAACTATCAATTATTTCTCAGAAATACTTTTTAAAGGAATAAATTGCTACATTTATGAAACTTGAAAATACACCATTAAGAAAATAAATAGATACACAACAGACTGGTAAATTTTTAAAAGATGTCCTGACAAATAACAAATACCTGTCTCCTTAAACAAATCGTGTTTACAACATCTAATAAAATATGGATAAAAAATTGAACAAATGAAACAAAATATATAAATGTCCAAAATTCACAAAAACAGATTTTTAGCATAAATGAGAAGAGAAGGGGAATTGGTAGTAGTCACTGAGTATTAAGAATACTGGAGGTGAAGGAAATATTCTGCTGTATTTCACCTCATAATTGTTATAGATTTTATACTACAATGTTTTACATAAGACATTTTAATTTTTGCTTCCTTATCTTTCTTTCTCTTGACCCCCTGGGAACTGAAATTAATTGCTGAGTCTAAGTTATTGCTGATAATATACACTGTTCTTTATAGATTTAATTTTGCACTGTTTTTTAGTTGGCTTTCAACACATACATTTTGTATCCAGGCATAAAAAGATGTCCAGGTGAAAGGACTGGAGTTCCTGCCAATATTGTAGTATATTGCCATTTCGTTATAACTGTTGAGATATGTTATTGCCCCTTGTCAGTGCCAAAAGTTCTTATCCATTGTGGAAGCTTAGTTCCAGCCATTCCTGTCTTCTGTGCTGTGTTGGCCAGGTGAAACTAACAAAGAAATACGAAACAAAGGTTTCCCATCACCACCTTCTCCATTTCCCAGAAAACTGAACATATATTTTCAAATTCTAATGGGTTTTGCTTCCCCTACCCCAGCTCTCCTCATCAGGGAAGTTGCAAATAGGGCCTTTGTCACCCCCAGGCATCTCAAGATGGAAAATTATGAAAGTCTAAAAAACTGCACCATCTTGAGAAGCCTGATTCACCAACAGCATATGGTCGTGATTGGTTCTGTCCTATTTAAGGTGTTTATGTTCTTTCTTGACTTGTAGAAATAAACCAGTATTTCATAAGCATAGTTCATACATGTAATTCTTTTCCTCAGGTTTGGCTATGTTTAAAAAACTCAACTACTACATAAATGTTCATGCAGATAGTCCCAGTCAATTCTTACACTCGGATTTGGTAACAATGCGGTGCTTTCAGATTCTAGATTAAGATTTGGTTCAGCTTTCTTGTGACTAGAAATAGATTCCAATGAATATAAAACAGTGTTTAATTTATGATAGAGTTGGAAGTTAAATGAATTAGTTTTGTCATCTTAGCAATGGATAGCCAATGACTGTATGATCAAGAAAGCATGTATCCTCTGTTGTGTGTATTAACTCAAGACTTCCAACCAATGTAACAAAAAAGATGCTTAGCTGTGACCATGTTTCTGAAATGAACTACATTGCTGCAAGGACTTGCATAAGAAGGAGCACATTACAGTTCTTTCGATCTTCACACAAAACAGGAATTAGCAGTTGTTAATGATAATACCCAAGTTTTCCCTGCAATAATTTTCTTTTGTAACTAAAGGCTCCATTTTAAATGGAGGGCTGAAAGTTATTGAGTAAATATTTCTTTGATTCAGATCAAAACTAACGTTCCAGAGTAAATCCTTGTCACAAAACTAATCATGTAAATTGGGATGGACTAGATTATGTGATTTTAACAAGACCTAAATCATTCATGCAAAACACAGCAAGCTTCATTTTACTGCTGCTATGTACCCAACGTGTATAAAACAAATAAACTGAGGAATTTCCTCTACATTTTTCTCTGATCAAAGAAGAAAAATATAGTAACTAAGTAGGAACATTGCTTAGTACAAATTAGCAATTTTGGTTAGATTGAGTATAAATTAGGAATGAGATTAGGATTGGGGCTAGGGTTTAGGTTAGGGTTTGTGTACAATTTAGATGTTAGGTTTGGCCATGTTTAGAGTTAAAATAAAAGTAAAGTATTTGGCAAATGTTAAATTTACTCTTATTGGTAATTTTGAGCATAGGCAGGGATCACTGATGTTATAGAGTTAAAGATAGGGTTAGGTTTAAGGCTAGGTTGGATTGTGTAGGTTTTATCAGTAAGATCTGGCTATGTTCAAAGTTTAAAATGAAAATAAAAATTTCCCTAATTGGTATGCTTTGTCTTAGACTCTTAGGTTCACTGACAGTATTAGGGTTGGGGTTAGTGTTAGGAATGTGTACGACTTATGTACTAGGTTTTACTGTGTTTAAATTTAAAGTAAATTACATGGTGATGTTAAATATAGATTAATTGGTAGTTTTAAGCCCAGGGTAGTCCAGTATAAATTAGGGATAAGATTAGAATTATCACTAGAGTTCATGTTCAGGTTATATAAGACTAAGGACTTGCTATCTTCAAAGTAAAATTTACAAGTAAAATATAGGGCTATTAAAAAATTTTAGCACTATTGCGGTAACATGGGAAGATACCGTCGTTGACAACATTGACGAAGAATACGATCAACTGGTTCAGCACCTCCATGATTGTGTGAGAAATGCCGAGAGAAAGAAAGCCACAAAAAGACTCCTGTCTTCGAAAACTCTTGAGCTCATTCGCCAACGTGGCTTGGCATAAGCCTCAGGCAACCATAAGCAAACGTCCAAGCTCCCAAAGCAGTACAGAGAAGCGAGCAAGGAAGACCTCAAAGAGAGAAGAGCAGCAGTGCTGGCAGATGCAGCAGAAGCCGGGAAAAGCATTTGCAACACCTGCCTGTCTTTTGCCAACTACAAGACCAGGATGACTGCCCTCTGATGTCCTGATGGATCTATCACATCTTCCAGATGGGCAATGGAGAAGATTATCCATGACTTCTACTCAGATCTCTTCGATAGCTGCGTCTACCTGCCCACATACCAAATTCCACAGGATGGATATGATGTTCCCAGCGTTCTCCCTTCCGAAATCCGACACACCATTTCGTTGGTAAAGAAACGAACAGCACCTGGTCCAGACAAGGTAAGACCCGAACACCTGAAGATTCTGCCTTCAGTACTCATCAATACACTGGCTCAGCTTTTGACACGCTACCTGTCTGAATTCAAGGTTCCATCCCAGTGGAAAACCAGCAGGACTGTACTACTGTACAAGAAGGGAGACACCCACGACATTGGCAAACATCACCCGATCTGCCTATTGTCTGTCATCTACAAGCTGTTCACTCGAATCATACCCAATAGGATTGGCAGAACACTAGATGAAGGACAACCATGCGAGCAAGCCAGTTTTCAAAAAGGATTCAGCACGATTGACCATATTCACACTATAACCAAGCTCATTGAGGTTTCTAAGAAGTCAAGATGCCACTCTGTCTAACATTCATTGATTTAAAGAAGCCCTTTGATTCTGTTGAGACAGAAGCAGTCACTGGGGGGGCCTGGAGTGATAGCACAGCGGGTAGGGTGTTTGCCTTGCACGCAACCAACCCAGGTTCGATTCCCAGCATCCCATATGGTCCTCTGGGCACCACCAGGGATAATTCCTGAGTGCAGAGCCAGGAGTGATCCCTGTGCATTGCTGGGTGTGACCCAAAAAAGAAAAAAAGCAGTCATTGAAGCTCTAGCCAATCAGGGCATTCAAACTTAATACCTCAGGATCCTCCGTGAGCTGTATTACAGATTCACTACCAGGATCTCACCATTCTACAAAGAAGTGATCATCCATGTCAAGAGAGGGGTTCGACAGGGTGATATCATTTCACTGAAACTCTTCAGTGCCACCCTCGAGAATGTCATGCAATGACTGGAATGGGAAGGAATGGGAGTGAAGATAGATGGTCGATGACTATGCCTCCTTCACTTTGCTGATGACATCGTTCTAATAACACCAAACATTAGTCAAGTGGCACAGATGCTGGCAGACTTCCACCATGAGTGTGGAAAGGCCAGATTACAGCTGAATCTCAGGAAGACAATGTTTATGAGAAACGATCTCGTTCCTGATGCTCCATTCTCTCTCAACGAAACAAACATCTCCGAATGCAACAGTTATGTGTACCTAGGTCAAGAAGTCAACACCACGAATGACCTGGTACCCGAGTTGCACAGGAGGAAGAGAATGGCTCGGAACGCCTTCAAGAGCATAGAAGAAATAGCTAAGAGGACAAAGAACCTCTGGCTCCAGGCACATCTCTTCAATTTCACTGTTCTTCCTATATTAACATATGCCTCAGAGACCCGGGCCCTATGAAAATGGATGAGAACGCTATTCCTCCCGAAGAGGAATGGAAAGAGCTATGCTTGGAGTATCACATTTCTCTCGAGTGAGAGAAAGAATCCAGACTTCCGACCACCATCGACAATCAAGAATCAGGGACGCTGTCTCATTTGCCAAGACATCAAAAATCAGATGAGCTGGACACGTACTGCAATTTGGAGACGACTGCTGGACTAGAGCCATTACTGACTGGATTCCACTACGTCAAAATATAGCATGACTGCCCACCTACGAGATGGTCAGATTTCTTTGTCAAGACCCTTAATGATCTGTTTGAGACTCTTTGTGTTCCTGGAGCAATCAGATGCCATTGGGCTACACTAGTACATGATAGGGACGAACGGAGACGTTGCTGGCATCCGCTGGAGCAAATCAGTGAGTAACAGGATGTCAAGTGATAAAGTGAAAAATTTTGACTAATAGGTAGGTTTGTGCCCAAATTGGGATCGTGGTTCATATTATGTTAGGGTAAGTATTAGGATTATAAATAGGACTACAACTAGGGTTAGAATGGTTTAGAGTTGAGGGGTTAGGTTTGGCTGTCTTTAGAGTTAAAAATAAAAATAAAGAACAGGGCAGGGCAATTATCATATTTTGTCTAATTATAATTTTAGGCATCACCTAGTATTATGGTTAATTTAGAGTTCAGTTAGGATTAGAAGTAGAGCTATGCTTAGGGTTTGTTATATAAGAGGAATGTGTAAGGATTTTCTGTATTGATAGTTTAAAATCCAAATGGAGTATAGAGCAATTGTTGAATTCCATCTAATTGGTAGCTTTTAGCCTAGACTAGGTTCAGGCATTTATATAATTTAGGGTTAGGATTAGGACTAGAGATATGGCTAGGTTAGCTTTTTGTTTGGGTTTAGTGTTACAAGTTGCTGCTTTCAAAATTAAAAATGTAAAGATTAGATTTTGTCTAACTGGCCGGTTTAGGCCTAGACTAGAGTTAGAACATGGTCAGGGTTTTGGTTAGAGTTAGGGTTAAGATTATATAGCGATTTTGTGTTAGGTTTGGCTGTTCTTAAAGTTAAATATTAAAGTTCAGGGCAATCATTAAATTTAGAATAATTACTAATTTGATTCCTAAGGTAGGATTAGGGTTAGTATAAATTAGGTTTAATATTAGGATTATGGCTAGGGTTAACATTTATGTATGTTTTCGTATTAAGTTTTTTTTTTTAAAAAAAGTTAAATTTGCAAGTATAGCACAGTTGTTAAATGTTGACCAACTGGTAGTCAGACTCGTTTATGGTTTGGGTGTTAAGTTTGACTCTGTTTAACGTTTAAAATGAAAGTAACATACAGGATGATCATTATATTTAGTCTAGTTGGTAGTTTTAGCAGAGGCTAGAGTTATAATTAACTTAGGGCTAGAGTTTTGTTTAGGATTAGGACTTAAGCTAGGTTTAGGTTTCTGTAGGAGAGGTTAGGTTTTTTCTGTGTTCATAGTTAAAAAGTGCAAGTATAAGTGAACTTTTTGTCAAGTGTAGACTAATTGGTTTTTAAGCCTAGGCTAAGGTCAGGAGTAGTATAGTTAAGATCAGGGTTAGGGTTACATTTTTTATTTGTGTAGGGAGGTTAGTTGTTAATTTTTCTGTTTTCAGAGTTAAAACTGAAAATTAATATGGGGAAATTATGAGAATTAGTCTAACTTTTCAGTTTTATGCCTAGCTCAGATATGGTTTTCAGATCTACCACCCCCATGCACAAAAAAAAAAGAAAAATTAAGAAAATATGAAAATTATACACACAGAAAGACTAATAGGCTAAAATAGTTCATAAAACTGTTATTGTGTTTGGGGTTTGGAGATGACTACGGAAATGTAATGGCTTATACTTTAAGCAGAATTTAAGTAAAATTCAATAATCTTTAAAAGACTATTGCAAAGAATATAAATTATAGCCAACCAGTGTTCTGTCTAGGATCCCATTTCTCATCACCTTGGATAAAATCTTTTTCTTATGTTCTCTAGTCTCAGATGAAATGGCTTCATGGATGTTTTCTTCTGCTTTCAAGAATAAGTAGACTGTGATATCACAAATCTCTGTCAATATACATATGAGTCTGAGTGTATGTTATTTTAATTTTCTTTAAATATCTCTTGTTTCCCCAATGCTAACTTAGAGAACAGACTCCATTGTGAACTCTAGGAGACTCTCAGTGTCCCACCCAAATCCTTTTCTGTCTGAGAATGAATTTTTTTCAGGAGTTTCTTTCAACACTTTTTAACTCTTATGAGAAATAACAGTCCTCATTTATACATGCACATATCCATGAACACACGCACTCATAAATAAAGAAAAAAAATCTCATGGCCAGATGGCATTCGAACCATGACTCTTACATTCTTCTAGGGTCTTTCCAATTTTCTTCAGTAGGAAGAAACTGGAATTGGATTGATAGTACACTTTTAGACTCCTTGCACTTCATTATCTTACTCTGTTATGCTTCTGCGGTGACTCTTCACCTCCCCTTCAAACCTACTGTTTTCTCACTTTTCCCAGTCTAGGGGTGTGCTTCTAGAGGAAACCTAAGTGAGATATCAATAGACAACGAATGCTGAAAAGCTGGCATTGGGTAATTTCAGGCAAGATTTGCATTTTTTTTAGTTTGGTATATTATAGGGATGAGAATTTAAAAAAAAAGTTTCTCTGGAAAAGAAAACAAAAACAAAAAAACATGGATGGCATAGAAGTTGAAAGTAAATACCTGGTCTGCAAAGCTAGTGAAAGATGCTGCACCTGGTTTTTCCAAAGTTGGGAAACGAAAATAAAACAAAACAAAAATAAAGAAGATATGTTAATCAGAAGCTGGAAGGAGAAAGGGAAAATTATTTTATACTGGACAAAACATAACAATATGTGTAACTATTAAGATCTTAAGGCAATTTTTTAAATTTGTAGTTTAGGTAATCATGATTACAATAGTGTTGACATTAGTGGCTTTGATGTACAAAGCCTTCACCACCAATAACAAATTTCTTTTTTTTTTTTATTAGTGAAACACCATGAGGTACAGTTATAGGCTTACAAATTTTGTGCTTGGGTTTCAGTTATACAATGACCAATAACAAATTTCAATGTTGAGATCATTTCGAAGTTTTCATTTGTCATTTGTTTACCTTCTGGTGAAAAAGTGCCTACCACAGTTTTGAAGCCTTTAGTCACAGGTGCACCTACTTCTATGGATGCCTCTCAGTTCTCTGAGCCCATCTGCAAACACATCTCTCACAATATCCCAACACATTTGTCACCTATCCAGAGTGTTTACTACCACATGAGCTTTGCTTAGGGAAAGCGCCTCCAAATCTCCCAGCCCCATCTGCCCAAGGATTTGCTTCAGATTGCAAATATCATTCTGGGAAATTTGCATTTCCTCTCAATGTCTGATAAGATGTCTTCAGTCTCCATTTTTAATTATCTATTCAATGTGATGAGAATGCTGTATAATGAACTCTGGGTTGAAAATCTTACAGTTTGAGGACACATTTCCCCTTTATCTCATCACCCTCATATCTATACAATTAGTAAAATACACCTGTAACTTCCTTGTAAAAAACCTGTCATATCTATTCATTTTCATTAAACTTTGCTATTATCTGCTCATCTTTTTAACTCATGACAAGGTTCTTGTATACCTTTGCTTTTTACCCTTTTAACTAATTTCTCTGAGGCAAAAAAAAACTATCACATTAAGGTTCAAATGCAATCATTTCAACTTCTTTACTAAAACTTTTTTTATACCTCTTTATGGTTTATATGATGTTGGTGTCTCCCGCCCCCTTCCCCCCCACCCCCCCCCCCTCCCACACACACACAGAGGTAGCTTATGTGAGGCAGAGAGAAAGAGAGAAGAGATACAGCACCTTATCTCAATCTACCTCTGCCACCCAGGATTGCTGGGAAGGCTAGGACTGATAAAGTCTACAATGAGGCCTTGCACAGCACAGGCCAGAGCCCTGTCAGCCCTCCTAGGTGGCTGTCAAGCCATACTTTACCCCCATTTGGTCTTCTCTGCAAGGGAGTTAATCCCTCCACCCAATTTCTTAGGGAGCTGTGGACTCAGGCTGGAGCAAGAAATTACTCTTTGCAGGAAAAGAGTAAGTCCTAGGCCTGACCTAAGGCTTCTAGGTCTTTTGTCCTTCTTACAGAAAAGAAATTTAGGAGTAGAGGCACAGTGAAGTGAAAACAGATCTTGTTTGGAGGCTTTTAGGAAGGGGAAGGAGGAAGAGCAAGTGAGAGTAATGTGTTCAAAAGAGACTGACAAGGGCTTCTTGATACAAGAAGAGCCCCAATACACTTCTCAAGAGAGGATATATGGGTGCCACGTGTGCTCATCCATGTGGGTATAAATAGCACATGGACTCAAGCAGCATAAAAGGCATGCTTCCTTTGTTCAAGTTGGTTTTTCCAACTTGAGTTTTTCCCAAGCTGTTCCAAATGGGGTTTCTAGAGCTAAAGTTCATCATTAGTGTGGTTGCCAAGGCAGGTAGAGTTGGGATAGTCTTTGAAACTTCTTTTTTGATCTTTGTTCTGAATGGATCTTCTTTTGGGTGGGTCCTGCCTTCTGGTCTGTGCTAGCTCCAGGTAAAGATCTTATCAGGTCTTAGTTGCTATTGCCACAGGGTGTGTCCTGACAGGGCTAGGTGTTTTACTACTCCCCAGGAATCCTATTATGCTTTCCTAATCTGCCTACATCATTTTAACAGTCTTTTACTATTTATTTATTTTGTGAAGTGAAAGAGTTTTATTGAAATAAATAGAGAGGGAGAGAGAGAGAGAGAGAGAGAGAAAGAGAGAGATGAGAGGAACGAGGAGAAAGGAATATGTGTTCAAAAGTGAACATGGGATTCTCTAGAGGGGTAAAAGCCAAGAATTACTTTTGGGAGAAGCTTATACACAATTTTTCCAAATTGTATATTTCATATATGCAGATATATATTTGCATATATGAACGTTAATCAGATCATTGTCACAAAGAAAGCCTTGTACTGTTGATTGTTCTTTCATATTCATGACATTTCTCCTATAGTTTCTTCTTTTCTAAGGGACTCCACCTTCTCTGGGTGGTACCTCAGTTTCTGCTTCTGGATGGTATCCCAGCTTCTCCATCTTCAAAGAGCTCAAGATTTGTGTCTAAAAGAGATGTATTCTTCATGTCTTTGGGCTACTTCAGGATGGGGCAATTTTTTTTTTAAGTTTAATTCCTTCCCCAAAGCTCATTACTAGGGGCCTTCTACAACATCTCCTTCCCTAGAGAACCATTTCAGAAGGCAGTGCATTTGCCTTGCCCCTGGCCAACCCGGGTTCTTTCTTGGTTATCATATATTGTTGGTTTCCTAAGCCCCACCAAGAAGGCTTATTCTCCAGGAATAAGCAGTGAGCACTATCAGGTGTCACTAAAAAACAAACAAAAAATTTGCTAAAATTTTTAGTGGATTCCTGTTCTCTATAGTATAATTCCCAACTTTAACTTGATTTCCTAATCCCTTCGTATCCTTAAGGATCTTTCCACACAGAAGTCTCTGAACTTTTTTGCTCCAACCTTAACCCCTAGGTTTTTTCCCTTCCACTCGGTATCTCCTCTCTCAATCACTTCTAAAACTTCCTTGTCTACCTTATACTTGGGACTTCAACCTTAATAATATTCCCTTAAAAGATTTACCTTAAACCACACTCCAGACTAAGTCTTCAGTATATATAAGCTATCTTCCCAGTCAAATCATAAGCTCTGCAAGGAAAGTAATGTAGTCGATATGCCAAACATAGTAACAACAAGTCTCACAATGGAGACGTTACTGGGCCCGCTTGAACAAATCAGTGAACAACAGGAGGACAGTGCTACAGAGCAACATGTTCTTCCCAGCAACTTTAATTGTGTCTGGTATATAGTTGACTAATTGAATGGCATCACATACTTTCTATACTCTAAAGAAGAGGAAAGAAGCATTCAGAAAATTTTGATTAATCATTTCTGGTGCAATAACTATCATGTGGTATAGTCACTTACTTTATTGACTCTCATCTTTAGATGAGTTCTGCAATAAAATATAGGATGATAGCTTAACAGACATAAAAGAAAATTTTAAGGGGACTGGAGCAACTACAAAGTGTATAAGACATTTGCCTTCTACATAGTTGATTTGGTTTGACTCCCAGCACCGCATATGTCCCTCAGAGCCCCCCAGGAGTAATCCCTGAGTGCAGAATCAGTAGTAAGTCCTGAGCACTACTCAGTGTGGCCCCAGAACAAATTGCCCCAAAAGTAATTTTTGATATTTTCATGAGAATTGTAGGACCTATCAGCTCCTTCAAAAGTTATTTCAGTGATCAACATATTAAATATCTATCAATTTCAGATGGGGCTGGAGCGATAGCAGGGGCTGGAGCGATAGCACAGTGGGTAGGGCGTTTGCCTTGCATGCAGCCAACATGGCCGACCCGAGTTCGATTCCTCTGCCCCTCTCGGAGAGCCCGGCAAGCTACCAAGAGTATCTCACCCCCACAGCAAAGCCTGGCAAGCTCCCCGTGAGGTATTCAATATGCCAAACACAGTAACAGCAAGTCTCACAATTTGTTGCGAGATGTTATTGGTACCCGCTCGAGCAAATCAATGAACAGGAGGACAGTGCTACAGTGCAATTTTAGATTTTAGATTTATAAAATCAGGATCAATATATTAACCTCCTCAATTGTTACTCAAATTTCTCTTTGTGTTTATTATTTCACTAACAATTTGCTTGGAGATGCCTCAGAGTGTTTGAATATAAACTTTGCATGTGGGAACACTTGGTATTGCATGGATCCTCAGCATTAGAGAGAGTGGACCCTTAAAATATGTAAATGTGGGCTATGAGTTCTTCTAGAAGTTGTGCAAGCACTCATGCTTTTTCTACAATACTAAAATATAACCCAAGAAGCTAATAAGTAAAGTGCATGCAAAAAATAAAATATTACATAATTGCAAACTTGGGAGAGTGCTTATAAAACAATTCCTCAATGCTTTTTAAATGTTCAGGAATTGTGTGTGTGCATGTGTGTGTGTGTATGTTTATGTGTGTGTACTGCACATGAACACACTTGTGTATGTGTGTGTACTTAATTTAGGATAGATATTAATGGACCTATTTTCTTGATAGGAAATCTGATTTTCAAAAAGTTTACTGTGACCATAGTTTTACATATGGTTGTTACTAGAAAAGGATTTCAGGATTTTTGGAGCTAGATTTTATAATCCTAAAGAGTGAGGAGAGTAAGGATTATTTTGCTTTTGGATTCCTGAGAAATAATTACTGCCTTGAGTGAACGAGCAATTGAATGAATCATTGACATTCAGTTCAATGTTTTACCTTAAACCTGGTATGATCTCTAGGACAAAAAGCAGAGCAATACTATTGGCACCTTTCTAGGCTATGGGTGGGTTTCTACTCAATAGATGGTAAATAATACAATAACATTTGTCAAGCAGCCTCATTGTACACAACATATATATGATTTTAGCTTCACATTTGCCTTAATCCAAGAAAAACAAAATAGTGCACAGTTAAATAAGATAAAAATTCAGTGCTCATCTAAAAAGATAAAACTTAGCTGAGCCACTTTCCTTCTGAAGAAGGTACTATTCTTGAATATAGTTATAACTGATAATTAAAGTCTCCTATGACTGTTGCTACAGAAAGGTGAAAAGGAGAGAACACAAGTGCCCAAAACTACATAAGACTGACATATCTGTAGTGAAAACAGGTTGTATGTATGGCGTGGTGGAACTGGCTTCCTGATACATTGTCCAAATTGTGTTCTTCCCATTTTGAGGTCTCCTGGCCTTCTTGTGCTTTTAAGGTTGCCCTTGATGGTCACTTCTAACTTTTATAAAATTGTTTAAGGAATGAGATTACTCAGTGGTCCTTCTTAGCTCAGAAGCTGAAGACACTGGTATCTCACCTTTATTGCATTCATTCCATGCTAATATTGGATGGGATTTTGTTAATTTTCTATATCTTTGAAGAGATTCTAAAAGAACCACTAAGGAGTATTTACAGGATAATAATGTCACAATCTGTAGTTCTTAATTTATTGATTCTCTGTAAAAGTCTTCTTTCCATTTAACTGTTTTTTCCCTTTCTGCTTCCATGAGAATTAAGTCATTTGGTTTGTTGTTGGCTTTAATCTAGTTTATTATTAGCAAGGTTATTATTACAAGTAGAAGGAATTGTTAAGATTCTTCCAGCATTTCTGTACAAATAGTGGACACAATACCTCTTCATTATTTGTAGTCAACTTTCAAATGTTATTTTCTTAGAACTGCCATGGCATGCTTTTTCTTTCTTTCTCTCTTTCTTTCTTCCTCTCTTTCCTTCCTTCCTTCCTTCCTTCCTTCCTTCCTTCCTTCCTTCCTTCCTTCCTTCCTTCTTTCTTTCTCTATTTCCCTTTCTTTCTTTCTTTCTTTCTTTCTTTCTTTCTTTCTTTCTTTCTTTCTTTCTTTCTTTTGGATATCAGTGATTATTTAGAAACAACCCAAGGGTATTAAAGAACAGATTTCACACTATGAAAAGCTGACAAACTATCATATTGAATAAAATAGTAACTATATTTTTTTCTAATTCACTGCTGCTGAAGGTTTTAAAAGATGATTATAATAAGCACTCTTCTTAGTTGACCCATGAATTATTTGGCTCTGTTGCTGAAATGTCAAGCAGTCAACTAAGAAAAGGAGTACAATTTAACTAACAAACCTATTTCCAGGGCAGTGCAGGTGGAGTTTCTATAGCTTCCCTTGAGAGACCATTTTGTAATCCAATAGTTCTCACAGTCAGGAATTTCTTTCTTGACATTCAGCCTAAAATCTCCCTTACCTGAGATCATCTTATTATGTCAAAAAAATAAATACCACTAGCAGCTGGTTTAAAAAATTATCCCCTGTGGTGGTACAGACTCTCCAATTTCTGTATATTTATTCTTAATAATAGATTTATATAAGAATTTGTTAGTGATGACTGAAATCCCACACCTCATTACTAATACTACTACTCTATTATTGTTGGTACATTGTTTGCATATTCAGTTGGTTTCTTCCAATGGATGAGCAACATTCTAGATGTGTACTCCTCTGGCTGATTTTTAAATATTTTGTTTATTACATGAAGTTTAAATACTCTGAGGCTACCATGTTTTAATAACCATGACATGACTGATCCTATCATTCTTTTTTTTTTCTTTTTGGGTCACACTTGGCATTGCACAGGGGTTACTCCTGGCTCATGCACTCAGAAATTACTCCTGGCGGTGCTCAGGGAACCATATGGGATGCTGGGAATCCAATCCAGGTCAGCCACGTGCAAGGCAAACACCCAACCCACTATGCTATGGATACAGCCCCTGATCCTATCATTCTTGATCTCACACAATTGATAGCACTTACACCAGGCATTAAAATTGTGAGCATGAAAGAATTTTAGGGCATTTTTCAATGCATCAAGAATTCATTGTATGTTATTAATAACCAGCAATAGAAAACAAATTGTCTACGGTTGCCTTTTCAGCAGATCTGAGTGTTGGGGTAAAATATCAAATAATAAAGGTGGGTCTGGTGTCAAAATATTGAATGTGATCAAAGTAGAGAGAGAGTAATGTGGAAATCACCTGCCCCACAGGTAGGGGGAGGGTGTGGGATGGGGGTATACTGGGGTTGTTGGGGGTGGAGAATGGGCACTGGTGAAGGTACGGCTGTTTCATTGTATGACCGAGACTTAGACCCTAAAGCTTTGTAACTGCTCTCACGGTGATTCAATAAATAAAATTATAAAGTAAGTAAAGTAAGTGAAGGCCCTCCCGTTGATCATCGATTTGCTCGAGCGGGCCCAGTAACATCTCCATTGGAGACTTTGTTGTTACTGTGTTTGGCATATCGAATACATCACGGGGAACTTGCCAGGCCCTGCCGTGCGGGCGAGATACTCTCGGTAGCTTGCCGGGCTCTCCGAGAGGGGTGGAGAAATCGAACTTGGATATAAAAAATGAAAAAAAAGTAAGGTGGAGTTCATGCACAATTCAATCAGCTAATCAGTGGCTGAATAAATAGCAGTACTCCTACATAAAAAAAAAAGAATTCATTAAGCCTCTCCAATTCTTATGTCTCCTTAATGCCTTATCTCTCTCTTCTTCTCCCTCTCTACTGCTGTTTTTCCTTCTCCTTGTTACACTGTTTGCATATTCATCCTTTAATCCCTGCTCTCTCACCTATTTAATTTTTATCTTTAGCTATGGGTTTATGAACCACACATGGCAGTTTTTGGGGGCTACTGCTGGCTTTGTACTTATAGGTTGCCATGCTTGGGACCCATGTTGTATCTGGCTCGTGAATGCAGAGCATGCACTCTGAATCTTTGAGTTGTCTTTCCGTGTTTCAACAAATTTATAATGACATTATCTGCCTTTATGAACTTCTATAAAATAGCTTCACTGCTCTAAAATTACCCCTGATATAGATATTTGATGATCTCAATGTCTTGCTTATAGAGATTCAGTTATCCTCAATGGTAACTACAAGGAAAAAACCAAAAGCAGTCATGGTGGAAAAATAATTAACAATCTGAGTTCTGAATTCTTAGAAAGGTAACAACTCAGAATTTCATCAGCACAGAAGAACACCTTGAAGAGGCTTTGGTGTCATGGTGAATATGTCTTATTTCACTTTCTATATAAAGTAATCATCTGGAAGTTCTGAACTGTCAACTGTACTTCAAATAATGGATAATATATTACATTGTTCTTGGGCCCTTAAGTTAAGGTCTATATATTAAGATTATTAGATTCATTACCACAGTTTATTCAAAGTAGAAACACTAAGTAAAATAAAAATGATTGTTCAGTATAATCAATTTATCAGTTTAAGAATATTATATTTAAAATTTTTATTATTCAGTTTTATTTTTAAGTTTTCTATGTAAGTAACATTGATTTATTACATTATGTAGGTTTTATGAGTACAGCATTATGAATCAAGTGTTATATGTACTATATATACATTATTTTCTCATGGAAAAAAGTTTATTTTTCTATCACTCACCATACAATTTCCATCATTAATAAACTGTAGCACTGTAGCACTGTCCTTCCATTGTTCATTGATTTCTTTGAGCAGGCACTAGTTACATCTCCATTGTGAGACTTGTTACTGTTTTTGGCATATTGAATACACCATAGGGAGCTTGCCAGACTCTGCCATGCGGGCAGAATACTCTCAGTAGCTTGCCGGGCTCTCTGAGAGGGACGGAAGAATTGAACCTAGGTCTGCCGCATGCAAGGCAAATTCCCTACCCACTGTGCTATCGCTCCAGTTCAGTTAACCACCATTTTAAAAACTGAGTCATGAAATTACAAAGTTATTCACGACTTCATTTCAGGCATACAATGTTTCTACACTGATTCCTTCACCAGTCCACTTCCCTCCACTAATTCCCCACCCTACTCCCAGTCCCCCATTGCCTCACACCCATCAATTTGTCGATGATGAGCTTTTTCCTTTTTTTTTTATAAGTTTATGTACTGTCATTGATAAGGTTTTATACATAGCACTTTACCTCCTTTCAGTACCACCTCCTCCTCCCTTTTGAATGCTTTTCTCCACGATAGATTTTGCCCCTCCATATCCCATCCCTCAGTCTACTCATGTTGCATGTTTCCTACTGAACAACAGTTCTCATGTTGTATCCATTGTCTTTAGATATTTGTTATTCCACCATTATGTTTCTTTATAACCCACATGTAAGAGAGATCATTCTATGTTTGTGTTTCTCCTTCTGACTAACTTCACTCATCATGATACTCCTTAGGTGCCTTCGTGTAGCAACAAATTTCATGACTGTCTTTTCTTATAGAAGAGTAATATTCCATTGTGCATATGTGCCATGTTTCTTTATACAGTCATCTATTATTGGACACTTTGGTTGTTTCCAAATTTTGGCTATTGTGGATATTTCTTCAAGGAATATAGTGGTGCAAATGTCTTTTCTCCATTTTGGGTGGAGGGCCCTTGGGGTATATTTAAAGAAGTGGGGTTGCTGGGTGAAATGGAAGCTCAATTCCTAGGTATTGTAGGTATGTCTACATTGTTTTCCAGAAAAAATTGGACCAGTTGACATTACCACCATCAGTAAATGAGAGTCTTTTTTTTTCTCTGCATCCGTGCCACACTGATTGTGCTGGTACCTTTTGATGTGTGCCAGTCTCTCTATGGTGTGAGATGATATCTCATTCTTGTTTTGATTTACATCTCCCTGAAGATTAGTGATGCAGAGCAGTTTTTTCATGTGGTTTTTGTCCATTTTTATTCTTCTTTAAGGAAGTTTATATTTATCTCTTCTCCACATTTTTGATGAAGGTTTGATATTCCATTCTTATAAAGTGCTTTATATATCTTTTTTGCCATATATATCTATATATCTTTGATATTAATTCCTAATCAGATGAGTGTTGGATAAATAATTAACACCTTTTTCTTTAAAAAAAGTTTGGGGCCATACTTTCCGTTACTCATGGTTTACAACTAGTTCTCCGCTCAGAATTATTCCTGACAGGGTTCAGGGGACTATAGGATCAAACCCGAATCAATTGTGTGCAATGAAAACAGTTTACCCACTGTATTATCTCTTTTTTCCAATCAACAACTTCCTTTCATTCTTATAGTCTACAAGTATTATATCATACAGTCTGTCTTTCTCCATTTCACTTATTTCATTTAACATGATACTCACTAGATCCATCAATATGGTTGTAAATAACAAGCTTCATCTTTCTTATTAGTATTCTGTTTTATATATATGTACATACATATCCCACGGGCTGGAGCGATAGCACAGCAGGTAGGGCATTTGCCCTGCACACGGCTGACCTGGTTGACCCAAGTTTGATTCCTCCGCCCCTCCTGGAGAGCCCAGCAAGCTACGGAGAGCATCTAACCTGAACAGCAAAGCCTGGCAAGCTACCCGTGACTTATTAGATATGCCAAACACAGTAACAACAAGTTTCACAATGTTACTGGGCCCGCTTGAGCAAATCGATGAACAATGGAAGGACAGTGACATTGATATATCCCACACTTTTATCCAACCACTTATTAATGGGTATGTGAATTATTTCCAGTTTTTTGGCCATTGTTAATGTTGTCATAATTACAAGTATGTGTAGCACTGTAGCACTGTAGCACTGTCCTCCCATTGTTCATCAATTTGCTCAAGCAGGCACCAGTAACGTCTCTATTGTGAGACAATGTTACTGTTCTTGGCATATTGAATATGCCACAGGGAGCTTGCCAGGCTCTGCTGTCCAGACAGAATACCCTTGGTAGCTTGCCGGGCTCTCTGAGAGGGGAGGAGGAATCGAACCTGGGTTGGCTGCGTGCAAGGCAAACGCCCTACGCACTGTGTTACTGTGTTGTTTGCTAGAGCAAATAGGTGAACAATGGGAGGACAGTGACAGTGACAGTGACGATGATTATCTTTTAGCTTACGAAATATCACATTCTTAAAAATTCCTTTCTGGTACCCTGTATTTGATACCTGAAACATATATTTGACATGACTGTTATAAATCTGAAATTATTATTTCCTCTTGAAAAAATATCTGCATTTTTGATTTTGTTAAACTAAACCCTAAAATAAAGGTAAAGGCCCTCCCGTTGATCATCGATTTGTTCGAGCGGGCCCAGTAACGTCTCCATTGGAGTCTTTGTTGTCACTGTGTTTGGCATATCGAATACGTCACGGGGAGCTTGCCAGGCTCTGCCGTGTGGGCGAGATACTCTCGGTAGCTTGCTGGGCTCTCCGAGAGGGGCAGAGGAATCAAACTCAGGTCTGCCATGTTGGCTGCATATAAGGCAAACGCCCTACCGCTGTGCTATCGCTCCAGCCCTAAAGTATTTTTCTTTGTTTTGTTTTGAGGATTATACCCACCCATGCTCAGGGGCCATTCCTGATGTGGGACTTGGGGTTCATTCCTAGCAGTGTTTAGTAGTCTTTGCTTCTCATTGGTGCCCAGATTTAGAAGAAGCACAACAGAGTGGTTGATATTTGATCTATAGCTGTGTGCTTCATATTAAATACTTAGAACAAAGATTGGCTCTTTCATATCAATGTGAAAAATTGAAAATTATGACATCTCAGAAAAGTATTCACTTTCTCTAAGTATTATATGTGTACTATTTTCCTGCATCTTATGTTTTTATTGTCCAAAACGTGTCAGTATACATGTTTTTTAGATATATTTTGCTGTTCTCTGTACAGTGAAGGATCTGAACTCATGCCAACTTATGTTTTAATACTAGCACCTCACCTTACTTGCCCAGAGATTTAACTAATAGCTTTTTTCCTGTTATTGGCAGCTTCATTTTTGACACAAAAGGCAAGAAGGGAGTATTCACCTCACAGAGTTTACTGATTTAAATACAGAACTCAATGGATGGTGGTTATTACCATCAGTAGGCAGATCTATAACTGAAATGGTGGTTCTTGATATGCAGTTTTCAGATATGCAGGATTGATACCACTTAGAACATGTTACAAGTACAAACTCTTCTGCCCATTATACTGCCTAGAATAACTGAATCAGAAACTCTGGAATGGACCCAGAAACCTGATAATCTTTCAAATGATTCTGTTATAAACTGTATTCTTGTAAACCAATGGCTCATAACCATTCCAAATAAGTGAGAAACCACTCCAATTTAAAACCTCCAAAGCAGAATTTCAAGCTTCATTAGCAACTTTTTCAGTGTTTAGCAGCTGATAGTGTCAGGAATTTACTATCTTCCAAAATGTATGTGAAGGGCCGGAGTGGTGTATAGCGAGTAGGGTGTTTGCCTTACATGTGGCTGACCCAAGTTCGATTCGCAGAATCCCATATGGTTCCCCAAGCACTTACCAGGAGTAATTCCTGAGTGCAGAGACTGGAGTAACCCATTTGCATCGCCAAGTATGACCCCAAAAGCCAATAAATACATATTGTAAAATATATACATATTACTTCTGTCTCTGCACACAGGAAATACTCCCGGCAGTGCTTGGGGGATCATATGGAATTCCTGGCATTGAACCTGGATCAGCCACATCAAGGCAAACAACTGACCCGCTATATTATTTCTCTGGCTCCTCACTATTCTTTTTTTACTTTTTGGGTCACACCCAGCAATGCACAGAGGTTACTCCTGGCTTTGCACTCAGGAATTACTCCTGGCAGTGCTCTGGGGACCACATGGGATGTTGGAAATAGAACCCAGATCTGCCTCATGCAAGGCAAACACCCTACCCTCGTACTAATGCTCCAGCCGCTCCTCACATATTTTGGAAGATAATAAGTTCCTGACACTGTATATGTATATGGTGCTTTGAGAGCCTTATAGAAAAAGTACACCATGAAGACAGATGCTAGTGCTGTCTTACCTATTTTTCCCCATGTGGAAGCCTGTTCATTGTCAGCTCTACCTGACTAGACATTGGCAGACTCGTCTTAGGACAATATTTAAAGCAATTCTTTGCTCTTTCATGTCATTGTTGCCCTTTTTATTCTGTTAATTGTCTTTATTTTTTCGGTATTGGATTTTCCCTGAGATTGAAATTCCACTTTTCTTTCTCATAGGCCCATTCCAGTAACCACTAGAAAGGTGTCTTGTTCTGTATTTTTGTTTCTGAGCCCTTGTAAGTAAATCTTACTAGCTTGTGCCACATACAAAAATGATAAGCAGCAAGTAATTGCTTATACAGCCAATCTACTCTTGATAGCAACAAGAGTAAAAGAAATTAAATCTGCAATTCCATCTTTCCACCCAAAATATCATGCTCTTTTAGTTGCATGCCATGTAAGGACAACAGTTTGTTCTTAAAAATAGTGTTTGACAGAAACAACAAAAAGAACTACAGGAGGAAAGAGACCTTAAGGAATATTCTCAGTATCTTTTCCTTGGATGGATCTCTCTAGTTTTCCTTTATAGTACAAAACCATTGCCCTCTTCCTATTGCTTTCCTTTATAGAGAACATGGAACTTCTGCCAAAAAAAAAAAAAGAAAGAAAAAAGAAAAAAGTAGCCCCTAAAGCACGTTCTCATCAGAGGAGGTAATGGAGTAAGATAGCCATGACATAAAGGGAGAAGTTGGGAAAAATTTCCCTCTCTCATTTTCCCCCCACTCCTCCATTTTGCTCCTCCTCTTTCCACCATCCCCACCTTTTATAATTAAAAGTCTCTTTTCCCCCTAAGAAAAAAATCACTTCAGTGTTTCAACGAAGTGTTTATAAATATATCCCTATACCCCATACGTACTGATTGTCAGAATTTCTTTCGTAGCACTCTATCATCAACTGGAGCTAAGGAATGTAAGGTGTTGTGGGATAATGTCTATAAAGCCAACATTATTAACACCATTTCTACGCTCATGCTTTCTCTTTTTTGCCTCCTCTACTCCCTATACCAAATGCAGAGGGGATAAGAGGCAGTTCAGTTGTTCTGTGGTTATCTCTTCTTCAAATCATCAAGCTCTTTTTCAGTTGATTTTTCCCAACAGTTGCCATGCTTTGTTCTGCAGCCTACTTTTTCATTAATATTTACATATACAGAGGTTTCCTTTCAAATATTCAATTTAACAATATTATGATCTATTTTGTGCAGTATGACATATACTATCTCGAGTTACTGCTCATACCACCATCGTTAATAGCAGTTTAGTCTCTCTGTCATAAGCCCTAGAATTCATGGGTTTATAATAGTCATAAAAACTCCCATATATTCCATGATGACAAAGCTGCACTCGGAAAGTGAATCTTTGTGGAAAATGAGAGGGACCTTGCTTACTGTTTCAAAACCAAAGCTACTATTGTTTTCAGAGCATTTTGCACTTTTTTGGCCCATCAAAATGAAAAATGGTTTAATTTAATTTCTTAAAAGAAATATGAGAAGCAGCATAGTCATTACTAGCTCCTTTGCTAGATTTTTAGTCATTTCATTTTAAAAAGAATTGTTGCCTATATGGAATAAAATTATATGTGCATAAAAATTTGTCACATTCTTACTGTGTGTTCATTTTGCCTGCATTATAATCCATGCTGAATGCTGCTTGTAAATCTGTAGCAGCAGACATAATTTTGTCAGTTAAGCTTTACGCTTTTCTGTAGTTTCTTTTTCCGAGATCTGACAACTGTTTGGTCATAGAAAGTTAATGTTTCTTTTTTAATCTGTGCTAATTTTTGGATAATTAGTGTTAGGAATTTATTAATATCTGTGAATGCAAATGTAGCCCCAAAGTTAATAATTAAAAAATCTCTGAGGCCACAAATTTAACTATCAAATGACAAAATAATAGATGATTAAGGATCACCGAGAGTCTAGATTTTCTTGGTCATGTTGCCCATCTTCAATCTTTCATGTGCCTCCGGAATCTCTCAGTCATTACACCCTCATTTATCCACTCATCTTTCCGGTCCCTATCCATCAATCAATACTCATATCTATCTAATTACTTATTCTTTTGAGGGTTATATGGGTATAGGTATTGTTTCTGTGCTGTGTGCTTCTATGTGGATAAGAAGGGTGTCTGTATAATACGAACACTTATAGGTGGTATCTTTGAGCAGCACTTCTCGACTGTGGCTTTTTAAAATATTCTATGTATTACAAAATGTATACCTGAATGATGATTTTATTTTGTCTTATTTATTTTATTTCATTTTTGGTTTTGGTGGCACAATCTGGCTGTGCTCAGAGTTTGCTTCTGGCTCTGCACACAGGAATCACTCATGGTTGTACTCATGGGCAGTACTCATGTACGTGTTTGTGTGTGTGTGTGTGTGTGTGTGTGTAGACACACACATTATCTTTATTGAGGTATAAATTACACAGGCCAAATCACCAGCTTTGATGACGTCTTTGAAGAAACTGTATAGATTCCCTAATAAAACAAAAATGAAGGGCTAGAGAGATAGCCCAAAAGTAAAACTAGCATGTGCAAAGCCTTGAACTCTGATGACCCTCAGCATAACTGGGCATCTCACTAGAGACCCCTGATCAACTCCAGGTAAGCTTCTGGTGGTCTCCAAGTATCACCAGCTTGAGTATTGCCAACTATCAACTGTCAAAGAAAGCTCTGCTGGGAGGGGCCTCTATTTAAAAGAAAGAAAATAACAGAAAGCAAAATTTCTACGTGGTACTGGAGAGATATGATGAAGGCCTAGCATGAAGGTACAACGGGACCCTGATTCAAATCCAGCATTATTTACAGTAGCCAAAACATGAAAACAGCCTTCATTTGCATTGATGGACAAAGAAGTTTTGGTAAATATCCTCAATGGAATACTACTCAGATAAATATTTTTTATTTTTTAATTTTATTTATTTATTTATTATTGAATCCCTGTGAGAACAGTTACAAAGCTTTCACGTTTAAATCTCGGTTATACAATGATCAAACACCCATCTCTTCACCAGTGCACATGTTCTATCAACAAGAACCCCAGTATACCCACCATCCCACCTCTCTCCCTAACTGTGTGGCAGATGATTTTCACTTTACTCTCTCTTTACTTTGATTACTTTCAATTTTTCGACAAAAGACCCACTATTATTATTATTTGGAATTTCCCCCCAACAATCAGACCTGCTGAAAAGGCATCATTAGAGAATTTGTTTTCTATTGCTGATAATGAAGAGCATGTGTGTGATTTTGTATTTCTGGTGTTTTAGTAATTAAGTCTGGAGGGATTTCTCCCAGAAGCTGCTGGGTTCTGAGATTGGTTTGTGTGCCTCTGGCATCATGGTCCTTTAGGAGCTGGAGGAGCCGTTCATGGGTGGGAACTCGGGGATCTCATCAGGGCAGGGAGAGAGGCTGGTTCCACCCCCCCATCCCGAGAAGCTTCGTGCATCCCGTCACTGCAAGCCCATACCTCTCTGTCTGATTGGCTCTGAAAGATGGTGTTCACCATGCTGCCGCAGGTGGGGAAAAGCAGTGGGACAACACCCTTCCCCTCCCAGGGCAGCAATGGGGCCATAGCTTAGTTCACAGCTCAGATAAATATTTTTTGAATCAATGGATTTCTTCACTTCTCTTTGGTAAATAAATTCCAAAAAGTAGTCATTTTTTGTTTATGTATAACTTTACAAGAAATTATACAATAGTTTTCCAATGTAATTTTATCATTTTGCTTTACCAGAAGCACTGTATGAGAGTTCTCGTTTCTCTAATCCCCAGCAAAGCTGCCTGGTGTCAATCTTCTCAGTATTCATGATACTAATAGAAATACGGTATGTGTGGAGGGTGGGCTGGGAGAGTCATCTCTGTGGTTTAAATTTGCACTGCTCTGATTATTGACTAGTTATGCTAACCACCTTTCCCTGTGCTTGATTACCAACATCCATCTTTTTTGTCAAAAAACTATTAGAATCTTTTCCCATTTTCCTTTTATGCTTTCTTATTTATATTCCATTACTTATATTCCATTGCAAGAACATTTTATTTTCATATACTCCCCTTGGGTCCTGAAACCTTAATAAATGCACTTATAAGTCTGGCGATTTTATGGTGGTTAATTTTCTGCATAGATCATGTTTTCTATTAATAAAGAGTTTCACTTCTTTCTTTCCATTATGTATGCATTATTTTCTTGCCTTATGTTTTTTAAATAGGAGCCTCCTGCAACAGTGTTCAGGGGCCACTCAGTATATAATTTGCAGTGCTGGGGTGAGGGGGCATGCAGTGCTGAGGCTCAAACTTAAGGCCTTGCACATACACAGCATTTGCTCTGCCTCCTGAGGACACTCCCAGCCCCTCTTGCAGCCTGATTGGAGAGGTTAAGATCAATACAAGGCTGAACACAAATCCTGCTTTGTTTCTTATTTATTCAGTTTTTTTACCACAGAGTATGATTTTTACCTGTAAGTTTATATTTTTATATAGAGGCCATAGATTTTGGTCGTTTCATTAAGATTTTGACTTGGTGGCACATTTGGAAGTGCTTAGGGCTTACTCCTGACTCTGTCCTCAGGGGTAAGTTATAGTGGTGCTCCAGGACCATATGTGATGCCAAGGATTGAACCCGGGTCCTATGCATGCAAGTCAAGCCCATAATCCCATGCTGCTTCCTTGATCACGTATTTATTTAAAACTCTACTAATATGTTCTTAAATATAAATGGATGTTTAATATTTTAAATGACTTTTTACTATCTGGTATGGCTGTATTATTATAGCATCTTTTGGAATGGTAAAAGCATTATGTCAATACTATTTTTAATTTAAAATCTGTTAATACATAATTGATTTTTCAACCCATAACCTATTTCAAATCATAAGCCTACCTACATTCTTGGCATTATAGCATTACTTAGTCAAAATAAGTTACTACTTTTTACATTGCTGGGTCTGAATGCAAAAAAAGACATTTTAGGATTTGTGTCTTTGTTCAGGAGACTATTATTCTGTCAGTTTATGTTTCTTGAAAACTCTGCTTTTGGTATTAGGAAAATTTGGTAAAACTATTTTCTTCACTACTCTTTTCTCAGTTTATGTACAATTTATTTTATACATTTGATAGAATTCACCCTTGAAGCTGTCTATTCCTGAAATTTTTTTTCAAAAAAATTGGTGTGTGTGTGTGTGTGTGTGTGTGTGTGTACGTGCAAGTGGCTGGTGGGGGTGGGGTGTATGGTTTGTTTTTAGTTTATGGGCCACACTCAGTGGTTGCCCAGGCTGCCACTTTTAATTTTTAAATAAAAATTGATAATTTTAATTTTAATTAAATTAATTGATAATTTTAATTATTTCTTATTGGCTAGTTACCTTTGCCTTATTTCCCCCCCACATTTTTACTTGTTACTTTGCATTTCACAGTAAAGCAATTGTCTTAGTTCAATCTACATTCATGTATAATATAAACAACTTAAACATTAGGACTGCAAAGATAGTACAAGGGGAAGGCATATGCCTTGCATGTGGCTGGCTAACATTTCATCCCAAACACCAAATGGTCCCTTGAGCACTACTAGGAGTGATCACTGAGCACAGAGCCAGGAGTAAACCCTGAATATCACTATGTATGTCCCCAAACCAGAACCAAACCAAATCTTTAAACATTAGGCTTCCATTTCTACTCTACGAGCTGTTTTTTTCATGATGGGCTACATTTTCTTGGGGTTTCTTTTGCTTCCTTTTTTAAAAAAAAATCTAATAAATTTTGATTTATCTAAATTTTGATTTACCAAATATCCTTATTTTGTTTTCTGCTGAAGTTTTATTTATCAACTTTTTCTGCAAACATCATTAAATTTTGTTTAGAAATTTCTTTCAATTATTTAGAAGTTTGTCTTCTCAGGTTTCACATTTAGGACTAGTCAAGCATAACCAGTGCAACATTTATGGAAATTTCTTCCCCACTACAGAGACAATGCTCTTCTTTGTATTCTAATATAAATTCATTAAGTTTTCCACTTGGTCCATTAGAAACAGACTTATTCCCAGCTATGAGCTCCAAGAATCATTCACTTTAATACTTTTGGGTGTTTCTTTCCCTTATTTTGGAAAGTTTCATCACACAGAGATATTAGCCAGTACTGACCAGCTATCCAAGGGCAATCCTTTGTAAGGACTTTCTTTCTGCACAATGATTTTTCTGATGGTTTACCTCAGTGTCTACCTTGGCTTCCGTGGGGTATTCCTCTCAACTTATAAAGGCCTCAGGTCTCTGCTTAAAATTTTATTTTCTGCATCCTATCCTGGAAAATTGTTCCAGACAGTAAGTTGGCTGTAGCTTGGGGGTTCACTTTATTTCCTTTTTATTTCTGTAAAAACATAGCTGAATTTTCTTCTAAATTCCATGGTTTCTGAACTCAGCGTCTTTGAGTTTTCTCTTTGCTTTAAAGCTTTTCCTTTTTAATTCTGACTTTCATCAACTAGATTATGTAACTGTAGATATGATTTTTTTGCATTTCCTTCTAATATAATTTTGTTGGGCTGGAGCGATAGCACAGTGGTAGGGCGTTTGCCTTGCACGCAGCCAACATGGCCGACCCGAGTTCGATTACTCCGCCCCTCTCGGAGAGCCCAGCAAGCTACTGAGAGTATCTCGCCCGCAGGGCAGAGCCTGGCAAGCTCCCCGTGATGTATTCAATATTCCAGACACAGTAACAACAAAGTCTCCAATGGAGATGTTACTGGGCCCACTCGAGCAAATCGATGATCAATGGGAGGGCCTTTACTTTACTTTACTTTTATAATTTTGTTAAACTTTTTTAACTTACTAATTTCTAGGTTTTGTTAAATTTTGAAAACTATCTTCATAAATATGCTATATTTAAGTAGTTGTTGACTTTGGGCATAAGGCAGAATATGGCCTTTCATTTTCTGATTACATACCTAGAATATAGAGGTACCTAATTTATTTATATTTATATATTTTATATCTACATAGTAAATATAGTGGGCATGACAAAATATGATATTTGTAGTTGGAACATCTGAATTTGAGTCTTATACCTAGTCTTAATAATGTTCCAATCTTAAATCTCAATTCATTCTGAAAATGGATATTGTAAAGAAAAAGTTCATATGATAAAATCTTTAATTTTCAAATTCAAAGGCAACAGGGAATTCAGAAAAGAATAATCGATTCTGTCTTTAAAACAGTGGGTGGGGCAAAGAGATAGTGCAGTGGGTATGGTGCTTGCCCTGAACCTGGCCAACCTGGATTTAATCCCTTGCACCCCATATGATTCCCTAATCCCACCAGGAGCAATCCCTGAATACAGAACCAGGAGTAAGCTGATTGATGACAGCTGGGTGTGATCTAAAACAAAACAAAGAAATTGGGTGGTAATATATTCAACTATTGACTACTACTGAGCAATAAGTAATAAGCAATAAGCAATAAGCAATAAGAAGCAACAAACTATTGATAAGAGAACTTAGGTAAATGTGAATACTTAAAAAAATCCAAAAAAAAAAATATTCCAAAACCACCACCACTACAACAAAAAAACCAAATAGATTATATAATACATTTTTCTGTTCATAGAACTTTGTAGAACTAGAAAAATCATAGGAACACATTAGTGATAGCTAGAAGTTAGTGATGGATAATAGGGTTGGTTGGTTGTGGTTATAACACAAGAGATTCTTGTGATGGGATCACCCTGCATCTAGAGTTGGTGGTAGTGTGAGACATATACATTTGATAAAATTGCGGGCTCTGTATGCACACAAATGAAAACTGATGAAATTCTAATATACTCTCCATACTGTGGTCCATAAAGTTCCTGGTTTTGGCGGTGTACTATAGATATGGCCAACACTGATTGGGGGATGGTAGATTATGGGGTGAACAGAGCTCCCTGTGTTTTTATTTATTGAAGCCTCTTGTTATCAGGGCCAGAAAGATTGCTCCATAGTTGGAAACCTGCCTCATGAGTAGGGGGAGAAGGCAACTGGAATAGGGAAGGGATCACTAAGAAAATAATGGCTGGAGGGATCGGTCGGGATAGGAGATGTGTGCTGAAAATAGATAAAGGACCAAACATGGATAACCTCTCAGTATCTTATTGCAAACCATAATGCCCAAAAGTAGAGAGAGAGTATAGGGTAAATTGTTTGCCATGGAGGCAGGGAGAGGGTGGAAAAGGGAGGGTATACTAGGGACATTAGTGGTGGGGAATGTGCACTGTATAGGGATGGGTGTGTGATCATTGTATTATTGTAACTCAAACATAAAAACTTGTAACTGTATCTCATGGTCATTCAATAAAATAAAAAATTTAAAAAAAGAAACATTTTGTTATCTAAAATTATCTAAAGTTTTTAACAAATGGTATAAAAACCTTAATGTATGGATTCTTAGAGTCATTAATGCCTCAAAACCTCAAAGTAACACCTAATAAATTTTTTATTAATCATAAACTTAAAAAAGTAGCATAAAATTAAATTCTAGTGGAAAGCTTCAAGAGACATTCAAGTAGTAATTTGCCAGAGCTACCTATATAAATATAGCAAATGGGCTGACCTAAACACAGTAACCCATTTTCTCACAGTAGTGAAGACTAAAAGGGCAAGATCAGGGTGACAGTGTGATCCGCTCCTTCTGAGGTGTTGCAGGAAAATTCATTCTGAGTCTCTTGTACTTCTGGAAGTTTGGTGGCCTCTTTAGAATCCCCCTAGATAGAGTGCTATCACCCCAATCTCAGCTATCATATTCATCTAATGATCTCATCAATATCTTCATCCAAACCTCCCCAAGTCTTTATGGACACAGTCATAATAAACTGGAACCCACCCTATTGACCTCATCTTCGCTTGCTTATATGCAAAGATACTACATTCAAATAAAGTGACACATATAGGCATGGAAGGTTAGAACTTCACAACTTTTAGGAGGATGTGATTCAATCCCCAAGAATGACTATAGGCTAGGAATGTAGTGGAAGTTCTGCTAGAAGAAAAATAGCTGTAAATGAAGGGAGTCTAGCCTGAATAATTTATTGCTGACCTTTGAATGTTTGTGATGGGCTATCACAAAGACTAGAGGCAGAGCAGAGGGAAGGGCCAAGACATAGTGACTGACACCTAAGTCAGACAAGAAACCCTGAGCCTCAATACTTTTTTCTTGCCTCACATTCCCATAACTCTTGCCTCAGTCCCACACAAAATAATTCACAACTCAGCACCTTCTTCTTTTTTAAAGATTATAAATGACTCTGTATGTCTAGAGTTTAATTTTATATTCACTTTTATTCATGAATCACATTTCTGCAAAGACATTAATTCTCACTCATTACTAAGTGCACTGTCAGCTTGATAATTCACCAATGTGTTTTTTGTGAGTTCTCCTAGAACAAATAAGCATCTTAATAGGCTTAAATGACATTCCTTCATTGAAACTTTCTTGCCTAAAAGAAAGTAAAATATGGAAGATTCAAAAGGCATATTTGATCACTTTTTTCTTTGTCTACCCTTGAATTCTGATTCTTTATGTGAATTGGATTTGATAATGTTGTTTACCTCGTGAGGAACCCCATATAAGTCACTTCTGTCCTTTATCAGATTTGGATCTGGGCAGTGAAGCACAACCCAAAAGGCAAAAGCGGAGGTGAAGAGTCAAATTTTTCCTTTTCATAAGATAAAATACAATAATGATAATAATTTTAATTTATCTTTTCAATATCTTATATATTTAGAAATGTTTTAAAGCTCTTCTTTGTGCTTTTCTGGATCCTATAACAAACATATATAACCTTTAGAATACAAAAATAATTATACTGACTTAAGAAAGTATTTTCATACGAACACTGGTTTCTTACCTTTGAAAAGAATTCGCTCTACTAATTCTATCAGCCATCCCATACAAATTCCTTTAGTGGAGTAGAGAGACTTGCACATTCCCAGACTCAGACTCAGAGATAATATTGTTGCAAATAAACCAGTTTGAGTAAAAGGAATTTAGCATAAGACATTAGAAGTAGGGCATTTTCTAGACTTTTATCAGCAGGAGTCATTGAACTATTATGCATGACTCTTTCAATATTTTGAATCAGGGTCCAACTTTCAATCTGTGTTTGTTCTATTCTTGAAAATCTGAATCTGTCTTTCCTTAGCTACAAATACATTGATTCTACTAGTGTTGGTATTCATTCTGGACTGGCTGGAATTAAAGAAGCAGATGTTTTAGGGTCTGGCTCCTCTTTCTCTGGATGAGGCTACACTTGGATTCTTATAACTCCTATAAGATGGAAATTTGAGGACAGCAAAGAACAAACCAAAACTATAATTCGTGTCCTGTGTCCTCTATCAATTACAACTTCCATACAACATCTGAGCAATACCCTGCTATTTCTTAACTCTCTGCCTGAATGCAGAATATTCTGTGATCCTCAACCTTGAGCCTTTTGCTTTCTCAATAATTGTAAACAGACTACCATTGGGCTCTGGGCTGAGTTTCTGCATTACTGCTGAATCACAGTATAAAAAAGGCGGGAGGGAGGAGAGAGTATGTTATTCTTAATATGATATTTTAAAGGCAAGATCTGGGAATCATGTAAATTTTAATGACAATTCCCATTATGGAAAAACCCCACTATAAGTTTTCTTTCCTTTATTTGGATAGAAAATAATGAGTTTCTTTATAAGCACATTAGAGCATCATCAGGAACAAGTCATGCAGCAACAAAAATCGGGAAAAAAAAGAAATGAGAACAGGAAACGTTGGATGTTTCAGGACAGAAGGCAGGCACCAATGCTCTTCTATTTAAGAGCAGCAATTGTCAAGCAATTTCTCTAAGAAGGAAGATTTATTTCATGATCAGTTTCGTCAACCCCAAGGCCCCTTTGAGGTATTTCCCAGTATTGACTGATTACCACAGGGAGTTTCCTTTCTGGCTTAGAAGCATGAGTGGAACAGGTACAACAAGGAGAGTCTTTCCTTCTTCATGACTACTGTAGCCTACTGTCACATCCCCCAACTTCTCATCATGTCTGCTAGTTATCAGCTACTATTTAATTATATCTTGTTTTGTGTTGCTTTTGAGAGTGTCTACTATAAGTCTTTTAATATCTGTTAGACTTTTTAGCATCTTGGGGAAAAAAATCACATTGTATCATTTATAGAAGAAACTATTTTTCATGGTTTCTAATAGACACATGGACATATTAACTGGCCCTCAACTAAATAGGACATGAGTGCATTTCAACTCTATATAATCAGGTTAAAGCAGTTATTAAGGAGCTGAAATACATATTAAAAGGTATCAGCATTTTGAAAGCCTCATGTATATTATTTTTATGTCAAGAACAAGAAGTTTTTTCATGACTAACAACACAACCTGACCATTTTTTTAAATGCAGTAATACAATACACTGACTTTTGAAGGGTAGTGGACTTCAATATGCCAACGTTTATTTATTTTGGGAAAACAAATAGAAACTTATGTCGAGAAAATCAGTGATTTCATAAATCACTGCAGCTTTCCCGAACTGCAAAAGAATCAACACTGACATAAACAATAATGCTTTCATGGTTGAAATGGAAATGCCTACCAACATTGGGTACTCTAGACCCTGCCTAACACAGGTCTTTGGTTTCATTTTCAGTGACAGAGAACAATTGAGAATTCCCAGAATAGCCAGTTACTTTGCCCATCTGATATATTAAAGTTGCAAAAGACTTCTTAAGGTATACTTCTACTTAAAGCTACGGTCTAGCTACATGAAAGAAATTTGAGCTAGAAAAAATCACTTGCAATATTTGAACCTTACCTTCACCGGTATGCATATACAGAAGAGTAGTAAAATATTATCTGGACTGTATAGGCAATTTAGCAAGTAAAAGATAGAAATGGAGAAAGAGGGTAGGTTAATTGGATCAAAAAGGATAATTGTTCTATAAAAAGTAGAATTGGACTTGCAGTGGTGAACTTTTTAATTTTTCTTAAACATATATAGTTTTTCTTTTTTGAGAATATGGCTTATGGGGCTACTCCTACAGTTTTTAGGGACTATTTCTCACTCTGTGCTCAGGAGTGATCCACAGTGGTGCTTGGGGAGCTCATATATGGTGAAACGCATCTAACCTGGATCCCCTATATGCAAGGCAAGTGCCTTGCCCTCTGTACTTTTTATCCAATCCCATATATGGATTTTGTAATTGTGCATAGAAGAAACATATAATGTTATAATTTGTTGTAATTTCCATAAAAATTTTTAAAAAATTATTCAAGGCAAACACTCTACCCACTGTCCTATCACTCCAGACAATTCCTGGGACCCCATATAGTCCTCCAAGTCCCACTAGGACTCATCCTGAGCCTGAGCATAGAACGAGGAGTAATCCCTGAGCACCACCAGGTGTGGCCACAAAACCAATAAATAAATAAAAATAACTCAAAGTGATTTAAGTAATCATAAATTCATAAACTATATAAATGGTAACCATGGCATTAAGAGAATAGACAATGTTTAATAAATGGTAGCAATTAAAGAGTAATCACATGATTTTTGCAAAATTAAATAATATAATGTGAATGTTTGTAAATTGTGACATACAACATGGGCTGGAGCGATAGCACAGCAGTAGGGCGTTTGCCTTGCACGCAGTCAACATGGCCGACCCGAGTTCGATTCTTCCGCCCCTCTTGAAGAGCCCGGCAAGCTACCGAGAGTATCTCGCCCACACAGCAGAGACTGGCAAGCTACCCGTGACATACTCGATATGCCAAACACAGTAACAACAAAGTTTCCAATGGAGACGTTACTGGGCTCGCTCGAGCAAATCGATGAACAACGAGAGGACAGTGACAGTGACAACATAGTATTGACAATATTAGTAAAATGCTTGTGCTTAACGTTCTTTCATTGCTCATAAGTGGACTGAAACATCTCAAAGCTCCTTTGCTCATAAGATATAATCACTTATCTACTTCCTTAAAAATAAAAAATTGAAACATAGGACATCATTGGCAAAATTTTAGTTATTGGTGTATATTCTTTTAGTCTCAAACAGTTCTTTCAGGCATGTACCCTTATTTACCCCACTTTATAGATCAGCAAATGGAGGCCATACTATTGACAAATAATGCAACTATGATGCTTTTCTCGTGCCAAAAACCTAATCTGTGCTTTTAAGTAAAAACAAACTTGATGACACTTTCTCAGACTGTGACTGAATGAGTGAGAAATACCAGTCCAAAAACAAATACTTGGGAAAAGTTACCAATGCAAATTGGGATTAGAAAGGACTATTTCTTTTCCCTCCTGGATGTTTACACTAGTGGTTCATCCATGCATGGGCAGCAAAACACAGGAAATCTGTGCTGTGGGTTGTTGGGATCTAAGGGAGCCCATGATTGACTCATGTGTTGTTTCTATACTAGTCTTGCCAATTATATTTTTAAACAGCAGCTACTGTTATATACTTTTCTCTCTCTCAGGAGTTCACAAACAAGTTTTTAATTTTAAGGTCAAATTGGAGGTCACTCTCAAGGTATGGGAAATTCCACTCCCATGGCAGCGTCTGGACACAATTTCTTTCTCCCGTAGGGCATTCTGGAATGTAGAATCACAGGCAGGACAGGCAAAGTGAGATGCAGAACAAGGCTGCAGAAATGTGCTCAGTGGGGAACATTTTTCTTCTATTTTAACATTAAAATGGGAAAATAGGAACCTGGAAAATAGAAACTTTGAGAGAAATACTATCTTTACAAATGTGCAGGAGTAGAAAGGAGAATCTTTCACTTACAAAATTAGTTATTTAGTTCCTCAGATTTTATTAAATATATTATAACCTTTCATGAATAAGTAGTCAAGGGAGTATCTGAATAATACTCATCCCAGAAAAAAAGGCACTAAGACACCTGGCTTCTATAGATTTATTAGCTCAGCTAATATTGATGAAGAAGAAATTAATCTAGGTTATTGATATCTTAATAAGAATAGTGCCTCACCCTCAAGAAAGTAACTTAAGTCTCTTATGGAAAAGTCTGGAAGTATCCTAAAACTTTCTAACTTTTTGAAAAAGAAAATGGAACAACTAATACCACCAGTATTGTGTTATGATTTATAAACTAACATTTCACTATGTCACAAGGATTTCCCATTAGCTCAGCAGCCAGATACTTAGAAGGGCAAATGCTCTAATCAGGGGCTTGTTCTCTGAATGCAGACTCCTTTTAATACCTTGATACCTTGTTTAATTCATTCCTTCACTTTCTTTAATACCCATGATGGCTTGTTTAGACCACTCTGCTCTTCTTTAATTTCTTTCTGAGCAAAGGTTAACCTTATAAACATGCTTGTTGTTTTGTTGAGGAATTCGGTCCTTAAAAATCACTAACCCAATTTTTGCTTTGGGTTCAGGGACCTGTGGTATAATGTCTCACAGACTAGACTAAGTGATCTTTAAAAATCAAGGGTGCTGAAATATGACCAGGTAAAAACAAGTTACAAAAAAAGGCTTAGTGTTCTCTTTGTGAAACACCAGCCAGATCCAATCTGTGTGAGCCCCTGGTAAATTACCCACCTGTTTTCACTTACATGACATTAAAAAACACTTATACATCATTACATTTTTGTATCATATTAGTGAAAATGAATGCTAACACAATATGAGATAAACAATGTTAATGAGAAGGAAGGTTGTGCCTGTGTTACCCTGATAGAATTACTATGGTCCTGATCAACTTTTGGTCATTTTGTGGAATTCTTTGGACCCTTTTGTCTGGACAAAGAGCAGAAGGAGAGCTTCACTTCCAGCACCTGCTCTTTCTCTGTTTACACAGATTGCTTGTCAGGAAAGTTGGGTTAAATGATGAAAAGATTCTGGGACTTTTAAAATTTGGTGGGAATCAGGTTGATATTTTTCTTGCAGTCTGCTTACATATACAGTTTTTGTACCCTTCTAATTAAATATGCAATCAGATATGACCAGAACATTTATTTCTACTGATAGCAATTTCCATTAGGCATAAAAAATTTCCTTTAAATAATTCTCAAATTGTGACTGTCTAATGACAGGTCAGCTTGTACCTTCAAAAGCAATGATCAGCTAAATGAAATTCAGACTTTCCTAGGAAAAAACTGATATGATTACCAATGGGGATAAAACCCTCACTTTGTTTAATCTGCTTTATAGTTGCCAAAATGTATTGGTACACCACTAAGTTCCACCATCTCAATCATAAGCTGACCTCCACGGAAAGTTAAAGAGGAGAGCCATGAAACGTTAATTTCAATGATTTTTGTTTAAACAAGTGCTTTGGTGTGTTTATCCAATGTTTGAGAAGGTAGCAGGAAACATGGGTGACTGATCATGGAATATAGTGCCCTGTCTCATAACAGGCTCCACCAGATGACAAGTGTGTGGTGCATAGTTGACAAGGAGAGTATAAGACTGACAGATAGTCAGGGTGTGCTTCCTGGAAGAATTTTTTAAAAAGAAATTCTCTATTATATTTTTTTATTGAGGAAGACAAGCTATCTCAATTTCCAGGCACAGAGAAATTTTGTGGTATTTTCTTTTTATGTCATCTCTCACTAAGATATTAAGAGGCATCCAAGAGGAGTCTCATGATTCTGAAAACTAAAAGTAGTTGCAGCATGGACGCCGCCATCAGGTCTGCAATACAGTTTTACAAACACTGCAAATCCTAACACCCTCTTCTCTATATTACGTTGGCAGATCCTTCTCTGAGCCCAGTAAGGATTCATTGCTTATGTATTTGTTATAGATACATCTTATTCTGCCTTTTATTTAGACTTTTTAATTTATCCCTCTCCACAGCTACACTGAAAACACTTTGATGGAACTATGCATCATGTTTGTGTTTTTCCACTAATCATAGGTCAATGCTAGGTACCACTAAATGTTGTTTTGCTGATTCTCTGGAGAGAATAAAGACAAATGACTTATCATAAAGCAATGCTGAGTCATAATAGCATTTCTCAAAAGAAAGGACAAAAGTGAAATATGTAAGAGGTTTTGGAAGGAGGGGGGAGGTGTTTGTCTATGTGATGTTGATTGAGGAGGGTGACCTGGTTTGGTTAGGCAGGCTTGGCGACATAACAGTTTAGGTCTGATGAACTCAGGAAGATAAAGGTTTCTAAGAAGGCCACAAGGAAATATATGATACATCCTGAGCAGACTATTGGCTTATTGTTTGGCAAAAATGATATAGAGGAATGCTTCTGAAAGTTTGTTTTTAAAGTTGCAACCTCATCTCAAGCAAGAGTCTCTGAAAGTCGAATGGAACTATAAAATCAGGTTAATGTGGCCATTGAGCACTGTGGCTGCAGCTGGTTTAAACTCCCAATTTGAATTGTTTTTCTTAAAATTATAACATTAAAACTTTTACTTTCATCCTGTTCTTTAAAATGAAGAAAAACAAACAGATGATCATGGTAGTCAATTGGGAGACACACTTTTTATCAGAAAGGGAAAGTTGTACAGGACAGGGGAACTCAGCCAGATATGGCACAGATGGGATGTCCTTACAAGGTCTACAGGGAGTGCCAGAGCCAAGTATTGAGTTCTGGGTTGAAGGCAGCCAGGACACAGCAGAAACCATGTGGTTCCTGGTGGCAAGCATATCTCTGAGTGGGTGTTTACCTTTATGATGAAGTTCCGCCCTTTCCCTAGAGCTTTTTTTCCAGAAGAGAAATATTGGTTTGATCAGGGATAAAGATTAGTAAGCAAAGCTTCCCAGGGAATCCCTGGCTGGGAAAAATACCAAGAGTCTTTACCACAGCTCAGTTAGTGACTAGGGGTAATGATATCCTGACACGAATTCAACAGTGACTTTCTGGTGGGGAGAAAGTCCTGGTTTGTAGTACATAACAGTGTCTATGATGTAAATACTGTGGCCAATTTCAAGGTGGACCACAAGACATCATTATACACTGAGGTGAGGAGAGATGTGCACATAATTGGTTTTGGGGATCAACTTGTGCAAGCCAGCATACCACTGGCTGGATGCCACTTTTAGAAACTTTGACCCATATGCCAAATCTATTTTCTGGAAAGGAACCTCAGCTGGAAATCATTTGCTAACAATGCTTCTTTAAACAGCAATGAATCCTTTCTTCAATGGTTATCTGGGCATTGTTTCTCTCTGTGTCCCACCCCCAGCCCATGTAGAGTTATAATGGCATGCACTGAATAAAAACAGAATCATCCTTAAAAGGAAGAAATAGATTTCCTTTTTTAAAATGGATGATGAAGGAAGACTAGTTCCTACCACCATCAATTGACCTTCTATCCATTTCTTCTGCCTCTAAATCCTTTTCCCTCTGATAACCAGCAATATGGTTTTCTGAAACTCAGACTGCCAATGAAGGATAGGAGAATGGAAGAGGGCGTTCCGGGGCAGAAACAAAGTTTCTTACTACAAACTTTTTTAATCCATTTTACAAGGAAGGAAAATAAAGTCCCAAATCTTACACTCATAAAATCTTACACTCCTATAAAGTTTAGGTACTATTTTCTTCAGATCATTAAATATGAATCTCTCTATGACAACCTAACAACCCATTTATTTCTAGTTCAGCATTTGGCATTATTGCACTGAAGTTATTTATGTGCTTTTCCATCCCAGACCTGGTTGGGGAGTGAAGGTAGGGGGGCTCCTGTGCAGTGATTGTCTCCCTAGCCATGGGCACATAGTAATTGCTCAAATAATTTTTTTCTTAAACTATAGGTCACAAAATAAAAACTAAGTTTAAATTTGAATCTTGAATTTTATGCTACAAAGACATAGAATTGTATGGCTTCTGTTGGGATTAGTGTATTTTTAAGAGTATATGCATATACGTGTATGTCATTGACTATTTACAAATACATATAAATTTAGCTACTGACAGGCATGGAAAACAAAAACATGACAGTTTTTTGTGATTGTAACAAAGGAGGGAGTGATAAACTTCAGCATTAGTTGCTTGTGGACTTTCTTGAACATGAACTAGGCAGTCTTTAGAAAGCAGCAGCCTTACTTAGCTCAGGACTAGTTGATTGAGGGACTTAGTGGGACCAGCACATGAGTGGGCAGACTGTTCACTAATTCTGGAAGTTTGCCTGCTCATCGTCACTCTTGCACCTTTGTGCAATCTGTGTTAACTAAGATAGGATAGCTTAATTACAAAGACTGTTTCTTACTAAGGCCCAAAACTGAATCCATCAAACTAACATCACTTTAACCTGAGCCACATTCAATTATGAAACCTATTTATTGAGTGTTTCCCCTTTTGGCTGTGAGTGTTTTGATTTAGGGATATATACTTACCTATTTGAAAAGTAGCTCTGTTCTGACACATTTTATTTTTTTAAGTAATATTGCATATAACATAATTTTGAGAAAAAATACATACTCAACACAAGCAAACAAACAAGAAAAAGGTCTTTGAATTTAGAATAATGGATACCTGCAAGGCAGCAACTTGCTTGAGAGATTTTGCTCAAGTAACTTATAACTATCAGTAGAAACCTCCAGGGATTTACGGCTGTTTTTGCAGAAGCTGTTTGCAGTGGAATAAACAGACAAGTGCTCTATATATCATTTTAAGTAAGACAAATAAAGCTCTGTTTCCACCTTACAACGATGTCATTGTCAGTTATATAAGAATAATTCTGTGTGACTTTTTATGAATTCTTCCCCTGTGCAGAAGTACAATGGCCTAATTTTCTACTCCCTGTATTGTAAATAAATGGCCTTCTTCAGAAATCTCAGGTGCACCCAAACTATCTCATCGCAAGCAAAGTGTATCTTTCCTATTCCTAAGTGTTCACCTGTGGAAAGTAAAAACTGTTGTCCACCTCCGGACAGCAGGAATATTCCCATCCGTCACCTGCTCATCTTCCCTCTTCTGCCATGGCAGTATTACACTCCACTATCCCATTCCCAGTGCATCTATTGACCTACTTCTGTCACTGTCTATAGTGCCATTTTCTAGTGCTATGCATAAGAGGCATCATAGAGTATGTACTCATTTGTGGTCTAGCTTCTTTACCTTAACATAATTACAGTCTACTCAGCTTGTAATGTATTCATTACCATCTATTGCTGAGTAGTGCTCCACTATATGGATACATCATGGTGCTTTTGTCCATTTCACATGTTAATAGATATTTGGATCAATTCCAGTTTCTAGCTATTACAAAGATTCTGTGAGCCTTTGCATACAAATCTTTGCATGAAGTTCTGCTTTAATATCCTTAGGGTATATAGTTAAGAGTTGGATGACTGAATCAAATGGTAGATGCACAATTAACTGGGTATGTTTTTTTGGTGGGGGGAACCACACCTGACTGTTCTCAGGGTCTATTCCTGGATCTGCACTCAGGGATACACATGATGGGCTCAGGGGACCATATATGGTGTCAGGGATTGAAACTAGGTCAATCGTTCAAGAGCCCTACCAGCTGTACTATCTCTCTGGTCCTCTGTAAATTAAATTTTAAAGGACTTCCATACAACAGAAACTGAGATCTAGTCTTTAGTAGGAAGTTTGCCATTGCAGGGGGATTGAAGGGTGAATAGGGCAGAAGTCGGGGGTAGGGAGGTTGAATTAGGTAGAAGGGAACTATGGTACAATGGTGGGGGAAAGCAGACACTCTGGGGGAGGATGTTGTGTAGGAACATTATATGCATGAAACTGTACCTAACAGTACTCTAAATCATGTGGCTAAAATAAAATTTTAAGGAAGAAACTTACGTAATGGTTTTTTTGGTGGGGAGAGGGTCACATCCAGTGTTGCTCAGGGGTTACTCCTGGCTCTGCACTCAGGAATTACTCCTGGCGGTGCTTGGGGAACCATATGGGATGCTGGGAATTAACACCGGGTAGGCCGCGTGCAAGGCAAATGCCCTACCTGCTGTGCTATCACTCCAGCTCCCCATAATGTTTTTTAATGTAGTTTTTACTGTAGCATACAGTGTTGTATTACATATTCGCTTTCCCACTATTAGTCTATGAGCTCCTCTATTAGCATATCCTTACCAACAATTTGATATGGTCAGCGTTTTTCATTTTGCCCTTATAATAGGTGTATAATGATGCCTTATTGTAGTTTCTACCTTTTTTGTTGGTACCTATGATAGAATATTTTTCATGTGCCTATTTGATAAATGTATGTATATATGATGGGCTAGAGCGATAGCACACTGGGTAGGACGTTTGCCTTGCACCCGGCTGGCCGGGCCGACCAGCATTCGATTCCTCCTCCCCTCTTGGAGAGCCTGGCAAGCTACCAAGAGTATTTTGCCCACACAGCAAAGCCTGACAAGCTACTCATGATGTATTTGATATGCCAAACATAGTAACAAGTGTCACAATGGAGACGTTACTGGTCTCAGCAATGATTTGCTCAAGCAAATTGATGAACAACGGGACTGACAGTGACAGTGACAGTGACGTATATATGATATATGTATATCCTTGGCAAAATGCAGTTTCAACCTTTGCCCCCATATTTCTTATTATTCAGTTTGAAAGTTCCTTATAAAATTCTAGTTACTCATATAAATTTAACATATTTATTTTAAGTCATAAATTTCTTGATTATCTGGTTTTTAAATGCTGACTTTAGGAATAAAATGTATCATATTAATAAATGTATTAATCTAATTTTTTATCTAAAGTGCTAACAAAAGGGAATTGTATTTTCTCTTAGTTCTTTAACAGCTATGTGATTTTTAAATTTTCTATAGCACTCTAGAGTTTATGTGCTTTTATTCTCTTAGAGATAAAATGTAAACTATTAATTCTGATGAAGTGTGATTTATCAAATTTTATGGAGTATGCTAAAGTATCATATGTTAGAAATCTTTGCCAAACCCAATTTTACCATGCTTTCTTCTAGAAATTTTAGAGCATAGTTTTTACCATAAATTTTAGGATTCCTGTTGTAATACTTTATGCATATCATATAAGATGTGGATTTTTTTTATTGACTATGGATTTTCCACTGTACCACAAAAATGGTTGAAAATATTTTTTTTGCATTGAACTTTCTTTTCATTTTTATTGAAAATCTGTTGTCCTGATATCTGACGTCTATCTACTGATCTGCCCATCTTTATTCAATATTAAACTTTCTTTATTACAAATGTTTTATAGTAAATCTTATAAGTGGGCATTGTTAGGCCTTCAGCCTGATTCATCTTAAATATTGTTAGAGCTATCATAGTTTTTTTTGTGTTTTTGTATGAATTTCAGAATAGTTTGCAATTTCTATAGAAAACTCCAATTTGTATTTTTAGTTTGATTGACTTGGGTAATGTCAGAATATAGGTTAAGTTAGGGGTAAACAGACATCTTTTAAATATGTTGCCTTTGGACTCAAACACACTACATTTACCCTTTTATCAGGGCCTTTAAATTTCCTCAGCACTTTAATAATTTTTTGTGTATAGGTTTTTAACAACTTCTGTCAGACCATTTCTTAAGTATTTTGTCATTTTTTGTGCTTCTTAAGTATTTTGTCATTTTTAATTTTAAATGTTGGCATCTAAAATTTTCTTCTAGTATAAAAGTAAAATTGATTTTTATCCCCATTTTTCTTTAATCTTGATAAGCTCATATATTAGTTCTAGGTACCCTTTTTTGTACATTTTACTGTATTTTTTATTTAGACAATTATGCCTTTTGAGAATAAAGGCAGTTTAATTATTTTATAACTTGGAATCTTTTTATTTATTTTTATTTCTTATTTGACTTCTAAAATCTCTAGTAGAATGTTGAATAAAAGAGGTAAGAGCAGACATCATAGTAATATTTGTAATGTTAGGGAGAGAACATTTAGTATTTCATGAGGTAAAAGAGGTTGGAAAAATCACTTCCATCCTTAATTTTCTGAGTGACTTTTTAATTCAATAAATATACATTTTTTGTTTTGCTTTGTAATTTCTAATTTCTTAAATAGAGTGACTACACTGATGGATTTACAAATGTTTAGCCAATCTTTCATTCCTAGGACAACCCCATTTGGCATAGGTGCCATTTTGTAATATATATAATTGTAACCTAGTTGGGGGGGGTAAATTTGGTAACATTTTGTTCCGTTTGTTTTACATACACACTTATGTGTATGGGTTGGAGCAATAGCACAACAGGTAGGTCATTTGCCTTGGAATTTGGTATGTGAGCAGGTGGAACTGGCTATCGAAGAGATCTGAGTAGAAGTAATGGATAATCTTCTCCACTGCCCTTCTGGAAAATGTGATAGATCCATAAGGACGTCAGAGGGCAGTCATCCTGGTCTTGTAGTTGGCGAAGGACAGGCGGGCATTGTGAATGCTTTTCCCAACTTCTGCTGCATCTGCCAGCACTGCTCCTCTTGTCTCTTTGAGGTCTTCCTTTATTGCTTCTCTGCACTGCTTTGTGAGCTCGGATGTTCACATGTGGTTGCCAGAGGCTCGTGTCATGTCACGTTGGCGAATGAGCTTGAGAGTTTTCGAAGACAGGCATCTTTTTGTGGTTATCTCTCTCTTGGCGTTCCTTGCACAATCATGGGGGTGCTGAACCAGTCAATCGTATTCTTCTTCAATGTTGTCAACGACAGCATCTTCCCATGTTGCCACAATAGTGCCAAAGAACTCCCAGTTGGTGGTCGTTCTGGGAGTTCTCTTCTTAAACTTTGCAGCCCTTTCTCCTCACTCCGTGAAGTAGAATTTTGCATGAAGGAGACAGCGGTCCATCCTGTTTGGAATTTTCAGACAACAGCAACATCGGTCAGACAAAACCATTGATTGAATATGATGTGGTGAATTTTGTTGTGGAACCATCCACAGGGAGACTCCCATGTCCAATGTTTAGATTCGTCCTTCTGGTATTGTGAGTTACCATGGATGGTCTTGGTTGACATGATGAACTCAGACAGTCTCTCACCCTGTTCGTTCCATTCTAGGCCATGGGTCCCCATGTGGAGTTCTTCAGCTGATCTTCTCAGTCCTATCTTGGCATTAAAATCACCCACAATGATCTTGAATAAGGTGTGGTCTTCTTTATAGAATGTCTCCAGCTCTATGTAGAACTTCTCAATTTCTCCTTCATCATAATTGGATGTTGTTGCATAGACGACGAAGATAGAAACTGCCGGCAGTGAGCCACATTTATTCAAGTGTAATTGTCTGATTTGGGTTATTAGGCATTCCAATGAATCAGTGCTCATGATCAAGTTTGTGTTGACAAGGACACCAACACCAGCGACGCCTCTTTTGTCGCATATTTCAAGGAACAGTTCTTCTCCAGTGTCTACAATGATGTGATGTGGTTGATGCTTTCTGGTCTCAGTCAGACAAATGATATCATACTTGATCTTTCACGCTTGCACCATCAGGTCCTCAATAGATGCATCTGATGCCAGTATATGTGCATTGAAAGTACAGACAGTCATTTTTGTCCTTCTTCATTTTGGCAGCCTAGTTCGGCCTTGAGATTTTTATCAGCCTCTTCTTCCTCATCCTTCTTAACGCTGCCATATTGGTGGCTCTTTCAGGGTCAGGGGAATGAGACCCATTGTATTTACTGATTTGGGCATATTGAATATGCTACGGATAGATTGCCAGGCTCTGCCATTCGGGCAGGACACTCTCGGTGTCTTACCAGGCTCTCCAAGAGGGATAGACACTTTTAGGGTGGCCGTTAATCGCCCTTGCAGGTATTCCCATGGTTCAAACCATATTTGAACCACATCAAATATCGTGCAGTAATCTTAAAAATTCATTTAAAAATATTTTCATGGAAGAAAATTAAATTTTCCCATTTTATTTAAGCATTATGGTTTACAAAGTAGCTCATGATGCATTTATTATATACATTCAATATTTCAACACTTATCTTGCCACCACTATCACCTTCTCTCCACCATTGTCTCCATTTTCCCAACCACCTTTCAAGTCTGCCCCCATAGCAGGCCCATAATAATTTATTTTGTTTGTTACTACTAAATTGCTGATGGAATAAATAAAACAACACAAAAAAAACCTATCAAAAGAAAATGTGTAAATTATTGTATCTTCCCCTGGGTACATTAATTCCTCATCTGAGAGCTTACTAAACTATTATTGCTGGTTGAGCCTTCTGCATTAATGTTTTTGTTAGTCAAGTTTGGTTGACTTCTATGTTACATTACCAGTCAATCTGGTATGCGCCAACTGGGATGTTAGTATTGTAGAGCGTATAAGTGTTGTTCCAGAAAATCAAAAATATTTAACTGGGCAGTGAGCTTACATGTTGGAGATGGTAAGATGTGGATGTGTCTGGCAGGGCACCTCTGTGGAGTGCAGTCATGAGACAGTGGGGTTGTGAGACAGTAGAGTCTGCACTGAGACATGATGGAAGCTGTTGGAGAGTGAGTGTGGCTGCCAAGACTTTGGTAGGATGGGATCTTGGCTCACCTCCCTCCCAAGATTGTCCTGGAGGTCTCAGCTAAAACAAGGTATCTGAGAAATTTTGCAGCTACTTGTTCTCTTTCAAGATTTCATTATTAACCTCTGCAACAGGGTCAGTAGCTGAGCTTACTTGGCAGCTGTGGTGGGACTCGAGTATGGCTTCTTGGGGCTTCCAGATATATGGGGGACATGGGGAGAGATTGCCCATCCAAACTCTGAGCAGGTTGAGAGTTTTCAACTAAAATTTTGTACTTGAAATTTGTATCCTGGGTACCTGGAATTTTAGGTAGGTTTGCATCTCTGTGAATCTCAATCATGAATCATGAGACGGTGGAAGAACTCTGGGGAACATACGGGTGCCAGGGATCAAACCCAGGTCGACTGAGTGCAAAGCCAGCACCTAACCAGCTGTACAGTCTCTTGTGCCCCTGTGTTTCTTCTTTATTTAATGTTCTGTGAATATTATGTAGGATCTCTGACAGTTTGTCTTTTTCTTATCTTAATTAGCAATTTGGGTCTGCTCTTTAATAATAAATCTGACTAGAGCCTTATCAAATGTATTGATAACAAGGCTTTGATTTTTTTGATTTTCTCTGTTTTCTAATTTATAGCTTTCCATTTGGCCTTTATTATTTTATTTCATCTACTTATTTTCAGTCTAACTTGGTCACCCTTTCTATTTCTTACATAGAACGTAGTCATCTACTTTGGGGTGACCTCCTCTCCTTCAAAATCTTTGATTACATATTTGTTAGTCTCTGAGAAATTGTTCAGGAAACATTTTTCAAATTTTGATTGATTGACTGGCTTTAGAGCCAGCAGTGCTTTGGGGTCACTTCTGGCAATTTTCAGGGGGTCCTTGTGGTGCCAGGAATTAAACTCACATCTACTGAATGCAAAATAAACCCTAAACCCATTTAGTGATTTCTCCAGTCCTCTATTCATTTTTAATGATGCGTTATTCTTTTTAAAAATTTCTCTTTTTTCATGTAGTGTTTGTTGTTGTTGTTGTTGTTTATTTTGGGCTTAGGGACACACCTGCAGTTGTCAAGACTTACTATGGTCTCTGCACTCAGGGAACATTCCTGGAAAGGATCTGGGGACCATATAGGGTTCCAGGGATCAAACCCAGTCAGCTATGTACAAGGCAAGCACCTAACTGGCTCTTAATCATTCCTGCCCCCTGTGTTTCACTTTTCACTGTTTCTTAGGTATGCTAAATTCTCTTCTTCGTTGTCTAATTTAATGTTAATCCACCCAGTGTCACTGCAATTTTCATTCTTAGAAATTTACTTCTGTTATATTTTATATTTATTCTGTCTTGACTTTACTTTTTGATATATAAAAATAATTATAGATATTTTAAAGCTACTTAAATTTTCATTTTCTAGTTCAAAATCTGTAGTTAGTTGAGTCAATAGGAATTATGAACCGTGAACCAAAACTCTTATTTTCCAATTTACTGAATTTCTTGCAACTTATTAAAAATCAGAACATCTATAAATTCAGATCTGATATCAAAGCTCAGAATATCTCTTAAAGTAAGAGATATTTTTTATTCTTTTTTGTTTTGTTTCTGTCCACACTAATACTCTCATTATAGGGAGAACCTCCCATATATCGTGGTTTCAAGGTATCCTTTCCTGAACAATTTATTTCAAAAAATTAGAATAAATTTTTTATGCTAACCTTTAAGGAGAATAGTTTTCATATGACATTAAGGAAATCTACCTGAAAATTGATTTTAAACATAAATATAATTTTATGGTCATTATGTTGCACTTTCTAATAGAAGGTCTGAATTTTTAGGTTTATCAGTCACTTGTGAAACATTTTCTTGGTTTTTCTTTTGTTCATCGTATAGACACAACAATAATGGCAGTATAAGTGAATTACTTTGTAATCATGAAGTTAATCTATTTGTATCCATTACTATATCTTTACATAAATATAGCAGACATAATATGACCTTATTATATCATTCAAAAATTATGAAGATGAATTTAATATGTTACCTAAAATACTTTATAGACATAATCTGACATTTGATTCCACCAATTTAATATTATTTATTCACCATGTTTATTCTGAAAACTCTAAGATTAAAATTCAGAAAAAGTCAAATTGTTTTTAAAAAATCTTACCACAATTAATTCTTTGTTTTGTGGATGTTCCAGGGATGATAAATGTGAAAATAAAACTTTAAAATCTTGTTTTAAATTTTAGGCACTGTGGTTTGCAAATGGTTAATGTAGGATTTCATGCATAAAATAGTCCCACACAACACCCTCCACCAATGTTTCTGCTTCCCTCTACCTTTCGTCCCATGTTTCCCCCGCCCATCCAACCTGTGCTAAGCTTCCTACTGAAGACAAATTCTCAGTTTCTATTGCCCTTGGGCACTTGTGGTTCCCTTTCCATGTTTCTTCATACCCTGCACCCGCATATGAGAGAGATCATCCTGTTTCTGTCTCTCTCCTTTTGACTAACTTCACTCAGAATTATACTCTCCAAACCATCTACAGAGCTGCAAGCTGCATGATTTCATCTTTTCTTAAAGTTGAGTAGTATTCCACTATTCATATGTACCATGGTTTCTTTACATGGCCATCTGGTTTTGAATAGTTAGGTTGTTTCCAGGTTTTTGGCTACTGTCAATTGTGCTGCAATGAACATAGGAATGCAGATGTATTTTCTGAATAGTTTTGGGGTCCTTAGGGTAGATGCCAAGAAGTAAAATTGCTGGTCATATGGCAGCTCAATTCCAAGACTTTTTTCTTGTTTGTTTTTAAGTTTCCATATTGTTTTCCCAAAAGACTGTACCAGACAACATTCCCACCATCAGTGAATGAGGGTCCCCTTTTTCCATCCACACCACCACTGGTTATATAAGGTCTTTGTAATGTGTGCCAATCTCACTGGTGTTAAATGATATTTCATTATTGTTTTGATTTTTATTTCTCTGATGATAAAATGAGATAGGAAATTTTCCACATACCTTTTGGCCGTCTGAATATCTTGAGAAACTGCCTGTTCATTTCTTTGCCCCATTTTTTTTTTTTTTTTGCTTTTTGGATCACACCCAACGATGCTCAGGGGTTACTCCTGGCTCATGCACTCAGGAATCACTCCTGACGGTGCTCGGGGGACCATATGGGATGCTGGGAATCAAACCATGTTGGCTGCGTGCAAGGCAAGCACCCTACCCGCTGTGCTATTGCTCCAGCCCCTGCCCCATTTTTTATGAGGTTGTTTGCACATATTGTCTGCCAGTCTGTGGGGTATCTTTTTATTCTGATTATCATTTTCTTTGCACTATAAAAACTTCTTAGCTTGATGTAGTCTCATTTGTTTATCTTTGCTTCCATTTTCTTGACCAATGATATTAAATGATTTGAAGATTCCACTAGATTCATTTTTATGAAGTGTTCTACCTATGTTTCCTTCAATATAATCTATAAATTCAGATCTGATATCAAAGCTCATAATCCATTTTTCACTTTTGTTCATGGTGTTAGAGATAATCTGAATTCTTTTGTTGTAGTTGGTCACTGCATGTGACCAACAAGTTTTCCCACCATTTGTTGAAGAGACTTTCCTTGCTCCACATCACTTTTGCTCCTTTATCAAAGATTAGCTGTCCATATACCTGAGGATCTGTCTCTAATTCTCAATTCTATTTCACTGGTCTCAGAGTCTATCATTCCAGTACCATGTTATTTTGATTCAAACTTTATGCTATAGTTTGAAATTGGCAATAGGGAAGCTTCTTTTCTCTTTTTTTGGGGGGGGTGCTTTATTATTTATTTATATGTGGTGTTGGGGATCAAACTCAGGGCCTTACTCATGCCAGGGTCTCACAATACCACCAGACAAGAGAGATACATTATATTACAAAATAAAATATACAATGTTACAGAGGGATACATTATATTATATAATAAAGCATATAATATTATACCAATGCCACTGTCACTATCCTCCCATTGTTCATCGATTTGCTCGAGCGGTCCCAGTAATGTCTCCATTTTTGAGACTTGTTGTTACTGTGTTTGGCATATTGAATACATCACGGGTAGCTTGCCAGGCTTTGCCGTGCTGGCAAGATAGCTTGCCGAGCTCTCTGAGAAGGGTGGGGGAATCGAACCTGGCTTGACTGGGCTGGCTGCATGCTAGACAAATGCCCTACCACTGTGCTATCACTTATTACTTATATTACATAATTTATAATAAATGTTTTATTACAAAAATGTTTATATCTTTATGTTTGGGAGTGCTACAGCTGCATGGAACCCAAGTCAGCTACATACAAGGGAAGTGTCTTACCTGCTGTACCAGTTCTTTGGTCCCAGAATATTATATTTTAAAACTGTAATATTACTAATACTATCTGCCAGACCAACTAAATAGCAAATGAACAACCAAGTAACAAATGAACAAAGATTATTTCTCATATATGACTTTGTTTTTAAATGTGATGTACAATGAAATATTACTTTTGAAGGAAAAATAACATCCTCCTCCCACCCACAAGCAGTGTTCAGAGGTCTCAGGGCTATGCCTCATGATACTTGACCAATCATATCAATGGTTCAATGCTTGAGCTCACTGATTGATACTACTTATACCTAGCAGTGCTGGGACCCTCTGGAGCTATATCTTGTGGATATATCAGACTATGCAGTTCTGGGCACTGACCCTGGGACCTGAGCATAAAATCTTATAACTCAATCCTTTGAGCTATCCTCCTGCACCCCACTGTCCTAGACGAGTCTAAGTGTTCAGTTTGTTAGATACTTGTGACTACCCAGGTGATTGTCACCCCAGTGCAAGAAGAACTAGAACACTTTTGATCACCTTAGAAAGTTCCCAAGTACTCCTTTCCACTCATTCTCTCTGCATTTCTCTCAGCCAATTTTTGATTTCTATCAGATAGTTTTGCATGTTTTGAAGTTCATATAAGTGAAATATCATGCCATGTATCTTTACAAACCTTGGTTCTTCTGTTAGGCACACTTTTCGACATATGTTTATGCAACTGCACGTATCAATAATTTGCTTTCTATTTTTCCTTTCAAGGAAGTTTATGTTGTATGACTACATATCTTCTTTTTTATAGGATTGATATGGCTATTCAGGGTGGGAAGGAGTTATTTCAACAGCATTTGATCTATATCCCTTAAAAATACCATGAGTATGTTTATAGGGACTGTACTGAATCTGCATAATGGTTTGGGCAAGATTGTCATTTTCATAATATTATCCATTTAAATCTATGAGCAAGGGATGTGTTTCCATTTCCTTGTGTTTGCTTTGTTTGGTTTTAGCAGTGTTTTATTCTTTATATTTTTATTTGTATATGTCTTTACCTTTTCTACCTAAACCCTTGAAGTTCTGAAACTTTATTCTTAAATGACATGTTGCTATCCCTCACAAAGTTTCTCAGTCAGTTGCTGTGATTAGTAATTATAAATTTACATTAAAAAATCATACAGTAAATTTGTCTCAAGTAATGGTGAAGTGTAGACTTAATTATTCACTTATATCTAGTATCACCTGTGATTTCATTTTTATCAATATCCCACTCTATAACATGGTGTGATAAAATGGTTCTCAACTTTGTCAGACTATTCATTTGGGGTTGGAGGGTTGGAAGACTGACCTGTACATTACTGTTGTATGGTCACTCAGAACCCTAGGCTCTACCCATTAGGTATTCATTGAATTCTAATTGTCATGACTATTAATAATGTCTCCAGAAATTAGTAAATGTCCTCCTTTGGGTGTAGGGAGGACATTTACTAATGTCTGGAGAGTCACTCACAGTTGAAAACTACTGGTGATATAGAACAAATAGGTTGAATATGAATTACAGTGCTCCTATCTGCCAGTTCTGAAAATTCAAGTTCATTCTTGTTTACTTATAGTATGTGTTTCTGTGAGAAGTGGGTTTAAAAATAAGATCAGGTTTTTAAATTTTATATTAAACTCTGTGCATAGCTCATAGCAGATATTCAACAATTTTAACTCCCTCTGTCAGTGTACATTCATCAAAGACAATAATGTTGGTCTAAGGTTTTATTTTATTGTATATTTGTCAGATTTTAAACAACTGGAAGAGAGAAAGCATCTAGTATAGGACCCAGATGCTTAATAATTTTTCAATGGTTATAGATATAAATATAACTCTATATATATAGATAACAGTACGGCATTTTTGAGTTTTCTTACTTCATTGAATAGTGTTTATTAGCAATGAAAGGGAAGTTTTCATGCACTTTATTATTTTGCCTTGCAAAGGTTAAAGAATTAATATGCAGAGTTCACAAAAATATAGTCTAGCCATTTTCTCACAATGTTCAGTATGAAACAAACAAAAGAAAATGATGTAACAAGAGAATGTGCTTGCTTGGTGTGCTTTTAAACATTAATTCCTATTGAACATAGAGCAAGAACATATAATTTATACTGCATTCAACCTGTTCAAAGTAATGCTCCTCAGTTACTATGATTTTCCTTTATATTCTTTGCTATCTGTTTTGACTTTTTAACCATTAGAGATAGCTATTAGTAAGAAGGAAGATGTCTCGGGTATTAAAGTGATTGGTAGAAAGTACAATGATTCCTTCTTCATGGGCATATTTTTACTACAAGTTGATACCAATTCAAATGTGATGCCAATTCTCACAGTTTTAGTTATCATGGAAGATTTTGCAGCCATCTCGAGATCTGAGTAAAAACATTTTTAGTCAGAAATTTCCCTCTTAACTGAAGAGCATAATGTGGCAATATTCACTTTGGGGAATTTTAGTAGGTGGCAAAAATGTAATCTATTTAGATATTAAGTTGAACATAGGCCTGAATAATGTGGTTAAGAATAATTGGGATCCAATTATTAAAAGCTTCAAAAAGGACTTTGACAAGTGGAATTCCCTAAATTTACATTTGTGAGGTAAAGCTAGAGTGCTGAAATGATTTCAGTACCACAGTTTAATTTCCTGCCTCCCTTGGTTCCTTTGGGAGATACTTTTCAGTAAATTGGAGAAATTTATTTCTACATTTATATGGAAAGAAATGAAAGGAAAAGCTGAGAACTTCTGAAGGAAGTGGTAAGTTAAAACCAGAAGGGGTGTGTGTGTGTGTGTGTGTGTGTGTGTGTGTGTGTGTGTGTGTGTAGAGCAAGTTAAGAGAGAGAGAGAGAGAGAGAGAGAGAGAGAGAGAGAGAGAGAGACTGTAAAGCCTTTGAAACTAATAATGTCTCTATTTAGCCTTCACTTCAGAGCATAACAATGTTCTGTGTGTATATTTCAGCCACTTTTACCCTGTACAATTTGCCATCATGGATAAATTAGTAAAATTATTGTTGAGCTATTCAAAATTATTTAATTTGGATTAACAAATAGTATTAGTTTTTAAAAGCATGTATGAGATGGAGGAGGAGGAGAAAAACACACTTATTTGCACTTCTTGTTCTCAGGTATGAATCTAAAAAGTTTAGACTTGTTATCTTATTAAAGTTTAGATATATGTGTATATACATATATATACACTGTAGATTAAAGATATTAACCCTCTTTCTTAGGATGATACATCTGCTTTATATCATGGTCATAACGCCCAATTTAAACACAATTGCCTGAGTTCTAGAATTTTAACACAATCCAGAATGTTCATCAAATCATAAGATGGGGGAGATAAAACAGGAGTTGAGGTGCTTTCTTTGCATGCCACCAACACTGGGTTGAGCTCCAACACCAGATATGGTTCCCAGAGTGCCCACCAGGAGTGATCCCCAAACACAGACCCAGGAGTAAACTCTGAACAAATCTGGGTGTGGCCCCAAGAAAACAAAAAGAATATAACTGAATAGGTTCTGTTATAGCAAAATCTAAGGTATTTTTTAATGTTGGAAAAAACAAACACTAAAATAAAGGGATTTGAGCACAGATAATCATTTTTTTATCACTGATGTTTTAAATAATATTAAGATTTTTCAGGTGTTCATTTCATTAAATCCTCACAACTCTTTGAAGTAAAGATTCTGATGATTTTAAAGATGAGGAAACTGCATTTTACAAGATTAAATGTCAGCCCCCAAATCACAGATGTATGTGGGTTTCAGGAGCAGGATCCCAACTCTGACAACCCGACCTCAAAAGCTCAGTGCTTGTGAAGTGTGCTAGACTTTGCTCCGTTCACAAAGCAGCTCATTTCTGGAGTATTCTCAGTCTCTGTCTCAGAGGAGTGGGATCCATAGAAAACCCACCTGTATATGTCTCTACCCCACACCCCATTCCTCTTTGTAGCCCAAGAACCCAAAAACTGAAAAGCAGAAAATGGTATGAGCCACTGGAACCAAAAGCAAGTGACTGTGTGAAGGCTGTATATAGACGATTACAGCTGGAGAGCCCCCCACGCCCTTTTTTCCTTTTATACCTTCCCCGCAGCATTCCTGAAATACTTCATCAGCAGCAGCACTGGTACCACCCAGGTCTGGACTCTTAGGCCCAGAGCACTGTGCTGATGGCTGTTGTCCTGTTGGCCTGACTCATCTCACTCTGGAGACGGTTTTTCTGGCTCAGCCAGGATTATTCCAAAGTCTTGGAAGGAACAAGGAAAGACCGAGTTTTATTATAGAGGATTCAAATTAAGGCTAGTCTCAAATTACTATGCTAGATTTTGTTGTTCTATTTTTATTTGTTGGCTTCCTTAACAGATTATAAACTGCCAGCTTCAGGGTATGGAAGTTCCACTGCTCTGTCCAGACAAGCTTTCCTCACTGAGAGACTTGGAAGGACAGAGTGGAAGGGGTGGGGGCAGGCATGTTGGTCTGACTTGCTGCTCAGAAACTCAAGAACAAGGTGCTACCCATCGAGGGGTTACCTGCATCCTAACTCAGTGTGCATAATTTATGTTCCCTGTAATAAAAGTATTTGCTTCACTTAAAAAGAAAACTTGAAACTTGAGATTGGGTAAGGGAAATGACAGGCAACACAGCATCCCAGGCAAGTCCTTTTTCTCCTGTTTCACACAGATTCTGTGAGTAAAGAGTGTGGCTATGCTTGGCTTTTCTATACGGGAGAGTCCCTGACAATGTCTAACCTTCTGAAACTGACCTAAGGAAATAGTGCTTAATGTTTATTTATAGACACACTTTAGCATAGCACTGTAGCACTGTCCTCCGTTGTTCATTGATTTGCTCGAGCAGGCACTAGTAACATCTCCATTGTGAGGCGTCTTGTTACTGTTTTTGGCATATTGAATGCGCCACGGGGAGCTTGCCAGGCTCTGCCATGTGGGCAGAATACTCTCGGTAGTCAGGCAAATGCCCTACCTATATGGTAAAAAAAATCCATATCTTTTTTTATATGTATAAATTACTCCTTTGGCATTGCTTAGGGGACCATATGGGATGCCAAGTAACAAATCTTGGTCAACTGCATGCAAGGCAAGCACCCTACGTCTGTACTATCTCTCTTCCCACCCTGCAAAATCCATATATGTATATATAGAAAATGTATCTTTTATCTTGCCATTTCAACATGAGTAGAGTTAAAATAGCCCAATCCCACTTTGCTGAGGAATAGTCCTTTATGTGATCATCTTTCTTTCTGACAATTTCCCCCAGTACTTGAACTAGTAATGAAGTGTAAGGATAAAATTTCAAATTGACTTTGTTCTCTTCCTTCCGAAGCTAGAGGTACTAATAAACAACTACTGATGAGTGTCTGTTTAACATCCTAAGCCATTACCCTAAGGTTATGTGGTAAAGAGGGAAAGAGACACTTTCATTCCAAAGTATATTACAAAAATGTTCTCGCTACAGTGCAACGGTTATCAAGAGTTATGACAAACTGCTTTCTTTTTTAGAATTTTCTCAGGAGATTCAGAATCCCAAGAAAGAAATCTAATATCTGAAGTCAGGTATGTTATTGCATCTTTTACATTTCTCTTTCCAAAATAACTACGCAGTGCCAGTTAGGTTATTCTGCTGCTAGACCTACTCTTATTCAAATTCACTTAGACAAGGATATCTGGATTTTATGATGCATTTCATGTGCTTAACTTTTTTTATCCTCAACAGGATAAATAGCAACTATACAGCCTAGGTTTAGGACAATGACTTACGTTAGAGCAATAGTTTTATAGAATTCTTCTGTAGCAATTTTATACAGTGACTCTATAGTTGTGACATAATAGAAAGAAATTGGAATGTGAATCAAAAGATCTGTTCTCAAAGTAGCCCTGCAGAGTAAAGTCACATACACACAGAGAAAGAAAAGAAACCACGAGGTGTGTAGGCGTGTACCCACACAGCACCTCACATCCACGCTGCACACTGCTTTATCTCGCAGAGCTATCTCTTGGTATTCCACCACCTTCCTGCTGCTCTTCAGTCTTCTCTCTTTCCTTTTAGGCTTCTTAAAGGACTGGGCTAGTTCTCTGTCTCACTTCACTTCCTTTTATTCCTAAACCTCCAAGAATCCATTTTCCCATTACCTCTATGAGGATGACCTAAATATAAAGTCACTAATGACCTCATATTTGCAAAAGCCATTTGAGCGATTTGCAGCCCTTATCTCATTGGTCCACATCTGACATTGAAAATTAGCTCCTCCCTATTAAAGCCCTTTTTAAAAAAAGTTCCCTTCTGGTTTCTGTAATAACACATTCTTTGCATTCTTCTCATATTCTAATCATTTCTTCATGTTCTCCCTTAAGGACTTTCTCCTCCTGATCATTATCTTTTTTTTTTTTTTTAAATATCAGCCTTCTCGTGTGGTTTTCATTAACAGCTCTGTTCGGTTAGCTTTTAAATCCATGGTCCAGCCTTCAGATTCATAAGCCTGACAATTTAGTGAACATTCATAAATTTCACACCCAAAGATACTTCAGACTTTACAAGTTAAAAACTTACCTGTGTATTTTTGACAGTCAGACGCTCTTTCTTTCTCCTATTAATTATCTTTGTGCATTTACCTTGCTTTTACGTAGTATTCACAATGCCATTATAATTTCACCTCTATTAGCGTGGGAGCACTACTGCCCTTATACCCAAGTTTCAGATCTATCACCTATCAAGTGAGCTCCATTATCCATTCCCTTCATCTCTCCCCAGCCCTCAAAATCACTTTATCTCAGACAGGGATTTCATTGCTTCATTGTCTTCTAGATTCAAATCTTGTTAAGTAAGACTTTAGATACTGAATTGACTTGTATTGATAATTATTGTATATGTACTAGTTTTTCTCTGGATGGTTTGTCTTCTTCACTCATTATGAAGTTACACATTGACATAACTTGATGTAAGTTTTCAATTTATTTTGACAGTGCCTTTCTTATTATATATTCTTTATATTAATATTGATTTATTGCTGAATTACAATATCATTGGACTTGGATATTACAGAGGACATTATGTAATATCTTAATGCCCCAACCAGTGCCAAAATTCTAGTACCATCCCATCTCTAAGAAACCCTCTCTACTCATTACTCCCACCCTGCCCCAATCCCTCTGCTAATCATTATAATTTTCACCAAGTTCAGACATTAATTTTATCATTGTTTTGCCTGTTCATTTGCTTTAGTTATTCATATTTCATGTATGAGTGAAATAAGGTAATGATCTTTTATTTTCTTATTTATTTCACTTAGCACAATCATTTTAAGATCCATTTGTTTTGTCCCCAAAGATGTAATTTCATCTTTTTTTAATGGCAGACTAGTACACCATAAAAGTTTAATCTGTTCTCACAAAAGAATCTATTTTGCCTGGACTAACTAGTAGCATCCTAACTCCCCTCTATGTTGCTACCTTTACAGCCAATAACAAATTTTTCAACAGTGGTCATAATGCTCCTTCAGAAACAGACATCCAGCTATTATCTGTCCTGCTTAGGACATTGTAAAGGCCTTTCTCTTCTAATTGAATGGTAACTGTTAATTTTAATTTGACATAAAAGTCAGTTAACTTAACTTTTACATCTTTGTTTTCATTGCTCATAGCACTGTAGTTTTTCATGCTCACAACACTAAACTTTTGCCCTTCCTTTACTCATTAGAAACCTGTTCCGGTATTTTTAACCTTTAGACTTTCTCTGTATATGTTCTACTGTCTGCCAAGAATAATTTTAAACCATTCTCCTCTATGTCCTTCCATCTCCATCAGTGCAACTTCTCCTTAGCTTTGTTACTTCTTCCTCTGTAAAGCTTTTCCTAAATCAACTTCTGGAACCTAATCTATATATTGTTTCTACCTAATCCAGGAGAACTCTTTGTGTGCATTGTTCATGCTCTCTACTCATCTAGTCTGTGTACTCACTCCTACTACAGAAGACTGTAATCATTTGAAAGTAGAGAGTACTGTTGATTTAATATATCCTAGGGGCCTTGTTCTACGCCTGGAGCAGTGGATTATGTTGGAAAGAGGCTAGTATTTAATTGGAGATAGAATGTAATTACATATTCTGAAGAGGTAGCACTGTAGTACTGTTCTCCCATTGTTCATCGATTTGCTTGAACGGGCACCAGTAACATCTCCATTGTGAGACTTGTCACTCTTTTTGGCATATCAAATATCCCACAGGGAGCTTGCCAGGCTCTGCAGGTTACTCTCAGTAGCTTGCTGGGCTCTCTGAGAGGGACAGAGGAATCAGAACTGGGTCGGCCGCATGCAAGGAAAACGCCCTGCCCTCTGTGCTATTCTTGAAAGCACATAAAGTCAGGTAAACCAACATTACCTTGGTGAAAAATTAAAGGAAAAAGTGAACACATGGGCAGGAAAGACAATAAAACATGTCAGGCATTTGCCTTACATGCAGCTGACAAAGGTTCAGTTCCTGGAACCCCATATGGTCCGCCAATCCCTGCCAGGAAAGATCTCTAAACACAAAACTAGGAATAAGTCCTGCAACTGATGGGTGTTTTCTTCTCCCAAAAACCAAAAAACAATACAGTGAGTACAAATTCACACTGTATCACTATCATCCTGTTGTTCATTGATTTTCTCAAGCAGGCACTAGTAACGTCTCCTTCGTCCTAGCCCTGAGATTTTAAAAAGTGCCACATTCGAGGCTCTTTCAGGGTTAGGAGAATGAGACCCGTCATACTTATTATGATGAGTATAAATTAATTTCAGGAATAATTTGTCCATAGAAATAAAGTATGGCCTACTGTCGAAGTATTGATAAGTACCTTTAAAAGGTTGTAGATAATGGTACTACTGATATTAAAGGTGTTACTGATTATTTTAATCTCATCTTTTTATTGTAATTGTGTAATATCCTTCTGTGATTAGAAGAAAAAAAAGGTTTAATGGGGCACTGTTTTTTGGCATAATATTACACTATCTTTGGAATTTTTTATAAATTCACTTGAAAATAATTTAATGTTACATTTATTCAAAGACTTCTGCACCAATGTTCAAGACAGTGTTATTAATAAAGAAAAATTAGAATAATACAAATCAATATAAACTAATAAAAATAAAACAAAATATGGTCAACCATACAGATAATAATATTTGGTAATAAAAAGGCATGCATTACAGATGCTAAAGCAACACAAGTGATCCTCAAAAACATCATACTATGTGAATAAAGCCTGAATAGAAAGAACACAGATTATATGTCACTGTCACTGTTCTCCCATTCATCAGTTTGCTCGAGCGGATTCAGTAATGTTTCCATTGCAGATTACATGAATCAATTTAATATTAAATGTCTTTTAAATAAACAAATATTTGCATGTAACAGATTCATATCTGCCTAGAGTAATGAGAGAGGAACAAGAATGGAGATTCACTATGACTGGAAACTGGCATTTTTCCCAGTGTACAGGAAATATTTTACAGTTGGAGTATGATGATCATTTCCAAACAATAAATTCAACAAAATTCACTAAGCAGTACACCTGTAGCAGATGAACTTTGTGATTGTAAGTTATACCCCAATAAACCTCTTATCCCAACCCCTCCCACACACAATCCTTTCTTGGAGAATTCATTTAAAATTAAATGAAATGAAGAATATGAAAGCACACTCCTTGATTTCTGACATAATAAACATGTTCTGAAAATATGCATGTAATCCAAATCAGGGGCCCTTCCATTTTAACTATAGCTTAGTAAAAAATGAGTGCTTTGTATTAAAACATTTTTAAAACTTCCTGTTTTAGGAGGCATTCTCTGAACCCATGGAAAACTTCTTAAAAGTCATATCATGTTCTTCTGGGGATGATGGTCAGAATTTTGAGGCTCCAGAGAAGAACCCTAGACATTTAATATGATCTGTATAGATGGTTTTTGTATCAGACATGAATTTTAAATATCTACATATATTCAGAGCAAGATAGAAAGAAACAACCCCAGGGGTAATACAATGGGACATTCTTTTGAATAGACTTTTGGGTACCACCAGACCAGACATTAAAATGAAGTAAGTGAACCATTTATTCATTTGTTTAGAATCATTGAAATGCTCTGCTGTAAATTTCTCCCTTGGCCATCTTTCCAATTAAGTGAGTAAACCATTTCTCTGGGTACAATTTTAATGGAATCTATTGTCCTTTTAATCTATTTATCTATATCTACAAAATCTGGCTTAATATTTTGATAGGGGGTGTAACAATAGAAAAATGCTATTTCTTAGTTATTGTTTAATTTGCTTAATTGACTTTGGTGTAGGGAATTCTAGTTTGTGAAAATCTAAATTTAATGTTATATTCACCCTCTATCTCTGTCTTCTCTTCACTTTTTGAAGCCCAGCTCCAAACTTTCTCTATTATCTCCATCTCAACAAATAAAGTGGGAAAACTAAAGAAATTCTAATTCTATGAGATTATTGTAATCATTTATTGGCAATAGGCCCAATATTGAGACTGGACACTAAAACATGTTAGGGGGAGGGCCACAATGAACTTGGTGCATCTGTATAATGCAAGATAGTTCCCATCACATGCCACACCTTGAAATATTTCAAAATACTCTTAATGGTATAAAAAATTTTTTAAAAAGCTAGAGTTTTTTTAAATTAACCTACATATAGCTGTTAGAAAAAATGAATAAATGAAAATTACATACAAGTGGTACTACATGGAAAGTATCATGCTAAGCGAAATGAGTCAGAAAGAGAGGGACAGACATACAAAGATTGCATTCATCTGGGTAACAAAATAAAGTAACAAAATAGGAGACTAACACTCAAGAATAGCCGAGATAAGTACCAGGAGGTTTACTCCATGTCTTGGAGGCCAGCCACACACTCTAGGGGTAAAGGCAACTCAGATAGAGAAGGTAGCACCAACCTTCTTCCCAACCCAAAAGGGTGTTGGAAAGATCTGCTCAGGATGGGAGATGCATGCTGAAAGTAGACTATAGACCGAACATGATTGCCATTTAATTCCTCTTTTGCAAACCACAGCACCCAAAAAGAGAGAAAGAACAAAAGGAAGTGCCCTGCCACAGAGGCAGGGTGGGATGGGAGGGATGGGGAGTGGGAGGGACACTGGGATCCGTGGTGGTGGAAAATGGGCACTGGTGGAGGGATGGGTGTTTGATCATTGTATAATTGAAACCCAAACACAAATGTTTGTAAGTCTACAACTGTACCTCATGGTGTTTCACTAATAATAATTTAAAATGAATATATATATATGTAGTAAGAAATAGCAAATGCATGGCATTTAATAGCATAATAAATAGTTTCATTATTTCTCCTGTAAATCATTTTTGTTTGTTTTTTTAAGGCTTTAATCCTAAATCTGCTTGTCATCAAAAATTATCCAATATAAATAAATAGACAAATTCAAAATGCAATCCCCACATATTGTCGCATTATCCAGAGCATTATACTGGCATCTGCAGTAGGCATACGAGAAAGAGAGATAAGCCTGACTGAGACAACAGTGAAAAAGACAGAAAACAACCTGACAAGCCCCACAAGTCCTAGAGCTGCAGGGGAATAGAGAGGTTCTAGGCAGCAAACAGATGCCAGGTTCAACCAGGAACCACTTTAAAGGAAGTAGAACTAGGACATTTTTCAAAGAAAAGAATCCAAGTTTCCAAGACTCCAAAAAGTGACTGTGATTTCTTTTATCATGTGAAATAAATGTATTTTGAATATTATTTTTAAGAGTTCATGAAGGTGGAGTGATAGTAGAGCATGTAGGGCACTTGTCTTTACCGATTTTATAAGCCAAACATTTTCAAATATGAAGAGCCTCCAGTTAGCCATTTTGTCCAGTATCAGTAAACACAAAAACTCTGACTTCCAGGCATAAGTTCACATATAGATGAAACCAGATTTGCAATAAAACATAATGGTGCTCCTACTGCTTTATTCTGTATGGAGTGCACTGTGACAATCTTAAAACAAAACTTGGAAGAAAAAAAATCAGAAACTGTTAGAATAAACTTTATGGATAGTCAGTTCTCCGTCTTTCTTCTCTGAAACCCTTCCAGCACCAACTTGTAACAGTGCTTAATGGCATGCATCTGGTTGGAAATTATCTAAAAGAAGAAACGGGGGGAAATGTAGGATCCCACGACTGGGTGGAGAGAAACTGTGATCAGGGACTAATCTGTGTTACCTCACTAGGAGCCTGAGTTAGAAAGATCTGCCAAGGGATACATAAATAACTTTCTCGGTAAAGAGGGGGCTGGTAGGAACGTAGAAAGAAAAGAGAAGGAGAAATTCACAGTAAGGAGGTCAGAAATTGTTCGGAATAGAAATCTCAGAACGAGAATAGGAGTTCAGTTATTTCTCCCCATTCCCCTTCTTCCTTCAAATGAGAGTCCTATTACAATAAAGGCAAAAAAATGCTGATGAGCTATTAACAGCCATACAGTCTAGGAGCATCCCCATTATGGTGTGGTGTTGCTGTGGTGGGTGTTTTTCAGTCTCCATGCTGTCTGTAGCTTGGAGGCATGTCACACACTTGTGAGAACTTTACCGGAGTGTTGATGCAATATTGTGTCAGTAACTGAGTGATTTGTTTTTCCTCTGGACATTGATTGAAGAAATTCTTATTACATTTTATAGCTTGCTTGGCCTTCGAATGAGAGTCAAGACATAAATTGGACCATAAATTGGCCTCTGTCAGAATCTACATCGGAATGACACCAAATACATGTCATCAGGCTTGTGTTCAGCTAGCAGCAGGAATCCGCTGGTACTTGTCATCTTGATCAAATGTTTGCCTCACTCCCTTTTCCAGCTGATGACTCTGGTTTGAAGAAAATACAGTAAAGATTCTCTCAATTTTTCTCTTTCAAATCAACAGTATTACATTGCAAAAAGCACACTGGTAGATTTAATTGATTTGCTCCAAGTTAAGTCTTCACTGTATAAGAAGAGGTAGGATGCTTATAAATAAAAATATGGATTCAAGGAAAGAAGTATATAGTTACACAAAAAGAACAAGAAGGTATATATGTGTATGTATTTATATATATTCTAATAACAGATATATTTATATATACACATAACATATTTATTCCACAAATAAAGCCAAGACTTGATGATTCATGAGTTGCAGAGATATGGTTGAGTAATAGAGACTTATTCTCCAGAGTAAGATAAATTTGTCTTTTCAGTTTCTACCATTGTGCACTCTGAGCAGAAAATCAAATGTTTTTTAAAGTTGACTTAAAATTATCAGTGAACATATGAAGGTATGTGAGTTTATTTAAAAATTCAAATTTTTTTGACAAAATATGTATTATTACTTTGATAGAGATTTACTTATTTCTAAAAGAAATGTAATTTAATATTGAGGAAATAAGCCTTTTATGTTAGTAATTCACTTTTTAATGATTTTTATTTAGCACTGTGACCATCACATAGGTTGTACTCTGTGTAAAATCCTGCCAACTCTGCACTTAGGAGACTTTCAAGCCAGTTATATTTTTAAGAACATCAAGCTACGTTTACTTTACTTAATACCTCTGTTTGTTTGTTTGTTTGTTTGTCTGTTTGGGTTACACTTGACAGTGCTTGGGGCTTACTCTTGTCTCTGCACTCAGTAATCAATACTGGCAGTGCTCAACGAATTATATAGGATGCCTGGGATTAAACCCAGGTCAGCTGCTTGCAAGACAAATGCCATACCCATTGTACTGTTTCTCTGGCCATTAAATACCTCATAACAATAACAATATTGAAGATTTTAATAATATACTTTACCAAAGTAATCTTTAGAGACACATGATTTTACAAATGAGTTCTTAGAATTTTTAAAGCATTGATAAATTCCATCTGAATAAACTTTTGAGCATAAAAACTATGGTGGGAGCTAGCAAAATAGTACAACAGTTAGGGGGCTTGTTTTACATGTAGGCAACCAAGGTTCAATCACTGGCATCCCATATGGTTCCCCAAGCACAACCAGGAGTAATTCCAGAGTGCATAGTCAGGAGTACCAGCATTGCTGTGCCCCCCTCCCCTAAAAAAACTGTGGCAGATTTGTTTATTTCCTTTGAAATACTGATATAAAATACTGATCCCCAACATCATTGCTCCTCCCACTGCAAAACAATCTGGCTTATGATTGTATAAAAAAAAGACACTAAATCCTAGCCACAACTCATTTCAAGAAGACTAATCTGACATATATTAGCACCACAACTGATGAATGTAATCTGAAATTCACTATTTCCCTGTTGCTGTCATCCTATTGTTCATTGATTTCCTCGAGCAGGCACCAGTAATGTCTCCATTCATCCTAGCCCTGAGATTTTAACAAGTGCCACATTTGGAGGCTCTTTCACGGTCAGGGGAATGAGAACCATCATTGTTACTGGGTTTTGTATATCAAATATGCCACAGGGAACTTGCCAGACTCTGCTGTGTGGTCAGGATACTCTCAGTAGCCTGCCGAGTTCTCCAAGAGTGAGAACTAGACAATAGGAGGTTGCATGGCAGCAAATGCAGCCGCACACTTTCAGGAGCTTTGTTTTATAGTCTCTTGGTCTTGGCCATTGATGGGATTACACAGCGCCTGGGGCAGTTGGTGGGTGTAATGCCTATATACTGGAAGATGGGGGATTTGGATGGAAGAGGCCCAGTCCCTGTCTGAGCAGGCTTGAAGATCTCAGCACCAGGTCCTGCACACCTGGGTTCCTCTGTCGGTTCCTTCATGCATTCCTCCACTCATTTGAGCTTGTGGAGAGTGATCTGAAGCATGGCTTTGGCTGGGTTTCAGAGATCTTCTTCTACCAGGGCTCTTCTCTGGGCAAAGAGAGAAACTCAAACTGTCCCCCTCCAAGGGACCCCGGGTGGGGAAAGGCAGAGGAACCTATGTGTGTGGGACCCGGGACTGAGATCTCCAAGCCTGCTCAGATCAGGACTGGGCCTCCTTCACCCAGATCTTCCATCTTCCAGTAGCTACACGGTACATCCACCAACTGCCCCAGGCGCCCCATGTAATCTCATCAATGGCCAAGACCCAGAGACTATAAAACCAAGTTTCCAGAAGAGAACAATGCAGAGTCTCCTGCCCCCAAGCCTGGCTGTCCCCAATCTGAAATTAGATTAAATAAAAATTATATGACCAGGCTAATTCATACAGAAAGAAACACATAAACACATTTATTTTACCACCCATTGGCGGCTATTTGGGGAGGAGGTGGAAGTTTGAGGGCAGATCTAAAAGTACTCAGAGGCTACTTCTGGCTCTATGTTCAGGGGTCACTCCATGCAGTACTCAGGGATAATATGTGCCTGGGAATCAGACCAGAGTCAGCTGTATGCAAGGCAAATGCTTTAAGCACTGAAATATCTCTCCGACCCTCATGGTGTCTTTTAAAAGCATCAACAACTAGGACTAAATAAATAGTCTCTCAATAATAAATGCTACCTTGATAATTACATTATAATGTTTTGGATCAATATATATGTAAGTGGTACATATTTCAAAAGTATACTGTTTAGGTATATTTTACTTATTTGTTCCATTAATCTTCTTTTCCAAATTGTTGCAAGTTTCTAGTTACTCTTCCAGATATAGACTAGATGTAAATAGATAAATACATTCATGTCAAATCCATTTATTAGACATGCTATCATACCTAACAATAAAATTAAATTTCAAGTTAAATGCAAGAAAAGTTTTCATTTATTTTAATGTACGTTTGACTTTTTTTTACGGTGTAGTCTTATATAAGACAAAATTCAGAATGTGTGGTTATTAGAAAGCAATAAGTCATCTAGTGCATTCCTCATCCTAGAGGCCACCTACATCTCAACATGATATGTGTAATTCTTTTCTTTTACTTTTGAAGAGTATCATAAGTTCTCTTCCCTTCAGAGAAACCCATATATCATTGATCTTAAACACGTTTCTCTCTCTCTCTCTCTCTCTCTCTCACACACACTCTCTCTCTCTCTCCTCTTCACAGTTCCCTAAAGAAAACTATTCAACTTGAACAAAAGAGGAGAAAACGGTCATCAATATTGCAGATTATGTACCAAATTTTTCTTAAACTTTCAAATTCTTAAAATTACTAAAAGCTTTGTACAGTATCTGAAATCAAGTTAGTGTCATAAAGCTTCCATATTAAAAATAGGAAAATTTTCATACTAAAAATGTAATAGAAAACAAAAATCACACTCACAATAGTAGCTCAAAAAAAGTACAGATTACAAAAAACAATTTAATAAGAATATGAGCCAAGAGGTAGAATAGTTTAATTCTTTCCTGAAAATCAAAAGAAAGAGACATAGCATCTGGAAGATAAACTTGACAGTGTATTGTTGCCCATATTTTTCCAAGTTAATTTGAAAATTTAACATGTTATTAGTTGCAAATTTCTTCTTATACACTTTAAAAAATGCTTCTGTGTTCCATATGAAAAGTTAAAGCATAAAAACAGGCAATAAGACAGTTTTAGATGTCCATTTGTCCTACAATTTTATGAAATGCATTATAATTTCAAACTTATAGTATTAAAAGCATTTAGAAATGGATCCAGAAATCAGGCCAATATACATAACAGAATAGAAGACCTAGAAATAGATCCAAAACTTCATAAGAAATTTATAGTTAGAATGCAAAGAATGACATTGAGTATATTTTTGGCAAAAGGCTATTCAATAAGCTATTTTAAGATGAGAGACCTAGCATTTTGAGGGAAAAAGTACTAAAATTATATATCTTCTCTATACAATGATAAGTCTCCATCAAAATAAACCATATAGTCTGAAATTTTAAACCTCAATACTGACATCATAATACTATTAAAAAAACTAGAGCCACTACATACTAATTAAAATTGTTCAAAATCAGAAACATAGATAGCCCCAAATTCTGACAAAGATGTGGAAAAATAGAAACTTTCATTCATTGCTAGTGAGAAACACAAAATGATAAACATAACTTGGAAGACCATTTGGCAGTTTCTTTCAATGCTAAACATGCACTTAACCATATGGTCCAGCTATCAAATTCCTTGGTATTTACCCACAGGAGCTGAAAACTTATGTCCATACAAACATCTGCACACATGTTTATGGCATCAGCTTTATTCATAGCTTCCCAAACTCAGAAGCAATCAAGATTTTCTTCAGTCTATAAAGGGATAAGTAAGCTGTGATTCAGCCTGACAATGAACTATTACTCAGCACTAAAAAGAAATAAGTCTTCAAGTCCTGACAAGATATAGAGGAAACTTATATGCATGTAACTCCGTGAAAGAAGCTAATCACGACAAAGACTACATATTGTATGATTCCAAGTATTTAATATCCTGGAGAAGGAAAAACCATGGAGAACACAAAGATAAGTGGTTGGTGAAGGTGGATCGAGGGATCATTAGAGGGAGCACAGGATTATTTGAAGACAATGAAAAGACTCTGTAGAGTACCACGTTGTCAAAATCCACAGACTATGAATGATAATATATATAAACAAAAATTAACCATAATGTAAACCATAAACTTTCAGTGACAATGATGTATCAACATGGTAGGTAAGTGGTAACAAATATAACAGTCTGGCAGTAAAATTGGGGTGCTGTAGATACATGAGTTGAAGCATGAGAGGTGGCAAAGGTTATATAGAAAATCTTGTATCTTCATCTCAATTGCACTGTAAAGCTAAAATTGCTCTGAAAAATAGATTGATAGTTAACATTAGTATAAACAATCTCATTCTATGCAAGGGCTGAAAATAAAAACGATATAAAAAGAACCCATAGACTTTGATAGACAATGCCAAAAACAAGACTTGAAAACTTCAAAATATGTCTTTACCAAAAAAAATAGCATTATTGGTCGTGAGCAATTGACATACACAAAAAGGAAAATAAAGCCTTTAAGTGTAATTTTTTTAGAAACAGGTCAGAGAGATAGTGCAATGGGCTAGGATGCTTGCCTTGAATGTGACTTGACCCTATATGTTTCTCTAGATCCAACTAAGAGTGATCTCTGAGCACAGCCTGGAATAATCCCTGAGCACTGCTGCATATGGGACAGTGGCGAGTTAAAAAAATGCCACCATATCTCCAAAATAACCATAACATTTAGGCCATGAAGAATGAAAAAACTTTCTAGGCAAAAAAGTGAAAAAGATCATGCTGAAAACTTGGAAGGAAAATTAGAATAAGAAGATAAGAATCTCATGACTGGGGAAGAGTAACTAGATCAAGGCAATACGGCTTGAAAATTGGCCATTGGATTTAGTGGCTAGGAAGAGACAGAAGAAGACTTCATTAAAAAACACTTGGTTTCATCTTTGAAGATACCTTTAGCTTCAATTATATCATGAAGGTTTTGCCTACCTTTTCTTTGGTTTTCTTATGGATTCTGTTCTGTTGTTGAGATCTTTAATCCAATGCTCTTCATTAATCATAAGGGACATGCAGATCAAAAAAACATTGAGATATCATCTCATACCAAGAGACTGGAACACATACAGAAGAACAAAAGCAACCACATGTTGGCATGAATGTGGGGAGAAAGGGACTCTCCTTCATTGTTGGTGGGAATGCTAACTGTTCCAGCCTTTTGGGAAAACAATATGGATGTTTCTTAAAAACCAGAAATTGACTCCCATTTGACCCAGAAATACCACCCTGGGAGCCCAAAAACACAAGCAGAAACACCATCTGCACTCCTATACTTATTGCAGCACTATTCATCATAGCCAGAATCTGGAAACAACCTGAGTGCTCAAGAACAGAAGAATTGATAAAGAAACTATGGCACATCTAGACAATGGAATACTATGTAGCTGTTAGGAAAAATGAAGTCATGAAATTTGCCTATAAATGGATGGACATGGAGAGTATCATGCTAAGTGAATTAAGTCAGAAGGAGAGGAACAGCTATAGAATGACTGCATTTGTTTGTGATATATATATATTTGTGTGTGTATGTATGTATGATATATATATGTATGTATAGTACAAAACTAATATCCACGACCAGGGAAAATAGGGATTAGGAGGACTGGTCAACGGATGGATGTAACCACAAGTGTGTGGTGGGCTGAGGGTAGGTAAGATAGAGAAGAGATTGGCATACAATAATAGCTGGGAATGATCACTCTGGACAAGAACTGAGTGTTAAAAGTAGGTAAAGAGATATTCTTAATAACCTTTCAGTATCAATATTGCAGATCACAGTGCCCAAAAGGAGAGGGGGGTAAGGGAGAGAGAGAGAGAGAGAGAGAGAGAGAGAGAGAGAGAGAGAGAGAGAGAGAGAGAGAGAGAGAAGAGAGAAGAAAAGTGCCTGCCATGGAGGAAGGCAGGAGGTTGGGGGAGAGAGTGTTAGGAGGGAACTTGGGGACACTGACACTGGGAAATGTACACTTGTGGAGGGATGGGTGTTGGAATACTATCACTGTTCTCCCATTGTTCATCGATTTGCTCAAGCAGAGCCCAGTAACATCTCCATTGAGACAATTGTTACTGTGTTTCATGATCACTATCACGACCATTCTGTTGTTCGTCGATTGCCTTGAGCAGACACCAATAACATCTCCTTCGTCCTAGCCCTGAGATTATAAAGTGCCATATTCAAGGCTCTTTCAGAGTTAGGAAAATGAGACCCATCATTGTTACTGGTATTTGGCATATTGGGTATACCACAGGGAGTTTGCCAGACTCTGCCATGTGGGCAGGTTACAGTCGGTAGCTTGCCAGGTTGTCCAAAGTAAGAATAAGATAATAAGATGTCATGCAGCCGCGAATGCAGCTGCATGCTTCTGGGAGCTGGGTTTTGTAGTCTCTGGGTCTTGGCCATTGATGGGATTACACAGCACCAGGGTTTTAGTTGTGGGTGTGACCCCTGCCTACTGGAAGATGGAGAATCTGGGTGGAGGATGCTCAGCCCGGTTCCGAGCAGGCTTGGAGATCTCAGCCCCGGGACCCGCATGCCTTTGTTCCTCTGCCGGTACCTTCATGCGTGTGGAGAGTGATCTCAGTATGGTTGTGGCTGGTTCTGGAGGTCTTCGGTTGCTGTGTTTGGCGTATCAAATATGTCACGAGGAGCTTGCCAGGCTTTGCCATGTGGGCAAGATACTCTCGGTAGTTTGCTGGCTCTCTGAGAGGGGCAGAGGAATCCAACTCAGGTCTGCCATGTTGGCCGCTTGCAAGGCAAATGCCCTACCGGCTGTGCTATCATTCCAGCCCTGCTATCAAGAGTATTTTGCCCCCACGGAAAAGCCTGGCAAGCTACCCGTGATGTATTCAATATGCCAAACACAGTAACAACAAGTCTAAAAATGGAGACGTTACTGGGCCTGCTCGAGTTGGAATACTGTATGACCGAAATCCTATCATGAACAGATTTGTAAGGGTTATCTCAAAGTGAATCAATAAAAAAGTTTAAAAAAAAACTTGGTTAACTGGCAAGGGAAAGCACAAGAAGGTTAAAAACCCATGTGTGTAAAAGTTCCTGATGCTTCATTAGTGAAGGGAAGGTTAAGTTAAGATGGTAGAAATATTTGCCAGTTTTGCTCATGAAAAAGAACTGTGAAAGGGAGCAGCTGAAAAGAGCGGAGAAAAAGACATTTTTTAGAAGCTATGTGATGTTACAGCTTTCTGTCCAACTGAGGGGAGGAAGAGATCAGGCATGAGTAGTGTGGCTCATTTTGTTGAATCAGGAGCAAGATGCAGAGATATTTGCCCTCAGAAATATTTATAATTTCAGTAAAGTCATCAGTTCTTTTGAAAAAGTATAAAAAGGCAATGGAGAGATGATATGATGTGAATTCAGTGATGATCACAGCATCTATTCAGGTATGGTTTGATTCAGTCATGACCTGTATATCCTTTGTACATGCACAGGGAAGGAAAAATAGAATTTTTCAGAACTTAGGCAGATGGATGATTACGAGAAGGCAACAGGGTAAAAAGGTAAAGAATACTAGTTAGTGACTGATATGATATAGTATAAAGTGTAAAAGTGAATGCTGTCAATGAAACAAAAATATAAGTTAAGGGCTACCTATGTGGCTATATTCAGTGGTAGAATGCATAGTTTGATCCTAAAAGGAAAAAAGACAGAAAGAGAGGAAAAAAAGAGGGAAGAAAAGAGAAGGAAGGAAAGAAGGAAGGAAGGAAGGAAGGAAGGAAGGAAGGAAGGAAGGAAGGAAGGAAGGAGAAAAAGAAAAGGAAATGAAAGGATAGGGGAAAAGGAAAAGATATGAACTGCTGATTCCTTAGAAAAGAAAAAAGCTGACACAAGTTTCTAAAGGAAACCTTATCAGAAGACGCATATTCTTTGTCATTCTGGTGGCAAGGGATTTTTTCCACATTCCCACAGCTATATTGGACAGAACTTCCTTCTCTCCTGATCTAATCATCCTGCAGTCTAAAATGACCTCTAGAAAACTGTCTTATGACCAACAAATGGCTCAGTCTGAACAAACTTGTGAATGAACTCCACAAGAAGAAAACATCCAACCCCATCAAAAAAATGGGGCGACGAAATGAACAGAAACTTTCTCAAAGAAGAAATCCGAATGGCAAAAAGGCACATGAGAAAATGCTCTACATCATTAATCATCAGGGAGATGCAAATAAAAACAACAATGAGATGTCATCTCACACCACAGAGACTGGCCCACATCCAAAAGAACAAAAGCAACCAGTGTTGGCACGGATGTGGCGAAAAAGGGACACTCCTTCACTGCTGGTAGGGATGCCGACTGGTTCAGCCCCTTTGGAAAACAGTATGAACGATTCTCAAAAAATTAGAAATTGAGCTCCCATTTGACCCAGCAACACCACTCCTGGGAATATATCCCAGAGAGGCAAAAAAGTATAGTCGAAGTGACATCTGCACTTGTTTGTTCATTGCAGCACTGTTTACAATAGCCAGAATCTGGAAAAAACCTGAGTGCCCCAGAACACAGGACTATTTAAAGAAACTTTGGTACATCTACACAATGGAGTACTATGCAGGTGTTACAAAAGATGAAGTCATGAAATTTACACACAAGTGGTACTACATGGAAAGTATCGTGCTAAGCGAAATGAGTCAGAAAGAGAGGGACAGACATAGAAAGACTGCATTCATCTGGGGAACATAAAGTAACAAAATAGGAGACTAACACCCAAGAATAGCTGAGATAAGTACAAGGAGGTTCACTCCATCGCTTGGAGGCCAGCCACACATGGTAGGGGAAAAGGCAGCTCAGATAGAGAAGGGAGCACCAAATAAAGGGTGTTGGGAGGATTCTCCCAGGATGGGAGATGCATACTGAAAGTAGACTAAAGGTCGAACATAATTGCCACTCAATGCCTCTTTTGCAAACCACAGCACCCAAAAGGAGAGAGAGAACAAAAGGGAATGCACTGCCACTGAGGCACGGTGGGATGGGGGGTGGGTGGGAAGGATATTCGGATCCGTGGTGGTGGAAAAATGGGCACTGGTGGAGGGATGGGTATTTGATCATTGTATAATTGAAACCCAAGCACAAAAATTTATAAGTCTACAACTTTACCTCATGGTGTTTCACTAATAAATTTTTGTTTTAAAAATGAACAAACTTGTGAATGTCTGTTACTCCTCCCCTATCCTATTTCACCTCTATTATTCAAAACCTTTTATGATTCTGAAAATCAAGAACAATCAATGAAGACTATTGCAAAGAAGGAAAATGCATAATGAAAGTTCCATTTGAGAACGTCTCTCTTGAAATGTTCCAAATGCCTGAGACCTTTGTGCAGTTCTGTTCATTCCCCTGAAGTCACTGGGTAGAAACAGCAACAGTTTAAGGGCTGAGGAATTCATGCCGAAATCTTCAAACTAAAAAAATAAGAACTTGTATTTCATTTCATTCTGGAATTGTCTAATGATGAAGAAATTCTGATTACATCACAATGGCCATGATCCTGCCACTCTATACTTAACGAGAAAAATCCCCTTTAAATGTATACTGCTTCATATATTTTCTTCTACAGAAAAATTTTTGAGACTTTCCTTGAAATATTTTTTTCATGATATTGAAGTGATCTTTCCAGAATTTTAGTCAGAACTGTTAAAAGGGACTTCATTGACAGGATTCACACTTCATAAATTTGTCTAATGAATAAGAATCCTTACAAAGATTTCTTATTAAGACTCATTTTTCCTCCAAGTTTGCCTTCCCCCATAATCTTTTCTTCCTTCAAAGTGCTCCTCTGAAAATATTTTGTTAAGGTTCCTTTGGGATTAGCAGAGCTATCAACCAAAACTGTATCACTGATCAAACACGGTTTTCAAAATTAGTCTATATAGTGATTCATTTAAGTACTTTAAAATTTTTCCTGATAGAAAGAAGCAATTTTCTAAGTGCCAAAAAAGATTTGATCTTCAACTACCTCCACTTCAGTTAAGTCAAAACTCTAGACAGATAGGAACCAGATAATAGGAAAAATTGACTTGGTGGTTAAGGAGACACAAATGATCTACTAATAGGAAACCTCTTACATGAATATATGTAATTATTCTTAAATTAATATATTATAATACTAATTGAACATTATTTCTCTTACATATTCGTGCAAAATATATTTATATCTTGGGAAAATGACACATTTCAGGATAGTTTATTATTACTATTATTGCTAATAACTACCAAGAACAGATCTTTCAGTTATGAACTATGCTCATTAAATAATTTAAATATATTGTCCCACTAATGCTCACAATTTTTATGAAGTTATTGATAGTTGAGTTTTAGGCATATAATATTTTAATACCAATCCTACCACCAGGGTCAACTTCCCTCCACCAGTGCTCCCATATTTCACCCCCTTTAATCCCCTCACTCAGTTCCCCTCCTAGCCCCCTTCCCCTGCTATCACCTTGACAGGCACATTACATAGTTCTCATGATTGCAGTTTACATCTCATGTCTTCAGGGTTGTGGAGTCTGTGTTTTTGATATATGATTATACCGTTCTCCTACATCATCAGAGTAACTGAAGCCCCATCTCCTATTTTTCTATTACTTCCTTCTCTCTACTTCCATCTTCCCTTTTGATTTCTTTCTTTCTCCGTGCTCTCTAAACTCTGAGGTTAAGGATGATGTAGGCATCCTCCCTTAAGTACATTACAGTTCCTCATTCAGTTACTCTATATACCACAGATAAGTGAAATAATCTTGTTTGTCTTCCTTTCTTTTTCTTCTTATATTTATTTATTGAATCACTGTGGGAAAGGTTACAAAGCTTTCAGGTTTAAGTCTCAGTCATACAATGATCAAACACCTTTCCCTTCACCAGTACTCATTTTTCATCACCAAGAACCCCAATATACACCCTCCCACCCCTCCCAATGCCTGTGAGGCAGATGATTTCTACATAACTCTTCTCTACATTGATTACATTCATTATTTCAACAAAAGATGCACCATTATTGTTTAGAGTCCCCCCCCCCCCAATAATCAGAATTGCTGAAAAGGTACTGTGAAATACTTTGTTTTCTATAGCTGGTTATGAGAATCATATAATATCATGCAGCTGCAATAGCAGGTGTAAATGTTTGGATTTCTGCAAAGAGCCCGAAAATTATGAGATTGGTTTCTGTGCGTCTGGTGTTATGGCTGTGCCATAGAGCCACTCGTGGGGGGCAACTCGTGACCTCAGTAGGGCATGAAGGATGAGCTGGTACTGTCCCCCTTCCCATGAGACTGTAGTTGCCCCATCACCACCGGCTCATACCTGACTTTCCAATAAGCTCTGAGGTGGTGGCCACCTTGTATGTGGTCCGGATACACTTCTGCCAAAAGCCTCTGGGTTTCGAGATTTGTTTCTGAGTTTCTGGGATCATGGCTGTTAATCAGCTTGATCAGGAGCCAGAGAGACCATTTGTAGGTGGCGACTCGGGATCTCATTGGGATGAGGAAGAAAGGGCCGGTTCCACCTCCATCTTGTGAGGCCCTGCATGTCTCGTCATTACAGGCCGAAACCTGGCTGTCCAGTGGCTTCTGGTGGATGGCGGTCACCAGGACGCCAGGGGGAACAGGCCAAATTATGTTTGTCTTCTTCTTGTTTACTTCACTCAACATGCTATCTTCCAGTTCCAACCACATTGCAACAAATAACATGATTTCTTTGTTTCTTGTTAATACCCTATTGTGCATATATAACATAACTTCATAATCCATTCATCTGTTGTTGGACACCTAGGTTGATTCTTTATCTTAGAATTGTACTAAGTGCAACAATAAATAAAGGTATGCATATATCCTTTTGAATAAATGTTTTTAAGTCCTGGGTATATGCCCTAATGTGGGATTGCTGGGTTATATGGCAGTTTAATTCTAAGTTTACAGAGAACATCATACTGTTCTTCATAGGAATTGAACCAGACAACATTCCCACCAGCAGTAGATGAGAGATCCTTTTTCACCACACCCTGCCAACATAGATTATTCCTACTATTTTTGATATGTTCCATTCTCATTGATCTGATTTGGTATATCATTGTCATTTTGATTTGAATTTATCTAATGATAGTGACACTGAGCAATTCTTCATGTGTCTACTAGCCATCTGCTTGGCTTCCTCTGAGAAGTGTCTGTTCATTTTCTTTCCCCATTTTTCGATAGGTTTTCAATTTTTTTACTGATCTTTCTCACAAGTTTTGTAGTTAAAGAAAATCAGATTTAGAAAATGTAGTAAACTCACACAGAAGGGAGAGTTAACCAGATTTTTCTGAGTCCACTTTCACTCTCTTATCTTATTCCTGCTTATAAAAAAATTGTTCATTAGTTTTCATGAATTTTAGGTATGGTTTTATTAATGGGGAATTAAGACAAAGAAGAAACTGAGACCTAGAATACATGCAATGGGAAGGGAATTGTAGTGAGTTCTAGATCAATGGGCTGAAAATTTTTAGTGTATAAATCACTTAATGAATCCAGAATATTTTTCTATGACTAGATTCTACCCAGAATCTGAACATTGTACCTATCCAAGGTAATTTTGAAGCAAATAGTTCATGGACAGTTTATGGGAAACTTTTTCTAACGTATTAATTAGAGATAAAGACTATGTAAAGCCTGAGTGAAAGCCCTGATAAGCAAATGCACTGGTCGTGGAACTTGCTCTCTTGACAGTATATTTATTCAGAAAGAAAAAATCTAGACAGAGATCAAAAAAGGAGCTGGAGGAAAAAGCTCATGCAGACTCAGAAGTAAGAAATGAGAAAGGCCAAGCAGAAAAACTATAATATCAAAGCTCTGAATAGAAAAATTTATGTCGGTTACACATAATTAACATTACATAGTAATTGGATGGGCTAGAGCGATAGTACAGTGGTAGGGCATTTGCCTTGCATGAGGCTGGTAAGGCCGAGCCAGGTTCGATTCCTCCACCCCTCTCAGAGAGCCAGGCAAGCTACCGAGAGTATCTCGCCCGCACGGCAATGCCTGGCAAGCTACCTGTGATGTATTCAATATGCCAAACACAGTAACAACAAGTCTCACAATGGAGACATTACTGGGCCCGCTTGAGCAAATCGATGAACAATGGGCGGACAGTGCTACAGTGCTAGAGTAATTTGATGTACCTGATTTATCTCTTTTCTGGTTGACATTATAAAGAAGGGATGAGGACAATTTGCGTGAAACATTTCCTAGCTATTACCACCATTATTCTTTTTAAAATTTGATGAAGTTGCTTAGTAAATATTTACGGAATACCAATTTGTATTAGGGTCTATGGCAGGACTGGAATATGAATTTTAAATGATATGTTTATCTCATCAATCAATTGATAACTCTACGGGTAGAAAACATTGATGTTATATAACATTGAAACCTTGTTACTAAGCACTCATAGAAGACAGAAAAAAAAGATGAAAGAAGAAAGATGAATTTTCTGAGGGTACCAGAAAATATTTATCTTTAGTTAAGTCTGGACTAATAAAGTCTGTCATGGAAAATAAAGATATAAATGAGAATGAGATAGAAATAGAAGACCTGTGGTGGATACTCTTAGAGCCAAAAGTTTGTTAAATAACCCCTGGAAGCTTAACAACCCCCTATACAACTCCAGAGCATCTGTAATTACATGAAATTTAGTGCAAACTGTAATACTTTTACTTTTATGCAAAGTGTATATATGTTGTCAGACTTCCAAGGGATCTAGATTCAAAAGGGCTAATAACACTAAAAATTCAAGTAAAGTAATGAATATTTTTTAACTCAGAAGTAAGTTCTGATTTGACTTTTAGAAATGTAACTTTGCCTGTGGGTTGGAAAATAAATGGAGAAAAGTGCCAATGAAAGGGAAACATTTTTTATGGATTAGTACAGTGATAAATGTATGATGAATAGAATTTTTTGCAAATAGTGGTAATGGTGATGGGATAGAAGAAATGGACTTGAGAAACAAGTTCATGGTCCCGGGACATGTTAAATAAAATGAATGAAGGAGCGAGCCATCGAAGATGAGTTTTACATCTTGCTGTCATGGGTTAGTGGAAAGTTAGCCAAAAAAGAGAACCCAAGGTAGATACTAGCAAGTGCTTAACTTCACTTGTTCTAGAACTTATGTTATAAACAATAAAGTAAGATGAAGCTAAAACAAAGGAAGGCTATATAAAGGAGAAATTGAAGGAGGAAAAGAAAGAAAAAGAGTAGAAATATCCTTTTTTCTCAAGAAAGTTTTGCAGTAGAATCAGATCACACAGTGTCCTATAAACCATTGTAAAACTGACTCTTTATATGTGGGACTTTGACATCCCAAGAGCTCATAGGCCTCCACACTGTTCTTATTGATGACTAGTCAATTGACTGACACTCACTGAGTACCCAGTGACTCAGTACTGCTCAGAGCCTGTGATCCAGTGATTCGTTGGGCAACCCAATGCATGTAGACCTCCAGGACTGCATCCACAATACTCAGGGCACTATATCCTACTGGAGCAGGAGCAGTCACATGTAAAGTAAGCACCTAAACTCTTTTTTAGCACTCTGACCCCATTTTTTAATTTTTAATGAAATCTGAAGCCTTAAACAGAGAACTCTTGAGGTTCACTTGTATTCTAAAAGGATCACTGCTAATGAGTGCAGTTGTGAACAAAGAAGAAATTGTTAGTTATTTATTATTATTATTGCTTTTTGGGTCAAACCTGGCGATGCACAGGGGTACTCCTGGCTCTGCACTCAGGAATTACTCCTGGTGGTGCTCAGGGGATCATAAGGGATGCTGATAATCGAACCCGGGTTGGCTGTGTGCAAAGCAAATGCCCTACCCTCTGTGGTATCACTCCAGCCCAATTCAGGTAACACTGACTGATGATCAGGAGTAGAGTCTGTTTTGTATGAGGAATAGAAGAAGGGGCTATACACTTTTTTGTTTGTTTAGGGTCATAAACAACAGTCCTCAGAGTTAACTCTTAACTTTGAGCTCAGGGATCACTCCTGGCACTCAGGAAACCAGAATCACTTACATGAAAGTAAGTGCCTTAACCTCTGTACTATCTCTCCAGCCCTGATTCTGAATTAATTTTGAATAGAATGCCAACAGAATTTGCAAAATAAATAAATGAATAAATAAATTGGAGTTAAAAAAAGAGTTAAGAAGGGACTGGAGCAAATAGCACAGTGGGTAGGGCACTTGCCTTGCATGTGGCCAACCCGGGTTTGATTCCCAGCATCCCAATCCCATATGGTCCCCCGAACACCAGCAGGGGTAATTCCTGAGTGCAGAGCCAGGAGTAATCCCTGTGCATCGCTGGGTGTGACCCAAAAAGAAAAAAAAAGAGTTAAGAAATCCTCAGTGTTGTGTTTGGGTGAACACCTGAGTTGAGGGAATTACAATGGGTAGAGAATAGAAGGGTGTGGGAATATGGAGGCTGTTGAGAAAGTGGGTTTAGTTTAGAAATGCTAAATTTGAGATACATGATTAGCCTCAAAGTAGAGAGTCAAGAAGTTAGTTGAATGTATGAGTTTTGAGTTTATGTAAGAAAAAGATGGAATTTGAGTATTTTGTCAGCATAATTGCTATTCAAAATCATATTTTGGGGACATAAATATTTAGACCACAGCAATGACTAAAAGTCAGAAAAACTGAGATTTAGCTATGTAGTATGAAGAAGAGCTATACTGGTTCCCTCCAAGAGTCTGTGTGAATTAGAAAACACTCTGTGTGTGTGTGTGTGTGTGTGTGTGTGTGTGTGTGTATTAGTCATCTGAGATTTTTTAAGTTATTTGTTACCTCTGTATAATATATCCTATCATGTACAATATACCTCAGTATAATAATCCCTATTAGTTTAGAGGGAAACATGTATTTTTTTCTAATTTCATATTTTGTCATTCTTTTTAAAGTTGGATGGGTTTGGCCCCCAAACAAAGGTATCAAACTCTCTCTATGACACAGCTTCTTTAAATTTCCTTCCTCTTTCCCCATCATAGTTTCCTTGGAGAAAGTTATTTATCATGACTCTTGCCACAAGGGGATTGGTTTATTGTACTTATGACCTTCGTGACAATTTGTTACTAAAGATTTACCTTCTGAATATTTTATGAGGGCATTCTGCTACACAGGATAGTAATTTAAAACAAAAAGGTTTGAAAAGCCAAACAACTAGGTAATCTACCGCAATCACTGATTGAGATCCAATTTTCAGAATTTACCAAGAGTCTCAGTTTTTCTCATTAACTCTTCCCTGCTAGTTAACACAGGTCAACTAGAATAACTGTAATGTTGTTTCAAGAAACAAGAAAGCAGACACTATAAAAAGTTTAGTAACTTTTTATACATTGCATATAGAATGCAGCCATTCTTGTGATTCACCATAAAAATAATATATGCATGTGAATTAAGGATAAGTGATGACAAGGAAAGAAATATTGAAAAAATATAATTAAAAATACTGTAACAGCTGACAGATTAGTGGGTTAGAAAAAAATACAGCTACAGAAGACAATTCTGAAAATAATGAAGCAACTGAGAATGAAGTTAATGAGATTGAGAAAATGAAAAAAGAATTTACAGTACTATCAGACACCAATATATACTATATACATAATACTATGTATACATACATATGTATACAATCTGATGTAGTCATATTAAACATCAAATTGTAGAAGTATGTCTAGCTTTCTTCTTTTAATCAAGGTTCTGAAGGATTTGGTGTGTTTCATTCATCCAAAAGACAGGTCAAATGACAGAGTTTATATTTTAGACACATTAGTAATTCTCAAAGATCAAGATGATTTTCACCCACTTGTGGTTCCAAAGCAACTTCTAAGGTATAATTGAGACAAGGTAAAAGAAAGTTAGAAAGCTCAATTATTAATCAAGTGCTTCTCCCCAAACTTTGGGGTTCTGAACATTGGGTAAATCTTGATGACAACATGCCAACCATTTTATGTATATTATCTCAAAGGCCTAATTCCCTATACACTATGAAATGTTAGTGGTCTGGTCATATTTTTAATAAATTTGAGAAGAGAAATGAAAGCAATTCATGAAATGATCATGTAGGGAGAGAAATCTTCCTTAATTTGTAGAAGGAAATACAAAACAAAAATCTCCCTTAATTTGTAGAAGGAAATACAAACCAAAGTTTCAAGTAATTTTATGTAATATATGCTTCATATACTTCATAATTGCTTCACTTATTTCACAATATTTAATTAGAAGTTATTTATTTTTATTCACTGCTATATACATAGCCATACACATACATGAATGCTATGCAGTAGAATAGAGGGATTAGAGATAGTTGCTCAAGTTGTTGCAAGGAAATTAACATAGGAGTTTTAACTCCTCAGTCACCAATGAGGAGACTCAAATAAGTAAAAATAATAAAACAAGTCACTTAGAACAGTAAAAGTTACTTCAGGTCTAGAATACCATCCCATGGAGGCAGGAATCTTGTTCCAGGTCCTCTTTGACTTGGCGCTGGAGTAAGGGTGAAAAACAGAATAGCATCTGGGGCCAGAGAGATACTTTAGTGGGGAAAGCAGTTGCTTGCATGTAGCTAACCCAAGTTCAATCCTTGGCATCCCATATGGTCCCCCGAACACTGCTAGGTATGATTCTTGAGTGCAGAGCTAGGAGTAAGTCCTGAGCATCATCAGGTGTTACCCAATGCACTTACCACCAAAACAGACAAACAAACACAATAGCATCCAGAAAAGTTGCATGCCTGAATATGAATCATGTTATAAATGATTGTGTAATCTTCTATCCATTCTTGAATTTATCCAAATGTAGGTCGCACCTCTAAACAACAAAGAGTAATAACATGGACATATTGGAATTTTAGAAAACTTATTCCGGCGCTCTAGTGAAGCAAGTTTGGAGGGAGTCTACTGGCATTTATATTATATCACTTTCATTGTCATTGTCATCCCATTAATCACCGATTTACTTGAGTGGGCACCAGTAGCATCTCCATTTGTCCCAGTCCTATGACTTTACCATAGTAAACTTTATGCGCTCTCTCCATAGATGCGGCATGCCAGCTGGATGTCCTTGGGCATTATAGTGATGCACTTAGCAGGGAATGCGCAGAGGTTGGTGTTCTCAAAGAGCCCCACCAGATAGGCCTCGCATGCCTCCTAAAGCGACATGATGGTTTAGCTCTAGGATCGCAGGTGGATCTTGAAGTCCTACACAATCTTGCACACCAGATGCTGGAACGGCACCTTGCAGATGAGCAGCTCAGTGGACCTCTGGTAGCAAGGATCCCAGTAGCACCATGGTGTCGGGCCCATAGCGATGTGGCTTCTTCACACTGCCCGTGGCTGGCGTGCTCTTGTGGGCTGCCTTGGTGGCCAGCTGCTTACAGGATGCCTTCCCACCCGTCGATGTGCGCGCCTTCTACTTATTACCAGTCCTCTCGTTCTTCCCAACTTAGCTAGAGACTCCTTCAGGGTTAGGAAAATAAGACCCATTTTAGTTACTGTTGTTGGCATATTTGGTACATCACGGGAAGTTTGCCAGGCTCTATCTTGTGGGCTGGATATCCTCGGTAACTTGCCGGGCTCTGGGGGTGGGGGGTTGGGGGAAGATGGAGGCTTTTGGGCCAATCTCTAATCATCCCTGCAGGTGTTCCCAGTCTACTGAATATAATCTCCTGGTGACTGGCCTGCTGTAACAATTTGTACCCTGACAACACGCACCTGATTTATATTATATAGTTAAGATAAAGATGACAGGTCTTTTATTTTTTTCTTTTTGGTCACACCTGGCAGTGCACAGGGGTTACTCCTGGCTCATGCACTCAGGAATTACTCCTGGCGGTGCTCAGGGGACCATATGGGATGTTGGGAATCGAACCCAGGTCGACCGTGTGCAAAACAAATGCCCTACCCGCTGTATTATCACTCCAGCCCCAAGAAGACAGGTCTTAAGCCAATACTAAGGACAGCAAAAATATGAGTGAAATTAGTCAGAGGGAGAGAATGGACACAGAATGATCTCTCTCATATGCCAGGTATAAAGCAACTTAATGAGAGAATTAAAAATGCCCAAAGACAATGGAAACAACGAACATGAGAACTGGTATTCAGTAGGAAACATGCTGCCTGAGGGGACTTGGGGATGGAAAAGGGAGAGGGCAAGGACTACAGTGGAGAGAAATGTTCAACAAGGAGGTGGTGGTGGTGAAAGGCAGTAACATGCTATGTATGAAACCTATTGGCAACAGTATTGTAAATCATGATGTAGAAACTTAAATATTAAAAAGAAAGTGCCCCTCATAGAAGCAGACTGGTAGGTGGGAGGAAAATGGGGTGGGGGGGGGGAGGAATGGGGATTGGTGTCCAGCATATAGCTTGAGAAAGTAAGAAGTTGGTGGAATCATAGAGTAAGATAAGTTTTGTGGAAGGAGGTTTAGGGTGTCAAGGAGTAAGTTTGATTTTTTTACATGTTTATTTTAAGGAATCTTGGTGACATAAATAAAGAAGCTAAGTGTATATTTAAGATGTTGATGTCTTTGAGAGAAAACTGTACAAGATAGATTTGGGGATATAACTATTGACATAAAATTATACCATAGAAGTGGATGAAGTTGCCTTTACAGTACACAAAGAATGAAAGAAATAAGGACCAATGACACAAATATGGGGCCATTACCAAAATCTCAGTGAGGAAATGGAATGTTCGAAGTGAATGAGTGTAGTATAGGAGTAGTGTAGTATAGTAAGAAGAATTCAGAAGAAAATAGCACTACGGAAGCTAATGATAATTGTGGTCAATGGTCCTAGTAAAACCAGGGCTCATTTCATCCATTGAATTTGTTAACCAAGAAGTAAATGGCAATTTATCCAGAGAAGTTTTTGTTAGTGTTACTTAACTGGGGACCATATGGCCCATCATAGGCTCCCCAGAAATTCAATTTCTAAAAAAATTAAAAATATCAACCATTGCTACTTAATAGGAAAGGCAGAACTATTTATTATTTCAACAGAAACTATTATGAATAACTGAGATAATAAAAAGGGCTTAGCACTAATAGTTATTTATGACGTTTTGAATGTTATTGTTTTGATTAGTTCCCCATTTTTCCCAGCCTTTCTCCTATTGCCTGGTCTGTCTCATCACTGCCACAATGAACACTCCACAAAGCCAGAACCACATTCATAGGATTAATCAAATATGTTGTACAAAAAAGCTCAAATTAGTCATTCTTTGTTAAAAAAAAAAATCTTTAACCATTCTAGTCTGTCATTTCAGAAAACACTTAATATATGGAAGCCCCTTAGCACAAAGATTAATAATTAACCCTCCCTCCCACCAATTTCATCACTAATTATCAGAGAAATGCAAGTCAAAATGACAATGAGATATCACTTCATATCAGCAAGCATGGTCTACTTCAAAAAGATCAAAACAATAGGTGCTGGCAGGGAAGTGGTGAGAAAGGAAATCTCATTCACTGCTGGTGGGACTGATGGTTCAGCCTCTTTGGATAAGGGTTTAGGGGGAAAAGGACCATGAAACAAGGGAACAAGGGATGGGGGGGGGGGTGCTTGAAACATGGTGGAGGGATTGGTGTAGAAGCATTGCAACCACAAAATGATTATGTGAGGTTTTTTCCAAGCTACTAACATCTTACTAAACTATAAATATGAGCTTTTTCAGGGAAGATTATATGGGCTAAAGTTTTTATATTTTAGAGCTGTAAAATGCAATTTGTCACTGAATTTGCCTTGGTTGAGAAGTTAAGCCAAAGGATGAGCTCATTGATAAAGTCAGCTGTTAGAGGGACTGACTGTACGGGAGTGGTTTGGGAAGAGACTGGAGTTCAGAAGGGTCAGGAATCCAAATTTCTCTTTTATTCTCTCTTGTGACTTAAGAAGGTTAGATTGAAAGAAAGGGTGTGAAAATGGGGTAAGGGGTAATTTAGTGAATTTATCAGACCTAACAATCATAACTAAAATCTTTGTAAAAGGTCAACTAAAGTGAAATCAATTTTAGAACCATCCTGGGAACTTTGTAAATGGACAAAATTGACATGCTTTCATGCATAACAATGAAAGGTGAGGCATGGAAGGGGAAAGAAATCCAAATAACATCTGAGATGATCACTTGTTGGATCTGCTGGGAACCGAATAAAGGGTTGAAGAGTTATAATTCCATGAATTGCAGATCCAATGACCATCATCTGAGGGAAAAAGAAAAACAAAAAACCTTGTTCTCCTAAATCAAAACATGAAGCGTCCATCCTTGAAACACTTTTTTTTTAATTTTTATGAGTGATACACCATGAGGTACAGTTGTAGACTTACAAATTTTTGTGCTTGGGTTTCAATTATACAATGATCAAATACCCATCCCTCCACCAGTGCCCATTTCCCACCACCACGGATCCCAGTATCCCTCCTTCCTCCCGTCCCCCCCATCCCACCCAGCCTCTGTGACAGGGCATTCTCGCTCTTATTGGGTGTTGTGGTTTGCAAAAGAGGCAGTGGCTGACAATCATGTTTGGTCTAGTCTACTTTCAGCATGCTTCTCCCATCCTGGGAGGATCCTCTCAACACCCTTTATTTGGTGCTCCCTTCTTGAAACACTTTTTAACAATTTGTTGCCTCCTCTTCAGAAGGAACAGTGATGGCAAGGTCTCAATGAGATGCCTGATATAAACCAAAAATGAGAGGCACTTGCCTTGCATGCAGCTGTGGTGGTCATGTGCCTGATATGATTGCCTAGTGCCACATGTGGTTTCCTGAGGCACCACTAGGAGAGCACTCCTGAATACAGAGCCAGAAATAGCCCCTGGTTACCTGCTGGGTATGACCCAGCATCTCTCCCCACCAGTGAAAATAAGACCAGAACAAAAAACTCAATTGAACAGATGGTGAAACAAAATGAATGTACATAGTAGCACTGTAGCACTGTCCTCCTGTCGTTCATTGATTTGCTCAAGCGGGCACCAATAACGTCTCCATTGTGAGACTTGTTCTTACTGGTTTTGGCATATCAAATACACCACAGGGAGCTTGCCAGGCTCTACCATGCGGGTGGGATACTCTTGGTAGCTTGATGGGCTCTCCAAGAAGGACGGAGGAATCGAACCCGGGTAGGCTGCGTGCAAGGCATAGGCCCTACCCACTGTGCTATCACTCCAGCACAATGTATATAGTGTATGGCCTAAATTTGAAATGTTTGCCAAGAGTTATTTTTTTGTAACACTTAAACAAACTCTCTTAAAGACAAGAAAATCAGGGACCAGAGCAATAATATAGAGGATAGGCATTTGCCATGCACATGGCCCATCTGGGTTCAATCCCTAGCATCCCATACAGTGCCAAGCCTGTAGGAGTGATCCCTGAGCTCAAAACAAGGAGTGTACCCTGAGCATCGCTGAGTGTGGCTCAAAAACAAAAGAGAAAAAAAAACAGTGACCTTATGTAACTATTTTCTGATCTAAATCTCCACCACCACCAGTCCTACCAGATTTCAAAGTCATAGACACAGTGAAAGGATCTTACTCAACAGTACAGCCTCAATCCTCATTTACATCCCAGTGCCTGGCGCTTGAGAACTACTTGCTAAATATTGGAAGTTGTATAATCTCCCAGGGTGGCCAGGAAAGGCCACAGAGACTCTCCCCACTGCCACTTGTGTTCGTGGGGCTCGGGCCGCTCCCCAACCCAGTACAGCCCAAACCATGGGGCAGACAGAGGAGGAACAAGGGCCAAGCTGGTTGATTGATCAGTTGCCGTTTATTCCATTCTCCCTGTGCGCCTTTTCCAGTCTTTCTGAGCCCCCCATTCTAGTCTCACACTGCCCCTCATTCCTGTCTCCTCCTGTCTCTCCCACTCATCTCTCTGTGCTCCATCTCGCAGCCTGGGCTCTCTCTCCATGTGCCTGCTCCTGTATTCTTCTCCTACATTCTTCTCCCTCTGTCCCCTTGCTAGTCTTTCCACGCCCCATCTTGCTGCCCTGCTCTCTCTCTCAACTCCTCCTGCAACTCTATCATCTCTCCAACTCCCAGCTACACCCAGTCAGGTAGAAAAATCAACATAAGAAAGCCCTTCCTGACTGCCCATCAGGTTCAAGGGTGGAAACTTCACCTGGTGCCTCTTCTCCTTAGTCCAATAACTTAACTAACATCTTAAGTTCTACTTCTTAATATTAGTTATTCTTGTATGAACACAGTAAGAGATACATTGAAGCTTGTAGGGTGGTTCTCCTGGGAACATCTTTTCACAGACTCAGACTACAGTGCTCAGGCCAAATTAATCTTTCCCAACCCTAGCAGTGACCGAATCTAGTTATTGCTTTTTGGATCATGACAGAATTTGTCCATGACCATGCTCTTAACTTATAGTTAAGCATTATGGCACCTTGGCCAGGCACATCTTGATGCCAGGGTAGCACATAGCTCACCACTTGTTGTGGGTCCATCCAGTCCCTCATCGGGACCCTAATTTTGAGGATGCTAGGAAGTTAGAGCAGATGAGGCATAAAATGCCCAGGAGGTAAATATCACTGAGAGTCAATTAACTCCCACATTACAAAAGCATAGAATTTACTGTCTTCTTGTATCCATACAAAAAGGACATTGCTCTGAATTAACTATGCAAAAGACTTAAGGAGAAGAGAAAAACAATATTTACAAGTCAACAGAGCACAAAGAAAGAAATTACAAATAAACACAGAGGAATGGGAGCACTGTGTTGGGAGTACCCAATAAACCTAAGCTCCCTGCGACAAGGCAGAAAGGACAAACCAATGTTATCCTACAGGAGGTGACACAGGGCCACTGGTGACTGGTCATGTATGCTTTGGTAATGGTGAGATAACTGTAAGCATCAAGCCCATAAACGTCAGCACCACCGTAAATATAACACCTAAACCCTAGCACTGTAGCACTGTCCTCCCGTTGTTCATTGATTTGCTCAGGCGGGCCCAGTAACATCTCCATTGTGTGACTTGTTACTGTGTTTGGCATATCAAATATGTCGCGGGGAACTTGCCAAGCTTTGCATGCGGGCGAGATACTCGCGGTAGCTTGCCAGGCTCTCTGAGAGGGGCAGAGGAATCAAACTCTGGTTGGCCGGGTCGGCCGTGTGCAAGGCAAATGCCCTACCCGCTGTGCTATTGCTCCTAAACCCTAATATATTTAAAATCCATATAGTGAAAGGATGGATAAATGGATAACATATTACTCTAAGCAATATATTAAAGAATAACAGTAAATAGTAGATACTGTTTTTAACTACCCTTTTAAAAAGTAATTACTTTTTAAAAAGTAATCAACAAATTTCTAGAATTCCTTTAACCTTTTGGAATATTTGGCATGTAAGATTGCTTTTCATGTGTCTTCAGGTTCTGTTATCACTGTTATAACTTGAGTTTGAAGCACAGGATATACAAGGGAAGGTTAACCTCAAGGACCATGGCCTTTTACTCAAAAGTTCTTTTGGTCTTTTATCTGTGGCACTGTAGCACTGTCCTCCCATTGTTCATTGATTTGCTCGAGTGGGCCCAGTAACATCTCCATTGTGAGACTTGTTGTTCCCGTATTTGACATATCGAATATGACACGGATAGCTTGTCAGGCTTTGGCATGCGGGCGAGATACTCTTGGTAGCTGGCTGGGCTCTTCGAGAGGGGCAGAGGAATCAAACCCGGTTTGGTCGAGTCAGCGGCGTGCGAGGCCAACGCCCTACCGCTGTTATAAGATAGACAAATTGAACTAAATGAATGGTTCTTTGGGGCAGAACGGTCATACTTTTGGATCCATATTTGTTCACTTAATCACTTAATCACTTAACTTCCCGGTAGTCATCGATTTGCTCGAGCGAGCGACAGTAACATCTCCATTTGTCCCTGTCACGTGCCAGTGTAGCCCAATAGCATCTGTTCGCTCCGGGAACATGAAGAGCCTCAAACCGATCATTCATGATCTTGACGAAGAAGTCTGACCATCTGGTAGGTGGGCGGCCACGGGGTCTTTTGACATCCCGTGGAATCCAGTCGGTAACAGCTCTAGTCCAGCGGTCATCTTTAAATCTCATTACATGACCAGCCCATCTGATTTTCGACACCTTGGCAAATGAGACAGCGTCCCTGATTCTTGATCTTCGACAGATGTCAGAACTCCGGATTCTTTCTCTCATTTGAGTGAAACGTGATATTCCAACCATAGCTCTTTCTATTCTTCTTTGGGAGACCTGAATAGCGTTCTCATGTTGTTTGCGTAGGGCCCAGGTCTCTGAGGCATATGTTAATGCAGGAAGAACAGTGGAATCAAAGAGATGTGCCCGGAGCCGGAGGTTCTTCGTCCTCTTAGCTATTTCTTCGACATTCTTGAAGGCGTTCCAAGCCACTCTCTTCCTCCTGCGCAGCTCGGGTGCCAGGTCATTTGTCATGTTGACCTCTCGACCTAGGTACACATAGCTGTTGCATTCGGAGATGGTCGTTCCGTTGAGAGCAAATGGGGCGTCAGGAACAAGGCTGTTTCTCATAAACATTGTCTTCGTAAGATTCAGCTGTAGTCCTACCTTTCCACACTCATGGTCAAGGTCGGCCAGTATTTGTGTCGCTTGGCTGATGTTTGGTGTTATTAAAACAATGTCATCAGCAAAGCGGAGGTGGTGTAGTTGCCAACCATCTATCTTCACTCCCATTCCTTCCCATTCCAGTCGTCGCATGACGTTTTCGAGGGTGGCACTGAAGAGTTTCGGTGAAATGGTATCACCCTGCCGCACCCCTCTCTTGACATCAATCAACGATCACTTCTTTGTAGAATGGTGAGATCCTGGTAGTGAATCCGCAATACAGCTCACGGAGGATCCTGATGTACTGGGTTTGAATGCCCTGATTGGCTAGGGCTTCAATGACCGCTTCCATCTCAACAGAATCAAAGGCCTTCTTTAAATCAATGAACGTTAAACAGAGCGGCATCTTGAACTCCCGAGAAACCTCAATGAGCTTGGTTATCGTGTGGATATGGTCGATGGTACTGAATCCTTTGCGGAACCCGGCTTGCTCGCATGGTTGTCCTTCATCAAGTGTTGTGCCAATCCTATTTAGGATGACTCGAGTGAACAACTTGTAGATGACAGACAATAGGCAGATCGGGCGATAGTTGCCAATGTCAGGGATGTCTCCCTTCTTGAACAGTAGTACGGTCCTGCTGGTTTTCCATTGGGACGGAACCTTGCATTCAGACAGGTAGCGAGTGAAGAGCCGAGCCAGTGTATTGATGAGTACTGACGGCAGGTTCTTCAGGTGTTCAGGTCTGACCTTTTCTGGGCCGGGTGCTGTTTGTTTCTTTACTGACTAAATGGCGTGTCAGATTTCGGAAGGGAGAACGTTGGGAATGACATATCCATCCTGTGGGATTTGGTATGTAAGCAAGTGGACATGGCTATCGAAGAGATTTGAGTAGAAGTCATGGATAATCTTCTCCATTGCCGTTCTGGAGGATGTGATGGATCCATCAAGACGTCGGAGGGCAGTCATCTTGGTCTTGTAGTTGGCGAAGGACAGGCGGGCGTTACGAATACTTTTCCCGGCTTCTGCCGCATCTACCAGTACTTCTGCTCTTCTCTCTTTGAGGTCTTTCTTGATCGCATCTCTGCACTGCTTTGCGAGCTCGGACATTAGCTTGTGGTTGCCTGAGGCATGCACCAAACCACGCTGGCGAATTAGCTCAAGAGTTTTCGAAGATAGGTGATTTTTTGTGGCTCTCTCTCTCTTGGCGTTCCTCGCACATTCATGGAGGTGTTGAACCAGTCGATTGTATTCCTCGTCAATGTTGTCAACAATGGCATCTTCCCATGTTGCCGCAATAGTACCAAAGAGTTCCCAGTTGGTGGTCATTCTGGGAGTTCTCTTTTTGAACTTTGCAGCCCTTTCTCCCCGCTCTGTGAAGTAGAATTTTGCACGAAGGAGACGGTGGTCCGATCCCATTCGAAATTTTGGGACAACAGCGACATCAGTCAGGCAAAACCGTCGATTGAATATGATGTGGTCTATTTCGTTGTGGAATCGTCCACCGGGAGACCCCCATGTCCATCGTTTAGATTCTGCCTTCTGGAACTGTGAGTTACCATGAATGGTCTTGGTCGACATGATGAACTCAGACAGTCTCTCACCCTGTTCGTTCCATTCTAGGCCATGGGTCCCGATGTGAAGTTCTTCAGCTGATCTTCTCGGTCCTATCTTGGCATCGAAATCACCCACAATGATCTTGTAGAAGGTGTGGTCTTCTTTATAGAACTTCTCTAGCTCCATGTAGAACTTCTCGATTTCTCTTTCATCATAACGAGATGTTGGTGCGTAGACAACGAAGATAGAAACTGCAGGCAGTGAGCCACATCTATTCAAATGTACACATCCGATTCGGGTTGTTAGGCATTCGAATGAATCAATGCTCTTGGCCAAGTTTGCGTTGACAAGGACACCGACGCCTTCAACACCTCTTTTATCGCATGTTCCGAGGAACAATTCTTCTCCAGTGTCGAAAACGGCATGGTGAGATTCATGCCTTCTTGTCTCGGTCAGACCAATGATGTCGTACTTGATCATTCGCGCTTGTACCATCAGGTCCTCAATGGATGCATCTGATGCTAGCGTACGTGCATTGAAAGTACAGACGATCATTTTTGTCTTCCTTCGTTGTGGCAACCTAGGTCGGCCTTGAGATTTTGTCGGCCTCTCCTTTCTCATCCTTCTCAGTGCTGCCATGTCGGTGAAGCCGTCAGGGTCAGGTGAATGAGACCAGTTTTAGTTACTGGTTTTGGCATATCGAATACACAACGGATAGCTTGCCATATTTGTTATTTAAACAAAAGTACTCTTTTGAAAAACAATATGGGCATTCCTTAGAAAACTAGAAATCGAGCTACTATATGATCTAGTAATACCACTTCTGGGAATATACCTATCGTGAGGGTGCAAAAAATCACAGTAGAAATGACATCTGCACCTGTATGTTCATTGCAGCCCTGATCACAATAGTCAAAATCTGGAAACAGCCCAAATGCCTGAGAATGCTGAGTTAAAGAAACATTGGTACATCTACACAATGGAGTACTATGCAACCAATAGGAAAGATGAAGTCATGAAATTTGCTTATAAGTGGATGGTCATGGAGAGTATCGTGCTAAGTGAAGTGAGTCAGAAAGAGAGGGACAGACATAGAATGACTGCACTCATTTGTGGAATATAAAATAACATGATACTGATACTCAACGACAGTAGAGAAAAGGGCCAAAAATATTGCTCCATTGTTGGAAGCCTGCCTCATGAGCTGGGGTAGAAGGCAGCTGGGATAGAGAAGGGATCACTAAGTCAATGATGATTGGAGGGATTAATCGGGATCAGAGATGTGTGCTGAAAGTAGATAAAGGACCAAACGTGATAGTCTCTCAGTATCTGTATTGCAAACCATAATGTCCAAAAGCAGAGAGAGAGTATGGGGGAAAACTGTCTGCTATAGAGGCAGGGAAGGAGTGGGATGGGGGTGACAGGAGGGATACTGGGGACATTGGTGGTGAAAAATGTGCACTGGTGGAGGGAAGGGTGTTTGATCATTGTATAACTGAAATTCAAACACGAAAGCTTTGTAAGTGTTGCTCAAGGTGATCACGGTCACAGTCCTCCTGTTGTTTATCGATTTGCTCAAGCGGGCCCAGTAACATCTCCATCGTGAGACTTGTTGTTACTGTGTTTGGCATATCGAATATGTCACGGGTTGCTTGTCAGGCTCTGTCATGTGGGCAAGATACTTTTGGTACCTTGCCAGGCTCCCCGAGAGGGGTGGAGGAATCGAACTCGGGTCAGCCATGTTGGCCGCTTATAAGGCAAACGCCCTACCGCTGTGCTGTTGCTCCAGCCCGCTCAAGGTGATGCAATAAAAATAAATAAATAAAAAATAAACAAAGGTACACAAGATTTTCTTCAATTTTTAAAATAATTGGCAAATAGTTCAGTTATTTTGATAAATATTTTTTGTTGTTGTTGGGCTGGACTGATAGCACAGTGGATAGGGCATTTGCCTTGCACACAGCCAACCCAGGTTCGATTCCCAGCATCCAATATGGTCCCCCGAGCATCGCCGGGAGTAATTCCTGAGTGCATGAGCCAGGCATGAGTAATCCCTGTGCATCACAAGGTGTGACCCAAAAAGAAAAAAAAATGTTAAACTGTATTTAATCATATTATTAATTTTTTTATAAATGTAAAATCTAGGGTAATTATTTTTTTGCTTTTCCCCACTTTTCTATTACTGATCCTCACCTCATCTTGAAAACTTGATAAAAAATATGCCTAGGCTTTATTTTATCTTGTAGTTCTATGTAAGTCTGCCACATGAAATAAGAATCACCTGGGAGAATTAAAATATAGATCCCTGGGGCCAGATCCATAGATTGAATATCAAAAGTAATCTCTAAGAATCTCTAATGTTTAAGAACATCTCTCTTTGGGCAGGTGATGAGTAGGAAAACAAGATTAAGGCAGTACGGTGAGGCCAGGTCGTCTCAAGTTAAGATGTCATTTTACCTCTGCAGAATGATGCAAGTTATAATGGAGACATCACAAAATAGCATTGGAGTACAACAACTGGCTCCCTTTCCAGTTCTCTTGCATCACAGTTGGCTCCATTCTCTGGGTCATTTCAGTTTCTCTAACATGCTATGTAGATCGGGATCCAGTGCATTCAAGGTGGTATGTCCGTAGCTTTGGAGAGATAGCACAGCGGGGAGGGCATTTGCCTTGCACAGGCCTGATTCCTCCGGGTTCGATTCCTCTGTCCCTTTCGGAGAGCCTGGCAAGCTACTGAGAGGATAGTTCCTGCACTGCTGAGCCTGGCAAGCTCCCCGTGGTGTATTCGATATGCCAAAAACAGTAACGAGTCTCACAATGGAGACGTTACTGGTGTCCGCTCAAGAGAATCAATGAACAAGACAGTGTTACAGTGCTACAGTACTACAGGTATTTAGATGCAGAGGAGAAATCTGCCAAGATTTTCAGTAATCAGTGAAGAAAGAAAAGCAATGTAAACTACTCTAAATGGGACTAGAACTTTATTTACACACTTCAGTATTACCTTGAAAAAAGTCTCTTTTTCATTTCTCAGATGAAACAGAAGGAATTCCACAGACAAAGGCAGTTGGAATCAACTGTAAATGATTTCCCTTGTCACTCTGAATATCTGAATTAAAAGAATGGAGGAAAGCTTGATCATACCAGGATTGGGAGGAGCATTTGTCTTCCTTTTCTTGTTTCTTTTTTGTAGATCTAACAGTGTCTCCAGGGGCCACCTGGAGGAAGGCTGGAAACTTGACTCACTCAATTCTCTTACATTTAATTTGGCTTTACATACACATTTTATCTAAGGTATGGCACCAGGTGTGTGCTTCATTTCTGACCTCATCAGAACTTGTTTCTGTTCTTTGCTCATTCATCTTTAGCCTAGTCCTTGGGTATGCATTTAATTCCCAGGTTTTGGTAAAAGCAATGTTGTTCAAGTGGCACTTATGCAGGATATTTTATGTAGACAGTACTGTCCTATGCTCTGAAGGGGACATAAAAAGTATAAGAACTTAGTCTAGAAGCCCACAACTTAGCAAAAGGCGGTTGCAGACATAACAAGGTCATTACAATCAGGAGGTTAGAAATGGAAGGGATTCATTTTAACATGCAGGATTTGAAAAGACTTTTTGGAATTTAACCTGAAAAGCAACCTGAAGAAAGGTAACTGGAGTTTCTCATGATAGAAATTTTTCAGGCAAACACTGGAAACTGTAGATGCTGACTAGGATGACCAGAATTTAAGGGTCAATTCACAATATAAACACCCTCTGAAACAGAATTAATTGAAGAATGAAAAAAAGACTCACTATTTGCAGATGTTACCCATGATCTGTGATCGAGTCACTGTAAATAGGGCATCTTTTAGTATAGTTGGTAGGGCATTCTTGCACATGCCTGATCCAGGTTTGAATCTGGCACCATATATGGTCTCCCAAGTCCCTCCAAAAGTGATGACAGAGCATAGAGCCAGGAATGTATTCTGAGCACCACTATGTGAGTCCAAAATCCAAAAATAAATAAATAGGGCTTCTCTCACATTATATCTAGACAATGTTTTGTAAATCAACTTTCCAAAGCATGTTATCTTCCAAATCACAATTAATTGACTATAGTATGTGGATAGCAAATTGTGACTCATGAGCATGAACGTGGATGTCATACCAAGAATGTGGTGGGGTCTGTAAAATCCAACAGAATTTGAAGGGGAGAAAAAAAATTTTTATTTCATTTCAGGTAGCTAACCAAGAAAGTCTCAAATATTTATGCATCTTAGGACAGCAAAAATAATTCTTAGAGCTTATAAGTCTTTGTCCTCATTGTAGATCTGTGTGCATGTTTTATCTAATAGTTTTTGTCAGTTTTGTAATTATGATGAAAATTTACAGGTATGTTTGTGTTTGTTATAACATATGAAAGTATATACTATCCAATATACAGGTATTGTATGTAGATACCATACATGTTTTCTCCACATTTTTAATGTATATAAAAGCACACCAAAATAATCTATGAAACTATTCAGACTACCTTAAAGAAGAAGCAATAATACACTATATTAATTTTTCAGCTAATTATAACATGGTTTTCCACTGGAATATAAATCTATACTTCTGTGTATTTTTTATCTGCCCAATGGATTGCTACAGCTCAATTTCTTGTATCACATTAGTTCCATGCCACAAGGGAGTTTCTATCTTTTTCTAAGTCCAGGACAGGCAAAAAAAATTGCCTAAAGAACATGAAATTGCCAACAGTTATACATACTGATGCATCAAGGAGTTTGACTAAAACTCATGAGAGCAAAGAAATTCAGAATTAAGGTTAAAATTCATTACTTAACTTGCCCAGGGTGCCCTGTGGGGATCTGAGAGTGAGGGTGGTCTCTTATTCCATATGTGCAGAAACTCTAGGCTGTAAGAATAGACATAGGGAAGGAATTGTAGGCTTCACTTTGATTTAACAAAGTCATTTTAAACAAGTGTAAAGCTTCAGGTCAATGTTATATGTTCAAAAAGTGAACATGCCTGCTCTTCCTCTTTCCCTCCCCTCCTTCCCTCCCTTCCTCCCTCCCTCCCTCCCCCCTTCCCTTCCCTTCCCTTCCCTTCCCTTCCCTTCCCTTCCCTTCCCTTCCCTTCCCTTCCCTTCCCCTCCCTTCCCTTCCCTTCCTTGCTCCCTTCCGTCTTTCCTTCTTTCCCTTCTCATAACTTAAGCTTTTGATGTACATCCTAAGAAAATGAATGAAGTTTCCTTGAGGACTTAAACAAAACCCTTATGAATGTGATATTTCTAAACAAGAAAGAAAAAAAACAACATATGCTGAATTATTTTTGCTAATCTGAGGAGACTCTATACTGCACATTACAAGTTGATTGGCAAAGTCTTAACCTCCTCTGACCTATAAAGATGAAAGGGGGAAATCCTAACCTTTTACCAAGGATGCCTTTTCCTATACAGTTTTCTTGGTTTTTAAGTGGTAGATGATTTCTTTTTCTGTTATTTGTCAAGGAAAATGGTCTGGTAGTAAAAGAGTAAATTGAAAAGAACTCAGGTAGAAAAGGCCTGAGAGCTGGGAATGTAATTTTACAAGACTCGTTTCCTTTACTCTGTGTTTTTCTCCTTGAAGGAGATAACTCGATTTTATACTTTACTGTCTTATTAACAGAATGCATTTTGGAACCCTGCCACCGCTAACAGTATCAGAAGGATTTAAGGCTGCTGAAATACACTTGAAGATTTAATTCTGCTGACTTCAGCTTGGATCTGGAGTAAAATCTAACCATAGATTAAGTGTTTAGCACTGTATATTGCAATTCGTGCTCCTGGTCATAAATACTCATGTCTATTTCAGTTTCAGACAGCTCTCCATAGGTTTCCCACTCACTACAGTACACAATACTTGCTTCCCAAATGAGGTTATTCTCTATAAGGCTACCCCTTCTATAACTCTTTTTATAGACTCCAGCTTCTGCTCTGTTGTGCAATTCATTATAAACTCCCTCATGCGCTTTGCGATAACAAACACTGGGTTACTGAGACGAGCCTTCTAGAGAGGGAAGCCTGTATTTCCTTCCAGACAATATTTAATCTCGTAGCAGCACTGACTAATAAAAGCAAAGAGATCAATACCAAGCTGTATTGCTAAGATGAAAATTTACTAACATAGTCATTCATATCACATGAACATCTGGTTAAAGCTTCAGGGCTCCCTTACTTTCTTAGTTATGATTTTATGGGTCTCTCCAGACTCCTTTTTAGGATTTTAGCAGGCATTTATAGCAGGCTGGACATTTTAATCTTTTTAATGTGGTTATCTGATCTCCGCTTGGCTTTTTCACACTGACTGGTCATCTTCCCCACTTCTCGCTTATTGCACTTGAATCAAGTTATGATAAGCTCACACTGTAATAGCCCCTAGTCCTAAACGGGTCTAACTTCATGTAAGTGGCCTCCTGAGCTGCTATTTATGGTCATTTCTGTGAGACACTGTCTTTAAAATCTTGGCATTTAGTGCCTTCTTCTTATCCCCGTAGCTTGGAATATATAAGGACTATTATAAATCATATTGCTGCCCTGTGGTTATACTCTCTGCTATAAGAGATTTCTGAGACTTGCGGGGCAAGTCAAAGAGTTCTCTTTTATGTTTCTAAACCAGACAGACACCTTTGAGGCTTCCTGGATCACTTGGGGTTCCTGAGAGCCTTATACTCACACAAGATCTTCAATATGGTGGCTTTGTGTGGAATTGGTGGTTGAGTTTGCTAGTTTGCTATGTATAAACCAAAATATGATTTCTTCAGGAGATACACTGGTTTCAAAGTGGTAGGTTGATAGAATAATTAAACTCACAAGATAATTCAACAAAATGAGCAAAAGTAACACAAGTAAATGTAAATGTAGTCTTAAAGTCTTTTAACAGACTGTGGTACTGGAGGGTGTAGAATACTAACAATAATTAAGAACCTACAGTGTGCTAACCATACGTATATTGGCGTATTTAATCTTTCATGTATCTGTGGCAAGTGTTACCTGAACAAGGACTTAAACAAGGACTTATCTATTGAAACGAGTCATTATAGAACACCTGGCTGAGTACATAATATGTTTATTGTTTTCTTGATTCCTCAGAATAACCTAATCAAGTGAGAAAGTAGACTTTTATATTAAATAAAATATTTCAATCAAAAAGTCAAGAAGGGGGAGACAGAAGTACCTAGAAACAGTGGTGGAGGAATATTGCTGCTCTGGTCATGGGTGTGGTATAGTGTGTGTATAAAACATTAGGATTAACACTAACATTATGATGCCATGACACAAAATAAATTTTAAGATATATAAGTAGTTGTCAAACATTTTGAGTGAGCAAAATTAAATTATATTATCAGGGAAAAAAAAAGAGCCGGTAAGTGGTAGGGTAGAATTCAAACCAGGATATCGTACCGGGCTATCTTCACGGTGAATAGCATTATCTTAGTGGCTAAAGTACAAAACATACATAAAAAGATACAAATTATTACTCTAAAATCTTACAACACTCTCTGTTACTTTTCAATAAAGCCAAATCATATAATTCTGCTGAAATGAAGCGCCTGAGATGTGAGTTACTACAGATCTTCAGATAAAAGAACCAGTACATCAATTCACTTAGTGACACATTCTTCAGAGGAGGAAATTGAATGCAGTTTTAACTTGATTAAGCTGTTCTTTTTTTTACTGGTGCAAACCAAAGTAGTCATACACAGATGTGCGCTCTCTCTCTGTCTTTGTCTCTCTCTGTCTTTGTCTCTCTCTGTCTTTGTCTCTCTCTGTCAGTCTCTCTCTGTCTCTGTCTCTCTGTCTCTGTCTCTCTGTCTCTGTCTCTGTCTCTGTCTCTCTCTCTCTCTCTCTCTCTCTCCCCTCCTTCAAGGAAACCTCCTTGTTCCCTTGTTCAGATGGTGATCAGCCCCACCTTATCCCATACAGGTTAAATACAATGAAGACTGTTCACTGCAGCACTGCAGATGGGGTGGCTTTGTCATGCAGCCGTTCTCAAAATTGGTTGCCTGGCACAGAAAATGATTTAAGTATAGCTGAAGTAATTTTCAAAACTGAAACTTAAGCTGTTTAGGAATATGAGCCAAACCATTTGTCTTAGACCCCCAACACTTTCTTGGCACCTATTAGCAGCTCAACTGTTCCTCGGTCACATTAATTAGCTCAATTGTCCTAGCAGGAAGGATGGCTGGACGGCACAGGACCCCAGCAGCCCAGCCTGGGGCCCACTTCCCTCCTCCTCCAAACATTTCCTGGCCACTTTCTGTGTAACATTATGGGTCAGAAAATTAGGCTAATAGTTTGCCCCCCACCAAGCAAAAAAAAAGTTTTCCCCCCAAATTTGAGCAAGTTTCAAGCTCTGACAGAGTTATGAAGAGTTAAGAGGGGACAGAAAACAGAAGAGTAGCCAAACACAGGCAGAACTCGTACAAAAATAGCAGTACTCAGTGTGGGGAGAACATGTGGGAATGGGCTCCTCTGAGATCTAACCCCACCCAACCCTCGTCGTTGTCACCGCCTAGGCAGTTGGGTGATGACATCTTCCCTCGGAACAGGGCCAGCCTCTCACAGCTGTGCCCAGAAGGCCATCCACTCCAAGTCCTGGCAGCTGCTGAACCTTCATTCAGTCTCGAGGTAACGAGAGGGACCGGGAGAACATTTCTGAGGGTTTGAATCTGACCACAGCTTCTGAAGACTGACTCACTCGTGTGTACATATCACACAGAATTTTCTTTTTCTCCAGCAAATACATTGTCCTCATTCCTTTTGTGTTTGTAGAATGAAAGAAGTGGAACCTTGCTGTGAGAGCTTATCTGAGGAGTTTTCTTTCAGGACTGGAAGCACTCCCCTCGCTCCTTCCCTCAAGACATACACTTTGTCAACATTTTAAAGAAGTCCAGTTTGAAAATAACTGGAGAAGTTAAGTTCTATTTCATGAGGTGGGAGGAATAGGGGTTGTGTAGAACAAGAGATGCAGATAAATACAAACCACACACACACACACACACACACACACACACACACACACACACACACACACAGCTACCAGAGTGATGTCAGATCCTGATAATAAAGAAAATAACAAGCCCAGAGTTTCAAGTGTCTTTCCTGTGGTTTTTGTCATCTCCAGGGGACTGAAACACAAATCTAGATTCCTAGTTATGGCAAGGACATTCAACAGTGAGACTGGTTTTAGACAAGGAAAGTGAGTTCTCTTAGCCTAAACTGTCTCACCTGTAAAAATGAACTAAGTGAAGGAAGGCTGAGGTGAACTCTAAAGGCTCCTCATGAAGAGACTAAATAAAACAATGTAGGCAAAGATCTCAGGGCAAAGTAAACACTTCCTCAGTGGGAGGGTTTCTTAATTAATAAGATTAGCATTCTATATTCACAGTACGGATGATGCATATGCAAATGTCACATCTTTAGCCAGCTATAGGGAAATTCTTGCTCTGGGATCTCTCCAAGTGTGGGAGACAAAAAGACCCTGTTCTGAGAATCACTGAAATCTTTCCCAGACTGTTTGCTCTGAGGTGCCCTGTCAAAACATCTGGCGCCTTTGTCCTGAGGCTTTCCCTGTGCTATTAAAGCCAGTCTCCTCTCTAGGCACTTCCTGTTGACCTAAACAGTTTTTATTATTCACCTTAACACTTCAAGATGATTAGAGTTGAAAGGGGAGGAACAAACATGAAGGTTGAGCGAATTTATCTTTTCCAGCAGTTACTTGGATTCCAATTTCACTTAAAAAAAATAATTTGTGCTTGTTTTTTTGTTTGTTTGTTTGTTTGTTTGTTTTAAGAATGAAGAAAGCATTGATTTTTCAAAAGTTCCTCTCCCTGACTGAACACTAAAAATAGAATAAAAGCAAGTGGGTGCTTATCAAAATATTCTCAGTGGAGTAATGCAGACATTCCTTTATCTGGAATATTCTCCTGACCAACTCCAGTTTGTTTTCTTGCTCAGAAAGCAGAGGTTTGTGTGGAATTCAGAGTCTTACAGCAGATGTGTGTTTCATCTTTCTCACAGACAAGCTCAGTGGATCTCCTAAGACAAATGACTTGAAGTAAAACTCTGAGGAAAGAGTATATCTGAAAGGGGAATCTGAGAAACGTCACAGGCTTTTAAATTTTATTTATTTTTTTTGGTCTCTGTGGACCATCCTGTGGATTAGACCACTGCTTATTACAAATTCAAATCCTATCTATATATTGTTCGTGTTTCCTTTGTGTCATCAGGAAATTAAAGTTTGCAGCTGGCCCCTTCATCTTGGCTAATCATGCGGACATAAAGTCCTTAAAGGCCCTCAGAGTGGCCCTTGGGGGGGCCCACTCAACACTTGTCTTCAGCAGGACATTGTTCTTCAGCTGTGTTTTCATCCTCTGCCCTTTCGGTATTAAGCTCCTGCTGCTTTGAGCCCCAGCATCAGCCCATCATGCATCATTTTATCTCAGCCAGTCCATCACCCGCAGGAAACCACCTCCTCATGCTGAGCCAGGCAATCAGTGCAAACTATTTCATCAGGGTCCTCTCCAGCTTCTTGGGATGACTGTCTCTTTCCGAACATCCCCACAGGTAACCAGTACTGAGCAGGGTCCCCCACTTCTGGGGAAGTTGGTTTCCAGGCACACTTGCTTGGCGCCCAAAGATGATGATTCTTGGCTGTGCTAGGGGAGGCTGGGGGTACATCAGGGTCACTGCCAATTTGCCAGTTCCTTGCAAATTGACATGACTCGCCAGGAAACTCTAAGTCTCCTCTCAGGGATCTTTTAATATCCGGCAGAGTTTACACCTGGTTTCTGAGATTCCCCGAATTAATTGAATTCTCATTAGAATACTTCCTGCCTTCCTCTTCCGCCTTAGCTGTGTCTGACCCAAAGTTCACCACAGAGTGACTGGCCGAACCAGACCAGCATCCCTGGTGTCTGCGAGTTATTTCCTACATCGCTGTGAGCTCTCCCCTTCCCTGGGAAACCCTGGTGTTGTCATTCTTAGAGGGGAATCAAGAAGCTTCCCTCTTGCCTCTCATCTGGAAGTTTCATTTATTTCATTTTTGAAGTTATTTTTTTATTAATTTGTTCTGTTTTACACAGTTTCAAATCCAACAGTTCTTCACATTCTCTTGTATATTTAGCAATATATATTTTTTCTTTTCCAATGATCCTATTTTCTTTTGACTTATTACTGGTTTTAGATACTCTATTACCTTTAATGCATTGGAGATCATAGATACATTTGTGTCATACAGTATCATAAACATTCCTCCTCCAGGAGGCCAGAAAATGCTAGGCTCTTAAAAGTTTATTTCATACATATGTACTAGGCTTACACCATACATTTGTAACCATATCCGGCCTACATTCATTTTAAGATAGTCTTGCCTTATGTTTACCATCTGGGACAGTTCAGTGATGTAAACCACTTTACATATCTCCCACAAAGCTGTAACTATTTTATTATGTGGACCAGGCTAATTCATTCTTCTTAAAGAGATCTCATTTCATTTCTGATTTGCCTTGGGATTGTACCCCAATTACACCAGACACAGTCTCAGAGTGACATCATTCTGGCTTGGAAATGAAAGGAAGAATGTTTAGAGGAAAAAAATAACTGCACCATATAATCATTAGAGATGGGAGAAATATCTGAAGGAAAAAACCAAAAATGACTATTAGGGGCATTTGGGGGGGGGTCAGTTTTTTTAAATTTAGTCACCTTGAAGTCACAAAGTTATACATGATTGGATTATTTTAGGCACACAGTATTTAAAACACCATACACGCATATATATATATATATATATATATATGCATGTATGTTGTGTGTATCACTGTATCACTGTCATCCCATTGGATGAATTACTCAAGTGGGCAAGAGTGACGTCTCTATTCCTCACAGCCCTGAGATTTTAGCAGCCTCTTCTTACTCATCTTTTCCCAAGATTGGAGGCTCTTTCAGGGTCAAGGGAAGGAGACCTATTGTCGTTACTGTATTTGGCATATCAAATATGCCACAGGGAGCTTGCCAGGCTCTGCCCGTGCGGGCGGGATATTCTCGATAGCTTGCTTGGCTCTCTGAGAGGCATACATGGGTAGAAAGTGTCTTATAACGTGTTGTGGCCAAGAGGTCCAGAAAGGGGCCTAGAGCATGGCGGTGGTTGGGCAGTGGAGGTTGGCTGCCAGGACTGGATCCCTTGGGATGGAGAGTGCTCTCATCCACCCCTATTCCAGACTGACATATGACTTTTTTTTAATACCAGGTGAGAGGCCAGGGAGAAGAGTATAGTTGCATGATCCATCTCTTCTTTAGCTCCACCATTCCTATGGATTCTCCTATCCCATGACCACTTTCCCAGCCCTAGCTTCTTCACAGGCCCTCTCTCCATTGTATTCCTTCCTTCTAGCCTTCTGACCCCTACCTTCTCAAGACAGTTTATACTGATTCATGAAACTAAGGTCAGTCTCTTGGATTCTGTATCTTCCATGGTGCCTGTGTGTCTGCCTTGATATCACAATATCATACTTAGAATGGAGAGTTAGAGGACTGGTTTCCTGATACAGGGGAGAGAAAAGAGTGAGTCAAAGTGAGGCAGTCCTAGAGAGGGGAAGCCTGGGAAAGAAGACTGACCTGAGCTTTCTTACTGCCTTTCTACCACTAATCAATTTGCTCCTCATCCCTAAGAGAAGCATGAGCAGTGGGAAGAAGGATCAGAGATGTTCCTTTCATTGCTTCTATGGAGAGGGAATTACAACATTACAATACAGTTTTATCCCGCCTTCCCCAACCTCCATACTCCTAAAAGTTGCTGACAAAATATAAACTCACAATTAAAATATAAACTTTTTAAGGCTGAGAACTTTAAGACTTTTTTTTAACGTAAACAAAAGATGTAGCTGTTGATACAATTTTAGAATTGAAATTGATTCGATTACAAAGCTCCAGTATTAAAATCAATAAGTATATAAAAATCATTTTATGTGAAAATTGTTATGGCACATCATGGGGTTATTAAGTTCTCGTCTAAGAATTTACTAAGCTATTTGTTACTAGTAGAGCCTTTTGTGTTATTGTTCTTGTTTGTTGAGTTTATTTAACTTCTATGTTACTTTCCCATCCAATTTTGTGTGCTTCTACTGGAATTTTAGTATTGCGGATTAATAGGAGATATCGCATGGCCACCAAGTCCAGACACTTCAGGGTCTATAGTCTGGGCCAATGAGTTCATGTGCTGGAGGATATGGGAGGTAGGTGGGAGTGGCTTCCAGGCTTACGGAAGTGAGGGGTACAGGGAAGTTGCCCGCCTTGACTCCAAGAAGATACCAGAGTTCTCAGACCGGGCACAAGGGTACCTGAAATTATACACAGTTTGGCATCTCTGCAGATAATATTAGTGAATTGGTAGAGTTCAGCCCATGGTGTGGCTGCAGTGCTAGGGTGTGGGTGTGGCTACTGGGGCTTCAGTAGGGTGGGTACCCAGCCCACCTGCTTCCTGAGGGTGCTCCAGAGTTTTCAGTCATGGGGGCTGATGTTTCCTTGAATTTTAGCTGCTTGGCTTGCATCTCCTCAGAGATTTAATCAGAAATCTGAGATTTTCTTTCTAATTCACTATTGTATCCCTGGATCTAGTAGAACAATTATCTCATGGTAGTGGCAATAATCGATCAGGGGAAGCAAAGACAGGAGGTAGGAAAGGAGGAAGAAAGACATTTTCTCACCCAACTTTTGGGGTTCTACCAGTATTTTAGATAGAATAAAGTTGATATGCAGTGATGGAAGTTCTTGGGCACATTGTTGGTAGTAAAGGTACGGTAACATTTTACATCAATACCACAAAAGTTACCACTATGGTGGCCATGTTACCTAAGCTATCATTTTTTTTAAAAAATGAAAAGAATATAGAAAGGTAGTAAATCAAACTGATATGGAAAAAAGAGAAAGTAACTGTTCTTTCTAGCTGCACACACTAATACCTATGAAAGCATTATTTCTAAGTTACAGATTACAGGCCCAACAGAGAGAGTTGTTGCTCTCTCAAGCAAGTTTCCTAAAGGGAGAAGTGATGATCTTTAAAATTGAATTTATGTTCATGTCTTCATTAATAGATCTGTGGTAATGATGACTCTAAAGCTATGGATTAATAAATTGACTTTTTAAAATATATCTATTCCTACTGAATAATCTTAAAATTATCTTACCAATATATTTTAAATCCTCATTGAAGGTGAGATCCCTATACTAGGAATTGTCACATACATGACACAGAACTTCTCCAGAGATGTGAAGCCTAGTGAAGAAGGTTGACAAGGACATAGGCAGCTATAATAGAATACAATTAGTAGTTCAGTGCACTCAATGCTGTAGGTCAGAATGACCCAGAATTTTGGATCTCAGAGACAGGTTCAGGAGAAGATAATACTTAAGATGGGATTTAAAGGATGAAATGAATAAACCAGGTATAGAGGGAAAGGAGTTTGAAGCACATGGAATGACACCTGTAATTGTCGTTATAATCCAAAGGGTGGGAGTCAGGTAGAAGAAACACGTAAGGGCATGGAAACTAACACTGAGATGCACAGGGAGCTAGCTGGGCCTACCAAGGGGATTAAGAGGCTGGCATTTCTGCCCTTGTTTAGAAGAAAGCAACACAGCTGATCTAATCTCAGCTCAGAATCCCTGTGGTACCCACTGAAATGATAGAGCAAAACACTTCTCACTCCAAACAAATTGGTATAAGACCTCTTCAAACTGCAACTGGAGAGGCCTGCTGCCTGATAAACACAGGGCCAGATGGTGCAGACCTAGCCAGCATGCTTTCAGCATTGGTCACATGTGATGGTCTTGCCTTTTTAGGGCTCCTCATCAGAGAGTCTGACCTTTCTGCGGTCTCCAGCTTTTCTTTACTTTGATCAAGCTTTTCTTATCATCTTTCTTATTTTCTTTGATTTACACAATATCTGTGGCACAGAGTTCTGCTTCCCAGCCAATATCCATTCTCTACTTTCATATTTGCTCTCAACCTCTCCATTGTTATTACTCACCTGTTTGGTGTTGGCCTGACCTTTGGGAAAACCAAGCACCTCCTAATTCTTAGTTGGTAATTCATAAATGATCTAAATTCCTCTGGACCTATACCAACTAATGCAACCTCTTTGACTAAACATAGTAAGAGGTATGTTGGGTTTTATTAAGAAAGGTTGCAAGACAGAATTCCTTTTTTTTTTTTTCAAATTGGTACCTATGTGTAAAATCTGTAGGAATTGTATTGTCCTATGAGTGATAATGGGTAAGGAGGCCTCTGAAATTTGAAGTTGACAGTAATTGGTTGAATAACCTTCCATGGAATCATCTTGTATCTAGATTTCTCATTTTTCATTGATGCCACATCTAAAGAGAGATCAGGACGGAAACACAGTTTTTCTGATCAATGCTTCCATTTTGACAGAAAAAAAACATCCCAAATGGTCAGAAAAAGATTTCTACTTGGGTCCAGGATAAGGAACTATGAACAAAATGCTCTAACTTTGTGCTCATTAGGCCATGTCTACCAAGTCTATTATTGTGGTGTATGGCTGCTGAGTTTAAGGCCTGGCCCTGCATGTTTTCTTAAACAGTACCAGGAATAACCCTGATGGTCACCAAGCCCTTCTGGCCCTGAATGCTGAACCACCAGCTCTGCATCTGAACGGTCAGGCCTGCATAAGCAAGGGTGGCTCTGGGTTCCTTAGGACTGTTAAGTGTGGATATCCTAGGGAGGATATTTTTGTTTGTTTTAGATAGCTTATCCATTCAGTATCTCTAATTGGGTGGAAATATTTATTCCCTTGGTCTTTTATCTGGAACTGAAGATAATACAGAGGTAGAGCAGATAATGTCTTAACCTTGTGAGCACACATTGAAAGAATATCATTATTCTCTTTCTGATTCTGAAAAGTTGAGACTACATCCTAAAATGGAGATAGTTCTCGAAGCCAGTAAAAAAATGAAGAAATAAACCTATAGCTAAGGTAAGGGTGCAAAGTCTATTTGGTCTGAGCCAGAAGGCTGAGTAGGAAGGCAATAAACCAATGAGCTGCTGCCCTCTGATGTCCCATTGGATTAGAGAGAAGGTTGGAAGTTGCCTTTCATGATAAGTTTCTCTGATACTCTGAATGCAGGGACACCTGCGTTCTGTTTGGAAACTTTGGGGGGGGGGGGGGGGGAATGCTCTTTAAAGCATACCTGGGAAGAGATAGGTCCCAATCTCCACAAAATAAGCATAGATTGAATGTAAATGACAGAGTCCCAAAAGGACCATCATGATGTCCAAGTTTAAGGTAAACAACTGAAAAATTTGTATTTGGAAGCTGGGTCCCTTAAGATTTTTGATTGTCCTGCAACTCCATTCATGGATGGATTGTATCCTAAAGCAAATCTTGGGGATAGTTGGGGGAGGAGACTCACACTCCCTTCCTCTGCAAGTTTGGAAGGTCCAAGTATGGCAGAGCATTGTTTGAGGCCATTGAAGTCTCAAGATCACTCTAAACAAAAGAACTCTTTGAAAATTGACAGTACTTTCCTTTTGACTGAATGTGGTCTAGATAATTCAGAAACTTTTTACAGCTTTCTTGGATTGTCTATTGAGTATAAGAGGAGACATCTACCTAGACCAAGATCTAAACAAAGGAAACATGCTATTTTAGCTTCAGGGCACTGTGAAACAATACATAACATCCTCTGTTTACAAGATGATATTTGCATAGGGGTTAGGTTGGATGATAACTAACTCAAAGAGCTCCTTAAGAAGAAAAATAAGTTATGGAAGAGAAAACTGAGTATAGCAATAGAGAAGATGCAATGCACATGGTAGGGTAGGACTGGATGCCTGTGTCATTGCTTTCTGTCAGGTCAAAGAATCTGGAACCAAAATATCAAACCACTAACTAGTTTTATGATCCAGACAAGGTCCCTCACATTTGTTTTTTTCACTTCCCTCCCCTCAAACATGATGTGATCTTTGTCTCTTAGACATTCATAAAGACTAAATAGGTTACTACATGGAAAACTATAAGTCAGCCTCTGTTTCCTATTTGTTGGCTTTCTATTTTCTCATGCAAGTCTACATTCAGAAGGGTGGAGACAAGAGATATACTCCAGTTTCTGATATATGCAACAATTTTGGTTTTGGTATTGAAAGAGTTGAAAGTTGAAGGCACCAAGCATGCTGGAAGTGATAGATAGATAGATAGATAGATAGATAGATAGATAGATAGATAGACAGACAGAGATATATTTCTTACCCCTAAGAGATTTAACATATTTGTTGAATGGACCAAGATAATGTCCTGGTGGAACATGAGAAAAAAATGATGAAACTATATCTAGGGAAGAGAAATTATTTGATGTTCAGTCCTTGAAAGCAAGATAACTAGGTGTCCCCCTCAAACCTTAGAGTTGGTTTTTATTAGCTTGTGTAGAGTCTGGGGAGAGGGTGATAGTACAGTAAAAGAGCAAGACCATAAAAGCATAAGAAGGGTAAGGAGAGTGATATTCTTGAACACCTGTTCTATACTAGACTATGTGATAGGTATATTTTATTTTAATTTTGACACCAGTCCTAACAAGACACCCACATTGTATAGATTTCAAGTAACTTGTCTAAAGTGATTCACCAGTGCTCTGCAGAACCCAAGCAGAACCCATGTGTTTCACTCCCAAACCCTCCAATATTCTGCTGTCTTTGCTAGAAACTTTCTCTAATTATTCAGCTTTGAAATATTAAACTAGGTCTTCTAGATACTCAAGCTGTAATAAGAGCTTTGGGTAAATTCTTCCTTTTCTCTAAGGATTAAACTAGGATTTTTCCAAACTTGGAATCCCCACATGCCTACTACCACTATCCACTTCCCAGCCTTGAGTTGTTCACATACAGCAATTCAACTGTTTGTGTTAGTAATTTTTCACACTACTTCAAACCATAATCTTTCAGACTGTGAGAGGAACAAAGATTGAACGCATTTTCAACCTGAAGGCTGTCCTTTCAAGGAAAGCTCCGAGTTTACTCTGGATTCAGTTAACCAGGGCAGGGCCTAACTATGAATAAGTAACACTGGTTCTATGTCCTGCCTGACTGCCACATCCTTGATGCCATTAATTTGGAGAACTGAGGGAAAGTTTAAGATCGAGTTCACTTGCTTGCTTGCCAACAGATGTCATGTTGGTTAGATCAAGCAGAGCTTTCTCAAGACAAGGTGATTAGATTATAGCCTTGTCCAAAGATCTTTCAGCCATCCTTTCTCATGATGGAACTACTTGGCCTAGTTTTCTGGACTGAAACCAAGAGTCTGGCTAATACATAAAGTTATTATTCACGATCACGATCACGACCATCCTGTTATTCGTCGATTGCCTCGAACAGGCCCCAATAATGTCTCCTTGGTCTAGCCCTGAGATTTTTTTTAAAAAGTGCCATATTCAAGGCTCTTTCATAGTTAGGAGAATGAGACCCATCATTGTTACTGGTATTTGGCATATTGGGTACGCCATGGGGAGTTTGCCAGACTCTGCCGTGTGGGCAGGTTACATTCGGTAGCTTGCCAGTTTGTCCAAAGTAGGAATGAGATTCCAGGAGCTGGGTTTTATAGTCTCTGAGTCTTGGCCGTTGATGGGATTACATGGTGCCAGGGGACCAGTTGGTGAGTGTGGCCCCCACCTACTGGAATTTGGAGGATCTGGGTGGAGGATTCTCAGCCCTGATCCGAGTAGGCTTAGAGATCTCAGCCCCGGGACCCGCGTGCCTTTGTTCCCCTGCCGGTACCTTCATGTGTGCAGAGAGTGGTCTCAGCATGGTGGTGGCTGGTTCTGGAGGTCTTCAGCTGCTGGAGCCCTGGTCAGGGCGGGGAGGAAAACTCAACCCGCTCCCCTCCAAGGGGCCCCCAGTGAGGACAGCCAAGTGCAGGGGCAGGCTTTTTTATTTAAAAAAAGTCATGTGTGGGATGGGGAGCTAGATCAAAGGACAAGAGCTTATGCCTTGCATGCAGAACCCCTGCCACATGAACTCCCAGATGCATTCAGGAGTAGTTTTGTGATCTCTGAGCAACATTGGTCTGGTTCTAGTGACTCTCAATACCAGTGTGCCCAATATCATAGAATCACCAGTCCTAGCACCAAAATATGATGGCCACAAAGCCACACCAGGATCACTGGGAATAGATCTAGAATTTCCATGCAATGCTGGGAGGCACCCAGGAAGAAAGAAAGGAAGGAAGGAAGGAAGGAAGGAAGGAAGGAAGGAAGGAAGGAAGAAGACATTGAGTACTTAGGATTCTGTTTTCCAGAAGCACCCAATACAGAAAGCAATCCAATGTGAACAACAGCTGTCCTTTGGCACACAATCCCTGTACCCAAAGGCACTTCTGTTATAAGCTGATAGGAGCTTGATAAGGAAGATACCCACAATAGCTACCCCCACTTTGGACAGCACCATGATATTGAAAAGCACTCTCACTACGTGCTTGCCATGGACTGTTTTAGTAGTACTACTTTTCTTGTCTTATTATTGTAATTCATTTATGTTACATAGATGCATATATTGAAATGCAGTGCTTAACATCAAATGTTGAGTAAAATTTGGTAAGTGCATCATTTTTTTTTTTCTCTTTTGGCTCCCATTGCCTTTCCTGTACAATTCCTATAGGAAAAATCATTAGGAATAAGCATTGCTTGCTTTTCTGGGCTTTCTAATCTCATGTCACAACATTGCACTTGGTGCTGTCTCCTGCCGTGGGTCACAGTGAACACTGAGCCTTGAGCTTGGCCCACTTGCTCTGTATGTCATTATCAGAACTTTGACTGCCAGGTTCCATATGCTGCTTACACTTAAGTTTTCAGTTTCAGTTTCCTCACCTCTATATGTTTTTCCAAGCATATGCTTGTCTTGCCTTCAGGGAAATATTAAAAGTGTAATATGTAGAAAGCTACAATATCTAGAGTGTTGGCAACTCTACGTAGTGTCGAGAAAATTTACCCTATTACCTCAAAATTGTGGTTATTTTACACACTGTCAACACCAATGCTTGGCTCCTAATGGGTGCTTTTCTTCTTTCAAGCTGGGATAAACTCTTTCAAACTCTCACTGAGGTACCATTTCTTGCTTTTCTTCTTCTTTTTTTTTTTCTTTCTTCCCTCCCATTGTCACTATTTGGTGCAGATACACAGATATATCTAATCATTTTAGGTCATTTTTAACTCCCTTCACCTGGTCCCCTCCCCTAACCTCTATGCCTCCACCAATTGTTTTCAAAGGGTGCCACACTTCAACAAGCCATGACAGATCTTGTTTGTTTTTGTTTGAGGACCACACCCAGCAATGCCCAGAGGTTACTCCTGATCTGCACTCAGGAATTAATCCTGGCGGTGCTCTTAGAACCATTTGGGATGCTCAGAATCCAGTCCAGGTCAGCTGCATACAAGGCAAGCACCCACCCTACCTGCTGTACTATCTCACCAGCCCCAGGACCGGCCTTCTTATCTATTGCAATTCAAGGTAAGATGATTGAACCCAGCCTTACTTATGTCTCTTAACTTTTGCCCTTGGCATCCGGACAGCTCTTCAATTCTCAGGATGCTTGCTGCTGAACTTCCTGTCTATATAAATGCGCTTGGGGAGTCTCTTGCTCCTCTAGCCTGCTTCTTCCTCCTCCCAGAGCTTCCCATTCCCTTTCCATGCCGAGCAATTATTCTTATTAATTATTCCAGCTAGCAGTAATTATCAGCAGTACATGCCCCAAGCCACATTAATAACAGAAATCTCTAGGACACTGAGGAATCAGCTGGGAGGCCCCATAGCCTTATGATTTGCCAGCCACTGCAAGTTATACTCTCTGCTACTTCCCATACCCCTCCCACTATGTCTCTGCTTTGCTCTTACCAGTCCCCAGTTGCTTTATTCTCTAGCCCTGTTTGGTAGTGTGATAAAGCAAGGGCAGCATAATCTAAACCTATGTGGGTACAAGCTCCATGTAACTATGGTGGTAAATGAGTCATCTGAACCCTCAGATAATTGAAGGATGTCTTTAAGAAGACTTCAAAGCTTGAACCTAAACACTTTATTAATCTTTTGGCCCTTATTTGCAATAGTTTCAACTTTATACGTGTCCTTACCCTTTGCTCATTTTCCATTTGTAAATGGTTTAAAATCTCACTAGCAGGTCATTGGTAGGTTTTAACAAAGTAATACTCTTGTTAAAAAAACAGAATTTAGTTATCCTAAAATTTCACTATTAAGGAAGTGTCATCTGTACAATGTGAATATTTTCTGAATACCAGTGAGCTGGCCTAATTCCTCAGAATATTTTGGATAAAAATGCAAATGACTAGGAACAGAAAAGAATCAGTTATTTCTTCCCCAAATAACTTAAATGAATTTGTGTGCCTTAGAAATAAGATGCTGTGTTTTGCTAACTACCTCCCAACATCGATTTGGAAACCATCTGCCCACTGGAACCTTCTTTTTTTAGTACAAAACAACAAAGTTTGAAACACTTGAATATAGTGTCAATGCTGACTTACTACAATTGCAACCCATCAGCAAGTTTCCAGAGAGGTTGCAATGCAAGGTGCTAATTGCAGATGCTATAAGCAATGATTTTATTACTAAACCACCACAGACCACATGTGGCAATGGTTAGAATCAGGTGGAAAAGGGGTGGTGGTGGGGGGGGAGGAATCAGCATTGTCAAAGCAGAGCTTTTATCAGTTCTTGCTAGGTGAAAACAAAAGAAACTAATGAATTTTTGTTTTTCTTTATTCTTCTTTATTAAGGATGACGTAGGTCAAGAAAAGGATATGTAAAACCATTTGGAAAAGATAAAATTTTAAAGGACACTATTTTATGTAAAGATAGTCAAAGAATAGTAACATGAAATGTACTTCATTCTGACACCACGCCTACTGGCTGGAAATACTGATGCATAATTGTTGAGGCCAGTGGTAAAAATTCAGTCCTTTGCAAATTTATTTAATTTAAATAAGCTTCCCCAACATTGGGGGAATGTGTTCTCTCTGTGTGCTTCATTAGTGTAGCTTACACCACAAAACTGGCTGTATTGAGAAAGATTGCACCATTATCAAATAATTAGGAATGCCTTAGCAGGTGCATACACTTACCTTAGTAATTAAACCCTTGTTAAAACACCAAAATCCAGAGACTTTAAATGGTTACAGCATCCCAAAGGAGGTAGCCCAGAAAGTGATTCTATAAGGTAGTGTCATTTGGGAACAGAGATATTGAGCAGAGTCTCTTTTCCTCTTGGGATGCTTACCCAGCACATCTGTGCACATCATGAATGCAATAAAAATTGCAATGACAACGTTAGACAAACACCCACTGCATAAGATACTGGGTAGACCCAGCGCTGTCCTACTTGGAAGCAAATACTGTGTAACTGGGCTTTGGGCTGCCATTGTTTCTACCAGCAATCATGAGACAAAGAGAAAATAAAAATTAGAATATCTGAAATACCCAGTCTACTATCTTCAGGGAAAAAAGAATAACTGATACATATTTCCCACCAAATGTCTTCATAAAACACAATTCTGGAGTTTTTCACTGACAGAATTTAAAGGTTAGTTGTCTCCCACCCACCACCACCACCTCCATTGACTTTTGAGATGTAGGGCCATGAAAATATGATAAGCAGCCACCAATAAGCCAACATTCGATGGTTTTCTCAAATTTTGCTGCCAGCAGCATTAAACTTATTCATATAATTACAAATTATGTGTATTTACTGGGGTCTGGTTACCTATGCAAAGCATGCCTTCCATATATAAACATAATTGTGATAAATCTGGGCTCAACAGCCATGGGGCATTCTGAAGATGATATCTAGGGGTTGCCATGACAACTCCCTAGAATTCCTGCTGCCTTTTCATGGTGAAGTTCCTAGGTAAAGCCTGGAAGGTATCTGAAATAAATCATCAAAGGTAGGACAGCTGGAATTGGTCCATGGAAAAAATCCAAGTATGTGAGTCTATAAGTCCTGTGGTAAGGAGGTTGTCACTGAGGACAAATTTCCATAACTTTTTGGAATTTAAGTTGAATAGCTGAAGCAATAGGATTTTTATGGAGTTCAGTTGTTGTGATGTTGAGCTCCTGTAGACATTGATACCCAATGCCTCAATCACTGATCTACTCCTTTTTTTATTGGTACCAAACATCTTCCAATCCTGAGGTACCTGGTACAAGAAAGAACTCTGCGGACCTAGTTTTTGGCAGAGATATTTTCAGGCCCATAACTCACCCTATCTTGTAGGTCTTTATGGCAGAAATCTCTTTCAGCATAGGAGACACATGACACCAACAAAGGGTTAGAATGGTATGCTAGCTTGCTAATTCTGGTTGGGAGGATCACACACTGGGTCGTAATTACACATTCACTTGCTCTGAGACCTTGGAAAAGTTACTATAGTCATTTTCAGAGAGGGAGAGACTTTAATACCCTGAGCTAAATTGCTAACTGCAATTAAATACAATTTAAAATGTAAAACACTAAACACAATGTGTGTTATTTAATAAACATACAGTAAATTTCCTTTTCTTTTATTCCTCCCCATAAAAATATAAAATGTGACATTGGAGAGATAGCACAGCAAATAGGGTACTTGCCTTGCACATGGCTGACCCAGGTTCAATCTCTGGTACTACATATGGGTCCCTGAGTTTTCCAGGAGTGCTCCTTTAGTGTCAAGCCAGGAATAAGCCCTGCTGAGCACAATTAGGTGTGGCCCCCTAATAAACAACATACATATATGTATTCATATATATATACATATATATATATAATGTGATTTTTGTTAAAGGCAAGATAAATTGTATTGTTATTTGACTTTAAAATCTGGTGATTATCCTGCATTTCACTGAGAGTTAGTTACTTAAGTAGATTAGTACTCTAAGAGTGAGGAGAAGTGGCAGTTGTTCTCTCGGTGGTATCAACAGACACATAGATGTCATGTGATATTTTACTGATAAATAGCAGAGAAGAGCACAGCTTTGAATAGTCTATATCTTTATGCTTTACAGTTAGAAAGGAGATGCTTATGCTCCTTTATTCTGCCCTGAGGTGAAGAAAAGTTTTCACATGTTGAAATTGTGTACTAACTCTAATTCACAGCTGTAATCTGAGATAGGTTTTAGATTCTTGTTCTTTTTTTTTTTTTTGAGTTTTACCTTTTAGTGTATCTTATATTTTCTTGGTTTTTGGACCTGAAGTAATGGTTAAGATGAAATTCTGTAAATAAATCTTTAGTCTTACAGTGGTCAGTTGTGAAGGGAGAGGTAATATCCTCTGATTAAACCTTGTAGAGAGCCCCTGCCTCCATATATGAGCATCACATGTGCATTTAAGTAGCCCTCTCACTCCAAACTGTGGTACCATGGCTAGAGGGACTAAAATGAAATAGTTTCCTCCACTCAGGGTAAATTAGGCGCTGATAAAACCCTAACCTGGTTAATCTCTGCTTAAAAGTTATATTCTCCTACAAGAAGACCCTAGAAGAAATGAAGGATACATTTCAAAATCATTACTTTTCTTCTATTACTGCAAAGAAGTTTCAGGGGAGTTCACTTTATATTCATTGTAAGAACTGGTTCAACACCAGAGGTAAAATTCAGAAAACAAAAACAAAAACAAAAAAAAACAAAGACAAAACATGTGCAGAGTCCTTGGTGATTGTGAGCCTTGGAGTTTGGGGAAACTTGTCCACAATGAGCTTCCATTATCTTGTGTCACAGTTCAGGCTTTCCTTCCACAGGACTGGGTCCCATAGAAGTTTTCCTAGGGACTTTCTGCTCCCTTGAATTGTGAACCTTTATATAATTCTTCTGTCTCTGTTTGGTTGGCAAAGATTTGCCTTGTGACATCTCTATTATTAAATAATCTAAGTAATGTTCACTTTTCATGTTGTTCATATGTTCCTTATTAGAATGCAGCTGTGATTTTTCAGGGTCTTTACAGGATGGTCCAGAAAACAAGTCACTAAAATTGATCTTTAAACATTAAATATACAGATTATCAAATTTAAAAATCTCCACTTGTCCAGAAATCAACTTTATAACCTTTAAAAATTGAAAACTCAGTTTAGTTTTATTTTGGTATTCATATTCGGTTGTCATGTCTCACTTTCCATCAAGACAAAATAATCATTCTCCATCCCTACTTTTCTGCCTATAAGACATTAAAACCTTTGAGTCCAGGTGAATTGTACTGTACAATTGTTTATATCCTGGGCCAGAGCAATAGTACAGAAGGCAGGATACTTGCTAGTAGCCAAACCCGGGGTTCCATTCCAGCACCACATGAGGTCTCCTTAACCCAGCAGGAGTAATTCATGAGTATAGAGTACAGAATAAGTATAGAATAAGTATTCATGAGTGTAGAATAAGCTCTGAGAACTGCTGGGTGTGGTCAAAAACAAACAAATAACAAACAATCCAGACCCTAGATTTATTTCCTTGTATTCAGTCCCACTGAAGCATGTGGCAAAAATAAAATGCATAAGTGATACATCACTGATTGTATCACATCAAGAAGCATATACTATTTTGTCTTGGCTAAATTTGCCAACATTTAAAGAATTTTCAATTTTTAAAGGTTATAAATTTGGTTTCTGAACAACTAGGGGTTTATATTTGACAAAATGTATATTTAACGTTTAAAGATAATTTTTAGTGACTTTTCTTTTCTGGCCCATCTTGTAAAGACCCTGAAAAATCACAGCTACATTCTAACAAGGAACACATGATACCTACAGTCTCTCCAGTTTAAAAATAAATTTTCACTTTTGTAATTATTAGGTACTCTGTGGTATACTTCTCTGTGAACACTCTGTTTCCCAGCAGCCTTACAACCAGTGATTTTTAAAAATCCACTGGCAATTCTTACCTAAAATCACCATATATATTATTTATTATTATATATTATTAATATATTATTACATATAGATATATATGATAGCAAATGGCGCTTTTCTCATTCTATTACTCTATATTTATTGAAATAAAATAATAACTGCACCTTTCTTTTGCCCTCCCATCCCCTCATGTCTCAAAAACTTATGGATTGTTCTATTTACCCATAATTTTTTTCTTATTGTTTATATTGTGTCCAGTCTCTCAGATATCCAGGATAGTCCCATCAAGTCCACTCCTGTGGCTTTCTATGTCCTTTTGACACCATCTCATTTGTCTTTGGGCACTTACTTGCTTTCTGGCACAGTAAAATGTACCAGGGCTCCCTTATAATTTCCCTGTTCCTGCTTGGAACCACTCAATGCTTGACATTTATTTAGAAATAAAGATTTCAAGCACAGATAATATCTTTTTTGGACATAGCCAATGGCAGTTTACCTACAACTCTGAGAAAAAAGTCTTATGCATTGGACCTAAAGGATGCTTCCCCACAAAGATTCATCGTGTCTCTCTATTCTCACTGCTACCATCCATTCCTCCCTTTAGTATGCTTTATGCGAAAACCCCTCTACAGGAATCCTTGCCTGCAGCCTCTCAATCCTAAAATCTATTGGAACATGATTTTTGTAACATAGTTAAGGGGAAGAGTGACCTTTGGGATCATACTGGCCAGTACTCTTATACCATTTCTTCTACCCAACCAACAAAATAAGGCCTTTATAAACCTCAGTTTCTTTATTTGAAAAGTAGAGATGAGGCTACACACCTCACAAGGAGTGAGGATTAGAGACAAGCTGTATCTCTTGACCACATCTTCAAACCTTCCCCAGCATTTTAGTTTCTTCCGGAGAGCCCATCTACTCATAGTCATTGGAAGAAGAGGTGCCACGCTTACAGTAATTTCAATGGATTTCAATTAACTAGACAAGGCTAGGCATAATGAGAAAATAGAGGGAGAGGGAAAGGGGAAGGAGAGGGAGGGATGGCAAGATAATGAAGAGAGAAGTGAAGGAGAGAAGAAGAAATAAGATGTCCATAAATAAAGTATAGAACTGATGGTAGATGACCAAAGATAAGCCCATAGAATAATAGTAAATTGACGCCATTTCTTCTCCCTTAAAAGACTTTCACTCTTTAATTATCCCCTGTCCAGTGTCTTCAGACATTTCTTCCATGTTATTGGAAATGTACACTGGTGAAGGGGTGGGTATTGGAACATTGTGTGACTAAAACCCAATCATGAACGACTTTGTAACTGTGTATCTCGTGCTGATTCAACTAAATAAATTAACAACAACAACAAAAACTAGAAATCTAGGCTTTAATTGTAACTTTTTCGTCACCTTTTAATCACAGGCTTGATGAATTCATCTCCTAAACTACCTAAATCACCTCTAAAATTTGTTTTTCTAAATGCATGGCTCTTTTTTCTACATGGTTTTTTTTGGGTTTTTTTGGTTTTGGTTTTGTAAGTTTGGTTGTTTTGAAGGGGACATCCAACTTTGTGCAGGACATACTCCTGGCTGTGTCATCAAAGATCACTCCTGGTGGGCTCAGGAATCAATGGGATGCCAGGAATCAAACTTGGGTGGGCCACATGCAAGGCAAACGCCCTACCTGATTGCTCTTGCCCTCCTATGGAATTTTGATCCAGGTCAGGCCTTTACCACCTCTTCTTTCACTCTGGGCTCTCTACTTTGTCTCCCTTCCCACTTGGATTGCTAGGCACTTTTGGATTGGAACTGAGAATGTTTGTCTAATGTTTGTCGTACCTGGTGTACAGGTTTTCGCTTCAGAACATTCTGTCGTATGTCACACAGGGCCACTGATGTCTATCGCAATTTTCCCAGAAACACATTTGCTTACCGCACAGTTCCCAAATCTTATCATTCATATTCTGTCATCTGTCTAGAGGTCATTACTACTTTCATCACATAAACCACACCTCAGAAACAGTTGTTTTCTCATTTGCCCTTGATTATAAAAGCAATGTATTTCATTAGGAAACTCAGATGAGCAAAATAGAACATGAAAACTCTCATGTTCTTATCACCCAGATGTGAACAATACTGACACTTTTCTTATACTTTAGATACAGTTTCTATGAAAGTGGAAATGTGCTCTATTATCCTGTAACTTTTTTATTACTTAATCATAAATAATTAATAAAATTTATGTCATTTAATGTTATGCCCTCATATTATACTTATGATAACTACATAGAAGTATATTGAATGGTAATGGTGTGATCTAACTAATCCCCTATTGTTGGATGTCGACCTATTTATATAATTAAAACAATATTCTGGTGATTATCGTTCTTGATGAAATCACGTCAACATGAATTTTAATTTTCTTTCTATAAATACAAAAGAAGCATTTGTTGAATCAAAGATTTTGAGACAGATTGCCCAATGTTTCTCAGAAAGACTCTAATGATAAAGTTTTCCAATTTGGGGGGATAAAAAGGTAAATATTTTATTTTGTATTCCTCTTTAGTGAGGCTCACATTTCATTTTATTTAGTAACTATGTATAAAGTGTTTTTGAATTTCCTTTTCATGATTATATTCCTTTTTAAAAAACCTATCAGTGCTGGGCACTGCCAGAGTCTCCTCACTAGGAGATGGCAATATTGGAGATCAAACTCAGCCTCCACCTGAGAAGACTGCTCTAGCCCTCTGAGCTATCTCCCTGGACCTTCTTTTTTCATTTTTTTCTGTTGAAGTCTACCTACCTGAAAAAGTAATCTGAGTGAGGCTGGAGTGATAGTACAGTGTGTAAGGGGTAGGGAATTTGCCTTGCACACCTAAAGCCTGGGTTTGATCTCAAGCATCCCATATGATCCCCTAAGCACTGACAGGAGTGATCCCTAAGCTCAGAGCTAGGTGTAAGCCCTGAGCATCGCCAGAAGTGACCCCAAAAGAAAAAAATGTAATCTGAAGGAGTTTATAAAGCTTATAAAAGTATATAAAGTATAAAAGTTTATAAAAGTATATAAAGTTTATATACTGCCTTATACTAAAATATTCTCTCCGATTATTGTTTGTCTTCCAGTTTGGTCTTGTGTTTATGTGTGGTGCTTCGAGGCTAAGCAGCATAGTCGATAGAATCAAGAACCAAACTTCCAGGGCTTGAATTGAAATTCTAAAGCTAATAAGCAGTGAAGCTTTGGGCACAGTACTTAATCTCTTAGGCCTCAGTTTTCTCATAGTTAAAATAGAAGTAAAGAAAATGTTTATCTTATGGATTGTTGGGCTGGAGCAATAGCACAGTGGGTAGGGCGTTTGCCTTGTAAGTGGCCAACCCAGGTTCAGTTCCTCCGTCCCTCTTAGAGAGCCTGGCAAGCCACAGAGTGTATCCTGCCCGCAGAGCAGAGCCTGGCAAGCTCCCAGTGGCGTACTCAATATGCCAAAAACAGTAACAGCAAATCTCACAATGGAGACGTTACTGGTGCCCGTTTGAGCAAATCGATGAACAACGGGAGGACAGTGCTACAGTGCTATAGGATTGTTGAGAGAATTAAAATGAGCTAATAATATAGGCAATTTCCTTGACTGTCTGTATATCTAGCACATTTAAGTGCTATTGTGAGCTGAGCTAAGTCAACAATGAATTTGCTCATGAGTCATCTTTTTTTTTTTCTTTTTGGGTCACACCTGGCAATGCTCAGGGGTTACTCCTGGCTCATGTACTCAGGAATTATTCCTGGTGGTACTCAGGGGACCATATGAGATTCTGGGAATCAAACACGGGTCGGCCTTGTGTAAGGCAAACGCCCTACCCGCTATACTATCATTCCAGCCCCATGAGTCATCTTTTTTAAGAGACCATCCCTGAATCACAAGATGAGAGGCTACTCACCTATCTTTCCACAATATTTTTCCTAATACTGCCAATTTAAAATTGATATGTATACCTGGCAGTCTTTCTCAACAGAAGGGGGAAAATGTGGTGGTTGGGGTTATGTCTAATTTACCACTATATTCCCAATACCCTTTATTGGCTCCTTTAGGTGGGTATTTTCAGAATATTTGTGAACCAAATGTCTCAGAACCATTTCTATGATGCATCTCTCATGTTCCTTCAAATTCTCTCATTGTGGACTTAATTAGCTCTTCAGATGGGTCATATATTTATTGGGAACAAATAAACTCTTGTCTTTATAAGACAAACCTCAGAGTCTGAAATAATTGCTCAGTAAATTTTGGCTCCCAATATAGAGACATGGGAAGAATGAAAGAGAAGGATAGGTGGGGGTGGGGGATGGGGGGAAGCAAAGGAATAAAGAACAAGTATCACATAAGCGTAAGTTAAATGCAGGCCCTTAAAACCTGTCTTGGAAGACTATGTTGCTGCATACTGAATCCTGTCTAATGATATCAGTGATAAAGCCCATGATTTAAAAGGAAATAAAAGTCAGATATCCTTACCCTAGTGAACTGTGAATGTCCTCTAAGTCTCTGTGATTTTGGTCACTTGCACTATTCTCACGCTACATGCCTCTTGAGAATGCTTTTGTAACTTCCTTGTGTAGATCCTTTCTCACTGAACTGAAAAAGGTATTCTTGAAGCTGAGGGTCTTGAATGGCTTATCTTTCAACGCTGCTGAAAGACTCCTGGTGTACTGTGATCCAGAGCATTTATTACAATTCATATCTAAAGCCGATTCCTGGCCAGAATCAAAACAGGTGTCAAACCAGATATCTGTGTTTCTTCCTTTGAAAATATCGAGTTTATATTCCAAGTGGTTTCATAGTTTTGACAGTCAAATCAACCAAAAACTCAGTTACCTTAAGTGATGATATTTTTACTGTTTGACTATCCTCGTAGCCAGAGCTTATACATATGATTGTAGCTTATTTACAGAACTCATTCATTTGTTTCACTTAATGCCATTTAATACACATGTATTTAAGACTGAGAGCACTAGCAATGGCAACTTACCCATCTAGTGGGATAAGATATCCCATCCTTGGGTTCCCAAGACATCCATTGTAGAGTGACAAGTAAATTATTATCTGAATGTGTTTGTATAAGCATTTTGTTATGTTATAACTGCTGTTTAAACACAAACAAAACACATAAATTATTAAGAGCTAGAAAGGGAAAGACATGGAAAGTTTTATAAAGAAGATGAAGCTAGGCAAAGTTTTGAAGGAGCATTCAATCATTCCTCCTATAAATATATTCTGGCTTGAATAAAAACAGTGCATTTAGGCATAGGGTTATTTATTAGCAGTGGATAAGCAAAGGTTCTTAACAAATGTACTTGGTTATTAAGATACCAAAGAAATATATAGATGATATGATGAAAAGTTGCAGAAGACAAGAGACCAGAAAACTAATAGTCAATATGTGAACTAATTTAGTTGGAAGTCAAATTCTAACTGAGCACATATATGCATGAGTTACTCTTCTCATCCCTTAAGGATCTGACCTATGATGGTAATTAGAATAATGGGAAGGAGGGAGTGAAGTGAGCAAGGACTATGAAGGAAGACTCAGCATAGATGAAGGGGAAATTGTGGAGCTGAAGGCGTGAATACAGGACACATTATATATACAGCAGGAACAAGAAAGCTGGAAGAAGAGTAGCTGGCTTGACAGAGAAAGAGATGAATACTAGGTCTAACACAAGACTTTTACTAAAAGGAAAAGAAGTAGCTAAATAGATAAGTGGGTGGGTGGGTGGGTGGATGGATGAGACCATGAATGAAAAGGTGGTAAGTAGCTAAAGGAAATCACATGTCTTTCCACCCCAGTCCCATCCTATCTTGGTCTTTTGGGTAACAAGATAATACAAAATTTTGTATTTCTTTTTTAGATTCTAGTTTCTGACTAAACTACTGGGAAATAATTTGTTGTTCCCTAAGAGCCTGGCACCATCCCTGACCCCCTGCTTTATAAATTCATAGTTGTTGATTTACATACTCTGCCATTTCCCTCTATCAATCCCCATTTGATTGCTCTTTTATGTCTCTGACTCTGACTCTCCATTGACAAGGCCAGTGAAGCACACGGTTTTCACCCATGATCTGCTACTGATTCTTTCCTCCTTCACTGACAAGTTTGGCTTCATACTCACTGATTTAATATCCCAGACACAGGAACCTGGCTGTCAAAACGAGGAAGCCGGATTCATCATACTACCTACAACAAGGTAGAAGGAACCCATTTAGAAACTGCCAATACAAACAATCTGAAGAGCACAAGTTATTAGGTCAAGATGAACATCAAGTTCATTAGAGATTCTAGCAGCCCCACATAATTGGTCCAAATTGTGGCTTATTAAACTCACTTTTATCACAGAGACTCCTGCTAATGCCACTATAGTTAAGGCTCTGTCAGTTTTTCCATTATAAGTTCATGTTTCAGAGGCTTATAACTGCCACAGAAATTCACTGCTGCCTGAAACTTGACACATTAGAGTGCTTACAGCCTTTGGTTATATTTTGAAAATAAGAATAAAATAAAAATGACGGGGCTATTTTGTAGAGATATGTAGCCTCAGTTTGTAGCCAATGAGGCTTCTGTAACAAGCAGACCTTAGCCAGGCCATTGACTATATCATATCGGCTGACATGATAGATAGAAACACTTTAACATTTTCCTCATTGTCATTACCTTCCATCTTGTCAGTAATCTCCTTGTTAAAGAGCACTCGTTGACATGATGGACAATAATGGCCCCACCGCAGTTACCATTGCCCATCATAGAGTAACCCAAGTTTCCCAAGTTCCTATATATCGTACATAAATTGCTGTATAAAAGGTTGTGGAAATGTTTTTGATAGAGCAAAGAGCCTATCAGACCTCTCCCCAATCAATTCTGGGGTTGGTAGAAGATCTGTGGGTGTCATATTGCTGTCGTTTTTTGGAATTTGAGTTTATATGGACCGTAATGAAGCCACTATTCTCTTTGTAGTACTTTGCCTGCAATTACAAGCAATTGCCAGTAGCTGATCTGTAGCTCTCTGGTTAGGACTTTGTGTCATTTAGAAAAGGTTTCCCATAGGACAGTGTAACAGAAAAGATAATTAGGACATCTGTCACCCTTAAACGTTTAACCTGAAATATTGATACACAGAATAAGCGATAAATAAGTTGTCAGCTAAGAAAAACTTGGCACCCAAACTAGGTTATTATCAATTGCTATTTAATTTAAGCCTTCCTTCGGAGGTAAGAATGCATCTACATATGCATTTCTTGGTACAATAATCAGAATGTGACACTTAGATCAGATACTGGGGTTTACAAATTTCAAAACAAACATCTGCTAACTCTGTAACTCTGAGCAGACTATGAAGAACTATGATGATCTCTGGTCCTCTTCCCTGATCTCTAAAAGTAGAATGCTAGAGCTGGAGAGAAAACTTAATGATTTGAATGCATGCTCTTAATGCAGGAGGTCCAGGTTTAATCCCTGACATTCCCAACACTACAAATAGCAACACATCAGCACAGAGCTGTCAGCAGTTCTCCTGCATTGCCAGGTATGGTCCCAAACTAAATCAAATAAATGACTTCAATTAGAAAGGTAATAATGTCCCTCACAGAATAGTTATAGGGAATTATTAACTATAGATACAGATATATATAAATCCTTTATTTATTAAGATGTAAATTAAGATTTATATATGACTGTGGAAATAATTCAAAGAACTGAAGTGCTTCTTTGCATGTTAGAGCCCTAGGTTCAATCCTGGCACTGCATGACTTCTAAAATCAAAGTAACCCATCATGCTGAGCACAGAGTAGTTCCTGAGTGGGACCAGTTATGATCCAAAGACAAAGGATAAAAAATAAGAAGAAAAATATATTAATGGTGGGAGACAGAGCAATAGTACAGAGGGTAGGGCATTTGCGTTGCACTCAGCCAACCTGGGTTCAATCCCTGGCAACCCAGATGGTTCCCCGAGCACTCCTTGGGTTCAGAGCCAGGAGGAACCCCTGAGTATCACCAGATATAACCCAAAGAAAGCAAATATATATGTAATGATTATACCTATATATATAAATGGTTTGTAGCATCTGTTTCAACTATTTTTGATTTTGTTCTTTATCAATAAAATAAGTGTACATATATTTATATAAATTATATCCATATTGTTATAAATTAACTCATGTAGCACTATGTAAAAGTTTATGCAATTTTAAAGCATACACAAAATTAGGACTGTTAAATGATTGAAATAAATAATATTTTAAAATATTTTGATTCTGTTGCCTTAGTTATGCAGAGCACATTTTTGCTCTCAGGAAAAAATAATCATACATTTAAATAACTTTTTATATTACTATGTTAAAGTAATACTATTATTAAATACCTATGATGATAATTGTTCATTTTCTTCAGAATCCTTACCACAGTGATGAAATTAATTTGGAGTTCCATTTCTATTTTATTTTAATGACCACCACAGTTTAAAATATATTTTACTATAATGTGCATAACCAAGTGAAAGGCATAAGTTTCTGGTTATTCTTATTAATATTTGAAAACTGTATGATTATGGATTTTTGTTTAAATTAAGGTAGTAAATGTTCATATTTTCTGAGTTGTAGCACTGTAGCACTGTCCTCCCATTGTTCATTGATTTGCTCAAGCAGGCACCAGTAACGTCTCCCTTGTGAGACTTGTTACCGTTTTTGGCATATTGAATGCGTCGCGGGTAACTTGCCAGGCTTTGCCATGCGGGCGAGATACTCTTGGTAGCTAGCTGGGCAGTCCAAGAGGGGTGGAGGAATTGAACCTTGGTCAGCTGCGTGCAAGGCAAATGCCCTACCTGCTGTGCGAAGTACTGGGGATGTAGTTCAGTAGAGTAACTGCCGTATGTGAAACTCTGGTTTCAGTTCCTGAAAATGCACACATGCACACACACACACACACACACACACACACATACACCACACACACATACACACACACAGATTCCTTGTTAAATAATCAGAAATCATTGTATTTTATTGAGCAGATTTAAAGGACTATGAAACTCTTCATCTGAATGATTTATAACTAGGTAACAATTTTTTTCTCAATTTATTTCTAGAATTAAAAAATTGCAATGTGCAATATTTTCAGTAAAAAAACACATAATTTCATAATGATGAAACACTTCTACCATATTTTTAATGTTCTTTCCAAATCAGAGATTCCTTTTTCAAGAAAACCGTTTTCTCTCATTGTTGAATCATGTTTGTTTTCAAGGTTCAGATGAAGTATACAATTTTTTTCAAGAAAAAGAGAGTTAGATGCAACATTTATCACAGAAAGAAAAAACAGTAAATGTGGGACATATATTTTGGTTTTAAAAATGTAATTTATTTAATCTAATATTCATTGAATTATGATGCACTTCCAGAAGGTAATATAAAACACTGTGCAAGACCTAAATATTTTCAGTTATTATTTAGCAACAAAATGTTACAGAAATACCACTCTTTAGAGAACTCAGTCTGTTAAACTCCCAAGTTACATTGGTACATGTGAACTACATACTATGATGAGTTAGAAAATTAATCAACAAAAGATGAGGCCAGGTAGTGGGTTTCCACTATTCAGAAATTCATTAAACACATGAATTGAGAGAGGGTGAATCTGTATATTATATATCAGTCATGTTCATTTTTCCTCTATAATGATAGAATAAGTATGAATAAAAGTTCAATATTTCCTTGCCATATTTTAGTGGATTCTTGTAGAAATTAGCCAAGGAGTACAAATGCTGGCCGACTTCGGCCTTGAGTGTGGAAAGGTCGAACTACAGCTGAATCTTACAAAGACACTGTTTATGGCCTATAACTGTACCTCATGGTTTTTCACTAATAAATTAAAAAACAAAAAAAAAAACAAAAAACAAAAAAAAAAGACACTGTTTATGAGAAACAGCCTCGTCCCTGACGCTCTGTTCACTCTCAACGGAACGACCATCTCTGAATGCAACAGTTATGTGTACCTAGGTCGAGAAGTCAACATGACCTGGCACCTGAGTTGTGCAGAATGAAGAGAGCAGCTTGGAACACCTTCAAGAGCGTCGAAGAAATAGCTAAGAGGACAAAGAACCTCCGGGCACAGCTCTTTGATTCCACTGTTCTTCCTGCATTAACATATGCCTCAGAGACCTGGGCACTACGAAAACAGGATGAGAACGCTATTCGGGTCCTCCAAAGAGGAATAAAAAAGCTATGCTTGGAGTATCATGCTTGACTCAAATGAGAGAAAGAATCTGGAGTTCCAACCTCCATCAACAGTCAAGAATTAGGGATGCTATCTCATTTGCCAAGACGTCAAAAATCAGATGGGCTGGACACGTAATGAGATTTAGAGATGACGGCTGGACTAGAGCCATTACCGACTGGATTCCATGGGACGTCAAAAGATTGCGTGGCCACCCACCTATGAGATGGTCAGACTTCTTTGTCAAGACCCTGAACGATCATTTTGAGGCTGTTCATCTTCCTAGAATGAGCAGTTGCCATTGGGCTACACTAGCATGCGGCAGGGATGAATGGAGACATTACTGGCGCCCACTGAAGCAAATCGATGAGTAACGGGATGTCAAGTGATCAAGTGATCAAGTTGTAGAAATCCCTGGAATGTGCATATCCCACTTTGAGGGAAACTGGCTTGGCAGAGTTCAGACACAGTCAGTAGTTAGTAATTGTCAGAAATATCTCTTACCTTTGTATTGTACCTCAACCTTTATGCTAAGAAGTGTTATTAATCTGTCAGAGATTATTTCACACTCCTAAGTGTTTGATGAGCATGACACATTGCCCCTCCAAACCAACTCATTTATATCCATGTCTGCCTGCAACTTTCAAACATCTATCCTTAAGTCCATGCCTGAACTTCACATGGAAGTACTGACAACCCAATAAACCTGATGAATTATGTAAAGGTTTCCACCATGTCGGTGCTGGAGCGATAGTATAGCGGGTAGGGCATTTGCCTTGAAAGCTATAGACCTATGTTCGATTCCCAGCATCCCATATGGTCCCTTGAGCACTGTCAGGAGCAATTCCTGAGTGCATGATCCTGGAGTAACCCCTGTGCATTGCTGGGTATGATACAAAAAGGAAAAAAAAATGTTTCCACCATATCAGGGTTTTAGAATTGCTGGATATTAAATTCTTTGCATGTGACTTACTCCCCTTCCTATTGTGTTAACCAAGGTAGATGATTAAATCTAAGTAAATGGGGGTACCATCATTCCTACCTCTTCCTCTCTATATGTGCTCAGAAACAAATCATCACTTCCTCTGGCATTAACTAGAATAGTGTTAACTGGTTGAGTTTTAACTTTGAATTCAATGATGATAGTTAACTAGCAGTTTGAGAAAGAATCTTCAAGGTTTTTTAACTCAATAGAAATTGAGTGATCACTTTTTTCTTAATTAGTCTATAAGTTAAGGCTTTGACCTCTGTTTTATTAAACCAACAAAATTATATTGCTTGGTGTTTGGTTTGGTTTGGTTTGGTTTGGTTTGGTTTGGTTTGGACCATAACTGATGCTTGGGGCTTACTCCTGACTTTGTACTCAGGGATCTGTCCTTGCAGGGCTCAGGGAACCATATGAGATGCCAAAGATTGAATCTTGGTATTCCACATGCAAGGCAAATGCCCTGCCCACTGTAATATCTGTGATCCTCTAGGCTTTTATCTATGAAGCACAAATCTGGCCCACAGCAGGGGTTTCTAAAATACTGTTTTTGGAAGATTAAAACCCTGGCCAGTGAGAATTTCAAGCAAACGTATGTATGTGGGATGGGGGCGGGGATGGTGAGGCGTGGCATGTGTAATATTTGGAAGATAACTATCAAATAAGTAAAAGTTTTAATCAGAAAGTATGTTATAGGGTCTATTAAAATGACATCTGAAAAGTCTTCTTAAATCTTCAAAAACCTTTTTTTTCCTTCTTTGACTTACTCTTTGTTTTAGAATAATTTCCTGCTCAACTAGCACTTACTCTGGAAGAAGAAATGTGTATAATAATTAGGCTTAACTGTTTCCTGGGACAGTGGGAATATGTATGTCTGTGTATGCATATGGACTTACTGGGTACTTCACATCCCTGCAAAATTGTTCATTGCCTCTATATTCCTGTCTCGCTTCTCTATACTGCTCTCTGACTTTTCTACTTCCTATATTGAATGCCAAATAAGGTTTATCAAAAGTTCCCTTAAGGGCCATGCAGGCATGAGACCTAAGTTCAGTCTCTGGCACCACCCGCCCTGAATGCAATCTGGCAGCATTATTGTTTATGATCCGTGACAACATAACAAAAGTGTGCAATCTCTGGGGCACCACAACCATGTGTATGACCCAAGCAAGCATCATAACCAAATGTGCGATGACCCCTAATCATCACAATAACAAAGAGGAAAAGAAAGCGGGTACAAAATTAAAGTTCCCTTTCAAAAGAAGAGAAACTAATGATCATCTCCTAATGCCTTTCAGCACCAAATTTCAGTGCTGCGTTGTGCATTTTTTAATGAAGGGGCATGTGAGTCATCCTATATCAATACATGTGTAAGCAGGTTAATTGGTTTTTAAATATTCTTTACCTTTTCAAATACAGGAGTGTTCGCAATCAATCAGGCAACCATCTTCCTGGGGGTAGATTAAAACATTTACTGGAGGAATGTAAAGATCTAGGCAACATTCAGCTTTTGAAATGCAAAGAAAGTCGAAATGCAAAAGCCTCACAAGTTAGGTTGTTGTCCAAGAGCAGATTGTCTAAATTCCCTTATCTCTGGATGTCAGGTGAGCCTGCTCTGGGGTGGTAAGAAATTATGACATAGGAAAAATTAAAATCCAAGCCCCCCTATTTTCTAGCATTGGGGTTCTAAGAAGTGAGAAAAGGAAAGAAATGGGAAGGGAAAGGGTGACTTCATTGACATGGAGACACTTCTATCTACAAATGATTTGCAGTAAGAACTAAACTTTGCGACCCTATGGTACATAGTAAGAAGCAGCATTCCCATCTCTCGTGAGTAGTAGAAGTGAAGCTACATGTGCCAAAGCCTTTGTGAATGAATGACCTTCAGAAAATGACCCAGTAGCAAAAGCAATGACTGATTCTGGATAGGTATTTCTGACTGGGAAATTAAGACTCCCCTTAATGGAACTAACGGATGCCAAATTTATTTTCATTTTGATCCTATTTATAAATACTGATTCATTGACATATCTCTTGATTGATACCAAAAGACTTGGGTGTAAGTTCTGATTACATTAATGAATCACTTTGTTGCATATGTTTTTCAATGCATCTATATTACAGAACTCCTCATTCACACAGATGTTAATGAAATACCTAAAATCGTACTTGAGAATTCATTAGCTACCACAGGACCTGCTAAGATTAAAGCCTATTTCTGAGGACAAGGACCTACCAAGAACCAAGAACAGGAGTGAATAGATGGCCATAGAGCCTGTCACTGTCACTATTTAGATTCCTAAACCCTTAATGTTTTAGCATTAATTATTCATTAGAATTAGACATAGCCATGGAGTCTTTTTAATGAGCTTTAATGGCAAATAGCCAAAACATCAGGCCTCTCCTCTTGCACGTTACCTGAGGGGATTCACTCTAGCTCCTTCCTGTCCTCATCTGTAATGAAAATACTGTTAACCCTTAGTACCCCTAACAGGGTTGGTCAATGGCCTGTGATGCAATAAATGCTTCCCTAAGGGGAAAAGTGGAGAAGGGTTGAGATGCCTAAAAAATAGGAGAGAAATGGGAAAGAAATCACTTGGCCTGTGAAGAATGATAATTCAGGTCACAGTTGGAGCTGCTGCTATATAGTTCTCTTGAGAAGAAACTTCATAAAATTGAAGCCTGGCTATGAAGCCCTAGAAACACAGTAAAGGTGATTTCTAATTAGAATTTTCCTCCTAAACTTAAAATCATAATTCCCTTGGTAAAATTTATTGATTATTTACTATTCACTCTTACTGCTTAGTATAAATTTTTAGAAACACATAGAAATAATAAGGAATAACCTATAAATGCTCACTGAATGAATGAATTGAAGAAATAAAAAACAGTTGTCTTTTGTATTATGTTATGGAAACCCATTGGTAATGAACACATTTTCCACTTTTTATGGCCTGTATCATATTCCAGGCTATCAATTATCATTGAAAACACATGTGCAGTATGTGTAGACTCTGTCCTTTGTCTCACTCCCCATAAAAACATAGAAAGTGGCAAAGCACACTAACTTCTGTGGGCCTATCAGGACTCTCTATAGAACATTTCCTATAAAGCACTATTTGCTTCCCCCAAGTTTAAATTAATCTGAATGCTTTTCCAAATAGTCAGATTACTTTCTGAAAATAACTCAGTCTATAGAGAGAACTAGATTGTTGAATGATTGTATTTGGCTAGGTTGAGTAACAGGGAGAAACACATATGGAGAAGGCCTGGCTGGAAGTTCTTTTCCTATCTTGGTTTGACTGTAATACTGGCAATAAGTTAGTAACCAGAAGTTGCTGCTACAATTAACAAAGCAAAAAAAAAATGATGAGTGAGATAACAATTTTAAAATAACTCTAACTTTTCCAGGATCAGTATAGCATGCAAAAATAGAACTTTGAGTGCTACGCAGAGTGCTAAAGAGATAGACCCTCTTCCAGTTGCCAGATGTCTGGCTATATAACTCTTTGGCACTTTATGCAACATAGAGGCAGATCTATGGATTGGATCTATAAACATTACAGTTACCATCTGACAACTGTTCAGTGGCCACGGTCCAGTTTCTAGTGGACAGGTGTTTGAATTACAAAAAAAAAAGCCAAAACACCCTCACAATTGGAGCTACTAATTGATATGCTTATTGGGAGACTGAACAGACATGAAGACAGAAATGGTCCGTCTTCCCAATATAGTCCCTCCTGTGTTGACTGAAGGGGATTTTGTCTGGCTACTGTGTGGGTCTGTGATGAGATGGTATTGGTTCCCTGCTTTGGTTCTGAGGCATTTCCCAAGTCCTTCAAACACTTTTAAAATAAGAGAGAGTTCCTTTTCTCCCTACCTCATTCAGCTTCCACTGCTGGTGGGGTGGCTTGACTTACCTGCAAACTTGACAACAACACAAAATTTAGGTTTTGTTTTTCAGCCTGGAGTATAGATGAACTGAATCATTGTTAAAGCCCTAAGAACTCTGGCATAGAAGGAATCTTTTGCCATGGAGACCTAGGAGATTCAAATATCCCTGTTCCTCCGTGTCCCCTGACACCCCACCAAAACAATGCTGGGCCTAATGGGCCATAGGTAATATCAGTGGGAATGCATGAATGTACCATGCATTTAATGGTATTTGAGTACATTTGAATTTCTAAAACTGTTTGCCCTTACAGGAGGTTGGAAGGAATATGGAAGATTATTTACTTCAATCTACAATATGTTCTGCATTTACCAATCATGCTTAGAAGAACAAGGGACCCTATCATTGTTAATATGGGTTTTGTAAGTGCAAAATTTCTATTTTTAGTTATTTAATACTTTTATCCTTCACAAGTTTTTAAATCAGTGTGCCTCTGAATCACAGTCAATAACATATCTAATGCTGATAATAGCATTGGCATAAGAACACTTTTCACTTTGGTGGGGTTCCCTTTAGGTCCAACAATTTGAAGGTGATATTAACAGTAGCAAATGAGGGAGAAAGCTCTTCCTATTAGCTCCTTTGTCCTATGAGTTAAATTGTTTCTGAAGTGAAGTTTGTATGAAGAACTCTGGTGAAAAGAGATCTTTGATATGGGAATAAAGACAGTATTAAATGTAAAAGTATACTGGAATTGAATAATTTGTCATCAGCTTTCCATAACTCACATGGACTGTTTCTTTATTCTTTTCTTCTTTTTTTTTTTTGGAAACGAGTCCTTTAAATTACTGACAATAGCAATGTTGGCTCTAAAAAGAAATTGCATCAGAGAATTATGTCTCAGTAATCTGGTAACATTTCTAAGTGCCTGAGTGATGAGGGATGTATCTTTTTTGAACAGCAGTTAATAAACTGACCAGTCAATTCTGCCAAATTACCAATCCACACGGATTTTATACTTCACTGAATTGATGGAGAGCACAGCTGATTGCAACCAGTTAACCCTCTGGAAGCTGTGGTGTTGGTTGTGAATGGAGGCTGAACCAGAGAGACAGGCCGTGTACCTTTCCTGTTTATTTCATTGTATCCCCAATCTGATCATAGACTGAGGGTGGACGAAAAAGCAGCTGCACAAGGTTCCAAGTTCTCAGCACTCATGGGGCCCAAGCAGCATGTCACTAGGGTAGTGTCAGGATTATATGTCTCAGATGTTTAGAATGTATATAGCAGATATAAATATGAAACAGATATTTATATAGTTTGAATGTATGTGAATGCACACACATGTATATACACATGGAGATTTGAATGAACATCTTTCAGGAAAAATAATGGCATCCAAAAGTCACCTATTTAAAAACTCAAAATTGATATATTGAACTTCAGGTGGAAGTGTACTTTAAAAATTTTTTGATATAGAAAATATCAAAATACACGAGTGGATAAAATAATAATTAATAATCTTCCATGTACTTACTCCTCTCCAACACCCACATTTAGTAATTCACAACCACTCCAGTTTATTCTATCACTACTCTTGCCCTTCCAGATTATTTTGAAGCAAATCTCAGACATCGTTTCATTTTCATTTCACTCGAAAATATTTCATTGCATACCTCTGAAAAAAATGATCTCATTTTAAAAATGAACCACAAACCATAATTACACATGTGAACATTTACAATAACCCCTTAATATTATCTAATTTACAATCAGCAGTCATATTTCCCCCAATGTTGCAATTTTTAAAATATTTTGCTTCCCTGACTTGGAATTAACCTAAGGTTTGTGTTGCAATTTTTAAATGTTTTTCATAGTCTCCAGGTTCTTATTCCATCTTTCCCTATCTCTCCTTAATAGTTTTAGTTGTTGAGAGAATTATGTGACTTACATTCTGGATTTTGGTACTATTATTTGACATGCATTTCCTAAACACTAATGGTAGTTAGCTCTGAGACTTCATCAGATTCGGGTTAGATGTTTTCAGCAATAGTACTACTCTCTGGTTGGTAGTGTGCATTTCCATGTGCTTAGTTCTCTCCCTCTGTGATGTTAGCAGAGAACAATGGCACTTGGTAGGTCTTTTAAGATCAAATTCACCTAATTCATGAGAAAGTGTTGTAAAGTGTAATTCTCTCTTGTATCTTCTTCGCTGAGTTGATGGAAGATTTCTGTCAAGAACATCCCCACATTAGCTGCTGCATTACAGGAAGATAAAGCTCACAGGAGGAATAGGAGTGATAGCACTCATGCTCCATTCTTTGTCTTTCTATAGCACCTTTCAAAATAGTTGGTGCACGAGCATCGTCCAATTGATGTTTAACGACTATTTTTTCTAACATCATTAAATCCTGAATTTAAAGTATATTTTATGTTTGTATACATGTTCTTGTTATCATTGCGCCTGATGAAACTGTACCATTTTTGACCTGTGATTACCTCTTCACACAGGCTGCTGAGTGCTCATAATATCTCCTCTGTTGACTTTCATAGTTCCACTGTCATATTGAATATCTTCTTCCTAGATTTAATTCATTTATCCTGAAAGTCTCGGCTCCTTTTGTGGTTACAAAGGTTTGAAAGAGAATGATTTTAAGCACTAGGGATGCTCTTTGCTCTTGAGTTTATTGTTTTTTGCTTTTTGTCCTTTCAGTGAACAAAGTTAGGATATTTTTATTGTATATGTAGCATTACATTTTCTATTATGAATACATATATACTAGAGGCATAAAGCACGCATAAAGAGAATAGCATCCCATACCACAACTTCAGTAATTTTTAATTCACAGACACACAAAGAAATATTTAAATATACAAAATATATTGACATTAATACTAGCAGACTGCAATTCAATTTGGAACCACATGGTTCTTACTTCACCTGAAAATCACAATTGTTGGTAACTTCATAGTAATCAATTCCTTGTTTAATCTGAAAAAAAAAAGAATCAACACTGTCATCTAATTTAAAAATTAAAAAAAATTTTTTTAATTAAAAATTTACTTTCCTTAAAAAAGAATAGCAATTCTTTTCTCTTTAGTATATATCCTAAGAAAGATGTGCAATCAAATACCTTTTTAACATCATCTAGATATGTTTCTAGTTGGTGTGTGCTATGTGTTTACAATACTAACTGGATATACACTTACGGGCATTGTTTCGCAACTGTTCTTGTTCAAATTTCTCTCCATTATAGAAATATTTATGTGATTCTGAAATCAATTCTATATGACATATTCAAAGAACTCTAGTTGCTCAGCCTAATCTTCCCATGTCCTTTGATCTTGTTAGAGGTAATTAACTTATATTGTTAATTTTAAAGCAGATGTACATATATACAGATATACAGAAATCTATACCTAATGACACAAATTTATTTATCCCTTAAAATATGCTAAGCTATATTTATACTTATATATAAATTGATGTTATAAATATATCATTGATAAATATATAATTGATAAATATAATATAAATTGATGTATTATTTACTTCTTTTTATTTTGTGCTTCCTGTTTAACATTATATCATGGCAGTAATTTCATGGTTGAACATGGATGTATCTCCATTTCTTTTTAACAACTGTGTAATACTTTATTGTGAAGTGCTTTTATGTTTATTTGTCTAATCAGTTGCCCAAAAATATACTGCCAGTTTTTATTCTTATTAATAATCCTTCAATTAGTAATATTTTGACCATCATAATGTTGTTGCTAATGTATCGTTAAGTTAAACTCCTCAAAATGGGTCACAAATGTATGTGTAATCTCACTAAATATTTCCAAATTCCCTCTCCACAGTTTTATACCAGTTTTCATTTCTTCTAGTAACATATGAACATGTTTGTTTCCCAATGACCTTGCCAATAGGATTGGTTATATGACTTTTGTACTTTTGCCAATCTCTTAGGGGAAAAAACAACATCTGAGGGAAGCATTTTTTTTGCATTTATCATAGTAAAACTGAGCTTCTTTGTTTAAAAACCACTTGCCTTTCTTTTTAGTGTTCTGCTTATTCATATCTCTAACCCACTTGACAATCACTGCCTTTCTACTCTATTTTTGGAAGCTCTTCATATGTTCTAAATATTGATGAAAATAACATTTTATTTGTAAATAAAGTACAAAATGTACTTCACACTGTCACTTGCCTTTTCCACCAACATGTTTTGTATGTATATGTACAGAACTATTTTTATTTTATGAAAACAAATGCAGGTTTTTTTTCCCCTTATTGATTCTGGATTATGAATCTTGAAAGGTTTTCTTCTTTTCCAGGTTATAGTGGGGTTTGCTTGTGTTTTCTTTTTGTTCTTTGTGACTTGATTACTTGGCATTTCAATCTCTATTCATTTGGAATGTATCCTGGCATATCTGTGAGGAATGGATCTAATTTCATTTTTTTCCATATGGCTCTTCAGTTATCCCATTATTGCTTCTTAAATAGTCCATCTTTTCCCCTATGATTTGAATGCAATATTTTTGTACTCTATATACTAACTATATTTATTTACTTTAAATTTTCACATGTGAGTGAAGTTGTTTCCAGATTTCTCCATCCTGTCCCATTACCATTGCCAATATAAAAATGTTTTAATTACATATTTAATTATGTATCCATTTTTATATCTGATAAGCTAAACTCCATTCTCATTACTCATATTTTTCATGTTTATTCCTTGTTATTCTTGCTTGTGTGTTCTTTCAAATAAACAAAATAAATAAGTTCTCTATGCCCAGTGTAAAAATCTGGTGTTATTTTATAATGCTTTAAATTTATTTATGAGGAAGAACTAATATTATATCAAGGATTCTTATGGAAGTATAGGGTATAACTTTCACTTGCTAAAATACATTGTCTTTTAAGAAGTGCATTGTTTATTTCTATTACTTTATTTTTTATGTAACATGGCTTATAATAGGTTAATGCTTTTGGTACAAAAAGTCACTGTCCCATCACCACCACCAAAATGCCAACAAGCCTTTACTGCTGTCCTTAGTCACTTCTAGTCTGGCCCCTTCTTGCCTCCACATACCTTCCCCTCCCTATTTGTTAATCTCAGTTCTGTACTCAGTATCCAAGTATTTGTTTTTCTTGCACACTGATCATTCCCTTGCTCTGTATCTTTATATCTTTCAGATAAATGATATCACCTGGCATTTGACCTTCTCCAGATGACTTATTTCATTTAACATTGCGTACTCTAGTTCCATTCAATTTGTAGCAAATGTCAAGATTACATCTTTTATTTTAGCTGAGTTGTATTTCATTGTACATGTGTATTGCAATTACTTTATGCACTCATTTGTCATTGGAGGTCTGGATCATTTGCAGATCTTGGCTATTGTAAATAGACTGCAGTGAATATGTGTGTGTGTATGTGTGTGTGTGTGTCTTTTAGAGTTTTTGTGTATTTGAGATAGATGCTAAAAAAGAAGAGTTGCTGGATCACATGTAGTTCTCATTTTAATTCTCCTTTTTGGGGTCTTTGGGCCACGACAAGAGATGCTCAGGGGTTAATCCTGATTCGACACTCATAAATTACTCCTGGGAATGCTCAGAGGATCATATGGGATGCCAGGGATTGAACCCAGGAAGGCATGTTAAGCAAGTGCCCTACCCTCTGTACTATCGCTCCCCTTAAAGATGTTTAATTTTTAAGAACATCTCTATCTAGTTTTTCATAGTGGCTAAATCAGATGATAGTTCCACCCACACTGGATGAGGTTTACTCTTTCACTGTCTCTCAGCCAGCACTGGTGTTTCCATACTTGCCATCTGGAGTTGAATGTCCCTACAGTCTATGTCAGTTACCTTTACTACCAGGAAGTTCTTGGAACACCTGAAAATTGTGGCCTGATTGCAAGAAAAGATAGTGGTATGAGAGGGACTGAATCTGTACGTTTAGCTGAACAAGTATTCGTCTGTCTGTCAGGAGCTTGCTCTGCTGTTATCCTGGAAGGAGGAGGGTTCTCCTAAAGAACGAGAGAGAGAGAGAGAGAGAGAGAGTAGCACTGTAGAGAGAGAGTAGCACTGTAGCACTGTCCTGTAGCACTGACCTCCAGTTGTTCATCGATTTGCTCGAGCGGGCACCAGTAACATCTCCATTGTGAGACTTGTTGTTACTGTTTTTGGCATGTCAAATATGCCACGAGGAGCTGGCCAGGCTCTCCCATGCAGGTAGGATACTCTCAGTAGCTTGCTGGGCTCTCCAAGAGGGACCAGGAATTGAACTTGAGTCGGCCGTGTGCAAAGCAAATGCCCTACCAGCTGTGCTATCGCTCCAGCCCAGACAGAGAGTAAGAAGAAAATTGTCTGCCATTGATGCAGGGGGTGGGGTAGGATGACAGGGGAGAAGGATACTGGGGACATTGGTGGTGGAAAATGTACACTGGTGAAGGCATGGGTGTACGATCATTGTATGACTTCAAGTTTTCATCACTTTTTATGTTCAGTTGACTGTGGAAACATAATTGAACATGAAGAAAATTGTATGATCAGAATATTCCCAACTTGTTTCCACTACCTTAGAAGTAAGTAGCTGAAATCTGTTCCTTGGCCACCAGGGTTCATGCAATGACCTCTCTAGTGCTCCTCCATCCTGTACCTCCACTACTATAATTGGTTGCATTTCCGGAATTAGGTTCCTCTTCTGGAAGTACGGCCTGGATTTAATGGTGTTTTCTGCTGGAATTCAATCAGAATTCTGAACTTAATTCAGTTATTGGTGCAGATATTTGCCTTGATGACAAGAGTATGCAGGATGAACTCCCCCTAGTAAGTCATCATCTAAAAGTGTCCTTTTGTTAAGTTTGCAATGCCAATTTGGGAAAGTTTTTGTTATTTCTGCACCTGGTATTCATTTTATTTTTCTCTAACTCATTTGTAAGGGACTTTTCTTTTTCCATTATACAGGTTTTTATTCAGATATAATGGCTATTGGTTTTTATACTAGTATAATTACCTATGGTTATAGGACTGGAGCGATAGCACAGTGGTAGGGCTTTGCCTTACAAGCGGCCAACCTGGCCGACCCGAGTTCGATTCCTCCGCCCCTCTCGGAGAGCCCAGCAAACTACCGAGAGTATCTCACCTGCACGGCAGAGGCTGGCAAGTCACCTGTGATGTATTCAATATGCCAAACACAGTAGCAACAGGTCTCATGATGGAGACATTACTGGGCCTGCTCGAGCAAATTGATGAACAACAGGAGGACTGTGACGGTGATAGTTGCATATTTTGATATAGACCTCTTTTTGGTCAAAGTCATGTTTCATTGATTCTTTGCAGTTCCTAAGATGAGTAATTTTATTATCTGCTGCTAATTTTACTTTAACCATTTTATTTATAATACTTGTACTTCTTTCTTCTTTCCCTACTGCATTGGCTAATACCTGCACCCAATGTTTAACAGTGAAATGCATTCTTATCTTTCTCTCTCTTTTCTCTCCAATCTGTCTATGTCTGTGTTTATATCTCTCTACCTACATATCTTCTATTGTTGTAACTTGGCAGTTTCATGTTAAATTTCTGATTATCTGGTATTTATTTTGTCATATGCTGTGAAGTACTCTAATTTTACTTTTCCTCCCCCATATGGCTATCCAGTTTTTCCAAAATGAGCAATTGTAAATCATTTTGTCATGTTAATTAAGTGGCAAAGATATGTTCTTACCTTTAGATCAAAAGGTCAGTTTGTGCGGCTCTTTTATTACATTGAGCCCAGGGAATGGAACAGGGTTCCCCTAGTACCAGCTCCCCATACTCTGCCACCATCACCACCATCTCTCTGCTTCTGTTCCCATTTATTTTCTGTGTTTCTGCACAGATCTGGCTTCATGACATCTATACATCAGGCACTTGGTGAGTGTAGGTGCTGAGTGAGGGGATTGATCTCAGGAGTCAACAACTTGCTGAGTGGTATCTTCTGATCCCTAGGACAGAAGAGAAATTTAAGGAGGGGCCAAGTTCTTCATATTTAATTCCCAGATGATGGCAATGGGTGGTGAGCGCATACTTTGGTACTTTGGGGTGAATCAGACAAGAATTGTCTTTTTTGGGGGGGGTCACACCTGACGATGCACAGGGGTTAGTCCTGGCTCTGCACTCAGGAATTACTCCTGGCAGTGCTCAGGGGACCATATGGGATTCTGGGAATTGAACCTGGGTCAGCTGCATGTAAGGCAAACCCGCTACCCACTGTGCTATTGCTCCAGCCCAAAAAATGTCTCTTTTTTTTTTTTTTTTTGCTTTTTGGGTCACACCAGGTGATGCACAGGAGTTACTCCTGGTTCATGCACTCAGGAATTACTCCTGGCCGTGCTTGAGGGACCATATGGGATGCTGGGAATCGAACTTAGGTCGGCTGCGTGCAAGGCAAATGCCCTACCCACTGTGCTATTGCTCCAGTCCCAAGAATTGTCTTTCTTAATATATAAATATATGCTTAGGGACCAGAGGCATAGTACAGGGATTAAAGTGTTTGCCTTGTATCCCAGCAGCCCTGGTTTCACTCACTGGCACTGTTTGTTACACCGAGCACCCACAAGACTCACTTCTAAACACAGTCACCAAAAAACCCTGAACACTGCAGAGTGTGACCCTAACTCTCAAAAGTCAAACAAAGATTACATACTAATCTCTCCAATTCTACCTCTTAACCCTTAAGTTTAGAACATATTTCAAAGGACAACTATCAGAGAAAAACTTTTATAGAGTATAAAATTTATTGAATAAAGAATCAAAAAGAAATGCATTTTGTTCTTCAATAGCCTTTTCCATGATTCAGACAATAATTATAAATAAATATCTGTGGTTATCTTTATCTTCAGACCCATAACTAGTATGTAAGAAATTTGAGGACTAAAGTTTTTTTTTCCATTCAACATTTTATCTTCTCATTCCAGTGCCTATATTAGGAACTCAATACAGTTTTGGATAAAATTGACTTGAATTTTCCTAAAACTACTCACCGTAGAGTATTTTTCCTGCATGGCCTCATTCTTCGTGTTTTTTTATTTTTTTATTTTTTTTATTTTTTTTAATCCTCCACTGTTTGTTGTTGCTTTTCCAAGAGCAGAAAGATTCCTCTCCTGTTGACCTCAAATGAGAATCATTCCTGGTGCTGCCATTGTCACCTCTTATTGATTAAGTGCTTATGTCTCTAATGTCTTGCTCAATCCCCTGCTGCCACATTCCTCTTCTCTTTACCCTTTTATTATTTTACTCCCAACTGCAGACTCTGTGGCTACATAAGTTGCCTTAATCTTTTTTTAATAGAAAGATGTGTGTTATAAATTATAAACACAGAAAAATGTAAATATAAAATGAAAAACTTCTCTTTTAATCATAGAAGGATGTAGTTTTAAAACAGTCTAATTCAAAGAAAAAGAGATTTCATTGTTGTGTGCTTGAAGACAAAACTTTCTAATAACACTAATTATTAAGTATTTGAATATTTAAGCAATTTACCCAGATATTCTTGTAATAGAGAGCACTATTGTTACAACATTTTTCTGTTTCATAATTGTTGAATTTGCATAAGAGTTTTAAAGAGTTTTAGAAAATTTTAAATAATGGTTTGTGATCAAGAAAATTTTGGGGGGTTCAATATTATTGATATTCTTCATGGGCTAGAGCAATAGCACAGCAGGTAGGGAGTTTGCTTTGCACATGGCTGACCCGGGTTCGATTCCTCCATCCCTCTCAGAGAGCACGGCAAGCTACTGAGAGTATCCCACCCGCACGGTAGAGCCTGGCAAGCTCCCCATGGCGTATTCGATATGCCAAAAACAGTAACAAGTCTCACAAGGGAGACGTTACTGGTGCCCGCTCAAGCAAATCGATGAACAACAGGAGGACAGTGCTACAGTGCTAATATTATTCAGAAACTGGACATGAACTAGTGTGTGTACTCCTTATGGCACACATGGTAACCAAATCACCCTTTACATTTTTTGGCATAAAACATTTTTAACACAGACTCTAGGTATCACAAAGAAGTCACCTGATTTCTCAGATTTTCTCTAAAAACTTCTGTTACTTTTCTTTGATCTTGATAGCAATGATCAAGGCAAATGTCCTGGAATTTGCGACCTTAGGTTATAATCTTATCTTGGTTTTGCATATGGTATTAGCCAAACTCATACAAGGGCAGCTTTTGGGTGTTTATGTGGTTTCTTCTTAAAAACACTGAGTGATTGACAGTGGGTATTTAGTAGATGTTTGCTCCTATACCCTACCAGTTCCCAATATGGCCTTTGTGTTAGGGGATTTCCCTAGATCTTATAAATTCATTGTAAATTCAGAGGCATACACTGTCAAAATCTCACCACCCAGACCCAACCCCCAAAAGCAGAGAACCAACTCCTTGAGCAGTCTTTGACTCTTGTTCATCAATACCACTCTCTTCTCATTGCTCACGTGGTTCTAGGAACCATTTACTGGAGTAATTTAGCCCTTGTAACATCTGAGAGGCTGAGCTGCTGAGAGCTAGGGAGACCTTGGAGATCATCTAGTGTAACCCTCTCATTTTTCACAGGATGCCCAGAGAGACCGCACGGATTGCCCAAGGTCGCAGAGTTAATTATGGTGGAGCAGGGGCCTCTTTCCAGGTTTCTGCCTTCCTGGTGCAGTGTGATTCCTCTACACAACGCTCTCGTTTTCTCCTGATTTAGCAGTTTTCCCTCTGGGTAATAGAAGCCTGGAAGCAAATGTCTAAATGTGGCATATTATCTAAAATTAAATTTGCACAATCATAGCCCATTCAATTCCAGAAGCTCTGAACTTTAATTCACTTGAATCATACTTTGCAGACAGAATTTTGGCCAAAATAAACCCTAGAAAAATCTAGACATGTAGAGAAACTTTAGATTCTCTTTTCCTAACAGGACAGCAGTGAGCCAAGGATTGCTGATCATTAGTCAGTCAAATCTGGCTGAGTATATTTCATCCTTCAGTGGAAAGTTGTTTGTTTTTTTTTAAGTGCTATCAATAGCTTAACTTAGATTCACATACCCACTGATGATAGAGCAAGCACATACTGAACAACTAGAACTTGGAAATTTTAATTACTTGAAGATTCAGTATACTAGTAGGATATTTGAGACTTGAAAGTGGGTCTGTGCATTTCAAATCTAAGGCAATTTCCATAATTTTTGTCATTTATTGATGCTAGAGTTTAGAATCTATATTACTCATTAAATTTTTTAATTAAATTTTTTTAATTTAGATACTGTTGTGGCCTGTTCAGAAATGAGAACTCTTAGGTTCCATCACATAAACATATTTGGCATGCAATTTATATGACATTTACAAAGATACAGCACTTATTTTTTTAAATCTTCACACATTTTTCTTATGTACTTTAAGTGATTTTAGTTTTGCAGTATGTGTTTTCATAATTTCATATTAGGAACATTGAGGGCATTCTCAAAAGCACTATAATGTTATACCTCGTGTTTTAATTTGGGATGAATAATTTAAATTATTTTAATAAACCAACAAGTCCCTTGTGATGTTTTTAATCAAAATGAAATAGACAAAAGTATGTATTTCCAGCAATTACCTTAAAAAGTGAATTGAATCTGACAACCCAAATAGCTTAGGAATTATTATTAAAATGGGCAGATTAGATTTTTTTAATACGTGGATTTTCCTTTGGAAAAGAGAATTCAAATAAAAACTTCATATAATATTTTAAGCTAAAAAAGGTAGAAGAAAAAGTAAAGTCAATAAATAAATGCAATTTAAGGATTAGCTTCTACTTGGGGTCGAGAGAGCTCTCTGTATAGTTAGCCTTAAAGGAATGCTCCACTGAGTACAGTTTTTGCACAAATCTGTAAGTATATTCCATTGCACAGAGTACACACTATGAAGGTAGCACAGACCCAATTTGAACTTGAACTTTTTTTTAATTAGGAAAACAGGAATATTGATGACTGCATTAAAATGAGCCCTTATTTATTTATTCCAGTAAATTTCTATAACTGGTATTTTCACATTGGTATAACTGAAAGGTAATTCTATCTTTTTGAAAATAGGAGAATAGCTTTGCTTCCATTCGGATTTTTGAACTTGCTCATCACCCATTTTTGTTGTCCTTAAAAAATGTGTCAATTGGTAGTTCAGAGCAATGTTTCTGAGTGGATAATCCATGGATCATCAGTCTCTGAACCACTAAAAGCAATGATTAAAAACAAAGGGACTATGTCTCTTTCCAGTTCTCTTGAATTAGAATCTCTGGAAATAAGTCATGGTATCTCCATTTTAACCAAATTTCCCAAATGCACACTAAAGGTATGAAAGTCATCAGAGCTATTTATTGGATGTGTCATATGACTTTCACCTTAACACTACTAAGATTTTATAGAGCACTTCTATTTTATAAAGCATATTTACACATATCATCTTATCATCACAATAATCCCAGTTTTGCAAATAGGTAAATTAAGGTTCCAATTTCTAAGTTGGCTTTGCAAGAAGTGCATATCCAAGTAGCATACTTAAGACTTGAAACTGGGTCTGTGCATTTCAAAGTTGAAGAAGTTTTCCTAAGTCTGTGCTGCCTTTATCTACTTAAGATTCAGTTCAGAGTCACCTGGTAAATGTGACTTCTTGGTTCAAGTGTTGGGGTTGGAGTTTGCCATAATTGCAGGAAAAGTATACAAGAGAAAATAAGCAGCCTCTGGGGCACAGGTCTTGAAAGCTCAAACCTATAATCCTTAAAATGATAGTAAGTATTACCCTTACGAGACATATAGTGGTTCTTTGTTCCATCAAAGCAAATTACACAGTAATCACATGAATTGATGCAAATTTAGTTTAGTCATCTGTCAACTTTTTAGGGGCTGCTATACAACAGTACAAACTATTCTCTACTTTATTTATTCCCTTTCTTTTTTGTCTTTCTTGGTTTATTTATACTTTCATTCCTCCAGATGCTGGTAGAGGAGTAAGGAAGGAAATGAAGCTGAATGAATTTCGGTGCCTAGTAGTAGCCTGGTGAAAAAAGCAGTTGCAAATCTCGCTTTATAGCAGGTTTCAGAATTAGTTGTGTGTTTCAATTATCCGTCTTGTCTGCACCCCCTTTTTCTGTACTACATCGTGCAGTATTGACATAGCCTCTTTGAACGCATATTGCTACTTGTTCAGTGCAATTGGCTGGAGCAATTCATGACTTCTTTGGTTTTTTTTTTTTGTTTTTTTTTTAGACAAACACAGCATGAATTATCTGAAACCAACTCTCAGTTATTCAAGGGTTAATGATCCAATGTGTGAGTTTTACAAGCACTTTGCTCCTTCTCTATCTCCCTCCTGTTCTCTAGCTTTAGGTCATTTGGTTGCTTATTAGCATCTACACCAGAGAATATTCAAGTTAAATTAAACTCACACTAATCTTTTTCACTATCATAGCAGCCCTTGATATAAGCTGTAATGAGAGACAAGGGTCACACATGCAGCATATATTTCCCCCCTCTATTTAGATTTTCAATGTTACTGCTTTCCTCCATTAACATAGAAAAATTGGTTAGCTTTTTCTGTCTTATGGAAGTGCCATATTCACATCTAGTCATTTGCAAAAATCTTTCATTGAAAGGCTGGGCAAAGTGGGCAAAAATGTTTCAGTTCTTTGGGAAAGTATACAATACAAATGTCACTCAATGAATGACCGAAAGGTTTAGAAAAACAACTTTAAATTGTCCAATAAATGTACAAGCAATTCAGCCTGGTGTGAAAGTCAGGAATTAGCACCTCAAATGGATGAATTTGAGTTCCATCTTCTCCCCCTTTCTCTGCCCACTGTCTGTCAAAGGTGCTAATGAGCAGTGAAATGGTCAAACGTAGGTAGTGACAGAAGAGAAAGTGGGGTGATCACCCTCCAAGCAAATGAGGCTGTTCCAAATGTGCATTTCCTTTTCTCTTGCTTCAGACTCAGAAACTTTTCTTATTCTCAGGCCAGACAGGTTTGAGAAGTTTCCTGAGATCTCTGCAGGCCTCATCCTTTGTTACCTCAGAGCACTGTAACAGCTCAGAGCAAGGCTGCCTATTGCAGCCTCCCATCTGAATTCATAGGGCAAAGAAACAACCAGTTCCTTCTGAAACCAATGACCCTGGACATCTTTAAGTGTATAAGATTTGATGGAGTCGCTTATTCAGCCAGGCACTGAGATCATGTTTTAGCAACATATTAATGAGTTAACAGATTTTACTATCAAGCGGAAGGAAGTCATTTTTTTTACCCTGGAATTCTGTTTTTTTTTTCTTTTTTATACCTTTATATTGGTATTGCAATACTAGGTGGATACATGAAGTAGATGAAGCAAGCTCCTAGTCTAACTCCCAGCTCCAAAAATCTATTTAATATATTGTCCTCAGATAGAGGACATATCAGATATTAAACTGATAAGAACAGATACTGCACTTGATCTTCACCAAAAGAAGCAATGACCTGGGATTCTTGAGAAGAAATCTTTCCATCTGCTTTTTTTTTTAAATCGTGACACACACCCCACTTTCTGTGAATTATTCTTCTAGAGAGAGAGATATAACAATTGCATTAGTTCTCAAGAATCTAGAACAAAGCAGAGGTCCATGGCCCAGAAAAGGTATTTATAGCTTCTGCCAAAAAAGTGTTGACATAAAGACATAAAGCACTTCTGGATAATTTCCAAAGATGCATATTGTATTAGGCATAGGGTCAGTTAGAATAGAGTTATTACTACATGGGAGAGTTTATTATTCTGGTCTGGAGAGGTCAGAAAATCTTAAGCCAAATAATAATATTTTAGATTTGTTCCAAGTTGATGTTATACCAGTATGAATTTTTTACACATATAAAATTTCTTAGTTTTGTCATATTCTACATTATTTAAAACATTATGCCATGTTTTAGACAAAAGACTCTATCATTAATTTGCAAATGATACAATTAGAAACATATTAGAAAAGAAAGACTCAGTCATGGCATGACTTATAATTAATTTCAGATTAGCTTAATTCATATTTTAGTAGAAAATGAAGTTTTAGAGGATAAACACTTTGTAAAGATTTTTGAATAAAATCTGTGGCATAGATGTGTGTGTGAGAGATGCATGTGTATGTACACGTGTTTGTGTGTAAAAACTCTTCCTCCTTCCACCAATAATGTATTTCTTTTATCTCATTTTATTACTCTATAAAATGGGGTAATAGTTGCTGATATATTTAAGACATACTTGGCCAGTAGTGTAAACATTATAATACTGAAGATTTTATGTCTCAGAGGTAACTGGATAGTGAATAATAATCAAAGCATCAGCCCAGTATAAGAAAAATAATATTGTGTGGACTTCATACTGCATGATTTTATTAAATCTAGACTTCTTGTCTCCATGGCAAGTGGATCCCCAAAGCCCAGAAAGCAGAAATGTTAGTCTTGCTTCTGAAAATAAAGTTAACAATATCTAAAAAACATACCATTTAATCCAGTGCCATAGTTCTGTGGAAGAGTTGAGTTGTGGGGCGTTGGGGGAGAAAAGTCTGTTTACTTTAAAATGTGCTATCCATCTTCCTCAAGTCCAGAAATTATTTCCTACACAATTAAAATAGCAATGCACCTGAACTGATATTCCTACTAAACTGTCCTGAAAGTGGTTTCTAGACAGTGCAATGAAGGGCCCAAGGAGGAGAGTGAATCTCTCTCCTACAAAGAGAGCATGGCTGAGCTTCAACTCATTTTCTTTATGACTTTTCCCAGTGATCTCAGAGAAAAAAAATCCACAACTACCTTGCCCTAAAATATTCACCCCAATACCATAGGAGATAAGATAAGGTGATGATAATGTTTCCTGACCTCTCTGTTAACTCTTAGCAGTTAAAATTCTGTTTCTATAACAGGAATTCTAATTTACTCTTCACATCACAGATGCAAACGCGGTAGATATTAAAAGAGTGAGGATTACCCCAATGCCCTGCATTGCAGGCTTCCTTTGAAGGCTCCAGGGGATAGAAAGGCATTTAGCTGTTTCCTTTTCTTTTCCTCTAGAGGCATCTGGCAAAGTCAGGTGGAGCACATTCCACACACTCCTGTTTATTACGTGCTCTCTTCCTGCACTGCTTTCTTACTCTTCCCATTACTCCAGCTTTCCTGGCCTTCTCAACATCTTTATCCAGAAGGAAACATTATGTTTGTTTCTGGAATTTCCATCAGAATCAAGAAGAGAAGGAACAGACTCATGTTAAAAATATTCCCTGAAAACTAGTGTCTATGATCGCACGCGCGAGCACACACACACACACACACACACACACACACACACACACACGCGCGCGCGTTTAGCAGCCATAGCTGCCTGCCTGTTCCCACATATACACTCTGGCTTAAGACAGCCAATGTCATAAAAACCTTCTTTTGCTCCAGAGTATAATTCATGTCTCTGTCCCCTAGATATAAATCACATTTTCCTCTTTCCAGAAGACAAGTAACTTGTCTTTCAAGAATATCATAACAAGGAAAATAGGAGTTTGGTTTAAATGAGAGAAAAACACTTGCTAATCTTATCTAAGTTTCAATAGTTGTTCTAAGTGAACACATAAAGTGGATCATTAAGACAGTGATTGGAAGTTCTGTTAGAGTTTGCAGATAATTTGTATGGTATCTCAGTCTACCTGTGGGAAGGGAGAAGGGAGCTTCTATTTCCTCGGTGAGCTGTGAGGAAAATTACACTTAGTGGGTCAAGATCCAGGGACAAAAGACCAAGAGCAGTGTAGACCTTTCCTGGTCCTTAAAACTGTGCACTCTTCATTCTCTCCAGCAACCTGTCCTATAATCCTCCCCATCCACTGTCATCCCCTGTTCCCTCCCTGCCTGATCTGAAGCAGGGTATCCCAAGGGTCTAGAGCAAGAGGGGAAAAAGTGGGTGTGCTCCTTCAACAGCACTGTAGAACAGTCCTTCCTATTTTTTTCATCGTTTCTCACAGTTTTATTTCCCTATTAATATTCCTGAGAGCAGGGAGACGTTCTAGATGTTCCAGCCCTCACCATGAAAAAAATTAGATACTTTCTTTTCTCTATTGGAAACATAATTTATTTGGATTATTATGATGATCATTTCAAGTTAAAAATGCATCCCCAAGGTTAATTTATATTATGTGTTATATATTAACCCAAGAACATGTGGTGAAAAGCACTAAAGTCTAGTTCTATTCCTAGAAAAAAAACTATTGCTTTCAATTTTTGTTTACTCTCCTAGAAATAGTCTTCAAGTCTGCACATTTATTATGTCAGAGGTTATGTACATATGGAATTTATGAGGCTTTCCTTTAGAGAACTGTAGTGTTGGGAAGTGGAGATCACCTGGTTGTGACTGTTAAGGAAAGTCCAAAGTAGGATAGTCCAGGGCTGGCTGGACACACTGTCCTGGGTCTATGTCCTCTTAGGAATAAACTATAATACATATAATACACACTCAGCTCCCGGAAGCTGACATCTTATCATCTCATTCCTACTTTTGACAAACTGGCAAGCTACTGAATGTAACCTGCCCACATGGCAGAGTCTGGCAAACTCCCCGTGGCGTACCCAATATGCCAAATACCAGTAACAATGAAGGGTCTCATTCTCCTAACTCTGAAAGAACCTTGAATATGGCACTTTTTTAAAAAAAAAATCTCAGGGCTAGGATGAAGGAGACGTTACTGGGGCCTGCTCGAGGCAATCGACGAATAACAGGATGGTTGTGATTGTGATTGACATATTTGTTTTAGTAGAAAAATTAAAGATTGCATTTATGCTATCCTTCTTGATTTTTTTCACAAAACAACATAACTTTATTTGTTGTCCAATACCAAATTTTATTTGGCATTTTTATACAGAAACACCACATAAAAATGAAACCCTGTAATAATGGGTTTTCAAATAGCAAGAAAAGTAAGAAAAGAAGAATGGAGGGAGGGAAAGAACAAAAAGAAGCACCCCAGCTATTTATGGATGCTCTTTGTCAAAGCATCATTCTTTGTGAAGCTGTATCTAACATTTTCCAAACAACAGGGAAGTGGTTCGTTTTTTGTGGTGACTGTAAAAGTCTAGATTTATGGTTGCCAAATCCAGTCTCTTCTGCTGTTCTCTCTGTCGAGGATGCATGGCATCCAGGAAAATTGCTTGAGTATCCTGTCTATTGCCTTCTCTCCAACCCCACTCTTCAGAGGATCAAGCCAGCTGACTGGCAGGTAGCTGGTATGGAGGCTAAATATAGGAGTTGGGGGTTAGACTATGGAATGGGACCAGATTTAAGATACCTCTAGTCTAGACTGGCAATCTCAGTGCCTCAGAAGCCTCATCTATAAAATTCAGGAGAGTCTCATAGGATTTAAATAAGGATTAAATGAGGATTATATGGGGCTGTCTAGTGCTTACTACAAATAATTTGCAATCTCAGCCTCTCCGAGGCATGGAACTAAGTTGTTATAATTTTTTCCTGAAATAAATATTTCCTAAAAATATTTGCAACACTTGAATATTTCTTAGAAGAACCTTCCCCTGTACCCAGAACATTCTTGAACACTCCAGACACAATTTATGAGGCTAGAGTCTGACTCAGAAAATGCTAGTGATGATCTCATTTATCTGTGGAATATAGATTACTGGATGAGGAAGTGTATGGTGTAAAAGGGGAATGCCTAGATCATCCTCCACCCCAGTGTTTAAAGAGGAGACAGACAGAGAAGCAAAGAAATCAGGGGAGGAAGAAGAGAACTAGAGAAATGGGTTTACAGACATCACAGCTTCAGTTATACTAGTGATGTGAATGAGAGGTATAGCTATGTACCAAAACATAGATTCTACAGAACTGAAAGCATGAGATCTAAGTGACAATGACTGAAACTTTGTAATGTGCCTGTCAAGTTGACAGGCGGGGGGTGGAGTGGAGGTTGGGATGAGGAGGGAATCTGAGAACACCGGTGGAGGGAAGTTGCCACTGGTAGAGAGATTGGTGTTGAATTATTGTACGCCTAACATGCAACTGCCAGTAAATCATGGCTATTCAATAAAAGCTTTTTAAAAGAAGCAAAAAATTAAAAGTTTATTTCTTCTTTAAAAAAAAGAAAGAAAAGAAAATGCTGGTGTGGAATATGCTAATACAGTAAGCCAGCACACTAGCTTTAATTGCAGACAGGATGGTATGACCTTTGTACCTCCTATTTGGCACCTTGAGTAGGTCACTGCCCTTTTACTGTCTCACTCCAATGCTCCTCTATGGACTAGGAATAGCAAAAAAATTGCAGTGAGGGGTTTGAATGAATATTGAAAGAACATGAAAAATCAGCATAGTCATTTGTTACTAATATGGATGTGTCCTAAGAGGTATTCATTAGGTATTTCATGGTTATGTGACTATCATGGAGTATAATCATACAGGCCAAGAGGGCATAACCTAACACACACCTGGGCAATAAGGTATAACCTATCAAAGTCTAGCACATCATTCATGTGTTCTGTTCATGAGGTGACACATAACATTGTACTACAGCTACCTTATGATAATTGGTCACAAAATGATAGTGATTACGCGGTTAATATCCGTTGGCTCACAGAATTTCAGAACTTTAACATCTGTAGGGATTATTTCTAAATGTGCCACGTTTTCTCATGGGTCTCACCCTTCATTTTGGAGACTGGAATTTAGATCATAGACAAGTGAGGTGAATGGACAAATGTTACATATATGATCACTTAACTGCAGCAGCAGGGCTGACATTCAGACATTTCGATGGCCCAGTCTAAGATCTTGTGTACTCTCTGCAACTTCTTGCTGCATGGCTGAGCAGTAGGGTTCTTGCCTCTGCTGGTAATAGGGGTTTCACAGCTATTAGGGATCTTGGGAAACCAACAGATTGTCTGAAAACTTCTAAGATTCATGGTCAGCAGTACATTGTTTTTCATTCCCAGGTTTAAGTTGATCTAATTTTTTAATTATTTTCTTCCTATTGCAAGTGCCAGTCAGTCTCTGCAGCCTCATCTTTGCTTAATAAAGCTCACGTGCCTTCCTTTCAAACAGTTTTTTTTTTTTTGGTAACCACAGTCTAGTGAAAACCCTCTTCTCTCAAGTGAAATGAAGCAGCTGGCACCTTTAGGGCTCTCATATTATCATTATTATCATTTAACATTTATAAGTGCTCACAGTATGTGAGACACTATAACATACAGTAGTGAGGAGCTTGCCATCTAAATTAGACACAGATAGATCCACATAAAAGAGAAAAGTGGAGGCAGGGGGTGAGTGGGAAGTGGATGCAGCACGGGAGAAAGTCAGGGTCGCTGCCACAACACTTCAAACTCTTGCTGAGCCAATGGCTGTGGAAGACTTAGGAAGACATATCCAATTTTTAGCAGAGTGATATAAAATTGCTCCTAAGGGGATTGTGTGAAATATCAGGGCTCCCCCCACACCATTTCTGCCAGAGAATTTCAGGAAAGCACCTTCATGTGAACGGAATTGTTGTAACTGTGCTCCCTGCTCCTCTCTCCATCAGCTTTCCCCAATCCCCTGTGGGCCCCGCCCCATGCACTTTTGGTTTGAACTCAGTGAGCAGCAGGGAGCCCAGGGAATAAAGTGTGGGGCAGCCTGCATGTCTAATTCCATGACAGACATGTGGTGAATCTAAAGGCCACCCCTGGAAGCATCTTTGATCTCTGGAGCTCTCTATGCATTCTATTTCCCCTCTGTGGGGGTCAGGGCCCATGGTTCTCCCCAGCTGCCCCAGAGTTCCCCTCCCCCAGGGGGAAGCTTCCCTTTGTGTAAATCCAGTGTGCCCCAAATTTTGTCCTTGGGACTTTTCCTTGTCCTCAAAAATTGTGAATTTTTATCATGTTCATTATTCTTTGCTATTATCTCTTTACTCCATAGAACTGAAGACTGCAAAGTGGCACTACTTTTCTGTAGATACAGGGAAAATTTAAGAATTAAGCCATCTAGAGCTATTCTAATTCAATCAGAATTAATCATTGAACAATTTAATAGACTAGGGTAAGACAATACATTTTAAGTGTGACTAATCACCTCATGTTCATGAAGATTTTCTATAGTTTGCTCAGAAGGACCCTCCCAATAGAGAGATGAGCCCGATAGTTGAGGCGCCCAGCATGCTGGGCTCTCAGTTTTAAAGATCCACTTCATTTTCTTTCTTTTTTATTTTTTTAACAAAAAGAAAATCAACTCCCCCCTGTGATAAGAACTAAAAGGAACAGGAAAACAGCAAAAATGCAGTCCCATTCTTCAAGGAGTTCAAATCAAATGGAGGATCTTACTTATTCAAAAAAAGAAAGAGAAAAACATAGCACTCTCAGTGCAAGGCGACACAAGTGACAAATGGGGTGGGAGGTCAGGGGTCAGAGGGCTTCCTGCTGGGGCACCTGCACCTGGTGGTCACCTGGGTCAGACACATGGGAAAGAAACTCAGACTTTCACAGGGTGGGGTACTTGTCTCATCTTAATTCTCTTCTCTTTCTTTTGCTAGGTATATTGTTCTCTCAATTGCCTCCTCTTGTTTACTCTGCAATTTAAAATAATTTAATTTAATAAGTTAGTGATTATTACCCAAAACACTTTGTTTTTTCATGAAATTGACTCCTAACTGGAAGGTCTCTGTGCTTGCTGAGTTTGGGTTCCTGGACATAGGTTATATCTTCCAAGAAAGAGACCCCCTGATATCAGTTTTGATGTGCAAAATATATTGGACACTGATCAGGGAAGAACCTGAAGACAAGGAAGAGGTAGTCGACAATGTCACAGGTCTGACACCTGTACAAGGAAAGGAAGAAATGAGGACTACTGGGTAGGAGAAGGCTCAAACAGAACTGGGTTTTAAGAAGGATCACTGTAGCCACTGTGAATCATCAACCTAAAATACCCATGGAGGGGAATGAGATTTACTGGAATGGGTCCACGCCACAGTGCGCTGTGGCTGGGATCAGCCCACAGAAAGGGAAGCCAGAAGGTGAACCAACGATTACTCCTCATGGCTAGAAGTCTGAGCTACACTTTTCTTACTGCTCTTACTTCCTTCCTTCCAGAGATGTAGTTAAAGAGAGCAGAGCAAACATTATCTTGGTCTAAAAGCCATGCACACTTAAATTTGTTTCATACAAATTTATGCATGTGCCAGGAATGAACTATTGCCTCCTTGTGAAACATCACAAAAAATCTGATAAGGTCACTATTATATAATACCTATTTTAAAGAGAGAAACACTGAGATCATGCAGCAATTTAATGGAGACAGAATTCAAATCTACTTTTTAGTTTTGAAGCGATTACATCTATTAATTCTTAAATTACATTTTGACTAGAAGAATTTATAGTATTTTAAGTACGATTTAACACCAAAGTACTGTTGTAATCTTCTAATAAGCCACTCATAAAATTATTGGAGACCTTGCAATTACCCAAGAAACTTACATGGGAAAGGGGAGGAATTTGTGGGGTATAAATAATAAGGTAGGCTGGAAGTAACTATAGCAGACATTGGTGGAAGGTCTTGAGCACATTAACTTCAAAGGAATTGTCTCCAAATAGCCAAGAAGGACATATACTGACATTATCTTTTTAAGACACAGTTACAGCAAATACATGCTCTGTGATAATTGATATTTTCCAACTATGACCTAGCAATGCATCCCCAGCTCACAGACACTTACTGTGCTAGACACAATGGTAGAAGGAAGATTCCTATATAGCTCCCCAAGGCTCATATTAAAAAATGACATCAAAAGGAAAAAAAAATGACATCAAGTATGCCTACACATCTACGAGAAACATTAAAAACAAACTCTTACAAAAGAGTTTACAATAAAAACTGATGCTATTCAAATTTCACGTACAAGATTTTAGAACGAGCCTGAGAACCAACTTAGCTTAATTAAAAAGAAGAAAGTCAACCAAATTTGAATATTAACATGCAGAAATCTGTCATTGCTGATAGAAAATGTGGCTCTGATACTATGAGATTTTTCTCTAGAAAAGCCTAAAAGGACGTTGTCAAGTTTGACAAGCCTAAAATGCAACACCCACACACCCCTGCGTGCAAATATTACATTTTCTATTTTAAAATGTCCCCTTGATAGATTTTTCACTCTCAGTCTTTGGAAATGATCTCAAGTGAAAAATAAATAAATAAAAAACAAAAAGCTTTCCAGCTTTGATCTCCTGCTAGTTTGTGAGAAGAGATTTAGCAAGCAGAGTGGCACCCAAAATCACAGCAGCCCTAAGGAGCCTGGTTAGTTTCCACAGCCAGCAACAGATGGGTTTTTAACATCAGTACCACCTCCTTTTGGAGGACAACTAGCTTTTCACTGTCAAGGGAACATTTGAAAAAAAAAATTAATCTACACAATAGGTGTATCTTCAAATTATCACCCTCTATGCATATTTTTTCAGAAAAGCATTTCATTTCTTAAAGTAACCATTGTAACACGGAAGTAGACCCATTCCCAAAGGCTATGCAAAATGTCCTAACTTTCACATATCAATACAATAAAGGACAGAAACACTAGAAATGACTGCCCTATATTAAATAGCTACTGTTTTAGATGGCAATTTTGTCATGTAGAAAAGCAGACTTCGAAAGACTTAAAAACAGAAGTAAAATATTTCAATGTTTTTAATGATTGCACATGAAAATGATGGTGTTTAGATATACTGGGCTAAATAAAATAAATTATTAAATTATTTCAGTTCTTACTTAAAGAAAAGTAATTGGAAAACCTTAAATTGTGCAAATGACATTTTTGTATTTCTATTAGAATAGGCTATTCAGCTTTGCACTTTCACCACAGATTTGGTTCCTTTCATTCTTTTCACCAACTATAGCATTTTTCCAAGGTCTGCTTATTTAAATCCTATCCATTCTCAAATATTCTTTTATATCTTTTCTCAAGTCTTAAATCCTCTCAGATAGTAGAAATAACATCATTTTTGGATTATTCTGTCAAGGAACACCAGGCCAGGGCTGCATCATGATCATTTCTTTGCACAGTGTAGCATTGGGAGTTAAATCCCAGGCCCCGCACTTGCACTAGGCACTTTAAAGTCCTTGAACTATCCTGTGGGTCTTTCTCATTGGAGACTTCATACAGCAGAACTTCCAAAATCACCTTCATGCACACCTGAGTGGCAAGTGGCCATGACCTGGTGTTTGTCACGCAAGTGCATTAAGCCCAATCTTCTTTATTAAACTGTGGGTTCCAACCCCATATGTAACTGGAATCATGTAACTGAAAGAAAACTTCTTTTAAAAAAATTTTTTTGCTACTTTTTATCAATAAATGTTTTGTCAAGGACAGAGGTATAATACAAGGATTAAAATGTTTTGCTTTCATGCAACAGGTCCAGATTCAATCCCAGATACTCTATGATTCCCTAAATACTGCCTAGAGAGACTCCTGAGCACAGAACCTATACTAATCCCTAACCACTGACAGTTGTGTCTTTTTTCTCACCTTCAAGTGTGATTGTACACCTATTTTATATAGGTACATAAAATACCTGAGTTTTAATATGTATATAATATGTATATATAAATATTTCATTTTTTACTTTGAGTCACATAAAAATTTCTCAGGCAAAAAGTAGGAAAATTTTAAGTAAGTGCACTAAGTCATTTTCTAGGTACTTATAATATCTTTTGTGACCTTTAATTCTGTATATATCTTATGATATGTATCACGTTGTGATTTATGTGACCCTATTTTTGTGTATAGCATTTCACCTATTTCTCCAACTATATTGATATTCCTAGAGGGTAGCTTCCATGTCTGAATTGTTTTATTTTTCCATAGAACATAGCACAATATCTTGTACAAGAAAGATAATCAATAAGTATCTACTAAGAAAAAGGTAAACAGATACATGAATGATAATCTTGATGAATGAATCAAGATGCTTTATAATTGGCAAAAGAATAGACACATAAATCAATGGGACAGAGTAGTGCCCATATATAAATAGCTCAACATGGCCAACTGATTTGTATCAAAGGTACGAAGACTATTAAATAGAGAAAGATAATCTTTCAACATGGAATCCAGACAATTGAACTATATGTATTGTTGTTTATGTGTTAATAAAGCTATTCAATAATGTTGAAGGATTTTTAAGTAAAATTTGAGTTTTTAGTAAAAACTCAAAAATCTTAAAATAATCAAAATCAATGTCATATAAAAAGTCATAAAACTTCTAGAAGAAATGTACACAATTTTTCATTTGATGGTGAGTTTTAAGATATAACTCTAAAAACACAATCCATGAAAGAAAAAATTGGCATGTTTGTACTTTATTAAAAATAAAAATATCTGTTATGTGAAAAAAGTTATTAAGAGAATGAAAACTCAAGTCATGGACTTGAGTAACATAGTTGTAAACCATGTACCTATAGAAGGAAGCTTAGCACAACTGAGGAAGAGAGGTGGAGGGGGAAACACTAAGATTATGGTGGAGGGAAGCTGACTGTTGGGGAAGGTGTGGTGGTACTTGAATACTGTAAGAAGAAAAAAACTATTGTTAACAATATTGTAAATATCACAGTACCTTAGAGAAACAAAAATGAAATTTTAATTTTTATATAAATAAATAGTAAAATTAAATAATATGAAAATGAAAATCAGGCCAAAGACCTGAGTAGATATCAACTTAAAGAGGATATAAGGGGCTGGAGAAATACTACAGCAGGGGGGGCATTTGCCTTGCATGTGGCTGACCTGGGTTCGATCCCTGGTGTCCCGTATGGTCCCCCAAGCACTGCCAGGAGTAATTCCTGAGTGCAGAGCCAGGAGTAACCTCTGAGCATGGCTGGGTGTGACCTAAAAAGTGAAAATAAATAAATAAATAAATAAATAAATAGGATATACAAACGGCAAATGAGCATTTGAGAAAACAGTGTCATTTGTTGATAGGTTAATGTATATAAAAGATAAAACCTTATTTTTAATGTATAAATAATGAATAACATGGGTCATAGATGAAAAATAAAAGACACTCGGAAGAAAATGTGAATAAATCCTCAAGACTGTGAATTAAGTGATAATTTCTTACATCCAACACCAAAAGATAAGTCAAAACAGTAAGGTACAGAGATTTTATTTTATTTCATTTAAGTTTTGTGTTGCAGAGAATTTTTTTTCAAGAAAGTAAAAGGATAATTTTACATATCTGTTAAAGAACTTATATCTGAACTATACAACAGTCTTAGAACTCAACAAAAGACAAATAATCTAGTTTATGCATGGACAAAGGACTTGAATAGACAATTCTCTAAAAATTATGTACAAGAAGCCAAAACTATGAAAAATATCCAAAATCACTATGTAAACTAAAATCAAACCACAGTGAGATATCATCACTTCACAATAACGGAATGGTTATAATAAAAATGAACAATCACAAGTGTGGATGAGAATGTAGAGAAATGGTAAAACTCATACATTGCTGAGAGCTATGTAAAATAATTCAGCCTCTTTGAAAAAAAGATTTGGAAGTCCCTCAGTAGGTAAACATATATTTTCCCAGAAATTCCACTCCTAAAGAAAATTGAAAATACATGTCAAACAAACATTTATACATAAATGGTCATATCAAACGAGATTGGGCCAAACACAGTAACAAGAAGTTTCAAAATGGAGACATTACTGGGCCCACTCGAGCAAATAGATGAACAACGGGAGGACAGTGACAGTGTGGTCATATCAGCATTGTATAAAAAATGTCAAAGAAGTAGAAGCAACCTACATGGCTGTCATGTAAGTAATGTATAAACAAAATGTGGTGTGATACTAGGACAAAATATTATTTAGTCATTGAATAATTGATGCACACAGTGACATGGATGAACTTTCTAACATTGCTAAAGTAAGGAAAAAAGGTAACAACCTATGTTATTCAATTTACATGAAATGTCCAGAAAAAGGTAAATAAGTAGAGGTTGAAAGATCCAAGGATGAAATGCAGACTGCAACGTAAGATTCCAGCTATAACACAAATGTGTGAAACAGCCTCACTGAAGGAAATGAGGAGGTGCTTATCTTAGCAAATTTGGAAGGAGTGGAATATGTAAACCTAAGGCAAAGGGAGATTTGTACAAGAACCATAAGATCATTTCCCTTGAGGTTTGTATTAATACTGATACCACTATACACATATTCTAGAATTTGACAATGAAGCAAATGGACAGTGCATGGTGGGTACCAGGCTTTTCATATTGTCGTGGGAATTCACAGATAAAAAAGCAAAGAAGATGGAATGAGCCACATGATAAAGGTAAAGGTAAAGGCCCTCCTGTTGTTTATCGATTTGCTCGAGCGGGCCCAGTAACGTCTCCATCGGAGACTTTGTTGTTACTGTGTTTGGCATATCGAACACATCACGGGGAGCTTGCCAGGCTCTGCTGTGCGGGCGAGATACTCCTGGTAGCTTGCCGGGCTCTCCGAGAGGGGCAGAGGAATCGAACTCGGGTCAGCCATGTTGGCTGCGTGCAAGGCAAACACCCTACCGCTGTGCTATCGCTCCAGCCCATGATAATGGATTAAAGTTGAAACATCAGAATTTATGTTTAGTTTCATTTAAATGCAGATGGCCACATAGAACTAGATGCATATATGTTGATTAATATAGCACTGTAGCACTGTCCTCCCATTGTTTATCGATTTGCTCAAGCGGGCCAGTGATGTCTCCATTGTGAGACTTGTTACTGTGTTTGGCATATCGAATACCTCATGGGTAGCTTGCCAGGCTTTGCTGTGCGGCGAGATATTCTCCATAGCTTGTCGGGCTCTTCAATTAATATACATTATGTATATTTCTTTATCAGTTGAGAAGACCTAGAAGTTACAAAGCTTCAGTATATAGCAAAAGGACAAGTTGTAATTCTTGTTTTATAAATAACTTTTTCTACTAAAATAATTCTCTAAGTTACTTGAAGAAAAGACTGATTCTAGATCATGAAGCAGGAAGTGTATGAGACCAGAGGATCTTGTAATGTTAGAGAGTAAGAAAATGTCCAAGAGAAAATAAAATGCACAATGATAGAGAATTTTAAAAGGGATCAACTGAAGAAGTTCCCAAGAGTCAAAGTTGGAACAATCTGAGGAATAAAATAATTAATGTATTGGATTATAACCAAAATAAAAGCCTATGAGGTTAGTGAAAAGAATAAATGGTTAATTAAATAAATGGGTGAAAATAGATATATTTTGTGTGTGCAGCTGAATTCTAAATATTTATGTATATATATATTTGTAATATATATATATTTGTACTTAGTATTTATATAAAACTAGAGGTCAGTGAATAATCAAACCCAGGACACCACATCCTCCCCGTGCCCACGTCCCAGGCATCCTCTGAGACCCTAGGCTGCCCACCCTCCCCAAGCACATTCCTGTCCATCCCAATGCTGGCGCCCGGTTTTCTCCCTCTTCCAGGTCTGCACCCCCCACATACACCAGGTACCCATAGACGGTGTGGCCTCTGAATAAGTGGGCATGGCTTCTGCAGAAATGGATATGGCCCATGGCCTCTGCAGATGTGGACATGACCTATTTGGAGGCAGGCCGCCACTCATGCGACTGCAGTTATATTACCCATTCTCAGCAATCTGATGTCAGGGCTGGAGCGATAGCACAGCGATAGGGTGTTTGCCTTGCACGCAGCCAACATGCAAAAAAATGGGCTCAGATCTCCACCTAACACCATGTAAAAAAGTAAAATCAAAATGGATTAAAAACCTCAACATCAGACCAGAATCCATAAGGTACATTGAAGAAAAGGTTGGCAAAACCCTCCACAACATTGAAGCTAATGGTGTCTTCAAAGATGACATGCCACTGGCCAAACAAGTGAAAACAGAGAGAGAGACAAATGGGACTTTTTAAAAAAAATTTTATTAGTGAAACACCATGAGGTACAGTTGTAGACTTACAAATTTTTGTGCTTGAGTTTCAATTATACAATGATCAAGTACCCATTCCTCCACCAGTGCCCATTTTCCACCACACAAATCCCAGTATTCCTCCCACCCCTCACCCCCCACCCTTATCCCACCCTGCCTCTGTGGTAGGACATTCAGATAGGACTATCTTTAAGTAGCTGCTGCACCTCAAAAGAAACAGTGGCCAAAATACAAAGACAGTCTACAGAATGGAAAAGGATATTCACCCAAAACCCATCTGATAAGGGGTTGATATCAAGGATACACAAAGCACTGGTTGAACTCCACAAGAATAAACCATCCAACCCCATCAAAAAATGGGGTGATGAAATGAATAGAAACTTTCTCAAAGAAGAAATCCGAATGGCTAAAAGGCATATGAGAAAATGCTCTACATCACCAATCATCAGGGAGGTGCAGACCAGAATATTAATGAGATATCATCTCACACCACAGAGACTGGCCCACATCCAAAAGAACAAAAACAACCAGTGTTGGCGTGAATGTGGCGAGAAAGAGACCCTCCTTCACTGCTGGTGGGAATGCTGACTGGTTCAGCCCTTTCGGAAAACAGTATGGATGATTTTCAAAAAATTAGAAATTGAGCTCCCATTTGACCCATCAATACCACTCCTGGGAATATATCCCAGAGAGGCAAATAAGTACAGTTGAAATGACATCTGTACTTGTATGTTCATTGCTGCAGTGTTCACAATAGCCAAAATTTGGAAAAAACCCGAGTGCCCAAGAACGGATGACTGGCTAAAGAAACTTTTGTGCATCTACACAATGGAATACTATGCAACTGTTAGAAAAGATGAAGTCGTGAAATTTATATACAAGTGGTTCTACATGGAAAGTATCATGCTAAGCGAAATGAGCCAGAAAGAGAGGGACAGACATAGAAAGAATGAACTCATCTGGGGAATATAAAGTAACAGAATGGGAGACAAACACACAAGAACAGTTAAAATAAGTACCAGGAGGTCTGCTCCATGGCTTGGAAGCCCGCAGCACATGCTGGGGGAAAAAGTAGTTCAGATGGAGAAGGGAACACAAAGTAAAGGATGTTTGGAGGATTCGCTCAGGATGTGAGATGCCTGCTGAAAGTAGACTATAGACCAAACACCATGGCCACTCAATACCTCTATTGCAAACCACAACACCCTAAAGGAAAGAGTGAGCAAAAGGGAATGCCACAGAGGCGGGGTGGGGTGGGGGGGGGGATAGTGTTGGGGGTGGGAGGGCTACTGGTGGTGGAGAATGGGCACTTGTTGATGCATGGGTACTTGATCATTGTATAACTGAAACTCAAACTGAAACAAAAGTTTGTAAGTCTACAACAGTACCTCATGGTAAAGTAAAGTAAAGTAAAGGCCCTCCCGTTGATCATCGATTTGCTCGAGCGGGCCCAGTAACATCTCCATTGGAGACTTTGTTGTTACTGTGTCTGGCATATCAAATACTCTCGGTAGCTTGCCGGGCTCTCCGAGAGGGGTGGAGGAATCGAACTCGGGTCGGTCATGTTGGCCACTTGTAAGGCGAACGCCCTACCGCTGTGCTGCGACATCTGTCACCCCATTGATCGCCAGGGTTGATTCGGCTGATCTGGCTGGCTAGGCGGGAGTCCCCTTCCTCCCTCACCTCTCCATGTGCGTCCCTCCAGAAGCTGCGCGTTCGGTCGAAGAGGATGGCCTTCCCCGATAGAGACGGACCGGTCTTCGGTCGAGGGTATACGAGTAGCTGCGCTCCCCTGCTAGAACCTCCAAACCTCATGGTGTTTCACTTAAAAAAAACAAACCTAAATATAGGGGCTGGAGTGATATTACAGCGAGTAGGTCTTTTGCTTTGCACACAGATGACCTGGGTTTAATTCCCAGCATCCCATATGGTCCCCAAAACACCACCAGGAGTAATTCCTGAGTGCTGAGCCAGGAGTAACCACTGTGCAATGCCAGGTGTGACTGAAAAAGAAAAAAAAACTAAACATAAATTCATATATATGAATACTTAGTCCTCAAGGAAATGAAGGAAGAGTAACTCAACTTTGAAGAATCCTGACAACACTGCCTAAGCTGGATGATCAAAATGACATGAAGATGTCAATAAGGTTGTGCTGGGGTGTTGATTGCATATCCTTGTGATTAAAAAAAGGTGACAAAAATGGTACTTTATCTTCATAATCTTCTCCAAACTTAGAACTCCAAGACATTTTGGAGAAAACATCAGATAAGCTCAAACTAAGAGATGTCCTATATAATAGTTAAACAGTTCTCCCCAAAACTGCCAAGGTTATCAAATACAAGGAAGGCCTGAGAAGCTATCACAACTGAGAGGAGACCAGGTAGTCATGACAACTAATGTAATAAGTTGTTCTTAATGGAATTGAAAAAAAATGAAATACTAAGGAACTCTGGATTCAACATGGACTTTGGTGAATATTTTCTTTAAATAAATATCAAATCCTTTCAAGACTAAAAGGTTACTGAAATTTTTTTTTAAGTTGGTATGACTATCTCCTAATAGTTTGGCCAAAGTTGACTTTTCAGAGACATACAGGAGTTATATCTTTCAACATTCTTATTTTCATCACTGTTCTTTGTTGAAAAGACTGTTCATTAAAAATCACATTTTCCCAAATTGTGAGAACCGAAACCCAGTGAACATTTTCTATTTTCCCTAACTATACTCTTTCTCCTACTTCTAAACTATGCAACTTAACACACCCACCCCTAGAATTTTCAGAACAATACTTTCCCTGCTTTGTATAAGCAATGTCTTAAATATCTGGGGAAAATATTTAACCCCAAATCCAGAGTGAGATGCTGTTGACTTTCAGAATTAAATGCTTAAGGAAAACCTAGATCATAAATGCGTAGAAAACATCAGTAAGATTTTATGTCACAGCAGGTCTGTCTGCAAGTTCTTTACAAAGACCTGAGTTAAACTTTACAAACTAGAGCTAAAGAAAAGTAAACAAAACCACTTAATAACTGAGAAAACCAGTTAGAAATATACCTTTTGAGATACAAACAATATGACATATAATTGGCTAAGTACTTGGGAATAAGTAGATCCAGAGCCCAGTTAGACCTCTAATTTTTATCTGCAGCCTGTTAAACTAGGGGTTACCTCTAAAATGTCAAATGGCCAATATGAAGGAATTTATTGCAAGAGATATAATTCCCAATCCTGCCTGGTAAAACAAACTTTACAGAAGATTCCTGGACTCTTATAATGATGGAATACAACTGAAGCATTATAAATTCATAATCTCATAGGACAAATAGCATTTGAAAATTCAACCTAGTTTCCAATTGACTATTGAAATAAGAATTTTCTCTAGAAGTTATGTGACAAATTCAAGGTGTAGCAAGGAATCTCCCAATTGTGTGATCTCAAGGCTACTTACCATGTGTTCTGATTTTGCAGGGTTGGTAATAACAACATTGAACTCATAAATTCTCACATAGTTTGTGTTTAAACTGATGTAGGTTTTAGATAATAGCCACCTATTAGAAACCTTTTACCATGGGCTAGCACTGTTGGCTATATTGCTTTGATATTATACAAAAGGGGCCTACTTATAATACTCAAATTGCCACTGTCACTAAACAAATTTCTTTAAAGAAAGACCTATAAAAAGTCAATTAAATTTTGCCTGGAGCACCATTAGGTTGAAATGCTGCAACAGTAAAAGTCAAGATTAACTTCACCTTTTAAAAAGATTATATTACAAGCAAAACCATACTGGCATGTGGGGGACTTTGAGTTAATTCTGTGTCCTGAAAAAATTGGAAAATGGCTAATGTAAGTGTATCTTGAAAGTCCCTAGGGTGTTCTAGGATCTGGTTACCATTTCCCCCTCCCTGGTTGATCTCTCCAGTCACAAAGGCCCCAGGACACAACACAGCTCTGTATCCTACAATTTTGGTGGCCCAGGCAGCTGCATTAATCCTTTTCCATCCCCCAAAGCGTTTGAAGTGGTGACAGGAAACCAGCAGCCCTGCTGACTCCACCCCTTACAAGGGAGTTTTGTCTCTGAGTGTTTTAAACACTACCAGATTCAAGAAGGATCAGGTTTATGGTGGAATAATATCATCTTTGGCGACGGTGACACTGAGAAGAAAAGGAAAAGACAGAAAAAAAATATTCAAGCACTTTTTTATAGGATTATAAGATTATTCATCAAGAAAGAGTTTGGATCCACTAATTCCAGTTTCTTTTTCCTGTCGCCTATTCTCTGGTCACAGATCAGACAGTTCAAGCCATAGAAGGCATACCACCTCGAGAAGCATCTGTCGTGTTATGGATGGTTCTAATTGTTGGAAATATTTGCTTTATATTGAGCCAAATCCTGCCTCCCCATGACTAACATCTTGTGGTCCTATTGGGTCCTTGGGAACTATAGAAAATACGTTCTCCACATTCAGCTGCCACATAGCTGTTTAAATATTTAAAGACAGACATGATTATAATAACAAAAACCATTATCATTTCCTGAGCATCTAGTGGGTGACAGTTCTGTCCTAGATATTTTATGTTTGAAAGTGGATGGAGAGAATGTCCTGCACCCAAAGAAATGTCTTACAGAAAAAGCACTGCATATGTATGTTTCTGCAAGGGAAACTTTGATTGCACTTATTGTGGGGAGTTCTGAGAAGCTCAAAGGCCACACTCAGCAGGGAAATATGTTTGCTATAGATCATTCTAGTAACTAGGTGGATCTTTTGTTTTGCTGAACATCATGGTAAGTTTGGTTTTTTTCAAGTTTGGGGAAAGTGGGAAAGGATGCTCTCAAAGAATAAGAGTAAAGTTGGTGACTCCAGTTTTTTGGAGGCATTAAGAGAAGCCAGAGAAGCAGGATCAGGGAAGGATATACCACTTGTCACACACACACACACACACACACACACACACACACACACACAAAAACCACACCCATTATTTTCATCATAATAAAGGCTTTAAAAATAACATAGGTGTATAGGTGAAGCAATAGCACAGTGGGTAGGGCATTTGCCTTGCACGCAGCTGACCCGGCTGACCTGGGTTTGATTCCTCCGCCCCTCTTGGAGAGCCTGGCAAGCTACCTCTGATGTACTGGATATAACAAACACAGTAACAAGTCTCACAATGGAGACATTACTGGGCCCACTTGAGCAAATCGATGAACAACAGGAGGACAATGCTACAGTGCTACAGTATAGTTGAAGGTGAGGGGACTAAAGTTTAATAATTTGCTCTCGGAATGCAAAGGGTGAAACTCCTTTGTCATCTGCTAGATGAAATATTCAATGAAATCCACCTTTTTCCCCTCCAGCACCCAAATTCTTATGAGGAGACTTTTTAGGAGAACTCAGAGAAGAACTTATGAGATCTTCATTCAGGGAATTCTGAGTCAGGCCCCAGAGAAATTGACACAAGAGCCAGAAGCCCAAAGCTTAATGTCAACTCCAAAGTGTTATTGTTGCTCTATCCATGAACATCTAGGAGTCAGTGAAATTAACTAACCTGCCCATAATTATGAGTTAGGACTGTATCTGTTTCTTTGCCACTACTTGACAACTCATCATATATTCTTTGTGACTTACATTTTTTTCTTTACGATTTGCATTTTTGCTTGGTCAACTTTTCCTGAAGACTTTATCTTTCAGATCTTTTCGTATAACTATCCTTCTCTTTAACTTTCTTGGACTGATATTGTCCAGCTTGCCCTCTTCTAGTTAAATTAGCATAGCAGTATATATTCTACTTTTTATAGTGCAAGTTCTCTTTCACTATATTTTGGAATTTTTAAATATAAGTCAAACATGTTTTCCCATTTCTATCTAGATACAGCTTTGTTCTTTTGCACATAAATTTTTCTGACTATTAAAGTAACATATTCATCAACAAAATTTTGAAATTTATGAAACTATGAAGAAAAACAATTATCTCTAACTCTACGAGTCATAAAGTATAATTGTTAATAGTGTGGGGGTGTAGTCTGCCAGTTATATTTAATGCATGTAGATATATGTTTTAGAGTTACTAGTTTAAGTTTAGTACCAGACGATATTTATAATGTTTAATTTTTATTTGATGACTTAGTCCTCTTGTCTCAATTTATCAAAATAAGTTTGAATTCTCATGATATAATTTACTTAAAAATTCCAAAAACCTTTAAAGTGTCCTTTAAAAAACTTATTTGGGTCACCATGATTTACAGTACTGTTACTGATAGGGTTTCATGCTACAGTGTTCCAACCCCATACCCTCCACCAGTGTTTGCTTCACCACTACTGTCTCAGAATCTCAGAGACCCTTCCCCTCATTCCACCCCAACCATTCCCTGCTTATATTATTTAATAGGAGTTCTTCTCTCTCTTTTTCTACCTTATGGATCACTCAGTTTCAGTTCTCACTTGATTCAGATTATATATTTGAAATAATTGAACACTGTTACCTACCGAAAGTATTGTCTTTTCTCTTTCTTTTTTTATGGGGGGGGGCAGGACACATCCAGTGGTACTCAGAGATTATTTTTAGTTCTGCACTCAAGGATAACTCCTGGAGATTTGGGGGGTGGGGTGGGTGAGGGAATATATGTGGTGCTGGGATCAAACTTGTTCTGTTGCAAGGTGACACCTTACCCACTATACTATCATTGGGGCCCCTTTTCTTTTATTTTCTAAATCATTCCTTGTTGTTCTTTATTTTACGTCACTGAGAGCACCTTCTCAGTTTTCTTCTCTTTTTTTTTCCGCATCTTCTCAAATGTTCCAGGATACAATTTTTTTTTAAATTGAATCACCATGAGAACAGCTACAAAGCTTTCAGGTTTAAGTCTCTGTCATACAATGATCAAACACCCAACCCTTCACCAGTGTACATTTTCCACCACCAAGAACCCCAGTACACCCCCCATCCCATCCCTCCCCCTGCCAGTGTGGCAGATGATTTCCACTTTATTCTTTCTCTACTTTGATTACATTCAATTTTTCAACAGAAGATACCATTATTATTTAGAATTTTCCCCAACATTCAGACCTGCTAAGAAGGCATCACTAGATAATTTGTTTTCTATTGCAGATAATGAAGAGCATATGATGTTGCACGGCCACAATAGCAGCCGCGCAATTTTGGATTTCTGATATTTTAGTAACTAAATCCTGAGGGACTGCTGCCAGAAGCCAGTGGGTTCCGGGATTGGTTTGTGTGTCTATGGGATCATGGCCATTCAGGAGCCTGAGGAGCCTTTGTGGGCGGCAACTTGGGGTCTCGTCAGTGTGGGGAGAAGGGCCGATACCAGCCCCCATCCCATGAGGCCCCGCATGTCTCGTCACTCCAGGCTCATATCTCTCAGTCCAATAGGCTCTGAAAGATGGCAGTCACCAAGCCACTGAGGGGAAGAAGGCAAAGGGACAACATCCTTTCCCCCCTGGGGTGGCATGGGGCCATAGCTTAATTCAGTCCAGAAGCATGGGCCACTGTGAGATACAGTGACAAAGCTTTCATGTTTGATATTCAGCTATACAATTATCAATCACCCATCCCTCGACCAGTACAAACTTTCCACCACCAATATCCCCATTATCCCCTCCATTTCTATCTCAGTCTTACCCTGCCTCAACAGCAGACAATTGCTCAGATACTCTCTATATAGTTTTGGGCATTATATTTTGCTTGGATATTCCCTTCTAGGGGCAGACGCTAGATCATCTATTTTCCATTGCTCACTTTGTATATCAGAAAAGGTTGCGTGGCCACTTACGCGGTTCAGAGGTATAGTCCTGGGACCCACATACCAGAGCCATGCTTGTGGAAGCTCATGGTCTCCATGTGAAGAAGGTGGGAAGATTGCACTTGCTGCATATGGGGCACCCCAGAGATATCAGCTCCATTTGGGGCCTGGAGAATTCTCCGGTGTTATGGTGCCTGCTGAAATTCTTCACTGCTGAGTGCGGCAAGATGGCGCAGGAGTCAGGATACAATTTTTTATCATCCATTTTAGCGATAGCTCCCTCTCGGAGAGCCCGGCAAGCTACCGAGAGTACTCGATATGCCAAACACAGTAACAACAAAGTCTCCAATGGAGATGTTACTGGGCCCGCTCGAGTAAATCGATGATCAACGGGAGGGCTTTTACCTTACCTTTACCTTTAGTGATAGCACAGCGGTGGGGCGTTTGCCTTGCACACAGCCAACATGGCTGACCCGAGTTCGATTCCTCCGCCCCTCTCGGAGAGCCCGGCAAGCTACCGAGAGTATCTCGCCCGCACGGCAGAGCCTGGCAAGCTCCCTGTGAAGTATTTGATATGCCAAACACAGTAACAACAAAGTCTCCAATGGAGACGTTACTGGGCCTGCTCGAGCAAATCGACGAACAACAGGAGGGCCTTTACCTTTCTTTTAGTTGTTTCTCTCTAGATGATTTTTCTTTTTTCCTTTTTTTCTTTTCTTTTTGGGTCACACCTGGCAGTGTACAGGGGTTACTCCTGGCTCTATACTCAGGAATTACTCCTGGCGATGTCTAGATGATTTCTCATGACCCAGGACTTGAAAACTCCTCTTCGCTCAAATGAATCCCTTATTTATGTCTGTAACTTCATTCAATCCTGATCCCTCCACTAATCCACACTCCTAATGCCTATGCAACATCTCTTGGATGTCTAAGAACATCTCAAATTATGTTTGAGTTGTCCAAATCCAGATGGTCAGTTTCTCTTCAAATCTACTCTGTCCAGATTCTTGTCCAGTTCAATAAGTGGTAACTTCATTCTGTCATTTACTCTTAAGACAAACTCAAAGTCACCCTTCCCTGGCACTGTTTACAAAGAGAGCACCAAAAACATATGAAGTCAATAACAACTTTTAACCATCTTAACCACCAGTGAACAAACAGCTTTATATTTCAGATGGGTGACTGGAGTAACCTTCAATCTAGTTTTCCTCCTTTCTTGTTGGAAATCTCCTAAAATCTAAATGAATCTTCTAAAACTTACTGAGTCTTCTAAAACTTAGTGAAAGAGTTAAGGTTAGAGTTAGTTAATCCATGCATTCCTCAACTCCAAATCCTTCAATGGCTCTCATGTCTCTTGAATAATAATTATCTATATTCTTAACCATGGCTCACCAGGCTTTACATAATATCATCACCCACTTCCCACAAACTCTCTTACATCATTTCACCCTCAAATTTTCATTCTAATCACCATAGCTTTGCTGCTTCTTGAATCCAAGCAAGCTCTGCCTTAGGGTTTTTACTTCTTGTGTCTCCACTTCTTAGAACATCCTCATAAGTATTTTCACTTCATAGGTCTCTGCTCAAATATCAAGGCAACATGTCCTATCATTTCCAAGTAACTTTACCCACTTATCACACATTTTTCTTCTACATTATAAATATTACTATTTTCTTATTTTTTTATTCTTTTTGTTTTTACATTTTCCACTTCCTTCCCTCAAATATATATTCTGAGAGAGCAGAAACTTGGCTTTCATTGTTTTCTTCACTCCTCTACTTTAAATACTTTGAGCAGCATTTGGCACATGCTGAGAGCTTAACTTATGTTTTTTGAGTAAATTTACTGATAAATGAATATCTCTTGACCACAAAGGATTGCCAAAGGTACCAGTTGCCAAAAAAAAAAAACCCCCAAAAAAAAAACAGTTCTCCTTCCAGGGATTAAGAAAATTGAGTGAAACTGGTACACAAGTAATCGACTCAGGAGCCTTTATTTTTTTCATCATGTGAATTCCAGAAGCAGAGAGTCATTTTCTCAAGGAAGAAACAAATTTACCATATATAATATAAAGTTAAGTATATCATGGTTACTACATACTTGATATCAAATGCATCATAAATTAACCCTTATGATGCTGGCAAATAGTCTCTTGAGATTGGTACTACTATTATCTTCATTTTATGGATGAGGAAACTAAAAAAGTTGAGTGATTTTTCCTACATCATGATAAGCTGAGATTCAAACTAGAGGTTGCACTGAAGCATTGTGCATTTCTAGAGTCAATGCTTATTTTTTCTAAAGCTTCATTCTACTCCTAAAAATACCTTCCTATTTCAGTTATTCACATCCAGTTTCTACCATTACTAACAAATTTAAGAGGCCTTTAAGTTCAGAAAAGTAATTTTTCTATTTCTTGGCTACAGGGTTATCATGAAAATATTCATCAGATGCCTTGTTGATATTCAGATTTATTGCTATTGTAATAGCCTCCTGATTAAAAATCCTAACAACAACAACAACAAATAAAGTTTATTTGATCTGACTTGTTTCCTGGGAAACTGCCTTAATTTTTTTTCCAGACATGAGACTTCCTACTGAATAGGGTTCCATAATGTCATTTGCTTTCTTTTTCCAAAATTTGAGGATTTACCCAACTATCACTGGAGCGATAGCACAACGGGTAGGGCGTCTGCCTTGCACGCAGCCAACATGGCCGACCCGAGTTCGATTCCTCCGCCCCTCTCGGAGAGCCCGGCAAGCTACTGAGAGTATTGGATATGCCAGACACAGTAACAACAAAGTCTCCAATAGAGACGTTACTGGGCCCGCTCAAGCAAATCGAATATCAACGGGAGGGCCTTTACTTTACTTTACTTTACTTACCCAACTAAAGTTTTCTAGCATCTCTCCCATATGATTTTTCAGGGCAATCTGTAAAAGCAAAGCTTCAATTTATTTTAGCAATCTTGCACGCAGCCAGCCCGGCAGAGCCGGGTTCAATTCCTCTGCCCCTCTCAGAGAGCCTGGCAAGCTACCGAGAGTATCTCACCCACACAGCAAAGCCTGCAAGCTACCCGTGATGTATTCAATGTGCCAAACACAGTAATAGCAAATCTCAAAATGAAGACATTACTGGGCCCACTCGAGCAAATCGATGAACAACGGGGGTACAGTGTTTGTTTGTTTGACAGTGTTTGGGGTGTAAATCTTAGGAGTGAACTGATAGTGATGAGATTGTGTAACTCTTGGCCTTCTAGAGTCTTGGTTGGCTTTGAGTGTCAGGGTGAGGTGAGTATTGTTATTCTTAGTGAATGTTACAGGCTGAGTAAAAGTTCAGTAGCTGTTTCAAGTCATTTTTCAACTCTTTCCATTTTTTCAATTTAATAGGCCAATACTTTTCCTGGTTTTCTTGAGCACTAAAAAGTTTCTTCTTGTTTCTAGTTTGTTTTGTGAATCTCAGCTCAGCTGTTTTACAGCCTTTTTCATTAAAAAAAAACAAGCTGAATCATTTTGCTTTAAAAATCAATCTATTTTCATCTTTAGAAAGTCCATAAGTTTTAAAAAAAGCTGAGAGCCTTGATAAATTCAGATTATTTACTACATAGCCACATTGTTAAGATTGCCAGATAAAATATAGGATGTCCAGTTAAATCTGAATTTCAGTTCACTGTCACTGTCACTGTCCTCCAGTTGTTCATCAATTTGCTCGAGCGGGCCAGCAACATCTCCATTGTGACACTTGTTACTGTGTTTGACTTATCGAATACATCACAGGTAGCTTGTCAGACTTCACCATGAATTTCAGATAAGAGAAAATATATTAAAAATATGTCATATGTTGGTCCCGCAGTGATGAAACTTGTTGGGCCTCACGGAATGGGACTGGAGCCAGGCCTGTCCTCCCCACCCCAACGAGACCCCAAGTCATCGCCCACCAATGGCCTCTCTGGCTCCTGATCAAGCTGCTTAATGGCCATGATCCCAGAGACTCAGAAACAAATCTCGAAACCCAGCAGCTTTTGGCAGAAATGCGTCCGGACCCCACAGTAGGTTGCTGTCGCTGGGCCACCCCAGGGGGGAAAGGGTGTTGTCCTTCTGCCTGCTCCCCCTTGGTGGCTCAGTGGCCATCATCCTTCAGAGGTCATTGGACAGTCAGGTCTAGGCCTGCAGTGATGAAACTTGTTGGACCTCCCAGGATGGGGGTGGAGCCGGTCCTGCTCTCCCTGTCCCAGCAAGACCCCAAGTCATCGCCCACAGACGGCCTTTGTGGCTCCTGATCGGGCTGCTCGATGGCCATGATCCCAGAGATTCAGGAGCAAATCTCAAAACTCAGTGGCTTTTGCAGAGATCCCTCCAGATTTGAGTGTTGGAATTTCGGAATTTCAAAATTGCATGGCCCCACTGCAGCCACGTGACGTCGTGTGTTATTCATAACCCACAATAGAACACAGGTTGTCTACTGTTGCCTTTTCAGCATATCTGAGTGTGGGGGTGGAATCTCAAGTAATGATGGTGGGTCTGGTGTTGAAGTGTTGAATGTGATCTCGGTGGAGAGAAAGTAATGTGAGGTCATCTGCCCCACAGGTAGGGGAGAGTCTGGGATGAGGGTATACTGGGGTTGTTGGGGGTGGAGAATGGGCACTGGTGAAGGTACGGGTGTTTCATTGTATGACCGAGACTTAGACCCGAAAGCTTTGTAACTGCTCTCACAGTGATTCAATACATAAAATTATAAAAAATGAAATAAAAAGTAAGGCAGAGTTCATGCACAGTTCAATCAGCTGGTCGTTGGCTGAGTAAACAGTAGTACTCCTACATAAAAAAAAGTCACATGTGTTATTTGAGATATGTACTAAAAATATTGTGCTTTTTACCTGAAATTCAAATTTAATTAAGCATTTTGCAATTTATCTGCTAAGTATGGAAATCATGCATGTTGATTCTGTTTTTCTTGATTTTGCTTTGGATTTATATTATTTTGATTTTTACTACTATTTTGAATGGTAATGATATGATCAAAAGTTTAAGTCCTAAAAATTCCCATTTCTCTTCAGTAAATGTATTAATCTAACATCTTGTGTATCTTGAGTTTTTACAGCCTGGTTGTTGGGAACAAGCCTATGCATAGCTTCGTGTGAACACTGTGCACTGTTTTCTATAATACTATCATTTCAGTTGTGGTGGGCAAAACTGGAGGTGGTGAGAAGGTGAGTATTTTTGGCGTCTTTCAGGCAAAGGCCAAGAATGCAGCTGAATTCCAACAATGTCTATGATAACCCCTATAATAAAGGTTATATAAAAGTTTTCTTCATGTTTTAGGATATTTAGCAGTAACTAAGAAGTGTACATGTCGTTGAGATTTTGAGTCATGCTCTAATTCTTTGAGGTGATTCTTTCCTTAATCTTTTGGAATTCTTTCCTATGACTGTGCATATCAGTATTCAGATAAGCAAACAAGGAAGACTCTCCATTGATTTATGGAGTTCTTTGTGTAACACTTTTCTTTTTCAGTACTCTTTTTGTTTTTTTGGGGGTTTTTTTTTGTGGCTACACCTGGCTGTGTTCAGGGCTTCCTCCTGGTTCTGCACTCAGGGATCATTTCTGGTGGGCTCAGGGGACCATATAGGATGCTGAGGCTCTAATCTGGATCAGCAGCATGCAAAATAAGAGCTCATCCTGTTGCGTGATCTCTCCAACCTAGTATTCTGTCTTATAAGTCTTTTACTCTTATAAATCATAAGTCTTGGGCTCTCATTTCTTCAATGCAGAAAATTTTCTGCCTATGCTTGGGTTCCCTGTCCCTGCATAGAGACTTAGAAACTGACTCAGGGTAGTTAAGTTAGTGAAGTCTAGGCTCAGCTCATCTGTTTAGCATCTCTCAGGGATGCTGTCCTTTGTGGCCTGATGTTCAGAATCTTACAAAGCACTTCTTCATGTATTTTGCTCATTTAAAAAATCACTTCTCATAGAAAATCAATTTGTTCTCTCTTACTTTATCGTGCTATAAGATTAAGTCCCATCACATCTTTGAAATATGTTTACCTTTGCTTTTTCTTTCCTGTTGCCTACTGTGTTCTGTAGAAGATTGGTAAGGAAAGAAGTACATAGTAATTTATACATATATTTGTCTGAAAGTATTTGTGCATGCACAGTACACAGACACACAGTATCTCCTATAATAAACTATACTCATTCACCTTTCTGTTCATGTTTTTTCTTCTTCTGAGATTTTTCTATGGCTCTTGAATTTTTAAAGTAGTTTACCCAACAAGTACTTTAAAATTACAAAAAATAAAATGCCCTTGGCTTTAGAATTCATATACCAGTTGTAAGTTTTATTTGATGGTTAATGGCTGAAACGGATGCCCTGGAGAGAACTGATCCTTTTGGCAGTACTGGCCTTAGGCAAAATAGTTATGTAGGTGAAGTATATCTTTAGGGATCTCCTAGCTTCTGCTGCCTGCCCTGTCCCTACTCCAGAGCCCTTGAATTATTTCCCCTAATGTCAGAGCAAGTGCTACTTTCAATATTTTTTAACACTTGACTGTCAGTGATTGATAATTTTTACTTTTCTTAAACTATTTTCATTTTGAGAGTGAAAGCTTTATACACATCGACATTAAATGGTTTTAACTCCTTTGATTGGAAACGGTTGCTTGTAGCACTTTGTTGAAAAGGTAACTCAGCAGAAAAGTGATTGATTAGTGATGTCTACACATACAAACATGGAGGGTAAGAAATGTGCCATGCCTTCTCTAATCTAGAAATGTTCTATTGGAAAATTTCCAAGCACTAGAAATCGAGTGTTAAAAAAGACTTTGGGGGACAATTGAAACTCATTAATAGCTTTGAAATCAGCCCAAATAGGGTTGCTGTATAGCATCACATAGAAGTTGAGATTGTATTTTCAAAGAGAAACAAGAATATAGTTAAATATCATAAATATAATATAATGCCAGAGACATCTTTTTATACTATCCTTCAGTATGTGTGTGTGTGACCTTAGAGGGTATTACTTTTTGTTCCCTCTTTACCTTTTAACTATCATCTTTAAGGCTCATATAGTAACCAATGCGAAGTAAGCATTTCAAAATCACTAAGAATTTCTTTTATACTTTCTGTCTTTGTGAACTGAAAGATCATCTAAAACTCCAAATAATTCACTTACTTCCAAGGTATGTAATGGCTATATAAAACAAGCGTCTTCTATGTTAGAGAGTAATTCATCTATTTTTCTCTTTTACCTATAATATAAAAAATTGAGGTAGGTATTAGTTTCTATAATACAGAATCATAGAAAGGATCAATATTCTAGACTTATCTTTGCAATGTTCTCTTAAAGGTCAAACTTGCTAGTATTTTCATAGATATAGACTGACAGAGGCACTAGTATCATTCCCTTACTAAATCACCTGAATGTCTCATAAGCTCACTAGTCTATAGCTTTGAAAGATTGGTGATAGTATGGCTATAGGATGGTGGTTTGGAAGCTCTACCTGCATTGTTGAACCTCTTAGTCCTCTTGTTGCACTGCTCCCTGCAGTTATCTGAAGGCATTTTTATAGTCTGATTGTTCCATCATACTCTTCTGCTTTAACATCTGGTACCTGGGAAATCCTCTTTGTCCTTCTTCCAGAACCCTTTCTTGGAACCTTTCTTTCTCTCTAAAGTTCCTTTCCAGGTGCTCTAATGTTAAAGATATATGCCAATAAATTGTGTCAGGCTACCTTCCGTCTTTAACTCTCCTGAAGACCCATTACAGCCTCAGAGATGAAAGTGACATTTCTTTCTCTGATTGACATTTGGTTCTACAGATTCTGATCCACATAGATTGTTCTTGAAATGTTAAAACAAAATCCCTTTTGAAAACAACTCCCTAAGCTTCTGTCTTTAGCTTTTCTTTCCTGAATTTGACTAGGAGAACTTTCCTCTTTCTTCCACTATGAGCTTTTCACCATAACTTGTCTTCCATGACAGTCTCCTTTCCCTCATGTAAATTAATTCATAAAAGCAAAAGTTTAGAAGCAAGATTTGCTGCCTAACAATCTCATGACCCCCTTAATGCTGGATTCCAGTTTGTTTGGCAACACTGCCCAGATAATTGATAGTAGAGGAAACTGGCAATCAGGTTAGAGTGCTGGATATCAATCATGCCAGATTCTCCTGTAGATTAGAATCTCAGGAATCTGCCACAAATGTATGCCATATCATTGAGAGATGCTTTCTTCATTTCAAGGGTGCAATGGTTGTTTATTCCTCCCCTGCTTTTCCCAGCTATCTTTACAAACCCAAATTTTAAAGTGGTGGAGTGAATGATTTCCCTGCTATTCTGTCTTGCATGCAATTCAGAAAGTTAGACTTCATGACTAACTCTGTTCAATTTGTACTGCAACAGAGCGTTATCTGCTAAGTATTGAGAACAAAGATAAATAAGAGAAATAATTCAATGGGTCAAGCACATGCTTTGCATACAAGAGTCCCAGATTTATCCCCGCAGGCATTGCTGGAGTAATCTCCAAAACAGAGCTGAGAATAGTCCCAAGCACAACTGAGTAAATCTCGTCTTCTTACCCCCAGTCTACTCAGATTGGGGCTGAGCATCCTCCACCCAGATCCTCCATCTTCCAGTAGGCAGGGGTCACACCCACCAACTGGCCCCCTGGCGCCGTGTAATCCCATCAATGGCCAAGACCCAGAGACTATAAAACCCAGCTCCCTGAAGCGACATCTTATTATCTCATTCCTACTTTGGACAAACTGGCAGGCTACCGAATGTAACCTGCCCACATGGCAGAGTCTGGCAAACTCCCCGTGGCGTACCCAATATGCCAAATACCAGTAACAATGATGGGTCTCATCTCCTAAACCTTAAAGAGCCTTGAATATGGCACTTTTTAAAAAATCTCAGGGCTAGGACAAAGGAGACGTTACTGGGGCCTGCTCGAGGCAATCTACGAACAACAGGATGGTCGTGATTGTGATGGTGATCTTACCCCCAAAATAAACAAGAAAGAAGAGTGAACACTATCATAACCATAATGGCAAGAAGGTTAGAACCATTGTTTCTGAATGAGATATGGTTGATTGTCTGGTTTTTAAAAGCTCTATAAACTGCTAACAAGGTAGGCTATAATGAGCCTTTGGTGAAAAACAAATGCCCAATTAGTGATGCCTCTTCATCGTATACCAAGTTCTTTACTTCCTATGATATGTTTTCTTTCATACTGAACTGTAATGAGTTAGTGTTCACTGGCACATTCACATTGGATATTAGTAGCCAGTGAGCTTTATTTCTGCATTTAACAAAAAGAGAGAATTGAAAAAATAGTGTCAAATATCCAAAATGAAATTTTTCTGGTTCAATAGCATTGGAAAAAATCCACAAGTATATTGCATGGGGTTTTCAAGTTGCCTAGAGTGTCTGTCAGGGATGTGATCAATTTTTAAGATATCTTATGGAACTATCTGAATATACTCTTCAAGGTAATAATTAATTCCCTATGGAGAGCCCTCATTAAAAAATCATGGTATGAAAGAGGAAAAAAACATACTAAAAAGCTAGGAAATCACTACATAAATCTTCTTGGAAGATGACGGAGGAAAATGAGCACTTCAAGTGCAGGTCACTGATTGAGACTTTGATTGTCTAGAGAAAAGTAGAGTAGAAAACGTTGCAGCATGGAGTCCCACACAAGGGCTTGCCTTTCAAGGCCACTGGCACAGAGGTTAAAGTTCATCTCACCTACAGAGAGACAATCCAGCACAAATATGAGCACCAAAAAGCTAGCTACCGAGGTTGGAGAACCTAACATGAATCTAGAAGAACAAGAGAATACCTATGACCATTAGTACACGTTCTTTTCCTTCTTCTATACCTTCCTAAACTCCTTTGTGACTTGATAAAATATAAAAATCTGAGGCTCTTGCTAATGTTTTGAAAATGAAGTGTGGTTCTTAGAGAGAATTTTGAAGACTAGGTGTCATCTTGCCTCTTTGTTTGCCTCATGTTTGGCGACTCTGTTAGGGAGAGATATGAATTTTTCCCCCTTTTCTGATTTTATTTCACATAGGAAAAGCAAATCATGTCCTGGTTTATAATTGATTGGTTCCATAATTTTGAAAGGTATTGGATTCTTCCATATTTTATTGCTTTGTTTTGCTTCATTCAAGAAAGAATATAGGCTTTTTCAGAATAGAAAAAAAAACAAGCTAAGACATAGAGACAAGAAAGCATGATACCTGCTCAAGGGAAGTATGAGCTTGAAGATCAAACCATGCATGACTCCTTCCTTTTGATCTAATAAATCACAGTTGCAATGGACCAGACCCTTTTCCATTCTCATTATTCCTAATTTAAAAGTTAGGAACACCTCAATATCACTAATGTAACCACATCTATATTCACTCTGGTCCTTTTAGTTCAACTTATGGTACTATCAGAACTTCAGGTCTCATAATAAGAGCTTATATAGAAAGGGTGGTCATTTAAAGAATGGGATAATTTTTCTTCCTCGTTAGAAGGATGAAAGAAATATGAATTAGTGAATTTCATGTATAAATTTGAACTCCAGATCTAAGATAGAATCTCAACTGTTAGTTTATTTCAATGAAGATATCCAGTGTGAGTTGTTAACATTTTTTATATTAAAAAATGTTCTGTCATACCTCATTGTACTAGTCCTACTCTAAGAATATAGTCAGAGTATAACTTTCTTATGATGGACTTCTTACTCATTTATATTTTTGGCAAATACCCCTGAATTGCTCTTTCAAAAGGAGCCATCATTCATGCCAAGGTCTTTCACTGAAGAACAAAAAAACTAATTAAAACTTATATATGCTCAGCTATGTTCATTACTGTACTATTTACCATAGCCAAGATGTGGAAAAATCAAGCTCCAAATAGCAGATGAATGGATTAATATGGCATATGTGTATATAATACAAAAATGTATAGAATTTCAACTCAGGTATAAGAAAAAAATTAAATTTTGACTTTTGTGACATGGCTGAAACCTATGCAAGGCAGGGCTATGGGGACTGGAGGTATCATGCTAAGTAAAGTAAATCAAGAGAAAGACAAATGTCAGAGTGTCCACTCATATTTGGGATACAAAGAAACTGACTGAGGGAACAGAAGGAGATAAAGAGAGCTGTCACTGTCACTGTCCTTCCATTGTTCATCGATTTGCTTGAGTGGGCCCAGTAATGTCTCCATTGTGCCACTTGTTACTGTGTTTGGCATATCGAATACATCATGGGTAGCTTGCCAGGTTTTGCCATGCGGGCAAGATACTCTTGGTAGCTTGCCAGGCTCTCCGAAAGGGGCAGAGGACAAACAAAAACAAACCCTTGAACTACAATGATCACAGAACTGAGGCTTGCAAAGGTAGGGAGTGGAAGGGATGCAGGGTTAGGGGCTCATGGACAGTGGCAGAACGATAATGATAATTGGATTGAGAGAGTGATGTGATAAAGTACACTGTAAAGAGATGTAACAAATGTATGACATATTCAGTCTATAAATTCTTGCCTCTATTTTTTAAATCTATATTTTAATTAATGTAAGAAAAATTTGATGAAGGACATAAATGGATACAATAGTTAATTAAGCAATTTAAGGATATTCATTTACATCCACTCCATAGTATAAGAATACATTTGCTTAATGAATTCTTACCAATTCTTTATATTTAATTTTTCTCAATATATCTGATAAAAATTGTTTTTAACTAACATTCTAATTGGTAGTGAGTGGTGTTCATTTTAAATTTCAAATATGCTCATGTCACTCCCCTGGGTAGAATTTTTTGATGGTTTCTGTCAAAATAATAACTAGGATAGTTCTTAGTATCCAGTCCTGCTGTTAACATGGGCTGTGTGCAGGCATATAATATGCCCCCTGTATATCACTCCAGTGTCTTCCTTGAATGTCTGAATTCTGAACTCACTGGCTTCTGTATAAATTGGGTTTATGGTCCTTCTACTTCTACAGTCTTTGTTCATATTATTTTCTACGCCTGGAATTTTAAATTTCTTTCACATTCTTCCACTCCACATGTTCCTATTTTGTCTTAGTGCCTAACTCACTCATCCTTCATATTTCATTTTGGAAATCCCACTTCTTCACAGAGAACTTCTCTAGACACCTAGTTTATCTAGGTTATTGTTGCTGTATGTTTCCATTCTAATTCATAACCATATTCACAACATCGAGTAAATGTATGGTCTAATATGTGGTAGTTCTCTTTTTGCTTTTTGTCCTGCCAACATCAAGAGACATTGAACCTGGCCAGTTGAACAACTGGACAATGAAATGAGGAAAGTTTGGGGAAGGAAAAGGGAAATCTGGAAAAAAATTTTAAATGATGCATATCGTTTCAAAAATATTATCACACATGTGCAGGAGGAGTCATTAACACTTTAAATGCAACAGAGGCCACCCCTCAGCCAGAACACTTGGAAGAGTTCTCAGCCATCTCCAGATTCCTTTCCATTTGTGAACAGCAACAATAATAAAGCAACTTTTCAGTAAACCAGAAGTTACAGTCTGATTTGTGGGAATTAAAGAGACAAGAAAGAGAATTCTTTAATACACTCTAAATATCACTTCTTATAAGCTATCAATCATATGCTTTTGACTCAAGGAAAGTGGGAAAGAAGGGCACTGAGCAAAGTTGCTTTCTTTGTTTCTATTATTCTTCAATAGTTAAATAAAAGTCCAAACAAGATAGAGGTCAAAAAAAGAAGTTCAAAATCTAGTATAAAAGACTACAAGTATCGTATCATATAAAATGTATTTGACAAATTTAAAACAAGGTTCAATGACCTACTAAGCATTATAGTTGTTCTGAAGTCAGTGGGAGGCATCATGTAAATTATCACTTTTTTTTGTTGTTTTTGTGCCATATCTGGATGTGCTCAGGAATGTAGCTCATTCATAGCTCATTGTTCAGGAATGACACCCAGTGGTGCTCAAGTGACCATTTGCGGTGCCAGGGGTCAAACTAGAGTCAGAAGCATGCAAAGCAAGTGACTTAACTCTTCTTTTACTTTCTTTCTGGCCTGGTAAATGAGTATTTAATAAGTCTTTCAGAAAACATACCAACAGTGCATGAACTCTCCAAAAATTTTCATTTCTAAGGTATACACCAAATGTAAATACTATTAGCAAACATATATTAAGCTTCTACTAGACATTGTGCTTTATATAATGTAATTTATTTAATAAATATAGGGGGGAAGAGCTATTATAAATGCCATTTTGCAGATGGAAACATAAGGGCTTAGAGATTTTACATAATTTGCCTCAGTCACAGAGTTAGAAAACAATTCACACTCAGGTTTTCTATCTTCAGTTCCAGCCTTCTACCACATGACTCATTCAATATCAGTAACTGGGTAATTGCTAAATTTTTATTTAGGAATGTCTGTTAAAAATGAAAGTGACAATGGCATGGATTGTGAGTAAAATGAAAGTGAGAGTGAGATGGCTTGATAGAAACCTTTGACAATTACTGGAGAATTATGATATGCAAGTGGTCCAGAGGAAAGGAGACTTGAAAAGACTTTTGTTAAAGGTCTCAAGTGTTAATACCCAGAATCATCTAGAGAGTGCTCTAGAAATCACCCATGAATCTCACAATTTATAGGTCTGGGGCTGGATTCAATATTCTGCATTTCTAAATTCCCAAATAATGGTGATACTGCTGGTGTGTTGATCTTATTTTGATAATAATTACTTGAAAAATAAGATACTTACAAATAGCATAAAGGGCTGGAGCACATGCATTACATATTTAAGGCTCCAACTTCTATCTGTGGCACTGCATGGCTCTTTAGTAAATGTGGGTATAACCCCAGTAGCCCAAGAATAATGTAAGAATGATTCCCCCAAACTTCCAAATTTGAAAGACAAACAGTGAGTAGACAAAGAGTTATAGACTGTAGAAGCTGGGGAATTATCTGAGCTTACAAAGGTTTTAGACAAACTCAAAAACGTTTCAATGATTTGGTTGGCTGAAAAATGAGGAATAAGACCCAATCATCTGAAAAAGTAAAAAAGAGAAAATAAATGCTGAATCAAAGAAAGGGCTGAAGAGAAAAGATGTTGATAACTCACACAGATTGATTTTGGTGTGTAAGCTGTTTTCCTTCATCGATTTTAATGAAGGTAAACTTGTTTCTGAAGTTGAGTTGAACTTCTCAAGAGATGGGAAAAGCTCAGAAATCATGACACTATATGTGCATTGAGATACTGAAATGATTTCTGAGCATCAGAGAAGGGTTGTTGGTCATTTAAGAAATCAGCTTGAGAGCTGGAACAATAGCACATTGGGTAGGACACTTGCCTTACACGTGGTCAACCTGGGTTCAATCCCTGGCATCTCATATCATCCCATAAGCCCCACCAGGAATGATCTCTAATATAGAGTCAAGAATAAGTTCTGAACACTCATATGTCTGAGCCAAAAACAAACAAAAAAAAATTTAGCCTGAGTGTCTTTCTCCTTCACACACTCACTCACACACATACTACTCCCCATCTGGGAAAATAAAGTATATTATTAATTAACCCATTTAAATTATAATAGGGTGGTAACATTAATTTTATGTGTTAACTTGACTGGGCTAAGGAATGCCCAAATAGCTAATAAAACATAATTTCTGACTTTATCTGGAAAGGGGTTTCTGATTCAGTCAATTGAATAAATAACCCTCGCTAATATGGGTGGGCATTTTTAATCTTTTTGGGGCAGAAAGAAACAAAAAGACAAAGAAAGTGTGAATGCTTTCTTAAGCTGGCGTGTCTTTCTGGCCCCAGACATCAGAGCTCTTGGTGTTCTTGATTCTCTGATCTTTGACTGAACTAATTTATATCAATAACTTTCCTGTATGTAACTTCTCCTCCTTAACTACATGAGTTGAGTCTTATTCCAGAAATTGTTTCTCTTTCTCTCTCAATCATTAATTGAATAAATATATTATATATAACATTATAATATAAATATAAAATAATAACAACAATTATGCTTTATATATGCACATATCCCATTGGTCTGTTTCTTTGAAGAACCTTGATTAATACATAGGAGAAATAAAATTTGCTCACACTGATATAAATATTTGCTTGGTCATTCCTTTTTCACTCATCCATTAAAAATGAGATCAGGGAACATTGCCTGAAAATGAGGTTAATTCATTTTAATATATAGACGTGGGAACAAGGGAGGCTCTGGACCAATGTTTGCTATCATCGCCCACACATGTGCATCTATAAACATAAAGCTCATGGTTAAGGCCAGACCTGAGATGTTATGCTGGCTCTGCAGGTCAGCAACAAAATGTGAGAGGTCAGACTATGCAGGAAGGGAAGCAAATGATGCAATCACATGTCTTTGACAATGATCTTTGAGGACACCACCAGACATTTTCTGAAGTCCTGAGTCAGTCACTGTTTTGACCAAGTAAAGAGGTACTCTTGCTTGGATGTTCAACAAATATTTATTGAGTGAATGAATGTGTTTATTCACTAGTAACTTGATGAAAAAGTATCAGTTTTAGGAAGAGTAATACCTGTTGGAGGAAAAGAGAAATAGGTTTAATTCCTGCCTAATGACATAGAGGAAAAATATATAACAGAAAAATATGTAAAATGCTAGGTGGGAAGAGGAGATAGCCAAATTTGAGGAGACACTTACAGTGGACCAGAAGTTCTACAGAGAAGGAGTAGAAAGAGCAGTCTAGTCATAGATGACAAAAACCAAAGGAATACATATTATCTCAATATAATACTATAATACTCGGAGAACCCGGCAAGCTACTGAGAGTATCTCTCCTGCACGGCAAAGCCTGGCAAAGCCTGGCAAGCTATCCATGAGGTATTCGATATGTCAAACATAGTAACAAGTCTCACAATGGAGACGTTACTGGACCCGCTCAAGCAAATCACTGAGCAACAGGAGGACAGTGCTACAGTGCTACAGTGCTACAATACTCTAAGATTAAAAGTAAGAAAGTAAAGGCCCTCCCGTTGATCGTCGATTTGCTCGAGCGGGCCCACTAACGTCTCCATTGGAGACTTTGTTGTTACTGTGTCTGGCATATCGAATACTCTCGGTAGCTTGCCGGGCTCTCCGAGAGGGGCGGAGGAATCGAACTTGGGTCGGCCATGTTGGCCGCTTGTAAGGCGAACGCCCTACCTGCTGTGCTATCGCTCCAGCCCACTCTAAGATTATATATATATATATATATATATATATATATATATATATATATATATGGGCTACAGCGATAGCACAGCAGGTAGGGCATTTGCCTTGCATGCGGCTGACCTGGGTTCTAATCCTCCGTCCCTCTCAGAGAGCCCAGCAAGCTGCCAAGAGTATCCCTCCTGCACGGCAGAGCCCGGCAAGCTACTCGTGGGGTACTCGATATGCCAAAAACAGTAACAAGTCTCACAATGGAGATGTTACTGGTACCTGCTCGAGCAAATCAATGAACAAGGGGAGGACAGTGCTACAGTGCATACATAAATATACTGTGCATATATATAAATCCATACAATGTATATTTTCTTTGAACCGGGGGAGGGGGGAGAATAGCATAAAAGAAATCAACCTTTCTTGAATATCTATTTTACCAAGAGTAGCACTGGCAATCTTTCATATGTCACTTCGTAAGCACCACTCTGTCCCTCCATCTTGAATACATGAAGATTCAAAAATTTCCCAAATTTATAGAAAGATAGGAAAGCAAAACTCAGAACAGGAGCCTTTACCACTTTCCAGCCTTCACAGAACTTTCTTACCTTTCAGCACTTCCATTTCTTTCTATGACAATTGAGAAAAAACAATTTATCTCAATATGTTGTTGTGACATTCACTGATTTATAAAGAATCTAATCCCTATTCTGGTATCATGTCCACACTTTCAAAATAATACGTATTATTCTTCCATACCTTTGTTAAGTTTTATTATTATTTGAATGTAATTCCTTTTTAAATCAAATAAACATTCTAATTAAAAGACAATAAACCTCCAAAGACATTTCACAAAATGAATTGTGAAAGTTTCTAAAATAAGTAAAAGAAAATTAATGAATTGATAAGAGAACAAAAAGGACAACCCAAATGTAAAACAACAAAAATATATTAGTTCTTATATTATTAACTTGCCTCTAGCCAAGTAGTGTTAGAGCTATGCTTAACTCTACTCGGAGATGTAGCTTAGAGGCAGATTGCTTGCCTACAAGTGTGAGGCCTAGGGCTCAATCGCTAGTCCTAGAAACAAGTAGAAAGTAAATCTCCAGAACATTAGCCTCCAAAACTACTGTGTGTCTAAAGGCCATGCTTATCTTATTCTTGCTCTGATCTTCAGCCTCCTGTTAAAAAACGGGCCTACTTGAGAGTGATACTTGCTATAGTCCCAGTTCAGAGGCAGCAGAATTTATCAAAAGAAATTGAGTTTTAGAGTATCTGCAATTGAACTCCATTTCATCACTTTACAAGTTCTGAGAGTTTGGGACAGTTATTGAACATCCATACCCCTTTTTATATCTGGAAAATGGTATATAACCTTTCAGAATTTGGTAAGGACTCCTGTAATCATGCTTATGTAGAATCTGGCTATGTAAGTGGCCTCTGTTAAGTTCATATAAAACTTTTCTTATGACTTCTGAACTGTAAGAAGTAGACCATACTCTGAAGGAAAAGTCCATCTCAATCACAACTCTGAGGAGAATGATTATTTTTCCACTCTTTAGAGTTCTTTACATATATCTCTCGAGGTCTTTGATGAAACAAAGAAGAGCATTCCTTATCATTGTTCATTCCTACTGTCAATGCTATTCTAAGATTCAAATAGGTCTAAGAAAGTTTCTAAGAAACTGACTTTCTTAAATGTCATTTAAGTGGGATCATTTCTAAAGGATTATTTAAAGGGCCCATGGATGACTCGATGTCAAAAGTGCCTGCCTTGTGAGTATGAGGCTACAACTTCAATTCCTGACATTTTCCCCATACTCTTGAGTATGATGCCAGAAGTTCTGTAGCTTAGGATCCCTGGTGCTACAATGAAGTTTATTACTGTGTGATCACTGGCTCACGGTAGCCAAATGTGGTTATGACATTGCAACTAAAGTGCAGAACCGCTGGTGAATGCTAGAACCAGCGTGTGAGCATGGCAGGAATGGGTATGCATCTCCTAGTCATAGCAATTTTTCAAAGCAAAAACCAGCACCAAGAAGGAAGTGAAGGGAATGTAAAAATAAGAACAAAACTCTGATTATTAGTTGGCTTGCATGTTAGGAATAGTAAACAGTACACTTAGCTGGGGACTAGTAATATCTAAAAGTAGTTTTTCTGGGGACTCTACAGTCAGTCACTCTGTGCCTTATACTCTAAACTTAACTTCAGATAACCAGTTTATGTACTGTTCTTAGGTAAAAGAATTGGTTATAATTTAACAATTTTTAACTCATTGGACAATGGGAAGCATAAGGAGCTTTTACTCAATAAGAATACATTTTAAAAGTCTGAGATATTTCTTTTAGAAAGTTCCAAAACAAAACCAAAATCTCATGTACTTTAGGGTTTGGGATCATTTTAAATTCTTTAAACTTTCTGCCTTTTCAAGAAAAAGTTACTATATGTAGATAGCCATGAGTGTTTTGATACATTGTTTTGTTCAAACAACAGAATTGAGTGTTTATTTGTTATTTGCAGAAAAGAAAAAAATAAAAAAATATTCCTATTAATAGGAAACATTTAAAAATACCAAGATGCAAGCTATCTTTCTTTCATTGAGAAAGGCATGTCATAAGTAAAACTAAAAACACTGTCCAATCCAATTGCAGAAATAGTCATCATTTTGTGGGGGGGGGGATTGATATGATTTGTTTATTGAGATACACGCACATTGACTTCTATGCCTAATTTAAAAAATTCAACATTGAAACCAGGGCCTAAGATGATTTAAATCCCTTTAAGCAACAGAAAAAAAAATATATATATATACCCTTGGTCTTCTTGTGTTCTATAACATGGAAAAAAATTATCTAGACAATTCCGTGGATAATGTTTACTTATACATCTGGCTAGATAATAATTTTAATAAATGTCTAAGCCTGAGCCGAAGCCCATGGGAGGCAAGTTGTAATGCCAGGTCCACTCTGGCTGCTCATGAGAACAAGCCAAGCTCTGCTTTCTGCCTGGGATGTAATCATTTTGTGACTATGAAAGCATACAGCCAGATACTATTCCAGCAGGTCATTGTCACTACAACTTGCTCAAACAGAAATAAAACAGTTTTTCATGCTTATTGATCTCAGACTTTTGGCCATTTTTATGCTCTGCAGACCTGAAGTTCACTAAGGCTGTGTTTTGTAAAGGGAGCTGAAAGTTTTCTTTCTCAGGCATTTTTGCAGGCATTTCACATTTGGGCTGCATTTCTTTCTTTCTTTCTTTCTTTTTTTTTTCAATTGCATTCTCTCCATGACTTTAAAAGAGTAGTTGATCTTTAAGTAACACATGTGATATTAGTTTTTCCATTTTAAAATAATCACATTATTGCAGACATTTTAATAGCTGTAGAGGTTGCTATGTATTAACATGATTCATGGTCCTTGACAGCACTGTGTCTGAAAATCCCCCAGGAATGCAAAATACAAAACTCCACACACGTTCAAATTTTACTGCCTGCAGCTAAAAGAAGGGAAAGAACTTAAAACTGTTGAAACCCTTCAACTTTAAAAGCATTAATAGACGGTCCCAGGGGATTAAATCTAAATCTTAATGTGTAAAAATCAAGTTAATAACCAGAGAGATTAATATGGCTGCATTTGATTATTGTGATAATGCAAACAATTAGTACTGCTAAAGTAAGATGTATTAGCCTCCTCCTTGCCCCTCACATCAGCAAGGCACTGGAAACAAATGGAAATAAAATATTTTACTTGAAGGATTTCTGGTTTTTTTTCCTTTGTCTTTTGTTCACTGTAGCTGACTCACTTTTGAAATTTTATTTCAGACTGGAATCATCAGATCTTTCCTATTTTAAATTACAATTTCTATAAAATGGATGGCAATGACCAAACATTATCAGTTTCCTAATGTGAGAATTTACTCATACATACTTCTTTAATATCTGGTACTTTATAAATATTTATGATAACTGAAAGCAGAAGGTTGTAGCACCTTGAGAAAAGGGAAACAGGAAAGGTAAAGATGCCATGTGAGGTACACAATATTGTGTTTTCAGTTAGAAGTTTTTTCAGGCACCAATAAGTAGCCCAAGATGGCAGAGGGCCACTAGGCCAACCTGCCTCAGCACATGACCTGTGCTCTAATCAGACTGATTCCTGCCTTGTCTTTAATTATGTGTAAGACAGAAAAATGGGCTGTGGGTTGGTGGGCATATGAAAAGAACCAATGTCAACAAAGGCATGAGAAGAATAACTCTGGCCATAAGAATCTGTGGATCTTATGTTGGGTCAACATTGAAGTGCTGCTGGGAAACACCTGTCCTTCAAGGAAATTGACAGATAAGAAATGTAAGAATTATTTTTTTAAAGCTGGACATACAATTGCATGTAGCCTTAATAATAAGCAGGCACTGTAGAATAAGCAGAAGTTCATCTGAAATACAACCGGGTGTATCTGTGTGGTTTTTAAGTCCTTGGGATTTAAAAATGATATTATTTTGCTATTGAAAGGTGAAATTAGAGTAAAATGGGTGAAGAATTAATAAGATATGTTTTGCAGCAAATGAAAACAAAGGCAGCTTAGAGAGAGGTCATTTTAGTGATTTATTTGGGGGGAGGGTGCCCGCAGACGTGTTCTGGCCTATGTCACATGAAACCCTTTATTTAGCTTCTCAGTTCAGATCTGCGTTGTGCATCAGATGGGTGTCCCATTCGTTATTTTTGTTTAAGCAGTGTCTGCAGGGAATTCCAGGGGACCATTTAATAAACTACCACAACAATGGAATATCTGTTCACTTTTCCTCAGCAGAGTTATCTGAGAAAAGTGTGTTTAGAGGTGGGGAGTGGGGAGCTGTCAGTAGCTGCTGCTCCCGAGGCTGGCAGCCTTGTGACAGTTACTAATATCAGCAGATTTAATGTGTTTAGTCTAGTCGTAAGGTTTGTGATGTGTTTTTGATTTCCTGCTTCAGAAATGCATTTTGGCTAGGAAACAGTGAGGCATACAATTCTTTTTCTTACCATACCACCGACAAGAACATGTTACCTTTGTACCCAATTTCTATCGCATAATAAGTTACTAACATGCAGACCGAGAGTCTTGCTTCTGGGTTATTCAATCAGTGTGTGAACAAGCGCATCAAGGTTTTGAGTGCCTGAGTGGGGATGAGGAGTGTTGAGCACAAGTCAGCTGGCACCTAGCTGGGATCGAGATCCAGCGCATGTTTCAGTTCTCTTTCTTATCCGGCTTATTTGTCTTACTCGCTAGGGCTGAGAAAATGTCTCATTGTCTTTTAAAATCTTTAACATTTTTGGAAATAGTTCTGGAAAAGATTCTATATGCTATCTGCAAAATCTGAACAGAACACTTTTCTAGGTATCTGCAGCAGAGAAGAGGGCATGCTTTTTTTTCTTTTTCTTTTTTTTTTTGAGACTCTTAAGAACATTGGTGGACAGAAGTTAATAGTGGTGACAGGATTCGAGTTAGAAAATGTATGCCTGAAGCTCAACTATGAATAACTTTGTAAATCACAGTATCTAAATAACAATAAATAAAGGAAAATATTTGTCTATGTTTCTATAGAAAAAATAATTTGTCCCTTTTCCTATAATCAATTGAGTTATGGGGGTGGGGGACTTTGTTTATGGGTTTGTGTATACTCTTCAGAGTGTTTTGTTTCTGTGATTGTCTTTTTTTTTCTGTCTCAAATTCCTTTTTTACCCTGGAGTTTTACTCATTTTTTAAGACAGAAAAACGAGGGGGGGGGGGTGGTACAAAGTTAGCATCACTATTGTTTTCTAGTTTGGGAATCAGATTTACTTTAACTAAATGTTTAAGGAACATGTGGATAATAATCCTTGATTTGGTGTAGGCAACAAGAAATCAAGGAGAGATACTTATAAGTCATCTTGTCGACATTTCTAATTTGTTTTTCAGAAAAATACATTTTTACTCAAAAGTTATTTATGAATACGTATATCCCCTTTATACAAAGCAGTATAGTCTAAATACAGATTTCCCCTGCTATCTGAAAGTGCTTTCAGCTGGGGGGTAAGGAAACTATAATAAAAATTATAGAAAAATACGTTGAAAGAGTGATGATTGTGTACCAAGAATGAAACTTTGCCTGCCCTACTCAGGAACATCCCCTTAATAACCACAGCAAAAAACCTAGATAGCTATAAAATAATGCTACATGTTGAAAGCAAAGACGAATAACTGTTCAAATGTAAGAGCACTAAGAAAATCTTCTAGAAATTATGGTGAAATGGTGGTGGGGGAACTTACAAAGTCAATGCAATTCAGAGACAACTGCATGCTTTTTTTGGTTTTTGTTTTAATGTATTTCCTTTGTCTATGGGAAATAGCAGTGGAATTTCCATGTTGAAAGCATACTTTATATTTGTTATTTCAGAGTTCAAAAAGGAGAGATCATGTTTCTTTACAGTTCAGGTCTTAAAATTAAGCATGCCTGAAGGGCAGTTGGGGGCGGTCAGGTCTGCCTGCCGATGTCCACATCAGCGGCTGCTGGATGAGTCCACCTTTCCAAGAGCAGGAGGATTTCCCGCTGTTTTTCCAGGAGTGACCTAGAAGGAGGTTAATGATTCTAAAGAAGGACCTTCCCCTCAGGGAAAATTTAATCTGGTGACCCTTTTCTCTATCTGTCCATTTCTTTTATGTCATAGACTCCCTCCATTTAACTTACATCCAGTGGTTTTATTTTCTTCCAAAACATGGTTGAAGTGACTGCTTTGCTTTCAGTTAACCCTTGAACTGAAACATTTCAAAATGAAACTTTTGTGCAGTTGACTGAGGGATTCAAGTGTTCCCTCCCAATTTCTATGTTGCTTGAGGAAGAAAGAGAAAAAGTGAAAGGGAGAGAGAGTGAGAAAGGAAGAGAAAGAAAGGAAAGGAAGGAGGGAAGGAAGAAAGGAAGGAAGGAAGGAAGGAAGGAAGGAAGGAAGGAAGGAAGGAAGGAAGGAAGGAAGGAAGGGAGGGAGGGAGGGAGGGAGGGAGGGAGGGAGGGAGGGAAGGAGGGAGGGAGGGAGGGAGGAAGGAAGAGAAAGGGAGGAAGGGAGACTCTATCTTATAAACCTTATAATTGGGGAGTCCACAAGCAGATTCCATTTGTCTTACTTTTATTACAATCTCTCTCAGTGGTTGCACACAGACAAACAGCACAAAGAAATATTGGATTAATTGATAAACTCTTTTAAAATATTGTTTGGGGAAACAACACACAGACCTCTTAGATAAGAACAAAATGGTTGTTACTAGAGAAAGGAGAGAGAGAATGGCCAAATTGCTTAAAAAAGATCAACCAACAAACAAACACTGTCCTCCGGTTGTTCATCGATTTTTTGCTGGAGCGGGCCCAGTAACGTCTCCATTTTGAGACTTCTTGTTACTGTGTTTGGCATATCAAATACATCACGGGTAGCTTGCCAGGCTTTGCCATGGGACGAGATACTCTAGATAGCTTGCCAGGCTCTCCGAGAGGGGCGGAGAAATCTGACTTGGCTTGGCTGGGCTGGCTGCGTGCAAGGCAAACGCCCTACCGCTATGCTATCACTCTAGCCCACTTAAAGGAGATCAATTTCTAAAAATGTACACCTGATTCCCATATCATCTCATAAACTAATTCTCCTTAAATAGAAAATTCAAAAATAAATGTTATTTGAGATTTGTGTGTGTGCATATGTGTGTGTGTGTGTGTGTGTGAGAGAGAGAGAGAGAGTTAAATTTATTGATGTGCTCCGAGGGCCAAGATTAATGATGAAAATGGTTTTAGTAAGAAATGTAAGTGATGACAAAGTTCTCTTCAGAGAAAATATAAGATTATGAAAAATATCAACTTTATCTATCCACTTTCGTCTTTCCCTACCTGAAATATGCAGACATTAGTGGATTAAATTCAGTGTCAAGATACAGTAAAATAAAACTATAATTATTTTATTATTCTCATGGGCTCAGACTCACGGGTGCAATGAGTTCTTGAGGGTAAAGTGAAAACAGAAACTGCCTTGTGCTCAAAGTTGCTAGTTTTTAAAAACAACTTTTTATTCTGCAACAGACCCAGGACATTTTCAGCATGATCATATTACTCAGTTTTACTGCCAACATAAATTAAAATGGATATTTCTTAATTTTTAGCATTATAATGTTCCATTTTGGAAACACAGTAAATCCAGAATAATGTGATTCCTGCAAATGCATAACACAGTCCATGCATCAGTTCTCTAGTATTGAATATACTATATTGTCCAGAGAATGTTATGTTTTTCCTCAGGGTAAATGCCATTCAGAGGCAGCTGAAGTTAGAACCAACCACCAAAGAAACCTTCCATCCCTCAGCTAGACAATTTCTGTAGTTTCACTTCATCAGTAGAGTGATGGGGAATCTACAGAGTTCTTAACACTGCATAAATGATAGCTTGGACCAATCTTTGCCCTCAGGCTGTCATGAAGCTGGGAAAAACATTATCATCATGGGACAATTAAAGACCAATTATATGTAAGCTTGTGTAGTGCTGGCTATGAATTCTAGAAAAGGAAAAAATTAGTAGCAAATAAATAATATCATTTTATGAAGTGCTTTTACATATACCATTAGAATTTCTGCAAGTTTCTTAGAGCTTTCATTTCTCGAGAATTATAATACCTTTCCCATATCTCAAAGGATGGTTGGGGAAATCTGATAACATGGAAATATTATATGCCAGGCATTGTGCCAAAAGCTTCACAAGTAAGGAAACTGACACCCACAAAGTTATACAGTTTGCCTAGAGTAAAAGAGATAATTAAGTGGCAAAGCTGAGACTTTTATTCTTTATTATGTATAACATCTCACATTGTTAAAATTAGTAAATCTAAGACCAAGCTTACATATCTACCTCAATCCTTGTTTGTCTTTGTTATACCTAATTTGACTGATGACATTCCCATTTCTTTATCTACTCAAGCCAGAGATCTGAAAATTGCCATTTTCTCCTTCATTTTTACATCCAACTAATCTCCAAGGCTTAAATTCAACCCCTAGATTCTCCCTGAATGAGCTACAACTCTACCCCCAATGTCAATACCTATAATTAGAGTCTTATCCTCATATGCTTAACTCAGTGTAATTGTCCCTAACAGGTTTCTTTGTCTTTCTTTTCCTATTTCCCTGTACTTTACCATAGTGATTTTTCCAAACCACAAATCTGATCCCATTGTTCCTCTTCTTAGAGCCTAGAGAGCTCTCTGTGCTCTATTACCACCAACTGCGCTTCTCTGCACTCTTCCTAGCCCAGCAGTGCCAGACTTTTTGTAGTTCTCTGCATGTTCTCATTTCTATCCATTTGCACATTTTGCAAATACCAGGTATCCCTCATCCTGGGACATTCCTGGACATTCCTACTTTGACCATCCTATACTCAGGTACTTTCTTAAGACAGAAATCCCAGCTATGCTAACCCCAAATGATGTCAGTCATTCCATTCTCTATGATACAGGTTGAAATCAGTGTTTCTCTACCTTTTTCTCACTGTTGTGGCCCCTCTTCTGTTTTCTTCCTCTCTGCTCCCCCTCCATCCTAAGAATTGGCCTCCTAGTCTCACGCTGTGGCCTCCTTGGAGTATCCTGGGGTACCATGGAGGGTCATATAGTCCTGGTTGCGAAACACTGGTCTGGGCCATGTATCTCTCTTGTATTCAGCAGCTTACTTATTTACATGCCTTCCTACTCCCAATAACCTAGGAACTCCTTGAGGGAAAGGAGTTTTTCCCTTGCAATTCTACACAGCGTATAGCAAATAATAAACTGTCTCTAAAAATGTTTTTGATTTCCAAAAGAACGGGTGGTCATCTAAGCACAGTGCTGCCAAAGAGTCAGAGAGGCAGAAGGCAGAGAAAAACTAATGATATTGGAAAGGAGAGGGGTGGTGGTTATTGATAACCTCCACAAGAAATAGTCATGGGCATGAAAAAGAAATACATCATTAGGATTTCAGAATATGATCCAGATTTTGAAATATGAACTTATTTCTAAATGGTGAATTATTTATTTGTCTGTAATTATCTATTAAAATTCTTCTTTATTAGATGCATATTTTAGTCTATAATTGAAAAGTTTGTTTTATAAGCTTATTTATAAAAAGTAGTAATTGCTAGGACCAGAGATAGTATAGCTGCTAAGCCAATTACCTTGTACTTAGCTGACCCAGTTTCAATCCCCAGCACCATGTATCAGCACTTCCAGGAATGATCCTTAAATCCAAAGTCACGAATAAGCCCTGAGCACCTCTAGTATGGACCCTAAAGAAAACAAAATTTGAAAAAAATTAAATAAAAATAAAAAATAATAATTGCTTAATCTTTTGCTTCATTTATAATACTGAAGGTCATTTTAAAAATACACTCTTAATTTGAGTGTTTAAGGCTGATAAAACTCTACCATTCTCCTCTTTCCTTCTCGATCATTCTCTTTAGTATATATAAAAGCACATGAATGTATATATATATGTATATGAATTCATAATTTTATAAAATGGTATTATATGACTAGTTGTCCACCCTTCAGATCATTCTAGGCTGCAGAATACAAATAATTTGAACTGTTTACAGTAATACTCAGTCAAACCAACAGACAGGCCCTGCAACAGAACCTTTCTGACCTGTCCAGTACTGGCTTTATCCAGCTGAACCTCCTCCCATGCAGGGCTCAGTCGGTTGGGGTGTGGGGGTCTAGACGTACCAAAGAGCACCTCTCCATCAAGTTCATAACATAGCACTGTTTAGGCTAACATATCCCTGCAGAAATCTTTCCACTGTTATTTGATTTTTTTCCCTTTTTCTTGACCAGTCTCTGCTCTGTTTTATTAAAGTAGAATCACCAGAATTACAGCAATATTTCAGCAGTAGATGCTCAATGACTTTACACAAGAGTTTGCTGATTCTTTCTAGCATTTTGTTGACTTCTTGACTAAAGTCACACAAGACACACTTGGGTCTCAGTAGCCACATTTCAAGTGTTTATTAGCCACAGGTCACAACTGGCTACTATGTGGCAAAGTATGGAGACCATTTCCAGTGTTTCAGGAAATTCCACTGGGCAGCAGTGTTCAATAGGGTGGAGAGCAGCAATAATAAACAAACAAATAAATGTCTTAGGTAATTCAGAGAGTGTCAAGTATAGTGAAGACAGAACAAATATGATGGAGTAAGAAGTAAGTGCAGAGGGTTTGCGTGCCAAAAAGAGCAGTGAAGCGAAGCTCTGAGGGATGATTCTTCCTGGCAGAGGACAAAGTAAATGCAAAGGCCCTGAGGTGAGAAGGTGTGCTGCATGTTTGAAAAATGGGAAGGTCAGGGTAACATGAGTTCAGTGAATCAGGAGAGCTGGGTAGAAAGGTAAACGTCAGAGAAGCACAGGAGTCATAGCCTGCAGGGCTGTCTGTGCTGTGAGAGGCCTCCATTTCTGTTTAATTGCAATGGAAAAGCACTGGAGAATTTTAAACAAGGATGACATGACCAATTTGAGTTTTTAAAAGACTGTTCTAGCCACTTAAGGCATATGTTATAAAAAGTGAAGTCCCAGGGCTAGAAAGGAAGAACAGATAAATATAAAATTCTAACATCATAAGGAATTATATATAAACCATGGACTCATCACTGATGTATACATATGACCCACTGATATATGTCATATATATCACATATAGAATATATATATAAATATATATAAATATTGCCACAAACAGGTCAACCTGTACTGGTGGGGCGAGTGCATCAGCAGCCTGATGTTGCCTTCAGGCTTCCTGATACCCCAAAATTGCCGCTGTGCCTTTGGCCAGACCCCAACAACTTGGGAACAAGTTTACCAAGAAATTAAATGGCCAAAAGTTAGGTATGTGGGAATCACACCCACAAATTACCTACAGCTCAGTTATACAAGCTCACTCAGAGTTGGGATGGGCTACCTCCCCCACTTCCCAATACACATGGAAGAACTGACAGTCATCCCCATGAACCAACTTCAGCGCCACCCTTTAAGCTCTACTATTGGCCTTGCCTCAGAAACTGCTATATAAATCTCAAAAGAGATCAAAAGTCACAGTTAAGCTCAGACCCATTCATGGCTGAACAGTCCGGAGTACATTGGAGGAGGTGGGTTGACCTGTGCCCACCCAACCAGGGTCCCTGGCAGCCACTTGCTTCCACAATCCAAAATTGCTGCCATATCCCAAGACTGACTCCACCATCTCAGGATGGACCTCACCAAGATATCACTGTATTACTGTCATCCGGTTGGTCATAGATTGCCTCGAGCAGGCTGCAGTAGTGTCTCCTTCATCCTAGCCCTGAGATTTTAAAAAGTGTCATATTGGAGGCTCTCTCAAGGTCAGGAGAATGAGACCCATCATTGTTACTGGTTTTTGGCATATTGAATACGCCACGGGGAGTTTGCCAGACTCTGCTGTGAGGGCAGGATACTTTTGGTAGCCTGCCAGTTTCTCCAGAGTAAGACCTAGATAATAAGATGTCGCGTAGCTGTGAATGCGGCCGAGTACTTCTGGGAGCAGGGTTTTATAGTCTCTGGGTCTTGGCCATTGATGGGATTACATGGCGCTGGGGCAGTTGGTGGGTGTAATGCCTGGAAGATGGGGGATCTGGGTGGAGGAGGCCTCAGTCCCAATCTGAGCAGGCTTGGAGAGCTACATCCCGGGTCTCGCACACCTGGGTTCCTCTGCTGGTTCCTTCATGCGTGAAGCTTGTCCGAACGTGTGGAGAGTGGTCTTAAGCATGGCTGTGGCTGGAACCAGAGGTCTTCAGCTTGAGTTTCCCTCCCCACCCCGAGCAGAGCCCTGGCAGCTGAATACACCAAGATATAATCTGCTGAAAATTTTGTAATGTGGATCTTAGCACACCAACAGCCCTGGTACAGAGACACAGCAAGTCCTGGAAGACACCACAGTGCCATAGATCTCTCTGGGCCCCATACCAAGCCAATATCACCAGGACACCCCAGATGGAGCAGGTGCAGTCTCCCCGCCTACTCCAGATGGAATCCTGGTGACCAAGAGCTTCCACAAGCAAGGCCCAGGTAAGCAGGTTCCAGGACTGCATCTCCAGGCCACGTGGCAGCAGAGGACCTGGACTGTTCTTCCCTGGGTCCCCACCGGCCCAGAAGACTGGCTGTTATGCCCACAATTAGCCTCTGGGCACCATCTTAGCACACCAACAGCCCTAGCACAGAAACACAGCAACAAGTCCCGGTAGACACCACAGCGCTGGAGATCTCTCCAGGCCCCATACCGAACCAATATCACTGGGACACCCCAGATGGAGCAAGTGCAGTCTCCCCACCTACTCCAGATGGAATTCTGGTGACCATGAGCTTTTAAAGCAAGTTATGTGGGTTCAGGTCTAAATCTCCAGGCAGCATGGTGGCAGAGGACCTGGGCTCTCCCTCCCTGGGTCACCACCTGCCCAGTAGATTGACTGTCACACCCACAATTTGCCTCTGGGCACCATCTTAGCACACCAACAGCCCTGGCCCAGAGGCTTCCAATTGAATCCCAAAATGGATTAGTGCCATACAGAGATGTCTCTGGAACCCAAGCACAGTGGGTAGGGCGTCTGCCTTGCACACAGCCAACATGGCCGACCCGAGTTTGATTCCTCCGCCCCTCTCAGAGAGCCCGGCAAGCTACCGAGAGTATTCGATATGCCAGACACAGTAACAACAAAGTCTCCTATGGAGACGTTACTGGGCCCGCTCGAGCAAATAGATGATCAATGGGAGGGCCACTGTGGACAATTTAAGCAAATTTAAATTTATTTACAATCTAGAAATTTACATTTACAATCACGCTCACATGAACTCTCATGATTTCGAAATGAGCTATGGAAAATATATTATCTAGTGTCTGCCCCTGGCAGGTAGACTTGAATTGTGGTGGGAAAATTTGAGCAAAATTAATGCCCCAAATTAGAGAGAGAGTATTGGGGAAGTTGTCTACCATAGAGGCAGGGAGAGATCTGCAAAGTGTATGAATGTGTGGAGAAGTGATGCTTGCGACATTGGTGTTGGAAAACGTGCACTTGTGGAGGGATGGGTGTTTCATCATTGTCTGGCTGAATCTCAAACATGAAAGCTTAGTAACTCTATCTCACGGTGATACAATAAAATAAAAAAGTAATGTGGAGTTCATGCCCAATTTATTCAGCTTAATCAATGGCTGAACAAATAGCAGTACTACTACATTATTTTTAAAAAATTAAAAAATAAATATATTACCATACTTATGTTATACATAATATATCACACACAGAACATGCATTATATACATTTCATATATCATGTGTATATATTATATAATCACAAAGTATTTATAACATCTACAGATTTGCGAACCCTCTCTAAAAAGACTTCTATAAATTCTGTCTCAGAAAGCATAGCAGGGCTACAGTTAAGGGAAAGTTGGAACTTCTGTCTTATGAGATCCTTCCTCTCATGCCCTCTATGAGGGTCAACAAAGAAGAAAGGGTATCGGTGAATAGACGAATTATGGAACATGAGGCTCGGAAGATGCAGAAGAGACAGTGGTGGGGTCATTATAGAAGAGAATTTTCTAAACATGGAATTGACAAGGCAAACACACACACACACACACACACACACACACACACACACACATCAACACCACCACCAGCAGCAGCAGCCTGCAAGTTGTAAGCAATGATATGTGCAGAAATAACAGAGGATAAGGAAAATAATACCTAAAAAGAAAAGATGAGCTGAGAGCTAGAACAGGACTTGAGGCTTTTGCCTTGCATCCTTCAGGTCCTACTTCAAGCCCCTGGCACTATATATGGTTCCCTGTGTACCACCAGGGATCACTCCTGAACACAGAACTAGAAATAACCCCTAAACATGTTGGGGTATGATCCAGACCCCTCCAATCTTTGCTCACCCCTCAAGAAAAGGAAGGTAAGGAAAGGAAACTTGTTGGAAGGTAAGGAAAGGAAAGTGATATATATATATATATATATATATATATATATATATATATATATACTGTAGCACTGTCCTCCCGTTGTTCATAGATTTGCTCAAGCGGGCACCAGTAACATACATCTCCATTGTGAGACTTGTTGTTACTGTTTTTTTGGCATATGGAATATGTCACGGGTAGCTTGCCAGGCTTTTCTGTGAGGGCGGTATACTCTCGGTAGCTTGCAAGACTTTCCGAGAGGGGCAGAGGAGGAGTCGAACCCGGGTCGGCCACGTGCAAGGCAAACGCCCTACCCACTGTGCTATCGCTCCAGCGTGTGTATATATATATAAATTCTATATTTATATTTATATTTATTTATATTTATATTTATATATATAAATTCTTCAGGTCTGCAGAGTTGCAAATCATTTAAAATGAAAATTATCAAAAATAGGTATCCCCTATAAAGTTTCTAATGTGAGAAAACTAAATGATTAGTCAACAATACAGAAACATACATACAATGGCTTGTGCTGAAATTATGTTATGCACATCTTTTAAAAATAGTTGGACATAATTCTGTGAGTTTATTCTGAGAATTGAAGCAAATCCCTTAGCATGTGACTACTTCCATGTTAGCAAATAAGAGGCATAAGGTTGATTCTTATGCTTATATACAAAATGAGGGATGGTACTTAAAATTCTAGAAGGTCTGGATATGATGTATGTGCACACATTTTAGAAGTGGGCCACTTCTCTATAACTTGCTTTTAAAAGATCAGTGTGAAAAAACAACAACAAACAAACGAAGGGCGGGGGGAAGAAAGTGCAATGAAAGTTAGTGCTACTAGCCTGTATTAAGTCAAGGGAAATAAGCCTTAATTTGGGAACATTAGCTGGATAGGAGCTATTGTATGGTTAAGGCAATGTCATATCATTCATTATGTGTATTGAGAACTCTTGAAATATGAAAAAAGAGTAGAGAGACTTTATTGCCTGAAACATGACATTTTGGGACCAAGTCTATTTATTTACTATGTGGAACACTTTCCACTTTGAAGGCTTATGAGTTTCAAGATAGATAATTGCAAAATGCTAAACATGCCAGATTTCATGGTATTCACTTCTATAAATCATGTATCTTCATGTCACTAGTCCCTGTGATGTGTTCGTGTTCTTCCCTCTGGGCTAGTGGAGCTTTGTGCTGGTTGGAGTAGGAAGAACATGGACTATATTCCTTTAATTATAATAAGCAACCTGTGAGACCATAACTTTCTCTGCTATGTGCCTGAATTTCCTATCCTCTTTCTGACTGGCAAAACTCTACAGATCTTTCAAGAAGCTCCTGGAATGTCACCTCTCCAGGAGTCTGATTCCATCTTTAAAGCAGAACAAGACTCTCCATTTGTGGTGCTTGCACACATTTTGATTAAGGACCATAGAAAGTTCTAGAAACAGAATAGATCTATAATGCATGGCAATTGAACTGATGATGCATGTTTAAACAACTCTGCTGATAGGAAGCAAAATCGGCATAAATAGAGAAAAGGAAAATAATCTACCTTGGAGAGTGCCTCAATAAAATAGACAAGAAATGGTGAAGTTCAACACAAGAAAGTGCAGGAAGAATTTTTGGTACAGTTGGGCATAAGGAATAAAGAAAGCCCAAAGAGAGTGTAAAGGAGGAAAGGCACATAGAGAAAACCAGCAGTTGGAAAGATAAAGACATTCAGAACATAAACAAAGATTCAGATAGAGGGAGAAGCTCAAAGAAATTCCTAGAAAACAACAAAGGAAATCATGAGTGGGCTGTTCTGTTTCCACCACAAGATTGGAGAAATTTAAGAAGAAATGAGAACTGGTGAAATTCAAGTACTATATTCAGGAAGAAAAATATATATTATAAGAATTAGGATAGTGAGTGTCTTCGTTGGGACTTAAATAAAGGATATAAGGATATAAAAGTAGAGAAGATTAATATTCATAATAATTAGTTCCACACATTTCAAGGTTCCATTAGGAAACATTATAGGAGGAAAAGCTCGAATTACTTTTGGAAAACATGTGGCAGAAAGGGAAATGCCACTCACAGGCTCTCCAGTGGTGCCAGCCCCAGTCCTGGGTGCTTTGTAAATTTATTTCTTTAGGCCAGAAGTGTTAATCTAGGCCTTTTTGTACTTTCCCAAAGAAAACACATAAACATGCTCTTTCACTTCTTCACACACCTGACTGGAAAATGGACTATAATAGATGGCAAGTGGGTGGTGAGAAAGGAATAGTGGTTAATGTTTATGCACAGACTATTATTTTAGACAGTTTGTGCTAAAAAGGGAATCCATTTGGTGAGAAAGTTGAAAAAGAAAAACAAAATTATTACCTAAAAGAGGATATTAAAGCCTCTAAGGAAAGTACTGCTCCTAATGGGCAACTTTCCCACTAACTTGAGAAAGAATTAATGTATTGTTTGACGGCATGACCATTGGGCATTTTCACCCCCATATCCCAGTACCTGATCCCTTTCCTCTTGGTAAAATAGCACCACGGGTGATCACTTCTCTCCTCCCAAGGTGGCTGACAGTCCTTGACTCTGGACCCTGGCAGGGGACATGGGCATATTCAGCTCAGCCAATCAATGAACCTGAGGTCTTCTGGGAAAGATGGTTGAGGCTGTGCATAGCAGGATCCAAACACTGAATTTTGACAGTTTTAAGCCTGTTTTATTGTTTCTCCTTTTTCTGTACACCTTTCTCCTTGACTCCATCAGCCGCTTCTTATTCTTGTTAACCTTTTAATAGATTACTTTCTGTGTAAGTTTACTTTATGACAACAACAGCAACAAAAAACAAACCCTACTATAAATAGAGTTCATTTAATGTGTCAAATTCTAATACTTTATTCTGAGTCTCGGGGAAGTGATTAGGTTATGGGGGTGGAACGAACCCTCATGAATGGGATTAGTTCCCTGATGAAAGTGATCCCACAGAGGTCCTTAACCTTTTTGGTCTTGTGAAGATATAGTGAGAAGATATAGTGACTGCTGTTGCTATTTTGGGAAGTAACGGTCAGAGAGATAGTACAGTAAGTAAGGTGCTTGCCTTGCATGTGGCTGAGCTGGGTTTGAATCCTTGGCATTACATATGATGCCATATATGATCTCTCAGCACAGAGCTCAGAGTAAGCCCTGACCACCACCAGGTGTGGCCAAAAACTTATGATGAATCAGGATACAGGTTCTGTTTAGACCCTGAATTGGTCAGAGTTTTCTAGCCTCCACAATTGTGAGGAACAGTACTTTAGAAGTCATTCAGTCTATGGTAGTACGTTATAAGAACACAAAGATGAAGACTTCACTAATACACTGCTTGATAGCAGTGATGACTAATAAAATTTTAGAGAAATGGTAAGTCCTCCTCAGGTAGTTAATTTATATATATATATTTGCTTTTTGGGTCACACCCAGAATTGCACAGGGGTTATTCCTGGCTCATGCACTCAGGAATCACTCCTGGCAGTGCTCAGGGGACAATATGGGATACTGGGAATCGAACCCAGGTTGGCCGCGTGCAAGAAAAATACCCTACCTGCTGTGCTATCGCTCCAGCCCTTAATAAATATTTTTTGAGCAAGTATTATGGCTCAGGAATTGTGCTACATTCGAGGAAAGAGCTATTTCGTAGAACAGTGTCACTACTTAAGTAAGTTAATGGGAAGAGTCAGATATATCTCATATTAATGATATCATGTATACTTACATATGTATAACAACTCCACACCTACTCCAAACCCTGCCAAATTAAGTGATATAAAATAGCTGATATTTATTAGCCTAAAGTCTCTGTGGGTCAGGATTTGGGAGAAACTTAACGTTTGACTATGATTCTCAGCAGATTACAACGAAGTATTACTAGGAGTTTCAGGGTCTCTTCTGAAGGCATATATAGAAAAAGAGCTTGCCCCTCCCTCCCTCCCTCCCTCCCTCCCTCCCTCCCTCCCTCCCTTCCTTCCTTCCTTCCTTCCTTCCTTCCTTCCTTCCTTCCTTCCTTCCTTCCCTTCTCTTCCCCTCCTACTTTCCTTTCCCCTTCCCTTCCTTTTATCTCTTTTTCTTATTTATTTATTTGTTTGTTTATTTATTTTGGTGGGTAGGGATAACAAGGATTAAATGTAGAGTTTTATACATGCTAAGGGCAAAGGGTGGAGCCACATTTTAAGCTTACTCAAGGTTGTTGGAAAAATCAGTTTCTCTTGGCCTATTATTGAACTGAGATGGCCAATTTCTAACTTACTAGTGTTTGGGGGTCTCCCTCATTTCCTTATATTACAAAAATGAGAGAGAGGGAGGAAAAGAGGGAGAGAGACTTTTGTTGTCTAAGTAAAAAATTATGGGTTTGTTGTCTAAACCCATAATTATTTTCCATATCTTTTATTCCAAGCCATTCAGTAGGTGCAGCGCATGGTCAGGATGTACCAGCATGAATACCAGAAGGCAAGGTCACTGGAGCCATCTCCATAGCAGCCCAACTTGTCTCCCTGCAACTGTTATGGCTACTTTGGGCATGTGAAGGCTGAAAGTGGGAGCCAGATAGAATGAAGGAAGAATAATCAAAAGACACTTCTAGGGAAAAGCAAGGCTTCAATGAAGTGCATGCAAAATAGTTATTAAAAATGGTTTTTAAGAATTAACAAAGACAGAATACATTTGGATTCCTTACATCAAGAAGTAAGATCCTGTAAAACCTTTGGTCATATTTTACATGTCAGAAGTAGGATGGATGCATTAGTAATGCATACTGCAATCAGACTATAAAAAATAGAAGGGGAAGGTGCTTAACATATGCAAAAGATGGGAGGGAGATAGTTTCTTGAGTTTCTATAGGAGGTTATTCCACACAGAGCAGGATTTAGGGCTAAACTATAAATGTAGAGGTTTTAATCTCCAAGAGAAAAATAGAAATTTAGAAATGTGATTAGGGAAACTGGCTCATTTGAAGGCAGGTACAAATCATCAAAGAATAAAGGATTGATGACGTTAAAATATGCTTCTATAACATAAAGACAGATCAATTTGGAAAACTATGTTTTGATTTGAAAGTCAGTTTTTGTATCTAGTCAATAAAAGGTAAAGGTAAAAGGTAAAGGCCCTCCCGTTGATCGTCGATTTGCTCGAGCGGGCCCAGTAACGTCTCCATTGGAGACTTTGTTGTTACTGTGTCTGGCATATCGAATAAAAAAAGGGATATAATCCCACCGAAAGTGACTCATCTGACGTGGAATGTTTGAGAGGAGAAGGTAGGTTGTGATTTCCAACAACAGAAGATTTTCAGACAGAATAGAGTCAATAGAAAAGAAAGGCAGAGGCATGCTGTCAAGAAAGATGAAAATGGGAAAATTAGGGAAGGAGGCCTCCTTTAATCCTAAGGGTATGTTTGGGAGATAGGATCATGTAAGACAAAATTAAGAAGAGAACTAGAGGAATGCAAGGAAAAAAAGAAAAACTCCTTGGGAAATATGGGGGGTGGTGTCCCTATGGAACAGATTCTGCCTCATCAAACGTTTTTAATTCCATTTTTTATACATAAGTTATAACTGGTAACCTCTGTTGAGACTGTTTTTTTATTGCCTTATGGAAAAGCAAGACCAACATGATTAAAAGACAATGTATTCACTTCCCAGGAAAGAAGAGCTCAGAATAACGAACTCAGGGCTTTTCTTTAGAGTGACATTTTTATGTTAGAGTTTTAATAAAACATAAGAAGAACGAGGAAGAAAATAGGGGAAAACATTTTAAGTTTCATTTTCCTCTCTCTGAATGATGGTAGGAGGGGCCAGATCCCTTTCAAAGGAAAAAAAAAAACAAGTGATTCCTTAAGAAGAGGTAGAATATGAAAACAACACAGAAATTATCACATAGGATATTCAGAGGGATTTGAATACCCTCAAAGGATACCACTATATAGATAACTTGAGAGAAAACTCTTCAAATAATATGAATTTGAATGGTATTGGAAAAGTATGTGAAATAAAATGACTATATAATAGAATTGCATGGATATTAAGTTTTGAAGGTTTCCATTAGCTTATCAGAAAGAAGTAGAAGCCCACTGGTCAAAGGAAATAAGATGCGTTTTTTTAAAAAAAGAGCATAAGCCATAAATAATATACATAATAGGAATTGAATGTTATAATTTTCCCCTTAAAACAATATTGATAACCCCTCTTCATTATATATTGAGCCTATCAGATTTCTAGTGTTGAGGACTAAATAGCATTAGTGTCCATAGGACTAGTAGGTATCAAAAGTGAGACAAAGAAAGATCACTATTTTTAAATTGATATCAACTTACATAACTGATATTTTTGAAAACCCTCAAGGATTTCTTTGGAAATTACCACCTTGGATTATGACTATGAAAAGTAGAGGACAGCATATGGTTTTTCTGAATAAAAAAAAAAGGAAAGAAGAAGGGGGCTTGAGAGATAGTACAGCAAGTAAAGTGTTGGCCTTGCAAGTGGCAACCCCATCTTCTTCCCAAGAAAGATGAGCTCAGAATAATGAAACCAGGATTTCTGGGCACCCCATGTGGTCACCCCCCCTACCCCCCACCAAAGAAAATTTAAAAGAAAAATCAAGATTAGAAAAATTTTGAATCTGGAGATTTATGATACTTATCAAAATTCAAAATAGTAATACTGACATTGTAGGCAGGTAAGAATGGAAGGTCTGTACACAGGAAATTTAGTTGAGGTGACATTCTCATCAGAAATGCCTATTAATTGACATCTCCGCATGGCTTTAATTTAATGGTTTTAAAGGTTCATAAATATTCATTTAGGTACCAAAATTTTATGAAGTACCTTTTGAATTGTCAGACAGATAAGCTGCTGTCCAGTAAAACTACAGATAGGTGAACTGACTGTATTCTCAGGCTTTGAAAGTGTTAATTCACAACATATAGAATATCCAATTCCAATTTGCAGAATAGCAAATAGTTTATTTTATTTAGCTCTGAAAAATTCCAAACATGTATGAACAAAATGCCTACTCTTTAAAAAAATGCTATTATTTTACTTAAACTTCTGATAAACACATCTATCATATGATCACAGTTTCTCATTATAACATTTGTCTATGACTTTTATAGCAAGAGAACTCAGCTTTATAAGAACCTCTTGTTATTTTCATGTCTAAAGAAACAAAATCCTCAAAAATGTATTAAGACAAAATGAGACAGTGCTTGAACTCTTTGAAAATAAGTTTTAACTAAGACATAATATACTCATTTCTTTTAATGAAGAGGAATTTTATTCATTTGTTTATATGCTACCACTATATCACAGCAAAGAAGTATGTATATGATTTTCAAATTAATGTCCAAATAGCTGTTGTTCACAGAAGAACACATTTCCCTTTGCTATGTATACCTTCTAATTGTACATTTGAAATTTATCCTGTTTATCAGTTGCAGCTACTATTTATTACTCTTGTATTTCTTTCCATTGTCTCTAGATTTGTCTAAAAACATTTCAGTGTTTTTGAACTGCAATGTAGATATTTTGATATTTTAACAATTACGCTAAATTTTGTCAAAGCCCTCTGTGATCATTTGTACAAAAGTTTAAGTACAAAAATTTGTGTGTATAAATCTAATTACATGTTGTCTTAAATGTATAAATTCAACTTATATATGCACTTTAAGAAAAAAATTATCCATAGACATTGTTATCTGATTCCATATAACAAAATTTTTTGTCAAAAATTTAAATGGAAAACCAGAATTTACCATTAAAATACAAGTATCTCCTAGATAAATACCTTATACATTTAAATATAATTAAAAATACATGTAATTGCTTTTAATTGCCCTAAAGTTTGTCCTAATTTTTAGTTTGTGCCTGTAAATTTTACAAATATATATTATTAGCAACGCTGAAAAAAGTGGATTCATTTTCTATTAACCGCTATTTTCCATTAGAGTCTCTTTTAATGGTACATGCTCAGTATTGGTTAGCAGATCACTCACTTACCTATATCCTTAATATAGAATTTTCAAATGAATACCACCTGTTTTTTCCTAATATTCTGTAATCTATTTCTGAGGTGATGCTTCATATTTTAAAGACACTTTCAAGTACATCTTTGTTATTTACAAATGACATTCTATCACAAGGTCCCTCCTTTCTCCTCCCAACTACTACAGAAGAGAAAAATTTCCCCCTTTTTTATTGTTTCAGTGAATCAACACAGACATTTGGAATGGTTATTAGAGCCTCAGAAAGAAAACAAAGTAACAAACATCAAGCTTTAAACATTTCTGTACAAGCTGTAATTACATTTAAGAAATTTCAACTGAATTACATTAGTGTAGAATAACATAAATGATGTATGTGTGCATTTTAAAGACATTACTTTCTTAGTAGACTATCACAAAATAGGAAAGTACTTATGTACTTATACCAGGAATTTTAGAAAAAGATTCAATGACCTACAGTTTATGAAAGAAATAAATGTCAAATAAAGAAAGCTGGGAAAAAAAGCGTTGAAAACAGTTTATTATTTCAGTGGCAAAATACATTGCTATATTTATGTATTTAGTACAGAATTTTCCATCTGAAGTCTGTAAACACTTCTGTTATAAAATAATACTACCACAGATTTAAAAACACGGGTAAGAGGTGGGGGCAGAGATGGTTATTAAGTTATTTATTGAGGACAAGTGAACCCATGGTGGACAAGTAAGGAAGAGGGTAGAGAGCAGAATTTCTGAGTGTTAAAAACACAGCCTTCTCCTATACATCACTGATATTTTGCACAAACGTCGATAACATCTGTGAACAAATGTTAATTTAAAAGCCTTTTAAACATTTGCTATCTTAATATAGTAGAATGTTGACATGCCTGCTTGCTTGTATACATGGCATGTTTTTCATGATTACAATATGCATCATTATACATTGTACATCTATAACAGTTTTATTTTCCACACACACTTTTGATTCATATGGCTTCTAATGGAACTTCATTCCTTCATGTAACTTGAAAGTTCGTTTTTTCTAGAGAGTTGAGAGACAGTACAGCAGGTAGGCAATTGCCTTGCAACTGGCCGACCAGGGTTCAATCCCCAGCATCACAAAAGGTCCCCAGAGCACCATGGGGAGTGATCCCTTAATGCAGAGCCAGGAGTAAACCTTGAGCACAGCAGGGTGTGATCCAAAACAAAAAAAAAGGACAAAACAAAACAAAGAGTTCATTCCAAATTGTCCTTAAAAGAAAGGTTCTGTGAATATAGTATACTATTACTCAGGCAGATACCACCTTGAGTCTTGAAGTAAATTTGGAAAATATTTTTTCAAATGTAGAACCAGCCTTTAGAACAGTCTGAAAATGGCACATCAAGTTGTTACAGAACACAGAAAAGTCAGAGAAATCAAAATATATATTGAGGATTTTCATGTGAAATTATGAAGAGTCGTTTCTTGGTAATTAGTTTAGATTCCAGATTT